>NW_024100081.1:1822500-2430000 GCF_016545835.1 Crotalus tigris
ATATTTGTAGCTTGGGATTGAAAGGAAGCTCCTTGGTGCTCTCTGAGTTTGGTTGTTTCCTTGCAGATGTTTCATTTTCCAAACTACGTAACATCATCAGTGTTAGTCTATATCGAACTGCTTATAAGTAGTAGCTCAGGAGGTTGTGGCCAGATTATTTCCCAAACCTATTTTTGTGGATTCTTTATTTTATATTTTTAATTAAGTAAAAGAAACAACAAAAGGGAAAAGAAAGAAAAATGGAAAGAATGCATACATAAAATGAACTTTACACTAGAGAGAGATGAAAATATGGTTATAAAAAGTTTGGTTAAAGTTTTTTTTTAAGGCAAAAGAGATGAAATAATGAAGAAAAAATATAGGAAAAAGGACCCTAATAGCTGCCTTCTCCCCCCTCCCTGTTCTTTCTTTTCCTCCTTTCCTTCCTTCTTTGAAGTTTCATATCATTCTATCCTACAATTTTTAAAAATTGTTTTGTCTCTGTGACATATTTGAATACAAATATGTAGATACATCTTTAAAATGACATTGATTCTACATAAGTATTTAAAATTCTGTCCTCTTTTTCAGCATCCTTCCTTTATTAATATCACTCATTTTTCCAATTATTTGCATATATTTGTGCATTCTATATAAACCCTTCTGTCCTTGCGTAATCCTATTTAGCCTACTAAGGACAGACTGCACAAACCATGCAGATGCTGTGTTGTCAAACTCATAATATTTGTCTTTTGGCCATTATTATTGTATTGCTAATAATTTTAGTAAATTATAAACATCAGACTTCTTTTTAAAGGAATTTATGAGTGCTGTGAGGATGATAAGCTGTCAAAACAGTGTTTGGTTTTAAAGCCAGAGACATTTTCTCCTAGATGAAAGGATGATGTAGATGCACTGAATAATTCTCAGTATTTAAAACACAATGAAAAACCAGGTAAACTTTTATTTATCTAGAGAATATAGTCTATTTTTTAAATTTGATGTAATGGCTTCTTGCCAAAGTGAACTATTATAGAACCGATTAGATGAAGAATCTATTCCTATGGTATCTATAAAGTCTCTATCCTAACTTGGTTGCGTTCTAAAATGTTCATTTCAGAATATAGCACAATATGATGGATAAAAATAAACATTTTTCTGGCATATTATGTAAATGAAGCAGAAAAAAATAATGCTGTTCTATTAAAAAAAATCTGAAATTTTTCAACTACTTCTTAATTTGATGAGGAACAACATTTTGGCTTGCCATGGAAATGTTGATGAGAGTGTATAGCTGGGAAATGGCCAAAGGGCATATTTGAATGTATTGTTTTTCCTTATGCAGTCATCTCTTCAATCAGGGGTCTCCAATCTCTTAGGTCCCACAGACTGTAAGCAGCAGTGGCTTCGGTGGTGTGGAGGAAGGAATGGTTTCACACACACACACAACATAAATCCTGTGCATGTGCAAAAGAAACTTTGCATGCTCACCCGCAACTTTGGTTCCCAATGGGCTGCAGGTCGATAGCACTTCACTGTCCCGGGGTTAGGGACCCTGTCTTAAACAGTCAGCAGCCTAAATCCCATAAAGGGAATTCCTTCCATTGGGGTTTTTATAGGAGCAAGGCTGCGCATCCACCTTGCAACTATTTTATACAGCATCAGAATAAATTCTAAAATCACAGACACCAAGAGAAGGAGGTAGAAAATTGAAAACATTTTCATACTGGAAGCAAACTTAACCAAAACCGGAAGTAAGATTTTTGGTTCTATTTGATTAAAAAAAAAATGATCTAGGGAGAACAAATTCAACTTACCCACTTGAAACTCGTTCAATTCCTGGGACTGGATCTGGATATTCACATGTACTTACAGCACCATCACAATCAGTTTCATCAGATCCATCCCTGCAGTCAAGCTCTCCATTGCATACTAGGTGACGTTTAATGCAGCGCCCTGAAATACAAATATTGTTATATATCTATTTCTGGAATCTCTGCTTGGTCTAAAGTTGGATTTAAAGGTCTTTTCCACAGATCCATAAAAATAATTTGGGACAGATTTTTCACATTCTTGCTCACCTTACACTTTAACACCTTTGACATAAGCCAAAGGTGTTTATGAAGAGTATTGTAAGTTCAATAGCTGCTCCTTTTCGGAAGAAGTACATCTAGGTTGCTAAGAAACATTGGACTTTGCACATAATGTTAAGCTAGGTTGTTTAACTGTGGCTTGTGACCAAATCATAATATCCTGCTAATAACAAATTAGCACTTATATAAATGGGCCTGCACATATATAATGTTAAGCAAAAAGAAAACCAGTCATATTATGGCTCAGTACTATGAATGAACTAGACCAGTGATGGTGAAGCTATGCCATGTGTGTCAAAAGTGACACTGCACAATGTTTTGGGTGACTAAAACACCCTAATACGACTATTGTCAAAAGCACACCATTTTTGCCTGATTTTTGGAGGCTGCAGGAATCACATGAAAATAAGTGTGCTCTAGACCCTCTGAAAAATCAAGGGTCATGCAATTGTGCAACCTTCAGAGTGTCTGAAAATCATACAAGAATGGGGTGTGCTTTTGTGCAGTATTCGGAGGCTGCATTCTCCAAAGCCGCTTCAAGAATGAAGGCCTCCTTCAACCTGTAGCTGCCTCTAGTGGGCGCCACAGGCCTGTCAACAGAAAGACAACGTTGTCTGAATTGGATTGAATTTTTCATCAGCAAAGTCAATTTAGGCCCAAAAAGTTCATCATCACTAAACTAGATTATGAAGTGTACAAAAATGAAACATAAAGTTTTTATTCTTTGCTCTCATTTCAACAGCAAACAACAAAAATCTGTCTTCAAAGTAATTTCACCATCACTGTCTTTTTCAAGACTGGTCACCTCTAGGCACCAGTGCCTCATTTAATGGAAATTATAGAAACTGAACATATGCAAAGAGCATCAGATTGAGAAAGATTGAAATGGAATCAGACTCACCTGTCTCCTGACACTGAAAGTCATTTCCACAGCTTTGTTCCACATCACATGGTTCTCTTGGTTCACATGCTTCTCTGTCCCAGATATTACCAGTACACATTCTCCCTTCATATTTGGCTGGTTGTACCAGTTGCCTTGATCTGAACTGTAGAGTGCATTAAAATAGTTATATACAAATTCATAAAAAATGTGGAGTTAAACATTTAGACTCCAACAAAATAATTTGACCCAAAAAGGAGAAGCATTAATTATGTAGCCATTAAAAATGTGGAACTAATTGAGTGTTTCTCAATACAGTGGAAATTACTTAAAGCACAGCTTGCAGTTTGTGGTGATGAAACATTCAGAGATAATTTAAAAAAAAAAAAACAGAGGTAAAGCCTGATTGCAGTCAACATAAATTGCAGGGCCTTTTTTCAAATCCAATGGCTCTCTCGTTTCAAGAAGGAAAAATAACTCTGCATCAACCCGCAAATAACTGGGATCAGTTTTCCATGTCTTGGAAGTCTATATAAACAATTGGTGCATATGAAATTCCTGTTTATATTTCATTTTTGTGAAATGAAGCTACACTTTTCTGCAGTCTCAGCTTTCCAAAACAGCTTTTTCTTGGAGGTAAAGCTTGCCCCATTACAATGCTCCAGAAGTTAGTTAAGAGGGAGGTCTTCTTGATTGCATTTAGTAGTGAGTAACATTGCCATAATACATTATTTAAGGTTATGATTGCTCCACAGCAATATCATTATCATGATTGTTTATATGATAATAATTTTTACACTATTATTAATGTAAATTGCATTGTCAAGGACTTGTAACTACCTAGTTGTTTATTACATTATCTGGACATTTTAACTGTTGTCCATGGCTATAAATTGCCAGGAGTACTAGGCAGATTGGGCATAATATAAATGAAATGACTGGCATATAAATATCTAGATATATAGTGCATCAATCCAGCAAGGAGAGACAGTTTTAGTGTAGTAGTTAAGGTATGAGACTAGAAACCAGGAGGGGTGAGTTTTAATCCTGTCCTTGACATGAAGCTAACTGGATGACTCTCTCAGCCAATGGCAATGGCAAAGCACTTCTGAAATTTTGCTAAGAAAACTGCAGGGACTAGTTCAGGCAGTTGCCAGGAGTCAACATGGACTCAAAGGCATGTACTTCCTACATTCTTTTCTGGCATCTTGGTTCATAGTACAGAGTAGTACATTAGACCCAATTCAAAACAGAACAGAATTACATGATTCTGTTCTTCATTCAGTCTAAATCTGGGTTTTTGTTTTTTTGGGATTTTTTTTTTTTTGGCCATGGATATTGTCCCTGTACTGAGCTATGTTTTTACCATCATTGCAAGCAAAATATAGCAAGAAGACCGTTGCATATATAAAAATGGAACCCCTTACTCGTTTTTCTTGGCAAGGAAAGCATTGTGTCCATTGTGACCATGTGCTCAGGTGACAATCAATGGGAAGAGGTCCTGCGGCTTGTCTTTGTGATCTTGTAATAGAATGAAAATAATTAGCAATACTGAACAATAGTGTCCATTTTGCACATCTACTCTGTGGAAAGCAGTTTCAATAGAATACTCTTGACTGCAACATGGAGCTGGATTTAATATCTATTAAGTGTGTCACACTCAAGCATGGGTAGGTTAATTTCAAGGACTGTTTTCAAATGTTCAAGGAATCTTGTGTGCAGATGCTTGCTGCCGACTTGTGTTTTGTCTGCACCCTGACAGAGAACAGTGAAGACCTCTGTTTAGTTTTTTTTTTTACACTTTTACACTCTTCTATTATGTTCAGGAGACAGGGAATTCCATCTGGCTGTGTTTGATTGAACCACAAGTCAATCACAAGTAGTACTTGTGAGATTAAGTTGAGCAGGGATTGTACGTTGTGTACTGTGCTGTAATGTCCTGGAGCAAAATTGAGATATAAATATTAGCAAATAAATAAATATACAATGAATAACATGATTGTTTTTATAAGTACTTTCTCACAGCATCATAATACCAAAATTGAATTAGTAACAGAAATTCACATTTTGAAAATACTTGTTTATTTTCTCTACACCTAAGTTATATTTGAAGTAATGATGTATGTCCATAGTTTGCCCTACTTAAAATCAGAAGTTCTCACAGTGGTTTCACTGAAACAAAACAAAAATACCATATCCCCATAATTAAGAAAGGGTTAAAAAAAACTATTATATTCCTTCTGGTTTTATCACCATGTCACCACCATGGCTTCTGTGTCTCTTGGAGACTTAAAAATAACTTCTTAAAAATGTGATTCCTGGATTGTCCACTCTGATACGGACGATTTCTCACTCAGCCTTGTTCCTGTCCACTTATTTACAGTATTAGACATGACATCTAACATAGTTTTCAAGGTTAGTCAGAATTAAAGGAATTTTAACATAAAAATGCTTTAGTAATGATTACTTAAGCCTTTCTATGCCATGGTAACCTACAACATTCTCCAGATCTAGGCCAATTAAGACTTGCACAACCTTGGGAAAGCTGGATAGATAACCAATTCCCATTATTATTTCCTCCAAAGAAACATGTGTTATGTAACAATCAGACTGAATTCAAAATTAGAGCTAATTACTTAAAAGTGAGAGTATGTGCATATGAATGTGGATGTATATGAAGCTGCAGGGTTGTGTTCTTTGACAAGCTACAATTGCAGTTCTCAGTTACCTTTGTACCTTTTTCCTCCCCTTGCATGAAATACTATATAAGCAACAGCTTTTATACTTTGACAAAAAATTTAAAAAAATCAATTGGTATTGGAAGGACTATAGATCAGTATAGAAGACCCCAGAATTTCCTGTCAAATTGAAAGCCACTGCCAAAGGCCCCAAGGAAGCGGGCAATCACTTGAAAATGTTGTGGGATTCAGAGTCCTTCAAAAGTTGCTACAAAATAATAACTTTTGATGTGCTAAAACAGAGAAACTATAAAATGCATACTATTATCCCTAATTTTGTTTTTCTGAATACTTAATTAAATATAATTATACTTACATGAATTAATTTATATTTGATTAAACATCCTTATGTATTAATTAAACACAAATATATGCTCCTCTCTGATTCAGAATTGTGTGCATCTCATTCCTCTTGGGAAAAAAAAACTCTTAGTAATATAAATTCAAAGAAAACAAATTCAGGTTTTCACATGGAACCCTATACTTCTTGGAGCATCTACTCCAAAGTCACTGTTGATCCAAAATAACATAAACTCCTAAGTTAAGACAATCTTGCTAAAGATCTCTATTTTAGATTCTGGGCAGCTTCTTCCTAGCAGAGTAGACAAAATCCTGAACAAGTTATTTGACATGATAAAAAGTAGCTTCTTAGGTTATTCTGATAATAAAGGGATATTGTTTCTTGGAGCAATTTATCAGAGTAAATGTCCCTCAACTCAAATAGCTACTTGGCCCTTTTGTTTTCTGATATTTTTTTTTTCTTCAATGATTCAAAACTTCCTGGCTGGTGTGTGAATTTCTTTAGGGTATGATCTCTAAAAAGAGCATAGGGTGAAATAGGAAACTGATCTATATCCAATGTATTCCTTAATAAGATACATCCAATTTGATTAGTTATTGAAGGAGAAGCTCTGAGCAATGCTTGTTATTGTCATATTGCTAACACAGAACCTGTCATTATCACTTACCTTCTATTATCATTATGACTGACAGACTAGGAGAATGTAAGGTGCTTCGGCACCTTGAAGACCAGCAAATTTAATATGACAGGCTGTAATCCACAATTTCAGATGGCAAGCAGACATTTTACATAGAAAGTTTATTTTTTGTAGGGAGGAAGACTAATAATAATTAGAATTCTTCAAAAGCTGGAAAAAAATGTTACTCTAAAGTCCAGGAGATGTATGTAAAGAAACCAGTGGGCTGTACTTGATCATACATCACTATTTCCATAGGTCAATTTCCATTTCAGAACCAGGCAGCTAGAGAGGATCATTTTTTTTAAAAAAAATCTAAATGCTTATTTTTGTTCTCCCCTCTCCACTTTTTGCTCTGTGCTGTTGCTTGCGCAGAGCAGAAAGTGCTGAAATTACTAAACATTTGGCTGGGAAGGGGGTGCAGTGGATGAATGCAACGACAAAAATAAGCCATCTGTACTTATTGCAGAAATAAAGAAATAAAGCCTGAAAATCCAGAAATAATATATTAATAATCCAAACATAGTATTCTTGCTTTCTCTTTTCCAAAAATATTTGAAGTTCACCTTCTTTACATTTTTCCCTTGTTTGATGTGATTGCTTTATCTAGCATAAAAACATTCTGTTCTTCATTTAGATTCAGTAAGGATTCCTTGAACAAGCTTTCAAATTAAGGGAAATGCCCCATATATTTTTACCTGGAACTAAGTTCCACAGAATTTAATGGAGTTTAACTTTGAGGATATTAGCATAAGTGTGTGCCCCCTTTTTTTAACCACCACAAAATTATATAGAATATCTATCAAATGCATTGTTAAATACTATGGCTACAAGTTTGTTTTGATGCAGCATGCATGGAATGAAGAACAGAATTGTCTGAAAAACAAATTGTGGCTCAGGAGGAAATGTCTTAAACAGATGTAATTATGAGTTTCACAGAATGATTTGTGTTTTTGCTCCATAGTGATGGGTCAATTGTATCAACCATTTTTTGTTAGGTGCTTTAAGATAATAGTACCCACATGGCTCATATGCGAGTTTGAATTGATGCACTGACCAGATAGCAATTTCTATATGACAGATAGTATCTTAAATTACATGGAGATAGACTTACCTCTGGGAAGGCAATCCGGTTAGCTTACTCTGTGCCGCATCTGTATTCGGACATAATAGCAAGTAAGCTATGGAGAGAATTATAGGAAAAAGTATCTTATTTGGGTGGATCTTCATTTTCTTTTAGCAAAACCAAGTGCTTTTCATTTTTGGGGGGGGGTTTTGAAAACCTTTGAGTACCTACTTCGGAGTGATCTAGTTTTTTTCTTTTTTCTTTAGAGTGTATTTTGTGTCTCGAAGCTCTTTGGTACTGTGAATCATTGACAAAAAGAAAAACAAACAAAATGGGGAGAAAAAAACCTCAACCAGACTGTATTCTCAATGGCAGTCATTTCAAGATAGATGGACATATTTAAACAAGCTTTTATGTTCATGCCAAAGTCCATTAAGTTTGGTTAATAGAACTGAACTCTTTGTTATGAAACCCCTGTGTTATAAAGGTATAAGAACATGAACATAATTACTGTTTGTTATATCTACATGCGGTTGTGATATTTAGGAGTTAAGGACAGCATTATTGAAGGGAAAGTCAAAACAATCAAGAACATAAATTTTATTCCAATGGTTTTCCCTTTTTTCCAAGTGCAACATTTAACATATGGGATGTTTCCAGATATAGATACTGGTTATCACTAATATTAACACTATTTTGACAGGTGTAAATTTGACTAGAAAAAAAACCTGGCCATATGTAGCAATGCATTCATCGGATATATATGTACAAGTCAGACAGAGCTATGATATGTTGAATCATACCACACCGATGACTTTGTGGTGCTTGCAAGTAGGAGACAAAAATATAATAATAATAATAATAGTAATAAAGTTGGAAGGGATCTTGGAGGTCATCTAGTCCAACCCCTGCTCAGGCAGGAAACCCTACACCATTTCGGACAAATGGCTTTCCAGTCTCTTCCTAAAAACTTCCAGTGTTGGAGCATTTACTGCTTCTGGAGGCAGGCTGTTCCACTGATTAATTGTTCTCACTGTCAGGAAGTTTCTCCTTAGTTCTAGGTTGCTTCTCTCCATCTGATTGTTTCTCTGTAATGGGTAATTAGAGGCATGGTCTCCCCAACTTGGAATAATATTGGGACTTCAAAATGAATTACCCTTGGCAGACTTGTTTTCCATGAACTCTTGATATTTCTTCAGCCAGCCTATTGTAATGATATTTTGCAGAATCAGAATTTGGGTTAACTGATTCGGTCAGAAGCAGAGGGCCTCATTACTTTTTTTTTGTCTAGTTTTTTTTAATCAGAAATCTGAGAATAAATTACTGTAAGCTACAACTTTATGTTTTAATGAGCAGATGGTAAGATTCCAGTAGGAATTTCCCTGGTTTGGCATTCTACAATATACAGTATATGGGGCAATGCTACAGTCCAACATGCATCTGCCTTACAGAAAATAGTTACACTTGATAATTTTAGGACATATTTGAATTAATGCATGACAAAAACACTCTTACACAGTTGACAGAATAAAATAGAGAAGTAGCTTAATGTATAAAAACAAACAACTTTTTAAAAGTTGTTAATTCTACATCAGTCAATGTGTCCAGTGGTTAATGTTGCCAGATTTAATGCCATGTCCTCTAGAAGCCTCAGCCAGTTTTCTAGGGAGTGGACTGAGAAAATAAATAAGCAAATATTTTTTTTAATAATTATTACTCTGTCATATTCCATGGTGTCATAAAGCAGATTGATCCCTTATTTTGTCTATCACTAATAAAGATTTGATTTGACTGAACTTTAGCTAAGCATTGCTAAGATTAGACTTAAAACAGGATAAAATATGGAAATAGAACTGAATAGTAGTAACCTCAATGAGTAATGAAGATGGCACAAACTCAGTTTGGGCTTCCTTTGGGCTATATGAATTCAGCCATTCTTACCATCTGTTCAAGTGAAGTTTGCAAGCCAGATCTCACTGTGTGGCAAAGCTTTAGAAAATAATATGCTGAACCTACCAACTAATTCACTTAGGGAAAACAAAATATACACCGCACAGGGCCCTAAAGAAAATGGCAATTCATTTTTCCCCATTGTCTGTCACAATAAAATAGTTTCCAGCATCCAAGCAGAGTGAGTTATTGCTTAGCACATATTGGCTGTCATGTTTGCCTACTCAGTCACTGCATCACTAGGATCTAAATCTTTGATTTCTGAAGCAGTTGGAGAGAAGAAAGAAGTAACTGACAATATGAAATCTTTCTTTAATTTAATAAACTACATAAACCAACCACCAAGAATCTCTCCAACCCAAAGCCTGACCATCCTCTAATACAAATGGCCAAATATTTCCTTCTCAGCATCTAGCGAGATTACTGAAGCATTATATCTATTTTAGCTATGCTGACAGTGGCATCGGAAACACACTTCATATGATTAAAGTTATTTGTGGCTCTTCCAGAAATAAAACAATCAAGCACATCTCCAGTTTCCGAAAGAGAAGGTGCTTTAGTGAATGTGTTATGTTGTCAGCCAGGAAAGTAGAAAGGGGTTGGAGAGATTCAAGACACAAAGCATATCACAGATGAATAAAACACATCCCATGTTGCAGGAAGTTATGTATTTAAAATGATGGTTAAAATCTATATTCCCATATCAACATTAGAAAGTAAAAGAGCTGCAGATAAATGTTGGGCCCTACACTCTCAAGCTGTCCAGCTGGTGCAGTGACCTTCAAGGTAATGTCCCCAAAGAACAGCCGTTCTTCCTAGCCTCAGGCTCTCCACATGTGTTGGATGGCAGCTCCCAGCATTCCTAGCCAAAACTGAATTTGGCTGGCAATTCTGGAGGGCAATTCACTGGAGCTGCTCCAGCATCTGGGTTATTTGGCACAGTCTGCCACACTAAATGCAAAAGGCAAAAGAAGGCAATCTTTGCATCGCCACATGTCTCAAAACTAACCCTGTGGTGGAATACTATCTCACTAAATAAACCCTGGAGTGCATGATATATGAATGAATGAAAGAAAGCCAAGAGAAAGAAACTGATCCAATGATTTTCAACACAGACTATACTTGACAACTCATTCAAGATAGCATGGGTTTGCAAACTTGGCAACTTTAAAACTTATGGACTTCCTCAGCTGGCCTAGTCCTAAAGTTGCCAAGTTTGCAGACCTCCTGGCCTAATCTGTAGAGAAGTAGCACATTAAAACCACCAAGTCAGGTGGTGGGAAACTGGAGCAGCTGAGAACACAATGCAGTGTTTTCTGCCCTGTTTGAGTGGATTTCTCTTAAAAAATTACTGAGGGGAGAATTATTAGATGTGCAAAAAATTCCATCAGTCTGGCAAATAATAAGTTGCTTCAGTAAAAGTTGTCATTATTCATCTTGTCTGATTTTAACCTGAAGATCAATAAACACTATGAACATTGTCCCCTCCCCCAAAGCTGTGGAGAAATATCTTGAAAAATCCTAATGCAACTAAAGCTAGCTTAGCTCGTCCTCTAGTGGAAAACTGTAGGAAAAAAAACAAAACCTTTGCCTATAGAAATTTGCCAGTACTCAATACTGTGGAATTTGCAGAAGTTACACTGAAGGATTATTATAGTTGACTCTATAGATACTGAATGTCAGGGGATTCGGTTAAAATTTAGTGGCAATTATCATCAATTATTATTATACTGAATTGAATTTGCCTCCAAATGAGTGCACACATGAGCTTGACAGATCTCCTTCACAGAAGCATCTGCAGGAGAAGATGTACAAATAATAAAAGCAGCATCACACCATTGTTATTGTAAATTCTGCCCTTTTGTACAAGTGTTGTGACTTGAGGCATAATGGTGCAAAACTGCTTTTGTCATGTTGATCAAAGCATCACATCATGCACTTACCTTTCTCCTTACCCAAAAATCACAATCGATTCTTTGCCCACATTGAGTAAGTATAAATCTAGTAAAATGGTATTGACTAGATCGATAATCTGTATTATATTTTTTTTAATGTTTGGAATAGCTTAATGTCAACATGAAAAGAGTCAATTGCATTTAAAACTCATAAAGAAAACCTGCAGCTTCTCTAGCTATAATGCAGCATCCATGGTCATGATGTATGTAGGAATTTATATCTCACCTAATGGTGTGAATAACTCACAACAAATAAAGGCTAAATCAGTTCTCAACCTTTTTAATGCCGCGACCCCCAACCGGTCGTAAGTCGAGGACTACGCAATCGGTCGTAAGTCGAGGACTACTCAACTGGTGCAGCACCGTTTACAGAATGGGACTTTTGGCGGGCTCAGCATGGCAGAGATAGCCTGGACAATTCCTATTGGCTTTTGAAAGCCAATAGAATTAGACTCTATTCAAGAGAGTCTATTCTATTGGCTTTCAAAAGCCAATAGAATAAAAGGGAGTAGCACAGCTAAGGAAAAGGGGGGGGGAATGGCGGACTGCGTTGTTTGGCGTTCAACCCCAAATGGGGTCCCGACCCACAGGTTGAGAACTACTGGGCTAAATCATTCTAAAAGAGTAAAATAAAAAAATAAAAAACAGTAGCAAAAAAACCCTCTTTAATTTTTTTTTTTAAATGGCAGTTGATAAACCAGTAAGCAGGACTTATAATTGAAGACTTTCCTGATGTTCTAGAAATCTGCTAGTGATAAGGTATGATTGGTGTCCTTCAGAAGGGCACTCCAGAAGGTGGCCTGGCCACTTGAAAGACCTGCCTTGATCTTAAGGAACCTAAATGGTTTGTCTTTGATGGCAATTTCAATTATCAGGTTAATGTATACATGGGTAAAACAGTCTTTTGAATATCCAAACAATTGGGGCACATGGTGTTCATTGATAATGTTTTCAAAAAAGTTTTAATATTATATCTTGTAACTAGGCCTATAAAATTTAAGTGTTCTGGATTTCTCCCTTTTTTCCTCTCAATTCTTGTCTATTTCTGTTTTTGGTTTTGTTCCTCAAATGAAAATTTTTAAATTCTGCACTGGTTCCTTTGTACCATCTGTATTCTGTAAAATCAGCCCATGAAAATGATTCTCTTTCTTCCACATTACCATTGTTTCACATTCATATTGAAGGCATGCTGCAAAAAAAAAAAGAGAGTAACTTTTCCAATGATTTTTAAATTATATATATTATGTTATAGCATGGCGTTTTCCAAAATGCACACAAATTTCTGCTTTAGTATAACACTGAACAAAAAGAACCTTGAGGTAACACTCATAACAAATAAGATTTTATTATTCTTATTTTGCACAGTTTCCAATAATAAAGGTAACTTTCCTTATGACATTGAAAAAAAGGAATAGAGAAATTCAAAGAAGATGAAATGGTAGGGGAAGAAAAATGGAAGAAATTATAAATGCATCACCCAATAGATTTTGGCAACTGAACTTTCTCCTAGATTAAAAGGAGCTTCCTTAGTCTAATCATCATCAGTTGTGCTAGAGCAGAGGTCTCCAACCTTTCCAGGCTCACAGACCAGAGGAAAGGAGAGCAGCTTCAAAATTGGTGCGCATGCATACACAGGGACACACATATTGACACGGCACTAGCAGTCCCGTTCACACATGCGGCAGCTAGCAGCCCGTTCACGCATGTGCAAATGGGCCGCGCAACCCACCCGGGCTAGCAGCACATGCACAAATGGGCCAAGGACACTTATCCCGCGCTAGTGTCCCTATTCATACCTGCGCGCATGTGCAAATGAAGATGCGGGCTGTAGCACGAGTGGGGGGAATGCATGCCCACACGTGTTAGCACTGGCCAGCTATTTCCATGGCCCATTGGTCAAGAACCCGTGGCCCAGTCCCGGGCCACGGCTCATAGGTTGTGAATCATTGTACTAGAGCAGTGTTTCTCAGCCATAGAGCTTGAAGATGGATGGACTTCAACTCCCAGAATTCCCTCAGCCAGTGTTGAAATCATCTTCAAGCTGCCCAGATTGAGAAACACTGTACTAGAGCTCTGGGAACTAAATTTGAATAGATAGTGAGTAAGAATTTACAATTTTGAGGTACTTTTTTTTGAAAGGAGAAAGAATATGTAACTAGAGTTCTAAGAATGGCTTCTACAAAAGACTGGTGAAAATTATAGGTCATCTTTAGATTTCCATTCACTCATTTCCATTCAACTCATAAAATGTGATTGTTATTTAATTCAACTTCATATAAATTGTACATTATCATCTAAATATTAAAGCAAAACTTAAAAGAAACACAAATCTAGGAGGGTTTTCTAATACTAATGTTTTAAAATTAGAAGGGCTTTGATCCATTTAAGAAGAAAATGTACTTCTCCACATCAAAGATGTGACAGGTTTGTGTCTTTCTGGAAAAAGCTACCATTTTAGGAAGGAATATTTTATTATTATTTTTTGGGGGGGGACATTTTAATTAATTTGCATCAAGTCTTCCTTTTTTTTCTCCTAAAATGAGACGTCTTTTTCATTTTTTTATTTTGGATTATTTTTTGAGATTGCAAACTGAATTGATTAGACACTGGACTGCCAGCTGAGCTTCTAAACTATTGAAGAGAAGATTAACCCTTGAAGATTAGGCTATGTGGATTTCAGACAGCTAGTGCCTGGAAATATGACTCTGTTTAGCTCCTGAAAAAAAAATCTTGAGGAGAATCAAAAGTGTTTTTGCTGGAATCATAGGGATAGAAAGAGACAAAAATAAATTCCTCAGTTTATTCAGGTTAAGAGGCAGTTGTCAGATAACGCTGCGCCTGTAACAAGCTCCAGTGCTTTGTCTCCTTGGCATTTTCTCTGTAGATACAAGCTTTGACCTGAGAAAACAAATGTTGCTTCTAGTGAGAAAAATAGGCTTAATGTTCAGAGATGGAGCTTGACTCTACATGTAACTGTAATCAGGCAATGATTGGGGAACTCTTTTTAAGATTTGGGCATCACAACAATAAAAATCTGGTACGTTGCATACTGCTTCATTAGCTTCCCCTCTGTGCTTAGAAATAGCACTAATGCGTATTATCCATTCTTTATAATTCACAAATTAATGGTCATGTTGCCTGTGAGATATATAGAGTAATTGACAAGCTATGCCTTGACAAAGGGAAGGAATTCATTGACTTCCAAAATTGTATTTATTTTGTAGAGCTAGGGGGGATTTTTAGAGTGCATTAACATAAGCAGGAGGTTCAAGTTACAGGGTTGATACTGTAGCACCATCTGGAGTACTGAAGCCATTTCTGGCTATGCCACCTTTTAAGATGATACTGAAAAACTGGAAGGTATCCCACAATTATTGGGTCGCAGCAAATGTGACAAGGAAAGCCCCAGTTCTGGGCCCCCTCAATCATAAAGGTTTAGTGGGTGATTTTGAGTCAGTCATTCTCTCTTTATCCAACCTATCTTGTAGGCTTTTGTCTCTTTGTGCTCTAGACTAAAGAAAACATAAAATACAAATCTAGCACATAATCACAACAGAAACCAATATGGAACAGATTCTGAATCCGTGTAACAGATCTATGATACATCTGGCAATTATTAACTTGGGAAAGAAAAAGATTAAAATGGTAGATGATTTGTGTGTGGAAAATATTAGGGTATGGAAAACAATTTAAATTCATTTTAATGAAGTGACTTACATCATGAAAGTAATTTGATTTTATTTTGCTGACCTGTTTTATCTCAACAAAATAATTTCTCTGGCCTCAAATCACTTCAGGCTCATTCAATAGAAGAAGGCTTGTAACAGCCTTCTTCCCCATTCCTGACTGAAGTATTTCCAGAATAGATAGTTTTAGCCCAAACTGGGAAATCAACACTGTACTTTGAATAAGCTCCTAGGCGGTGCTGAGAATTATCTACATTGGTTTATAAGTTGCTCACAAGCACAGAACTGAAGAGAAAGGACAACAGGCATTATGATACAAAAACAGAAGTAATAATCAAAAAGTCAGTGATTCCGATCATCGTGTTCCGGTGATAGGAACAGAAATATAGAAAGTACAGAAAATTCTCTGAGATCTTGCGAACAGAGCAGAACTTCCCATATGAAGCAAAAGAAGTCACTACAAATAGTCAGAAGCAACTAAATGTTGACCTTACATTTGTGGTATATTTAATGCACAGGAATCCTGTAATAACCCAAGACTTGGTAGGAATTTCAAGCCTGCAAACTACTTGTCTCAGATAAGTACTAGACCTAATATCTTATACTTGCAAGTATCAGAATTGTCAAATCCCATGGAGAAAACAGGTGGCATCTGATATTAAGTCCTCATATTCAATATGGCTCCTTCTGAACTCTCTTCCATCTCTCTTCCATCTCCTCTAAAGATTTATATATATATATATGACATGGCAGTTATCCACCTTTATCACATGCAACCTGGAAGATCTTTTATTGTACATATATTTATTAAGAAAATTTATATGGCTGCCCAATTCATTCCTGGTGACTCATGGTACACAAATATTTTGACAAGGTAAAGTTGGTAAGCAGTGTGTCAAAATGATATGGAGTTCACAATGCTTGGCTCCTGTGGACCACCTATCTCTTCTTTGAAGAATGCTGTACAGCAGCGATCCCCAACCTTTTTGGCACCAGGGACTGGTTTCTGGAAAAGACATTTTTTTCCATTTATCAAGCGGGGGGGGGGGAAGAGATGGTTTCACATAGTACCTAGATCCCATGCATGCAGAGATGCAGCTTTTCTCACTTCCATGGACCGTTCCTAACAGGCAATGGACTGGTATCAGTTTGCTATCCATGGGTTGGGGACACTTTGCTGTAGAAGATATAATGCTCAATTTATCCAAATCCAAAGAGGGGATGAATAGTATGTTACTTGCGGTGCTGGCCAAAACTTTTGTCCTGTGGTCCAGAGAAACTACAAAATGATCAGGTTTGAAATTGGTTGTACCATTTGCTAAAGCTACCCAGCCTAAGGGACCAGTATGTGCTGAAAGCATTTCAGTTGAACCCTCTTTGCTATATTCAGCTAGCTGTCTTGCACAATCTTTGCCAAAACCTTCCAGGCTTAAACATTTTCTGTCCAGTGTTGTGAAAGAAGCGTCCCTTCAACCTTTTCCCATAGTGCCACCTTTTCAGGAGAAGGCTAAGTTGAACTCTGAAACATGAGTCTTCAGCAATCTGTTTGCTGATAGAAGAAGGACTTCATCAAAGCAAAAGACCCTTTAAAGTTTTCATAGTCCTAAACAATGTTTTAATTGATTGGTACCTTGAAGGAAAAAAATATTAATCTATCTGATAATTTCATACCGTGGGAGCCCGTGTGGTGGAATCTCCAGCTAGACTGGAAGAGGCCAAGAGGGGGTCAAGCTTAGAGCCTGTAGAAAGGCCTGATTTTCCCCAGAATCCCTTGTTAGAAGTAAGTCTTCATCCTGGTTCATCCAAGCCGGGAATAAATAAGCAACATGGCGACTGCTTTGGGAAGATGGTTACAGTTTATTGAAGAAGCAGAAAGATGGTTCTTGCAGGAAAGAGCAGAGGAGAGAAGGGTTGAGCACATGGGCAAGAGGTTTTTATACCCTCTCTAACCTTTTGTTTGGAAGTTTCCTGTTCCTGTGGCATGAACTTTGAGGCTATTTCCTGTGTCACGTATTCTGACCTTAGCCTAGGAGTGCCTCTCTGGTGTACTTGATGGTAATGGGTTAGTCCTATTATGTCCCAAAAATCATATCCTGCTTCTCTGGGGCTGGGCTAATGACTTAGAGTTTGGGTGAGGTATGCAGATTTTCTCTTTGTCTTCTTGAGTTCTCTGGCTCCAACTTTCTGATGGTTTTACATCTGCATTTGTATAGGGCTGGCTCCTGCTTGGGGCAAAGAGATTTGAGGCCAGGATTGGTTTCTGGTTTTAAAAATCCTTTTGAGGAAAAATATATTTTTCTGCCCTTTTAATATTTCCTTCTCTGGGCTAACTTCCCTCACCCTAATTCCTTATCTGACATTCCTGAAGCAAAGGAGTCAGTCTGGCAAGATTCTTGTAATAGGTAACTAATAATAAATAAATAAAATATAAATAAATAAAAACATTAAGGCTTCTGCCTGAGATTATTCATGAGTCATCCTGGTAGCTTACACCTGATGGCCCTTCATGTATGGAGTCCAGGGCAATTATTACCACTGCCCCATTTTTAAAAGACTATGAGAGAAACATTTTAGAAGAGCTGTTTGATAATGAACACATTGCAAAATATTGGATTGTTTTTTTGTTATATTAATTTAAGTAGATAGTAGAAAATGTCTGTTAGATGCTGTTCTTACAACTAGATCTTAGATAGTCAAAAGATTGGGTTAGATGACCTCCAAAGACTCTAATTTTGTAGCCTTATTCACATAACACATTCACAGAAAACTTAAATTGGCCGCTGAACTAATCAATTTTGGGATTGGCAGAGTTCATAAAATAATACACCAACTAAATGGGTTCACACTACACTCTTAAGCCAAAATTCTAACCAATGTTAAACCTATCCAAGCTTAGTACATTATGTTAATGCAATTACTTGAGTCTGTAACTAATCAGATGCATTCTGTTGACATAGTTCACAATTATATTTACTTTTATGATAACCTTGTGAGTATGTTAGATTGTAGCTTCAAATGAGCTTCTAGCCTATTGAAAACTTTCCTTATTCAAATTATATTTTACCCACAATATAAATCTATGAAATAGATGGTTGTATCTGTCTTGGGGAGATATTATTGCTTGGGTAGATTTATAACAGAAAATAGGTTTACATGACAACTGTTGTACCTCAGGTTTCTTGATGGTACAAAGGAAAAGAATGGCCTTTAAAAAGACAACCTTCCATCAAAGGTCAGGGAAAGGATAAAAGGAGAGTAGTTTACAGTCATATCACAGTTCTAACAGGTTGGATAACCGATAGCTTTATACAATGGAAAGGATACATGGAAAGACACCCTGAAGATAGGAGTGCACCTTCTAGAAAAAAGTATTTTTGAGGTTGGTGCTTGCATGAAAGAAAAACAGAGATAAGTTTTATTCAGGACATAAGTGTTCTCTCTTCTTTTATAGGGAGAGAATAAGTCAGATAAATATCTGAACAGCACAAGTCAGAGACGAAGGAAGGAAAGGAATAAAAAGGGTTTATCCTTATTACATGATTATATTATCATCACAACAGCTAAGCATCCATTTTTGAAGGGAAAAAACAAACCATATTGCTTTTATTAATCACCCACTTACTGTTGGAATAACTTTAGGGTGCATTTTTCTGCTCTACCTCTGAAATATGCTGTTCAAGTTATTAGCTCAAGATTCCCATCTATTACGAACAGCACACTTCATTTTATTGCAGACCAATACTATCAGTTCATTAGCTGCTTTGCAGAAGGAGCAACTTCTTTTCAACTGAATCATTTTTTAAAAAAAAATCAAGAGTGCTGTACTAGTGCACTGGCTCTAATTCTTGTCCTGCAAATAGAAGGCTCCTGGTTTGAAGCATATTAGAATTAAAAAAAAAATTACTATGTTTCTTTTCCAAGCTTTCTATTTTCCCATGTGCTTTTTTTTTTTAAAAAAAAAAATAAATTGATTGCTGTATCATTTTACCAGTCACCTGAGGTAGTAGTTTAGTTCCCAGATAACCCAAACAATCTAACATACAAAACCACTTGAAAGGTACATGTATAAAAGTTAGCATGGTCAACTTCCTGTTCATAACTCACATGATTTGTGTAGCAACTTGTATGACATCTCAGCCTCTGTATGCTGACCTCATCTGGTTGAATGACAAAAATTGTCTTTGTAATCTGACATAATTGGTATTTAAAAACAAATATGATTATGATGGGTGTATGGCATGGATTTTGTAATTTGTTAACTAACCCAGTTATTTTGTATTTTACTTTGATTTATTTTCTCTCTTTTAAAATAATGTTCAGGTTCGTTATAGATTGGAATGTCAGAAAACTTTTATCCTATGGTTATATGGATTGATTAGATAGCTTTTAACATTCCCAAATTGAAAAGATAATTTACAGAAGGATATCTGGATACTATCTCCTGATAAGAAAAAGTTTCTTAGTGTCAACTGGCATCTGGTTATTTAACTTCAAACAAGCTTTGTAGTTGGTTTACTGTGCAAGGAGGGGTTACTCTTATCTTGTCCAACCAACTTTCCTCTTTTATCTTTCTTTGTTGTATTAACTATAAAAAGGAATGTAAAATGGGTCTCAGGGTTCTCTTTTTCATAGGGAGATCCCACTTTATCAGGGTACCTTAATAAACTGCTTTTAAATGATCTTCCAATTCAGTTGCTTACTGGGAAGGTAAACCGAGGCAGAACTTATGGCCAGGTTTGCTATCAATTCTAACAAATAATTTCAAACTATTTTTGAAATTTTTTGGAGATGAATTCTGTGGCATTTAGAATTAATATGTCAATTGTTGCTTTAGAATGCATGTTATTCATAATACATGCTACACAAAATCATTACTTAATGCTTCATTTGGGAAGGTGGGGGAAAAAAGGAAATGTTATGCTATTATTTCTTAAAATTATTCTTACAACCCACCCTGGATTTTTAACCATTGGAGTGGGTAGACTTTAATCTTCAATTCATTGTCAAGAAATAGAAAGTGTCATTAAAATGGAGTCATTCATTCCACCTATTTAAATTGGTTTAATGTATGATATATTTCAAGCTCTAT
Organism: Crotalus tigris; assembly: GCF_016545835.1. Lineage (NCBI taxonomy): Eukaryota > Metazoa > Chordata > Lepidosauria > Squamata > Viperidae > Crotalus > Crotalus tigris. Next base: position 1,842,914 of record NW_024100081.1, read on the forward strand.
TTAACTTTCAGTATTATGAATGGCACTATTTTTTTAAAAAAAACAACAACACCTTAATTGCTTTTCATTGGCATCTTTCCATGGTCATTCCAAAGCGCTTTAGATTTTCCTCAATACACTTGTTGTAGCTTCAGAACATTTTAAATTAACACAGACTCATGCATAAAAAAAATGAGAAGGGTCCCACCCATCAACTTTGAGTGACAAATCCCTAATTTTTAGTGTGGCACAACAGTGATTCCTAAAGTATCTAATAAACTGACCAACAATGGACTGGCCTGTTCAAATATTTTCACATCCCTAGTCTTTCCAATATGATGCCATTTCTACAATGGCACAAACAGTGAACCTAGGCTAGATATTAATAATTGCATTAAAGATATTTAGGAAGACAGATAGACAGACAGATAGATAGACCTTTATTGTCATTTTTTTACTGTGGGCACAATGGCACACATTAAAAATGAAATTTAGTTGCTTGCTCTCAAAGTGTAAATAAATTTGTAGCTAGAATAGATCCAAGATCAGAAATGGAGCATTTTCTTTGATTGGACAAAGCAACAATTAATCTTACGAAAGAGACCGGTTGTCATTATAACAAAACTGGGATTAGCACTTAAGCAGCCTCACAATTCAGAAAAGGGCACAGTTGGTCCAAAGTTATATAAAGACTCTCGTAGTCACAACTGCCATTTGTTCTTTGAATAGGAGTCCTGAGTCTAGGAGAATCTCCAAGTTGCACATGGGGTCTGTCTGGGGTAGTGCCTCTCCATTCAGAACTAAAGACAATCTTTCCCAAGGCTTCGCTTATCTATAAGACACGAAGCAATGGATGGAAACTAACCAAAGAGAGAAGCAACCTAGAACTAAGGAGAAACTTCCTGACAGTTAGAACAATTAACCAGTGGAACAACCTGCCTCCAGAAGCAGTGAATGCTCCAACACTGGAAGTTTTTAAGAAGAGATTGGACAGCCATTTGTCCAAAATGGTATAGGGTTTCCTGCCTGAGTAGGGGGTTGGACTAGATGACCTCCAAGGTCCCTTCCAATCGTTGTTGTTGTTGTTGTTGTTGTTATTATTATTACTACTACTATTATTATTGCCACTCTGTCTCCAGGCACCATGAAATAGCAGTCAGATGCATGATAGCATGTGGTACACATAATGTTCCCATAGCACTTCCAGTCCCTCATGTACTGAGCGAGTTCAGTTGATGATTTGAAATGATCATTTCAACTCCTGAATAAGTACAAGTAGTCCTCAACTTACAACAGTTCTATTGGTGACCATTTGAAGTTATAACAGCACTGAAAAAAAAGTGACTTCTGATTGTTTTGTGCACTTATAACCATTGCAGCCTTCTCCACGATTATGTGATCAAAATTCAGATGCTTGGCAACTGACTCATATTTATGACAGTTGCCGTGTCTCAGGGTCATGGGATCACCTTTTGTGATCTTCTGACAAGCAAATGGGGAAATTCCATATTTACCTAAGAGCCATGTAACTAGCTTAACAACTGCAGTGATTTACTTAATTGTGGCAAGAAACACTATAAAATGGAGCAAGACTCACTTAACAATTATCTTATTTAGCAACAGACATTTTAGGCTCACTTGTGGCCGTAAGTTAAGGACTACCAGTACTGACATCATTACAGACAGCTATATATTCAATGTATATTGAAATGTAAGATGCATTTGGTCTTCACGAGGGAATGCAAATTCCTCCAGTCAGAATGAGCACATTCTTGGCAGGTAGAACATTTTCCTGACTCACGGGAACTTTGAAACAATACTGAATGCCTGCCTTTTATTAAAAGTCTGCACTAAAGTCTGCAATCCTGAACACATTTTCAAGCCAACAGTAAGTAAAACAATAAAAAAATTGTGCTCCATTGTTTTTTGGTATACAGAGATATTAAAGATATGACCAACACTTAACTCATATATAAATTCAGCTTATTAAAACTAAATATTAGGATATACTTTGGTTCTATTCTTAGCTACTCTAGTTAAGCTATTTAAAATACAATTGGTTTCCTTGGGAAAATTTGAACCACATCAAAACCAATAAAGATACATTCTATTTTTAATTCTGACTGGATAGTAGTCTCTGCCTAGCCCTAGACAAAGTGCAATTAACTTGTCTCAGTTTCTGGCTAATTTAGAGTCCGCCTCAAGCCTTTTTCCTTTGAAATGTGTTAAAGTATGTTATTCCCTTTAAAGAGGAAACTAAAAGAAAAAAAAATATGAAGGCAAAGAACACCAAGGCAAGGTTGTCTTAATGCCTTGCATCAGAGTAGCTATCTGTGTTCAGACCAAAACAGATGAGAATGTAAGAATACCAAGAATGCATTTGATTATTTCCACAAAATAATCACCAAATCTATCTTGCACGTATCTCCCGTCTGGAGCGTCAAGAGAGGCTTAAATCTTTATTCGAAAGGCCCTTGGAGGCAGAGGTCTGCCGTTTGGTGGGACTTGCTTTCCAGATGAAGTAGCCATGGCTTAAGGCCGGTGCTTCCAATGAGGGAACGCCGTGGAGAGCGAGGGAGGGTGGGAGAGGGAGAATAAGGAAGGAAGGGAGGGACGGAGAGAGGGAGGGAGGGAGAGCTATCTCAGAGCTAGCCTTTTGACAGGTGAAGCTAATCTACCTGTACAGACAGCTCCAGGCTTTAGACGGGGAGGAGCCGATTCCCTGAGCTCAGGTGCAATTCCTCTACATCGGTGCTCCTCCTCCCCCCCCCCCGCCCTCCGCCTCTCGCAGCCGCCTTTCCCTCGGCAGTTCGGGATAGAGGAAGTTGGTCAGACTCCTTTCCTTTGAGCCGAGGCATGGGCTGCTTGGGAGGAGCGGAGCCGGCTTGGGAAGGAGTACGACAAAAAGAGGGAAAATATGGACATGGTAACTCTTTTGGCCAGAGGTTGGGTTTGTGGGGCTGGGGACAAAATATCGATTTTCTTAACTATGCAGCGGCTTGTGCCGCTAGTTAGGGATCGTTGCCAGGCGCAGCAGGAGTGCGAAGTTTTTTTCGAGCGGGGGGGAATGGGATAGACCGGATCAGATTGCTTTGGAGGGGGTTAGTTATACTTTGGATTTGTTTCTGGAGCAGGGCATTATTTTCTAGAGCAAAGCACAACAGCAGCATCTGGACCGGGGCCACAGCTGTGCTTCAGAGCTTCTGGAGCCGTTGGTGATTAGCTGAAGCCCTTCCTTGCTTTCCGCGCTGGGGTTTAGCGTGTTTCTGAAGTGAACTTTATCCATCCGCACACGTGGCTTCTCTACAAACAGTCCTCGAACAACAGAAGGGGAAACTAGAATAGCTTCTTTTTACAGTGTACTTGTATCTGCAATCTTTTGTGTAAGGCTGCCACTGGCTGCAAAAATATGGTTAAAACTGGAAAGTAGCAAAGAGTTACAACTGACTGTCTCTCTACTGCTACCTTTCCTAATGTTATTTGGATTTTGTGACCAATTCTGTTTTAATTCTGCCTAAGAGTCATGGGACAAGATTGTGCCTTTTGGCGGGGGGGGGGGGAAGCAAAACGTAAAGTAAGACCCACTGAAGAATAGAGCTGCTTCTGTGTAAATAAAGACTAGATTGTACTAGTAAAACAAATGCCCTGAGATGTCTGCCTCTACACCTCTACACTTGAAACTGTTTGGTTTATTTTTCATTGTGAAGCTACCTGAGTAATGGCTTCTTTTCTCTTTTTTCTTTTCTGGTATTTTGAGATCCTGTGGGTGGATTAGCGGGAAAATCTACATGAATAGATACTTCCTGGGTGCAGTGTGTGTCAGAGGCTAGTTGTAGTCCCTGATGCATGTGGCAACATGTGCCACCTAAAGTCAGAGTATTTACTACCTGGAAACAAATGATTCTCCCAGCATATCCTCTTCAGATTTACAAAATTAATACCAGATTCTTAAAGTGAAACTATAGTGAGTCTTCCTTTATAAATCTTTGGGGAGTATTGCTCTGCTCTTGTACCCTAGATCTTACCCTCACCCAAAATCTCTTAGAAAAATGCTTGGACCAAAAGATCTGGCTTTTTGATTAAAGGGCTGCCACAGAGAGGAAAGGGTCAACCTATTCTCCAAAGCTCCTGAGGGCAGAGAAAGAAGTAACAGTTGGAAACTTATCAAAGAAAGACCCAACCCAACCTAGAACTAAAGAGAAATTTCCTGACAATGAGAACAATTAATCAGCAGAACAGTTGTCTCCAGAAGTTGTGGATGGTTCATCACTGGACATTTTTAAGACGAGCTTGAACATCCAATTGTCTGGAATGGGATAGAGTCTCTTGCTTGAGCAGGGAGTTGGACTAAAAGATCTCTAAGGTCCCTCCCAACTCTGTGACTGTTACGTAATAGTTCCCATTCATCCTGCCCTGATGTTCATAGACTTAATTAAAAATCACTTGCATTCGTTTAAGGCAGGATATGCAATAAAAAAACTTGTAGTAATAAAGTAATTTACTATAAAAACTTGTAGTAAAAACAGTTGCAACTCTGACTTTGTTGTCATTGTAGAACATAAGTGACACATGTATCTCTAGATTTCAGTAATATATTTGTACCAATCCATAACACTGTTACATATCATACAGTTGTGGCTTATCTGATTTGATGCAACTATAGTAGCTTGTAAACCACAGTTTATAGTTATATGTTAGTCATAAATATCAGTCATCTATTGCAGGGCTTTTCAACCAGTGGTAAGGGAACCACCTGTGGTACATTGGCACCTGGCAGGTGGTACGCAACCATCCTAGAAAAGTGGTAGCGGGGAAAGGGAATTAGTTGAACCGGTGGCAGCACCGCACAAGCCTGAGCGAGAGATGGCTGGACCTGCAGGACTGTCAGGGCTCAGTGGAAGCGCTACGATCAGTGCCGCTTTCCAGCTGATCGGCGCTTCTTCAGGGCTGTCAGGGCTCAGTGGAAACATGAGGATCAGCGCCAGGCTCCAGCTGGAGCTCGGCACTGATCCTGGTGCTTCTGCTGAGTCCTGAAGAAGCACCAATCAGCTGGAAAGTAGCACTGATCCTGGCGCTTCTACTGAGCCCAGAAGAAGCGCCGATCAGCTGGAATGTTGCAGCATCTCCAGGGTCTTGTGATTTACATTCAGATGCTTGGCAACTAATTCATATTTATAATGGTCACAGTGTCCCAGGGTCATGTGAAGTGACCAAAACCTGCTGCAACCACCCAGCAGACGGGAGGAATAAAAACCAAACACCCTCCACCTCACCCCCACTGCCAATCTTCAACAGAAATGCTCACAACAATGAAAACCTCAGACAGGAGGAAGAACGCCACCAGATGGGCAGGCAGGTGTCTTGCTCGGCTGTGGCTTGGGGGGCACTTTTTCAGTGCCATTGTAACTTCAAATAGACACTAAGCAAACTGTTGTAAGTCGAGGACTACCTGTACTTTATCACTTTTTTCCTCTCTTTTTTTGGTCAAGTTTTTCACACCTTGCTAGGCGATTGGTGGTACTTGGATGTTGCCATATCCTAAAAGTGGTACAATGGGTGAAAAGCCCTGATCTATTGGGCTCTCAGGTATCTTGAAAAGTTCTAGGTGCGTTATATTGGTGCTTTCCACAGGAATTCCTGGTTTATTGAGTGAAGGATTATATTACTATTGAACTTGAGAGAATTTATTTCAGAGGTGTTTGCATATGAAAAGGATTTCTAATTAGTAAGAGAGATCCCTTTCTCTTTCTCTTCCATTGTGAACTGCTTTCTTTTTCCCTCTTAGTTAGAAAGGTGATAAGTGAAGAATTATTAGGCCTTATCAAACTTGATTTTGGAGTAAGAAAAAAGGGAACTTTGCCCCCCAGAATCTTGCATTTGGATATCCTGCCTCTAAAAATTAAGGTTTAACAAGATACCATAACAATTGGTTAAGACACCAGGCTAGAAAGCAGGAGGTCATGAGTTCAAATGCCATTTTAGCCAGGAAAGATAATTACATGGCTTTGGGCCAGTCTCCCTCTCTCAGCCCCACCCACCTCACAGATTTGCAGTTGTGGGAAAAATAGGAGGAGGATGTTGTGTGGGATGTATTTGCCACCTTGCGTTATTTATAAAAATGTTAAAGGTGGGAAACAAATCCGATTTGTTAAAAAGAAAGGATCAGAGTAGATTGTAAGGAAGAAGAAGGATTTATAAATTCTCCCAGTTCTAATGGAATGATGTTGTGTGTATATTGTGCCACCGCAGCATCCCTGGCTTTGTCAGAGTTACATTCAAAAATTCCAGCATGCTGTGCTGTGCTTCATGGATAAGCCGTGGCACCTGTGGTGCTCTTTAGAAGCAGAGGCATCTCTTCTGGATCCAGCCCTGTTGTTTCAGCTGTGTTTTAACTCATAATACCATAATTCTTCTCAGAAATACAATCCTTCTGGGATGCCTTGTTGCAGTGTTGTGGCCTGGCAAAGGCTTCTGTTTTCATTGGGCCATCTCTGCGTACCATCTAAGAGAATTTAGAAATAAAGGAGCACCTGGTTTTCAATAAAGAACCATAAACAATGCTATGTGTTTGGGCTGTTTTTTGTTCCTTAAAAAGCATGCAGATATTGTGCCCATGCTGCAGACACAGTGCTGTTTATTTAATCTTAGCTGCCATTGGTTATAGCCATAACTCTGCGTGGTGTTTTAGATGAAGATCAGTGGGTTTCATTTGTCTTTCTTGTATGGCCGTGTTAATTGCAGATAGATTCCAGTTTCAACTAGAGTCTTTGGCATGGCTGGTTGTATTGTGCAGCTGGCTGCTCTAGTACAATCAGAACAACTGAAGTATCCCTTGGATGTTTTACATCACACTGTTTAATGTGGAAACAATGGAATTGACTATGAGAGGTTATTCAGAGGAGACTATTTTGTATTTAATAAGTTGGATGCAATTATACAAAATTCAATAACATCTCAAGACAAGGCTCAATTGTGTTGCTTTCTTATTAAAGTCATCAGCATGTCTCTTTCAGCATAATGGAACTTCTGTCTATGGTTGTCTGTTTCCCCGGATTGTCTAATCGCTGATCTATTTTGGGATAAAACCAGTTAACATACATGTTCCTCATGCTAAGCGAGTCCATTAAGTTCATCAAACAGCTCAAACTAGTACCACCCTATTCCTCCAAATTTGCAAGGTGTGTATTTCCCAGAATTTGTTATCCATTTTGGGAAAAGTTGCCCCAGCATATCTGGAGGACCTTTTTAAAACAGGAAGAAATAAATGGTTACAATGAGGCTCTGAGCCATGATTTGTGGAAGTTGATTTCTGGGCCCAAAAGTTATGATTGCAAAAAGTGCTGTGTTATTTCATTCTTTCATTCTCCACCCCTACCATACAAAATTAAATTGTGTATAGTTTCCAGCCTATCAATGGCAAGAAATAGAGAGAAAAGCAAGAGCAGTTGTTAAGATAATTTGATTTAGAGTTCTCAATGGACAGATTATCAGGAACTCTCCAGATTAAGTTTTGGACTGGAACTCATATTAACCTGAGTGAGAATGGCTAATGGAAAGTAAGAAATATAGCCCAGGAATTCTGGTGGTTACCAGATTAACTACCATGTTTCCCCAAAAGTAAGACCTACCCCAAAAATAAGCTCTAGCTTGATTTTTGGATCTTGGCCTAATACAAGCCCTACCCCAAAAATAAACCCTAGTTTGGGGGTGAGATGCATAAAAATCAAGCTAGGGCGGGGATGGGGGGATGGAGCTACCCACGTGCCCCACAACCACTTACCGTTGCAGCCTGCCTCTCCTCACCGGCCCACTTCTGTGGCATACTCTGCTGGCCTACATTTCATAGGCTTTCTGGAAGGCCTCTGAAGCCAAGCACCGAGCTATGGATTCAATCTATAGTTCGGTTCTTGGCTGCAGAGGGCTTGCAGAAATGTTGGCCAGAGCTCCATTCTCAGCTGCAGAATGAAGCTTCTCTTTCAGTCACAGAAGAAGTGGGCTGGCTGTATGGCGCTGTCGGCGCCAGAGGTGAGTGGAAAATAAGACCTGGTGCCTCTTTTGGACACACAAAAAAATAAGACCGGGTCTTATTTTCAGGGAAACACAGTATTTCTGGACTAATCTGATAAAAAATCTCTTCTTATTAATAGTAGATAGTTGGACATAATTTCCTCACTACAAAGGTTTCAGTCTTCCCTAGTCATGCTTCTATCCAGCTTTCGTTATTTATATTAGTATTAGCTCCAATATGCTAATGATTAAACTATTACTGTGATACAATGGATATTCAGAGGAGGCCTGGGAAGACTTTAATTTAGTTCCAGCCCAAGTGACAGAGTTACATTTTCACCATGCAGTAATTCACTGGTAGCTCTGCAACCGACAATTACCTTTTCTCTTTTTGTCTATTGTAGGAAAAACCCAGAGACTTTGGCAGTCTTCGAGCAATGTTTCAAAATGATTCCAATTTTTCCAATATGCTCCTGGAGTCTGTAAAGAAGCCTTCTGCCAAATTCAGTCCACGGCAAAATGCTGGCGGCTCATCTGTGTCTTGTCACACACCAAAACCCTTGCACCAGAGGCAGGTTCCAGATCCTGAACAGCAAACCAAGCAGTTCAGTTACACATCCCAGAAACTGGAAATCAGGCAAGTGAAGCCTATGGTATTCCCAAAGGTCAAGATCAAAGATAGGAAAGAGTCAAACCTCTCTTTGGCCATCTGCAAGCCATCTTCATCAGGAGAAGAATCACCGAAACCACATCCAAGATATTGTCTTTCTCCTCAAGGGTCAGAAGGAGCAAGCAGTTCTTTTCGCAACACACTGCACATTTGGGAAAGTGCTTTAGCACAAGGTGACCAAAAATATGATGCAACACCACCACAGTGTACAATCAGGACAACTTCTCTTTCCCACCCACCAGTTGCTAATGTTGCGATTTTGACAGAGGACAAAGCAAAAATAGCTGGACTTAAGCAAGGGATGGTCCTTGGTATGTGTAAGCCTCAATCCCATGTATACAACGAATTTGTTCCTACAACTTCACCTCCGGTTCCTCCAAGAAGTCATACAAGCTTAAATAAAGCGGTTGCTGGTTTTTCTCCAAGTAGTTTGAACAATTTAAACAGTCTAAGCAAGGCTTCAAATGGTAAATATCATGTTTAATATTTTTTTCTCTTTTCTGATTGTTCTGATAGGCCTAAGAACAATTATAGCCAGAGCACAGGCAAAAAGTGATTAGTTTACAGCTGATTCCTAGGCTTTTAGAAGTATCATATATCCATGTTTGGGTCATGCTTGTCTCACTATTTACAAACATGAAAGAGTCCAATACAAATAGATTCTGTTGACTTTATTTCTGATATGAAGCTATTAAAATATACATTAACTTTTAACACAATTGGGGAATGCCAATAACATTTTGCTGTTAATGTTTGGATAGTGATAGAGGGTGGTGGTAGATAAAGGTTCATATCATACCAGCCAGCATAGAAGTTACTCCTTCTTTATTAGAATGAGAATTCTTAAACTAACATAAGCTTAACTTCTGTTTGGGGACATCTGAGTGCCAAAATATCATAAAGTTTTTTCTAACGCATCGTCAAATCAACTTGCTACATAGGTGACAATGGGACAGCTAATGCAACAGCGAACTCCATGCCTTGTTTCACAGACTATAGCTTAATACTTGTAGGAGACGGATAAAAATTAAGCTTTCTGACTGTGTTATTTCTCTATTGTTTGATTAAAGCCTTGAAGTGATGGCACCCAACTAGCTACTAATCAGCATATGTTCTTCATAAATATTAAGCAATGTGCCTGCTCTTATAGTAACCAAAGAGAAAGAATGTGGCTCCTCAGGCAAACATTCAGAACATACTGTTGTGGCTGCTGAAATGAATTTTTGCAAACTCAGGAGGAGAAACCTACTATCGGGAAGGTTCTTCACAAAATCCAGGACCAAAGCCAACACTCAAGAAGATTAATATTTAATTGATTTTATTTTTTCCTGGAAATAGTTGCCTTACAGGAACTTACTATTAAATGGTAATTTTGCCAAGTTACAATGAATGCAGGTGATTCATACGCTAAGATTTTGAATGTAGCTTCCAGGATTTTCTCCCATCTGACCTTTATAGGTGGCTTTTCAGTGCTGAGTCATAGTTTTTTTCCATTTTTATGAGTCTAACATATAATATGACTGTCATAAAATAACAAACAAGTTCTGCAAGATCATACAAATCCCATCTTATTAGCTGCTTATTTTTCAGTCCGCATGCAGGAGAGATGCATCATCACATCCTCTTATTCATTTTCCTCAGCAAAAGAATATTGAGTTGATTTTATAAGGTGGCATACAAATTCTTAAAATCAGTAACTCTGTAGCTATCATGGCTTTTGGTTGCTAATGGCCTTATCCAACACAAAGTTGTCCAATATCTTTTGGTTGTGTGAAGAAGTAATGCCCTGACTTTTTTATCATATAGTTTCATTAAATGAGTTTAGGATTTATGACAACATCCACAGACAAAATAGAATTTATTTTATTTAGGAAATGTATTTGGCTGCCCATCTTAAGCAAATAACTGGGGTGGTGGTGGTGATGATTTTATTCATCAAATTTATATGGCCTCACACAGTTTCACTGGATAGATGGATGGCCATATAAGTTTCATAGATTAAAAGAATCTTCAACTATTTTGTCTATGTTTCAGTGCTGCCATGCCTTCCTCTCCCTTTTTTAATCAAAAAAGTCCTAAATTTAGGGAAGTTGCTCTAGGCTTTGAATAATTTGGGTTGAACCATTCTCCTTTTTCAATTTTACTGCATACAATATGCAAGACTGCATTTTTTTTGCAGTCCCCAAGGCCATTGCTTTATTTGTTTACCACATTTATATCCCAAGTTTTCTCAGAGAAATGGCATAGACTAGGAGGCAGCTCATTAATTTTATCCCTTAACAATTTAGTATAGGTTGAACTGAGAAGGAATGTCTGGTCCAAAGTCATCTAGGTATCCCTGTGTGTCAGTGGAGTCCCGAATCTGGGTCTCCCAATTAAGTCCAATGTATTTAAAATTACTTGCCTTGCTGCAGATTAAATGGCAGAACGATTTGCTGTAAGAGTTTTTTTTTTTTGCAGAAAAGTACAAGAATAAAAAATCGAGTCTAATCCTTTAAGACGAATATATTTTAGCTACCCTTCTGCCACCGAAACATGAGAATCTTATCCCGCTTTGCTCCAATGATATTTTTGCATCACTGCTCACTCATTGCAGTGTTCATCCATCAAATAAATAAATTGGGGGGAAAAGAAATATGGTTCCTGTGATCAAAAAATTGCCCGTTTGGGCTGTAACATTTGGATGAGTGATTCTCCTCTTCTCTGCAAAATGCTAGGAATCAGAGTTTGGAAGACATTAAATGATACCTTGTTGGTTATGTGGTACAGATGCTGCCAGTTCTGCAGCCAAAAGGCCAGGGCAGGCATACATTGGCATGGACCTTCTCTTCATAACTTCAAGAATAGAAAAGAAAGATGCTGGAACTAGAAGAAAACAATTTGTTGTTTCATGAATATACATTTTCTACTCATCTGTCCTCAAATCTTAACAGTATTTCATTTCTGTGGTATAGGAAGATGTCCTGATGATGAAGATGCCAAAGTTCCAAAAATCAAGCTCCTTCCTTCCATCAAAGAGCTTGGCCTTCCTCCAAAGAAACCACCAAGGCCTCCCAAGGTAGATCTTGGTGCCTTCCAACAGACTTTTCCAGGTAGGGTATTTACTTAGAAAGAAATGGTCCTTAGGTGCCCAGAACTGTAGTTATTTCTATTGAAGTGAGGCACTTGTTTCAACATATCCTGATAGCTATTGAAGAATAAGGAATTTGTTCATTTAAATCTGGGGTTGTTTTTCTTTTGTCCCAAAATTCAGTAAGTGATGTTGGCTGCTATTTTAAGGTGTTCCCCCTCTCTTGTGTTCATCAGTCTGAAGTGTCCTGCATCACCATGGCTCTCAGCGCTGAATTCAAGTTTTAACGAGTGACAAATATTGCTCACTTTTAACCCCTTTGAGTTCCTTTATTTATTTATTTTTATAAAATGTATATGCTACCCATTTCAATGCCAAGCAATTCTAACATATAATGAAACTTCTACCTGGACATTTTTCTCATAGTCTTCTCCAGTATTAGCCCAATAATTGGTCCAATGTTTGGGATAGGTGTGTAGAAATCCAGAGACCTTTGGAACTCTTCATGAGAATGGATCTATTCAAGCACTACACTGGTAAATTTAACTTCTATTATATTGTATGGTTCTGTTAATTATTTCCTTTAAATGTTTCTTTTCAGATGCTGCAGATGATGCATACTTGACTCCCGAAATGTAAGCGGATATATCTTTACTGTCTAGGAATTCACTCCAGATTTCTTTTATGTATATGTTTTGCTGTGGTTTCAGGTTTCTGTGAATAGCAATGCTAAGCTGCCTTTTGTAACATGAATCAGTGTTTTGTGGGTACATATATTCTATCTTAAAAATGAGATTCAGAAACTCTTTGTATATATGTGTCCTATCCTCAGTTTTGTATATATGTATGGAACAGCTAGTAGGTTTGGCAAAGGAAAGATAAGGTGAACAGAGAAAAACTGTAAACATTTAAGAAAATCTCTTCATTACTGGCTTTCTTGGCTGGACCTGATTAAAGCAGTGTTCTTTGCATTAAAAAAAACAACAGGAATAAATTTATAGGTGCTATATCTCTGCTTTATAAACCATACTGTAATTGAAAATATTTGCTTCAGGCAATATTCCTAGTGTTTTACTTTTTATTACTTTTTGCCAAAATCATTAATGCAAAGCATTGTTATGAACTACTATCTCACATTTCCCTGCTCATTGCCAAGATATTCACAAATGGAGCAATCCATCAGTCACAATTAACTTTCTTGACTTGTATCATAATTTTTTAGTAGCGGATTTCAGTGCAATGCTGTAGTATATCTGTAAATTTGGCTGCAAAGTAGCAAAGCTGTATCCCGGTCTAATCTATTTCATAGGCTAGATTTTCCTCTCTTCCTGCTTTATACTCAGGAGAAAAGCAAAGCGGCATTGGCTACATTGCCTTGGAAGAAAGGCTGAATGGAAGTAATACACAAATATCACTAATTGGATTTAAATCAGGGATACAGTGTTTATATAGATAACATTGAAATGGTAATGCAGATATATGGCAAAGTATTTCTTTGTTGTGTGTTTTTTCCTAAATATTACAACATTACTACTTCTAGTTGGACTTATTAGATTGTACCAATAGGTTGTACTAATCTGTCTTTTTTTTGGTACTCCTGGGTACATATATAGTAATATTAGTAAAGTTGGAAGGGACCTTGGAGGTCATCTAGTCCAACCCCCTGCTCAGGCAGGAAACCCTACACCATTTCGGACAAATGGCTGTCCAGTCTCTTCTTAAAAACTTCCAGTGTTAGAGCATTTACTGCTTCTGGAGGCAGGCTGTTCTACTGATTAATTGTTCTCACTGTCAGGAAGTTTCTCCTTAGTTCTAGGTTGCTTCTCTCCTTGATTAGTTTCCACCCGTTGCTCCTTGTCCTGCCTTCAGGTGCTTTGGAAAATAGCTTGATTCCCTCTTCTTTATGGCAGCCCCTGAGATATTAGAATACTGCTATCATGTCCCCCCTTGTCCTTCTCTTCGTTAAACTAGACATACCCAATTCTAGCAACCGTTCCTTATATGTTTTAGCCTCCAGTCCCCTAATCATCTTTGTTGCGCTTCTCTGTACTCTTTCTAGAGTCTCAACATCTTTTTTACATCGTGGTGACCAAAACTGGATGCAGTATTCCAAGTGTGGCCTTACCAAGGCACATGAAGTATGCATGCTCTGGGGATCTGAAATAATGTGCTATTTTTTCCTAACTCTCCAATAAGAGAAATTGCTTCCCCTTCTCTTTCATTCTTTCTGGCTTGAAGTTTCTGAAGTTCTGAAAACTGCAAATATTTGCATCAACATGATCCAAAAATACTTAATCCATAGTTAATTTCAACAGCAGATGTGGATTTTGATTACACTCGTTTGTGTGTCTGGAATGAATGTGGTTTAAGCTATCTAAGTTGTCTGGTAGGTTCTATTTAGACAGGTTTTTGAACATGGCTTGGATTTCTGGATCTTTCTTGCTAGGAATGTATGTCCCTTGGGTATCTGGTAATAAGCAGACAAATGTGCCGGAACCAATTAAGATGGCTCATATCAACAGCATTAGAAGTCTTATTTTGTTGTTATTGTACTTTTATGAGTAAGTTTCCATATAATATTGAAAAGCAGTACATAATAGAAATATAAACCATTCAGAAGACTTCTTGGCTAGTAGAACCATCTGTAAACCTCTGTTGATGAATAGAAACAGAACTGATTCCAGCCAACATACTGTTCATTTCTGGGATGAGGGCATCAAAAATATCCAAATACGTTCATTGTTTTCTAAGTTCTTTTTCATAAAATGATAATGGTATGGCCCTTTCCTTTATCTTCAGTACTGAAATGGAAGATCTAAACACCTATGAAGAAACCATATACTACCAGGAACAGCAAGAGAATTGTCCTAATTCTACTCAACAGCCTATACATTGTGAGTTTTAACTCTTGTTTCATTAATGCAGACTATCTGGTGTATATTGTTCATTAGATGTGCAAGTACTCCCAAGACTCATTAGCTTGCAACATGAGGGAATTTGGTGATTAACATTGCTGGGCAGAAGTAATACTTTGAGAATTTAAGTAGCAGAGGTGAGAAATTAGTTGATAGTTAACATTTTAAATCCAACAGAAGACAATACTGTATATGTAGCTCAGGATTGAACTATGGAGATCTTGGTGCTGTTGGGAATGTTGTTTACTAACTGAGGTTTCATTACCCGATTTGGGAATATCGGTGTACTTAGATACTAACTAAAATCATCAGTGCACTGTAATTTTGGCTTTTATATTCTGTGTTACGTTTCATCACATTCATCAAGCTTTTCTCCATTTTTTTTCCTTTTCTTTTTGTACTATTTAAACAGTTTTAAACTTTTTTTTAATCTATGTGCCTCTGAAAAGAGGTGAACTTTTATAGACTTTTATTACACAGGTTTTTCATTTTTTAGATTTGGATGGGGATACAATTAAGATTACTTTTAATGGCATTAGTGGTGCATTGAACCTTGTAGTTTTAGTCTTTTTTTAAAAAAAAAAAAAATCTTGGTTTGGGTTCACTTTGTTTAGCTGGTAATGTAAAGGAGCCTGGATGGAAAAGATAGGTAATATAACAATCTATCTGTAACTCCTTACTGTAGCTAGCAGTTTTATAAAACTAGTTGAAAGAAACTGCAAAATGGAATGTTCTAATTTCTACTTTGATTCTAGCTTTCAAGTCTGTGAAAAAGGAAGATACTAAGGTATGTGCTCTCAATCTCTATGATGAGATAATCGGAGTGAGAAATAAAAAAGAGAACAACACCTCAGCACACCAAAACTTGGCTTGCTGGAGAAATATCCATCTTTATGGAGATCATCTGTTTAATTCAGGGGTGGACAGTTAATGGCCCCTTTATGGCCTGTAGACTTCAAATCCCAGAATTCCTGAACCAGCTGACTCAGGAATTCTGGGAGTTGAAGTCCACAGATCATAAAGAGGCTATTAATTGCTCACTCCTGCTCTAGTAAGCTTCCTTTAACTTATTGGCTATTGTGTGTTTTTAGCTAGCACCTAGATAGGAGAAGATTAATTTTAAAACAGAAATGGATCAAGTTTCAGCAGTTATTCTGGAATTCATTATTTTTTTTACCTCAGGACAAATTACTTTTTGTTATGATAAAATTTGTATGACATTTAGAATAATAAACACAAGGCAATATTTTACAACTTATAGCTAATTACTCTTTTTTTCTACATAGCAATTTCATTATTTAAATTGGATAGACCTAGTCCTAAAGTCAAGCCATTGTGATGATAGTTTAATGTTATTGGAGTCATTGATCCATTGTGTTTCAGATTACAATTATATAACCAAAATTATATAATATAAACACAATCTAAATATGTTAAATTTTATTTGTTGATAGAACTGAAAATGTGTTGAACAAACAAGACAATTCTCAACCACTTTTCCTAGTAAACTAATTAATTTTCTTCAAATGTTCCATATGAGAATAATATAAGCTGAAGTATCTGGCAATCATACAAGCATTAAAATAATTTATCTTGCATGCAGGTTATTTCTCTCATAACTTTTGTGCCAGCATACTTTTCCTTGTGCTTCAAAGGTTGCTTTGGAAGATTAGCTAATGTTTGAAATGACAACCCATTTGGTGTTGTGGATTAAAGTCAGGAAGGAAAATTTGCTTGTGTATGTTTTTCTGCATGCTTTGGAAACTTTGAGTAGTGTCTTTTGGATTCTGGCCACATTTCACTGGAAGGACATAGAACATAGATGCAGATCAAGATATTCCTTAAAACAATGTCCAGGTCAACACAACTATTATTTTGTGGCCAATCTGTGAAAATTAAAGCATTCTTTGTTTTGCTACAAATAGGTGAAGGAATATTAAGACAGGAATATTTATGTACCATTGTCCTATGTGTTGGTTTTTAAAAAGCCTTTAATACAGTGAGTAAATTATGCAGCTGTATAGTGTGAATGGTTAACACAAAAATAAACAGGATATTTGAAGAAGGAACAATTTGATATTCTGAATGACAGACAGATTCTGGTACAGAATCTCTTATGGATTTCATTGATGCTGTGATTAGTCTCAGTACCTTGAAATTGTTAGTCCAATTATCTACAGTGTTGAGTATCCTCAAAGTATGATCTTCAGAATATCAAATATATATTGCTACCAGTTATTTTTCTGACTTAGTAAGTGGCCAATTCTTAATGTTGATTTTCTGATTGGATTATATGTCCACATCCTATCTTGTAAAGAGTGATGTGTCTTTCTTGAAAACCTTGCAAGCTGCTGCCCACTCTATTCACAGATGTTTCAGAAGATCTTTTAATTGGGATAATTGATAATGTTGAATATGTGAAATAGCTCTGCTTGCTTCTTTCCCTGTTGAAATTTTCTACTCACCTAGTGTATTGTCTTAGCCTGGCGTTGGCTTGGGAAAGAAGTAGGACATGCATTTTGCATGTCTTAAAAGTTCAGTAGAATTTACTCAAAGGAGAACATTCAACTTGGAGAATGTTTTCTTCTGATGAAACATGTCTGTGCTGTAACATGAATAGAAGGTACAAGATGGAGACAGATTTGGACCTGGATAATGCCTGATCAGAAATTATTCAGTGCTTTACTTAATCTGCTTTGATTTCTATCGTAGAAAAGGTGCTTTATGCCACAGGTCCCCAACCTTTTGAGCACCAGGGATCAGTTCCATGGAGAGAGGTTTTTCTGTGGACCGGAGAGGGCATGGTTTCATGTATTGCCTGAATCCCATGGATGGGGCTTTGCTTGTTTGCGCGGCTTGGTGCCGGTCCAAGGACCAGGGGTTCAGGATCTCTGCTCTATGCTACATCATGAATTTAGCAAGGATTGTTGTAAAAAGGCTCTAACTCAAATAGTGTAATGTGTGCTAACAGATTTGCAGTCCTCAAAGTATATTTATGAAGCCCAGAATAAGAGGGAATGAGAAGAACATGCCTCAAGAGGAAACAAATCAGTCTTTCTCTGGAGGAGAATTGGCAAAGGATGGAGATTGTGAGTAAATGGGTGTTGATGTTACTGCTGCTTTACTTTGAGTTAAGTGACACTTATTACCTTATACCTCTGCATACTTAACATCTCTCGACAAGATGTCCTTTGTATCTCTTGACTGAAGGGCTTTAACCAAGTTTCTGTTGCAATGATGACACCGCAATTTCTCACCTCCCAGTTTGTTGTTAAATCTAGTTTCAAGTAATCCATTTTTGGCTCTAAGGAGCGAGCATTTGCAAACAAAATAGATGGAAGTGACACTCTGTATGGTCTAGTTTTTAGTCTAGACGTTAGACCTCCATGTTTACCACATTTCCTCTTTCAGTCACACTGCCTCCTCCTCTTCCAAAGATGGTCAGCCAGCTGCAGTGGCTACCACCCCACTCTGCCTCTGCTACATGAAACACTGTCTTCACTGCCCAAAATGCTGAGCACAATGCTGACTCCACCTCTAGTTATTCCATTTCTTCCTCCCTGCTCTTCCAGACATTGCAGTCAATCTCTCACCCTCCGTGTTAAATGCCGGTGCCTCTGCTGTTGACTCTTTCCACCATAGTAATCTGAAGCCATGCAGATTCTCCAGAACAGTTTTCTCGACATTTTCTCTCTCACTAAATATCTTCATATCCAATATGGACTGACATTCATATAAAAGTTTAGCAATCCAACTCTGCTTTCTTGTGTCTATTTTTAAAAAGTCATTCAGACCAGATCGCTGATTCCCTTCTATAACCCCAACACTTTTGAGAGCTGAAGCAGCTGCAGACAAGCAAGGCGCCGCCATCTTGAACCAGCATATGTTAGTGTTTCTCAACCTTAGCAATTTTAAAATATGTGGACTTCAGTTCTCAGAATTCCCAAGCCAGCAAGTTTTATAACAACTGTGTTGTTATAACTAACGACTATGACTGCAGTTTTAAAGGATTGCTTCGGTAGAGGGGCAATGTAGAGGGAACATCAAGGCAAAAAATTGTTGGCTATTTTCCCCTTAGTGGTATATTTTGGAGAAGCACGCATCGAAAAGAAAATGCAGTTTTGATGGCTTTCTCTTATATCTTTAGAATGCATATTGCAATTTCAGCATTTAGGCAGGTTTACTCTTTTGTATATGTTCAGGAGAACTTGAAACAAGAATTCTGCTCCAGTTTCAGATGATTATGTATGCCTGGAATCTTTAAGAACAGATGAAGAGAAATGGAACCCAGATCTAAGAACTGCTAAATTGGAGCAAGCTGCAGAGGAAGTGTATGATGATGTGGAAGGAATAGAGAGAGGCCTGTAAGTGTTTCGTAGACATTTAGAAAGTACATGCATATTTAAGTTTTTGAAAAATTTGGTGACTCTTAAAATTTCAAATGTACACTACTTTTTTTAAATGTTGTATTGCAGACAATCCTCTGATGCCCACAGATCATTTGCTTTAGATTCCAGTAAGTATAAAAATAATACTTCTTATAGAGCAAAGTGGGGTTGAATATTAACTACTGAAAGAACTTATGCAAAGGTAGTTTTAACTCTTGAAAAATTTTCCAGATTCCTAGTGAATTCTCTGCACTAGTACCCAAACTATTGGAAAGAGTATGAGTGTCTGTAGACAGAAAAAAACATAGCTTTATTTTTTTTTCCTGGTTGAAATCCTTTTAGGAAAGAAATATCAAAAGCTTTTGAGTAGTGTGTCAGGGAACACACTCTCAAAGGTAGGTGGGGCCAAGACAGTAGTTTAATTTAAATATGTTAGAAATCAGCTGATATGGTCAGATCCCATGTGTTTAATAATGCCACCCTTTTGTCACATGAAAAATGACAATTTGTGGCAAATTTTGGAAGAATTTGGAGTTTAATACTCAAGGTTTAGAGCTTTAGATTTTGTACACACTCCCTCCAGTTGGCCATAAGCCTGAAATCATTTGTTTCAAAGTTTCATATCTAGAAGCATTTGGGTTCCTTTTTCATTTTACTTTTATATTTTTTTTATTGGAATCTTGATGTTTGATAACACTTGGTCTTCTAGCTGAAGGGTTACTAGATTGATAATAAAACATTTACAAGAGGAAAACCAAGTTCACTACTGACTGAGATTCCAATAGTTCAACCTACATACTTCTCAATTATAAAAAGTTTGTAAAGTTGGAGATGTGGTTGTATGGATGCAACTTATTATCATATTTGGTGGTCTTGTAGAAATATAAAGGCTTTTTGGATTAAGATTTGGTGGAATATTCAAAAAAATTTTAATAGAAGAATAAAATTTACACCACAATTATTTTTGTTAGGTATTATTGAAGATTGTGATAGTAAAGAGATTATTTTAATGTTGAATTTTATTATGGCAGCAAGGTTATTGATTGGGCAATACTGGAGAAAAGACTCCTTGCCTACCTTAGAGGAATGGTTTTTTAAAGTTTCTTATTTATCAGAAATGGCAAAAATATCGGCTTATCTGAAAGACCTTTCACAAGAGAGATACAATTCTGTATGGAAAAGATGGGTAAAGTTTGTTCAGAACAAATATGGGATTAGAAAGTATTATTTAGCTTTTGAATAACTTATTGTATAAAGTTGTTATGTTTAGATTTGTTGATTTTATTGTAATGGAGTTAAAGGGGTTCTAAAATTTTTCAGGATTTATGTATAATCGTTGATGTTTATTTAATTTTTTATGTTTTTTTTGCTGTTTTTAGCTCTGTACTCTGGGAAGGGGGGGAGGGTTAATGGGAGGGGGAGGGAAAGAGGTGGGGAGGGATTTTATTGTAAAATGTTTATAAAAATTTCAATAAAAAAGTTTGTAAAGTAAAAATTTAAACATAAAAAATAATGTTTAAATTTTTACTTTACATTTTATAACACCACTACAATAGTAAAGTAAGTCAAATAACATTCACTAACTAAAGCCTAATTTTTCAGATATACTGGTTATATAATTCATATTGAGGATTTTGCTTTGACTTGTGACACATTCAAGCTGTAGATTTGCCAGTGGGTATCTGATATATTTTCTAAAAGTAGAAGGACCATAGTACTTCTATGTTAGTTTGTAGTTAATATACATGTTCTTATTTTGCAATTGTTATCAAATGGTCTTCTGGGAAGTCACTGGCTGATCGTGATCCATTCAATGGGAGCTCATGTTGGTACGTTCTTTTTCGGAACCCAGCAAACTATTCTAGGAATAAATTCCCCCCATTTTTCTGTATATGTAGAGTTTATCTGAAGTTGTTAGTCCTCAAAGCCTGAATAATATACTCTGTCATTTCTCAGTCTGAACTTTCCACTTTGCTCTTGTCAGCGATGGAGAGATGATTAGTTGCTTTCTCCATTTTTTCCTTAGTATATTATTCATTTCTTCCTCCCTTCTTTCAAAGGAAAGATATATGGGTCTCTTCCAACTCATCCTCATTTTGTTAGGTTAGGCTGATTGATAGTACCTGGCCCAAGATATCTTGGTAAACCATTTGGCTAAGCATGTCATGCTTTTTACTGACAATCTTATTTGAAGATGCTTCAGTTAAAATCTCTGTCAAATTAAAAAAATTACCCTTAGTGACACACGGACTTTCAAATGATAGTACTCATTCCACGTGGTGTGGTTAAGTTATGGTCACTGAATTTTTAATGTTGATTTATGTGAACTTTCCTCAGCAGAAGAAGTCATGGTTTTGAACTTGTCTCTGATTCGGTTAATTTATAGACTCTTATTTATTGGTTGGTTGGTTTTATGGTATTGGTTACTTGCCCCAATCCAAAAGCTCTAAGTAGCATATGACAAAATGGGTGTGTATGTATAAATCATCTTTTTTTTAAAAAAAAAAGAATCCAAACTAATTCCTTGCTTAGTCATGAAATTTACTTGATCATAGTTGATTCAACAAGTCAGAATATTTGAGTACTGTAAACATAAAAATGAGATCACATTTGGGTTAAACTGAGCTCTTTGGAAGAAAGGCAGAATATGAATGCAACAGAAAATAAAGTTCAGAAATTAATTTATATAAGAATATGAAATGATTTGGTGGTTAGATAGATTAATCATTCTTTGGGGTTAATCTTTTGGGTGATTTCCCTACCTCATCCTTTCCTACAGGATTGAGACAATTATAGGATGCAATAAAAGCTACAGAGTTGCAGAAGCATTCTTTTGACATATTTTTGAATAGAAAACACATGCTTGTTTTATTCCATACTCCAGTTCATAGTGTTCCTTATTTTATAATCTCTTGTAATTTGAAAGTCTGTTTTGTTTAATTCAGGCACTACTTTTTGGATATTCCAAAAAAGATTAGTTAGATTATTAATGAAGTAGAATAAATGGATGATAGGAAAAGTTAACACTTTTGCTATATTGCCAAATGGCAACGGATGGTTTAGCTGCAAATATGGCTTTTTATTGCTTTATATTTCAGATGATACCTATGAAGAGACATATGAGGATATTCAAAGTGAAATTCAAAGTGAAGGTTATAATTCCTCCAAATCAGAGTGAGTAGGTAGTCTTTTGACTGTTTGTCTGAACTTTTGAGCCTTTATATGACTGAGTGCCTTGGCATTTTTATATACTGTACAGTCGAGGGGGAAGCTGGTGCTTTTTGCTACAGGCATGTTACAAAAGAGCTGTATTTAGTGCTGTCTTCTTGGAAGTGGGCAAGTATGTTTACTGTGTTGCTACAGTCCCTTTTGGAGTATAGGAAATATTATAGAACCATACAGTTGAAAGGAATCTTAGATATCATCCCATTCAACTCCCTGCTTGGAATAGGATTTACTATGTCATCTCTGATAGATGACTATCCAGCCTCTATTTGAAGATCTCAGTAAGAACTCACCTCTTAATAGAGGAGCCTCTTCAACTGATTTGGCTGCTTGTATAGTCAGAAAACTCCTCCTGCTGCTTAGTAGCCCTATTCTATGTGCAGGTAGTCTTCCACTTAATAATCACAACAGAGCCCAGACATTTCTGTTGCTAAGTGAAACATTTGTTAAGTGAGTTTTGTCCCATTTTCTGGCCTTTCTTTCCACAGCTGTTAAGTGAATCACTGCAGTTGTTAAATTAGTAACATGATTGTTAAGTGAATCTGGTTTTTCTATTGACTTTGCTTGTCAGAAGGTTGCAAAAGGTGATCACATCATCCCGGGATACTGCAATGTCATAAATGTGCCAAGTGTCTGAATTTTGATCAGGTGACCATGGGGATACAGCAAGGGTCATAAGGGTGAAAACTGATCATACCATTTTTTTCAGTGCTGTTGTAACTTCAAATTGTCACTAAATGAACTGGTGTACTACATTTAGGACTACCTGTACTACGTTAGAATATTGATGAGCAGACTAGGCCAAAATTTCCTGACTTGATACCCATCAAATTCATTGGACTAATTGCTTACAGAATATTTAACCAGCATGGCTCAACAGAAAACCCTTAACCCAATTTTGAGAGCCTAAGATAGCAAACCCTATCACCAGAAATAATCTGTACTATCTTCCCTATACTGGTGCCCTTGGGAGAAAGTGGAATTGATATCTCTCTACCACTGCCAATCTTGCATGCCCCCCACCCCAATATCTTTATCTAACAATCAGTTTATCTAAGTAGTTAAACTTAGCTTGGAACTAACTTCCGCCCTAAGAGCAAATCGGAAATAGATGCTTTTAGTAATAATCTTCTCTTCTCTCCCATCTTGCCCTCCCAGAATTTCTGGAAAAGGAATTATTCATTCCAGGAATTATAAAAGGTTGGTGTTCCTCAAAGTAATAATGCTAGAATATAATAGGCTTCTTCTGATTTGTTTTCGTCCTGCATGGAGCATGGTTATTAATGCCTGGGAGAATGGATTCCTAGCAGTCTGACTTCTGCTTTTAAATATGCGTTTTTCTTTCAGTGTTAACCAGCTGCTTAAGCACAAAGGAGCTATTGAAATGCTCTTTGCTGTATGTTAGCCTGAACTCTTGTAGGAGATGCCCTAACATTGTCTGCCGCTGAACACTGATTCCACTTTTAGATTTACGCATCATTTGTTTCTCTGTTGTTTTTATAAACTCTGGGAAAAGAGTAATCACATGTTGGGATGGTGCCAGAAGTTACAAAGTAAAGGCACGTTCACCTAAAGTTGTCTTTTCCCAACGTTATGTTCGCTTTGGTATTTGTTAATTACTCTCTCTTTTTTGTTGTTCTAGAGATATCAAAGTTGAAAAACTCAAAGGATTTGGAAAATTTTTCAAAGAAAAATTAAAAATAAAAACCGCACATATGAAAGGCAGCTCTCGGTATGTAATGTGTTATTCCAATAGTAGAGAATATACCGTATGGTCTGTAGAGAATATACTGTATGTTCCTAATCAAGGAACCATCACGCAAGAAGTCACACTGCAAACAAGATTGGCAGGAGAAGCTACTCTATATACAATAAACAACCAGCAAACTTCAATCCCCCCCATGCACTGATGATCTTACCTAGCTTGGTAATGAAACATCTGCAGTCAAACAACCTCAGAGAACACCAAGAACTCATCAACATCATTATCATTCATAAAAGGCATCTATTGATTAATTTAAAGTGCCAGTCCTTAATTTTATTCCATTTTGGTCACTGTGGTGGCCGATGAACCTTTGAAATGCTGGGATACTGCAATACAAATCACAGCACTGTGAGGGTTACAACATCTTAATTGCTAGTTCAATAATTGCATGTGTCCCATTGAAATATAAATGGGGTATCAATGCAAAAGCTTTAGATACATTTACAGAATGGCAAGGCCTTTCCCTTCCATC
Source organism: Crotalus tigris (assembly GCF_016545835.1). NCBI lineage: Eukaryota > Metazoa > Chordata > Lepidosauria > Squamata > Viperidae > Crotalus > Crotalus tigris. The sequence goes on from NW_024100081.1 coordinate 1,867,405, forward strand.
TTATCTGGATTGAGTGGGGAAGGGCAGAAATGTTAGTGAATGAGGAGCACTGACTATTAAGCTGAAGGAGAAAATGGTAGACGGTATATGAACAAACACTTCACCTCTCAAAATAGAAATATGGGCCCCGAGGGTTGCTTGACTGCATTTCTTGGTTTAGCCACAAATAAGTGTGACACTTTGTGGTAAAATTTAGCTTTTAGCTTTGTGCTTATCTCCATGCAGATTGGGATGCTGGAAGAAGAAAGTGATCATATTTACATGCAAGGAATTTGAACTGCATTGCTTAACTCTTCCTCTCTTTTTTATGTTAAGTAAGGTAAATCCTGAGTGCCAGGTTTTCTATTAATATTGAGGACTTGACCAGGACATTTTAAGTTGCTTTCAAGACCCTAGGTCAGGGGTAGGCAATCTTGGCTCTTTTATGACTCGTGGACTTCAACATGCTGGCTCAGGAATTCTGAGAGTTGAAGTCCACAAGTCATAAAAGAGCCAAGGTTGCCTACCCCTGACCTAGGTTGTTCTGGTACCTTACATTAGTCCAAATAGTTGTCCACATATCCAGATACTATCTGAACTAAAAAAGTGTTTGGGAGAAAAGAGAAAGATTGATAATGCTGAATTTTTAATATTCAGAGATAATCAGTGATTATTTTGCAATTCTCTGGGACCAGCACTCAGCAGCCAACGCAATTTAAGATGCCATTGATGGAGTAGATTATGTCCCATCTTAGAGATTTCTCAGACATGTGGATTTGAAAGCCACCCATCTGGAGAATGACTGAATAAGAGAAGGTTATTATAATGCCATTCGTGAAAGAAATTCTTAACTCCTATTTGGTTCTTTGTGTGTTACATAGCCCTCTACTGTATGTGCATTTTTGGTCTCGATTTCTTTTTTCACAGGTTACGTATTGCTGGTTTATTTGAGACTAGAGCTTAATATGCCTTTTTAAAATTCCTTAACTTTTATGTTTACTTCCATTAGTCTTGAGAGCTGTGAAAATACTCTCTGGTTGAATATTTCCCCAATTTTTATGAATAAACCTCAGTTGAAACTATACCTTTTTTTTAGGCTCCTAAAAAATGTAATGCATTTTAGATATGTAAATGTGTTGCTTTCGGGAGTTGGTAACAAAAATACTGTGAAGTTCAATTTTTTCTATTGGTCCAACATTTTATTCTACCTCTGCCTTTTTTATTCAGTCATATAATCTTCAAAATTAAGAGTCATGCAAGTGTTATGAGCAATATAGAAATTGATGCATGCTAATTCCTGTTTGAAAATCTTAGCTGCATATGTTGTTATAAATATTATTATTTATATTATTATTTATAACCGATGCTGAAATGCACATTTGTTTTATTTGCTTTCTGCAGCAATCTTTCCCGTTCTGTACCAAATCTAGGTAAGCTTATATGTCTAATAGATAAACTGGCTCTCTTTTGAAATAACATTTTTGGTCCTGTCATGTCTGAGATGCTTTGGAATAGGCACCCCTTTTTATTTTATAATTATCAACAAAAAATATAGTACCTGTTTAAAACACCGCTTCTCCTTTCTAACAGATCATTTTTTATGCTGGAGTGCAGCCAAGAAGGATTTTTAGCAGGTCTGCCATTGCTAGTCTCTTAATTCTACAGATTCAGCTTTTTGTAAGAATAAATTGATCCAAAACTATTCTTTGTAGAGCTGCATCAGACAAGTTAGATCTTTTCAGATGTTACAAGATTCTTAGTTATTTTAACCCTTATTACATAGCCACTAGTCCTTTAGGAATTCACTTCTAGAGTGGGAAATTCTTAAGGAGACAAATGATAATTGTGCCAGTCTACTTTTACAAGGAAGTCACTTGGGGTTTTGAAAGTCACCTTGCTCACTTTATGAATGGAAAGGCCATTCATTTTCTGGGATGCACTGTAACTTTTTAGAGGTTGGTAATTGAATTTGCTTATTTCCTACTGTCACTTCATTTGTTTTTCTTTTCATGTTGTGTTTAATATACTGTAAGATTTTTAGATGTGTCTCATTATAAATTCTGGGAAATTGTAGACAGTTAATCACACTCTCTGGTTTTAATTGCAGATGTCATGGCCCAGGAAAACTTTATGTATAATGACATTGACCCAGAACAAAATGATACAAAGTAGGTAAAATAGTCATGACAATATTTTCTTCCTCTCCTATCTAACATTTCTCATGCCAATAAGACTTTCTTCAGATCTATAAATTATATCATTATCCTTAAAATGTATGATAACATCACTGGCTACAATAATATAAAATGCAATAATATAAAATGCAATAATATAGTTAATTAACTGATTATGTGTTTTTAGAACTGATTCTTAGTGACCCTGTAGATACGTAGATTGTCTCCATGGTGATCTGTCCCTAACTTGGTCCTTCACGTTTTCTAGCAGCGCACCTATTACCATTGAAACTGAATCCATCCAGATTCCTGCTGGTCATCCTCTTCTCTTTCTTTCTACCTGCCTAGCTTTAGAGCTTTCTTCAGAGAGCTGGATCTTTGCATAGTGTATTCAAAGTAAAATAATTTGAGCCTGATCATTTGTATCTCTAATGAGAACTCTGGCCTGATTTGTTTGAACATCCATTTCTTCATGTTCTTGGCTGTCCATCGTATTCTCAGGACTTTTCTCCAACATCAAAGTTCAAAAGTGTCAATGCTATTAAGGCTAATATAGAATTATTAAGACAGGTCTTTTTTGCCTTGGAATTTATTTTTAAAGACTCCGATGCACATCTGGAACATTTTTGGAACATATTTTATTCATTTATTCACAAAACTGGTATCTCATCTTTCTTCCATGAGGTCAAGTCAGCTTACATAGCATTCCTTCAATCTCTCGATTGTCAGCCGTACAAGATCCAGTAGATCACACCAAGAAACTAATGCTTAAAACTACGTTTATTAAGATTGGCTATACTAATCTAATCTTGCAAATCTGAATATGGTGCTTTTCCTCTTTCTTCTACCTTCATGTGAATCCGGAGAGTATCTGTCAGATATGGTCTCATACCCTTTCTCGTCCTTGATGGAACTTCTGCAATGTTTATCTGCTCGTTGCCTTCATAGAACTTCTTCCCTTTCTCCATCAGTGTCATCCTCTTTACTTTCTATATTGATTCTAGTCCAACTCATGGTATGTCACCATTTTAGCTATACAGATTTTTTTACATTTCCTTTGGAATATTCTCCTAAGGATTCCTGAAAATGAATTCTTGGTAGCCTCTTCAAATTGCATTTCATTATAATCTTTGCAATGAAACTGATTGATAAACAAGATAAAATCAATGTAAGTTTGAGAGAAGCAGTTTGGTGTACTGATTAAATATCAGGCTAGAAACCAGGAGACTGTGAGTTCTAGTCCCACCTTAGGCAAAAAGTCAGCGGGACCTCTGAACTGCCCATTGAAACTCAATTGAAAATAATTTTAAGGTAGTGATGAAGTGTAGGGCAAGTCTTGAATGAAAGGTAATATATTTATTGCAGGAAGTAGTTGCTTTCCTTGAGTGTGCCCAAACAGTGACTTTATTAATAAATTATTGTTTTTTTAATCCCTTAATTCTTATATCTGTAAAGGCTTTGTGTAAACTTCCAGCAACCTCAAATATTTAATATTTTAAACTTACTGGATGGCATAGATTGTTTCCCTTGTACAAAACCAGCAACTGTATATAGCCAGAAGAAACAAGAGTTTTCGGTGCTGTGCAATAAATGTTTCTCAGGCATTGTAAAGATCACCTTTCCATCTATCTTCCACTATGGAATTGAAATGTCTTTCATCCTAAATCTTTTATTTTTCTCCATCCTAGTTCAGTCTTGAGATTTTTCAGTTACACATAAAATTTCAGCTAAGCTCTTTGGTTAATAATATGAAACTGAGTGCAAACAGTCACGTGCGGCAACTTTGTCGTTAGGCATTATGGCTAGGTGACTCTGCAGGTGATATATGTCAGCAATGATAATAAAACTGAACTAGTTCTGCAGCAGCATGAGAATAATTGAGTATTAAATGCATTTTTGTAGGGAACGGAATGCTGTGGAGTCAAAGGCTGCGTGAAATTCAAATAGCCTTTTAATTCTAGCATCAGCTTTTTTTTGCTTGCATGAAAACAAATTCCCTTGTAACTTTCCGGCTGGGTGAAAGCTGCTCGGTGCTCTGCTTGCAACCTATTGAACTACAGGTCTGGGTGATACTGTAACTACACGATTCCTGTTTGAAAATGGATTTGTGATTCAGTGGTGCATGAAATGAGGCCTGTTGTGTGGTATCTTAGTTGATCGCGCTGATACTCATTGTCTCTCTGGAACCCCAGCATTCTCTGACATCCCTGACATTAGGAAACCGTGTTTCCCTCCCCCTCTTCTTTTTCAAGAGAGAATATTTGTCATAAAAGTGGACATTTACATTTCTTTTCTTGAGAGGAAGAGAGAGAAAAGCAAGCAACAATCATGTAGAAAGATAAAGAACATTGGATGCATTTACTTTTGAAGGGATGGGAATTTCTAAAAACATGTTATTTACATTTCTATTATTTATGTGAGAAGCAAAATACAAAGTAGTACACAACATTTAATGCTATTCAGCAGAAACTTTTTTACTGTTGCGTATTTTAAGCTGAAGTTTTACATCTTTAAAAATACAAAGGTGGAAGATTTGGGTGACATCAGGTCTAAATTAGGGTGATCTGAAGTAGCCAAACCATAGTTCAATTTACCACAATCCAAATTGGAACTAGCGGGTGCCTTTTTTCTTCTGCCTTGGGGGTAGAGCTTAACAAACAGAAAATTGATGTAGTTCAGGAAGCTAACGTTTTTGGGAAAGCTTGTTTTCTTACTAGCAAATGTGTTTCCAAACACACAGTTGATTTGTTCAGTTTATTGTTGATGCAGAAAAAAGGTTAGGTTCCTAGCTTCAAGGTCATTTGAGGATCTTTCCAGATAAAGGTCTATGATGCAATTTTGGCAACACCCCTCTGAATAATCCTGATTTTTTTTCCCTCTCTCCATGATTCTCATATGTTGGATTTATTCTGTACATGTGTCTTTCTTAGAAATCCCTTTAAAGTCAAGAAATACATTGTAGAAAAGAATAACAAGATGACAAAGGAGGAACAATCGTTTAGAGAAAGATTTATGGTAAGTTTCTTCTTCTTTTAAATAGCTTGGAAGATGTTGGCATGGTTACTGTTGTGTGTATGATATATGAAAATATGCTGTGCAATTTGTCATCTCTTGTCACAATACAGAACTATGAATAGCAACATTCCAGAAAATGATTCTTGTTACATTATATTGTCATTAAAAATATGCATAAATTGTTAATGGTAACCAAGAATTCTGGAACTTGTTTTAGAGAAAAATCTGTGCATACATACATACATTGTTTTTATATAGTAATTTTATAAAAGATTATAATTACAATGATAAAAAACAAATACAGAGTTAAAAAGTAAAAGAAATGTAAAAGGTGCAGAAGAGGGAAAGGGGAGGAAAAAAAATAAGAATATAGCAAAGAAAAAGAAAAGAAATAAAGAAGTATCAAAAATTTTAATAACTTATCCCCTTCTTTTAAAATACAGCAAATTATCTCTTCTTCCCATATCCCATCTCTTATCTATAAACAAATCCATAAATATCTCTTCATTTCAGTCCTAATGTCAGCAAAAATCCATTAAGGGTTACCAGCATAACTTACCTATTTTAACCTTGATCAAATGAAACAACTTTATATTCCTTCCTTTTACTTTGAACATTGCAACCCTAGAATAGAATAGAGCTGGAAGGGACCTTGGAGGTCTTCTAGTCCAATCCCCTGTTCAAGCAGGAAAACTTATACCATCTCAGACAGGTGATTATCTAATCTCTTCTTAAAAATTTCCAGTAATGGAGCGCCCACGATTTCTGGAGGCAAGCTGTTCCACTGGTTGATTGTCCTCACTGTCAGGAAGTTTCTCCTTAATACCTTAAAACCTGTTTTGAGTTTACTACCTCTTCCCACAAAGTATATATTTTCTGGGAAATTTTTCACCAGAGAACTGGTGCCTTCCTGCTGTCCTTTCCATTCCTTGGACCTGTCATGGAAGATGGGCATGCATACCCCAGCGTTGCCCAGATCCCGGGGCTAGCAATGGGAAAAAGAAGACAGCTAAAGTCACCTGAGGGTGCCACAGCTGGGTTTGTATCATCAGAGAGCAGCAGGAATAGCTGAAACAGTATAGGCAGCCAAAAGGGCAGAGATGGGCTGACGGGACATAGAGTTTGTACAGAGACAGTTTGTACAGGGCAGGAAAAGGTGAGATGAGACTGGAACTTTGAGGATGGTCAAAACTACTCTTCATTTAGTGCTGTCCTAACTTTGAATGGTGACTGAATGGTCATAACCCAAGGCGTTCCTGTATACCAAACCACTTTTGAAATTGGCACTCAAAAGTATGTTTAATGTGTATACAACGGCACTGAAATAAGTGATGTGTGACCATTTTTCACACTTTTGACTGTTTCAGCATCTCCATTGTCATGAGGTAAAAAAAAAACTGGTTCATATTTATGACAGTTCCAGTGTCCCAGTGTCATGTGAACACCTTCTGCAACCTTCTGACGAGCAAAGTCAATGGGGAAGCCAGATTCACTTAGCAGCCACGTTACTAACAGAACAACTGCAGTGATTCACTTAACAACTTTGGCAAGAAAGGTTATAAAATGGGGCAAAACTCACTTAACAGCCCTCCCATTTAGCAGCAGAAATTTTGAGCCCAATCCTTGCCTCCAGAAATTGGGAATGCTCCAAACTGGAAGTTTTTAATAAAAGATTGGACAGCCATTTGTCTGAAATGGTATTGGGTTTCCTTGCCTGCACAGGAGGTTTGACCAGAAGGCCTCCCAGGTCCCTTCCTTCTCTGTTATAATTTTGTTATGGTCATAACTTGAGGACTACCTATATGCAAATGTTTAAAATCTTTGGTATTCTCAGTGTATCCTATCCAAACTGTATCTGTAATAAGCTCTAGACCTGATCTCCATTAAGTTTATGTGAATTGGAGCTTGCTTTCTCTCCCCCCCCCTTACTTTGCCACAGTACAATAAGGAAATCACAGTAATAAATACGGCAGTCGCGCACTGCTCAAATACTCCTATCGGAGGAAACCTGGATTTGAGGATCTTGCCTGGAGAACAACTTGAAGTTATAGACATCACTGAAGGAAATCAACTGATATGTCGGAATTCTGAAGGCAAATGTAAGGTTTCAAAAGGAGTAAAACTGAAGAGCTGAGCATAATAAGTAAACAAAAACACTTAGGGTGGGGTCAGAAATCCAAAAAAACTGATTTTTTGCAAATTGGCCATGTTTGGTACAATACAGAAGTAGTATATAAAGAACTATACATTGTTTTTGCACTTGAATATTTTTTGATTATAAGTTTGAATGGTTTGTTTGTAACTCTGTGACTAAAATTTTGAACAAAACTCATCCCATAATAATGTATTTTATTTTATCCTTTCCTAGATGGGTATGTGCTATTAGAACATTTGAATTTCAGGTAAGTTTTAAAATGACTCAGTTCTAAAACACGGGATTAGCTAAAATCGGGACCTGTAATAATTCAAAGCTGTAGTTTTTCTATGGATGACACCATTTGTATGCTAGAATAAATGTAGCTTTGTGTTTTTTCTTATACCAGGCACTAGTGCTGTACAACTAAAGGCCAACACGTTTTGTAATCACAATATAGTGAAAATAATCATCTAAAAGAATTTTTGTTGCTTGTGAAAGAAAACAAAAATGGAGAACACACTCAGCCTGAATTCTTCAGAAGCTTACAACTGTTACTGCTGATTGTCATAAAAGTGACTTTTTAAAATAACATTTGATATTTATGTTATCCTATCCAAAGTTTATCAATCTAGGTATACGCTGAGAGGGAAATAACTTAATGTCATTGTAAAAACATGTTTTTCAAACTTTGTTTCAAATTACAACTCTTCCTATAGCAGCTCTTTTTAATGGTAATACAGCCCCAAGAAAAATTGCAAATTTCACTTGGTTCTTTGATATTGTACTTAGTATTTGTGTGCAAAACATATTATCTGCTATTGACACATTTTTTGTATGTATTTTGTCAATGTTAGGAGTAACACACGTGGATTTATAATTAATTCCGTATTTAACCAGTGTAAAAATTTGTGGACTTAAGCATTTAGAGAAACATTGGGAAACCATTTAATGCACTATTTTTAAATGTAAATAGGAGAAATAAAGTATGAATTGGCAATTAACACATTGCTGCTAAGTGTATTGACAGCTTGACAAAAAAACTTTGCAGAATTAACTTAATTAGAAGTGTTTACTGTTTCAGTTATTTAAAAATAAAACAGAATCATATTCAAAATGGTGACTATTTACCAATGTAATGAATACTGAAATCAGAATAAGTTTCCTTTGTGCTGGAAAGTCCCATTTGCTTTAAATCTGCTGTCAAAGAATGGAGACAGAGGGCAGGACATATAAAGATGAAGCTCCATTGTGAAAACAGATACCTGCCTGAGCAACTTTGATGATACCCAAAGGAACTGGATTTACGTCCTTCCATAACAACTTATGGTCTGGCAATAGTGTAAAAACTGGTGCCTCTCAACTAGTTCTCATGGGTTTTTGTGACTAAGGGGAATTCTGGATTCTGATTATGCTATCATTTGCAGTTATGATGGTAATGAAAAAGTAACTTTACAACGAATCTTCACATTAATGACCTTCGCAGGTCTATAAAGCAAAGGAAAGCTGAAGTCAGACCATAAACAGAGTCACAGATTGCCAGTCTCTATTCGCTAAATGAGGACTACCTATAACACAATAGTCAGTTTAATTTAATGCAAATTATAAACTGATAACGTGCCATGTTTGATGCAAGCTAAATTTCAGTTAACACGATGCTAGTTGAGTCTAACGCAAGTTAAAGCTATTTATTTTCCCAAGGAGCCACATAAGAAACTGAGACTGTTATGGAGGACTGCCACCCAGGACTGGATAGGGACAGCCAAAGGGCGGAATGTGGCCTGCAGCTTGTAAAATGTGGACTAGTGCATGCACAGTTGTTGTTGCGGGTTTTAGATGCTAATTGCTGCCATGCAAAATGGAAAAAAGTTTCCATTTGAGGAAAGCCCCTCTCCCCCAAAAAGAGGCTCATTTTGAAGAACTATGCAGAATATAGGACATCAGGTATAGTTTGTATATGGGTTTCTCTTATAGCTTCTCCTTTGTTCACTTGATTTATTTTAAATATTTATGAAATCTACCTTTAAGATTTCATGATAAGTTATCTTCTTCTTGTGCCATATCCGTTATCGCACGTTGACGATCATGTTGGCGATCCTGTTTTTATCAGCAGGCGCATGAAAAAGTGCTGCTGAGTTTTGTCCAAACCAATCCCTTAGATTTTGAAGCCAAGATGTTCCAACCCAAAAATTCTAAAACCACTTAAAAGTAACCGAAAGGTGGTCTAAGCAACAATCTTGCTATCACTTTGCATATTATCTATTTTTTAAATCTTTATATTTCCTTAATAAGCATTTTTTTTCATTTCCAGTTTCCATCAAGTTAGAATCAATTGCCCCATTTTCCTTAAAATATGTCAAACGGTGCAAATTTGAATAATGCAACAATGATGTTATTGGCCTGCTTGTATTAAAGTAAGTCAAAGGAAATGACTTGAGTCTACTGTTCAAGTCACTGGGGGAAATGTAAAACAAACAAGCTAATAAGACTACGAATACAGACATCGTACATATTTTTGAAGGTGGTTGGATTATCACAATATGGTTGTGCTTTTTCTGTGAAGAATATTACAATTAAATTAATCTGTATCCATGTTATTTACCAAATGCACAACACGGACAGGCAGATTTCTATTTATCTTGCTCCAAAACAGAGCAAGGCAAAACACAATAGGGCAAGGGTCCCCAACCCCCGGTGCATGGACTGGTACCGGGCTGCGGCATGCCAGCAACCGGTCCACACAAACAAGCAAAGCCCCATCTGTGGGATGCAGGCAGCACACGAAACCATGCATCCTCCAGTCTGTGGAAAAACCTCTCTCCATGGAACCGGTCCCTGGTGCCCAAAAGGTTGGGGACTTCTGCAATAGGGCATATATCCAACATGTGAGTGCCAATAGGCTTACTCAAAGTAGGCTTAAGTGAAGTTTGTCATCAAAAATAGCAAACTATTGCCAGCAAATAAAAAAATGGAATTTGAAAAATGGTTTTCTGAGTTTGTTCTGGGTCATAGAATATTATTGTTTTTGCTTTTAATGGCAATTCCCTGGAAGCTTACGTTTTCTCTGAGCGCAGTCTGATGAAAACAATAGCCACTACCACAGTATTTATATTTCTAAATTTTTACAGTATAAAAGAGCTGAAAAGTTCACATGAGTAACTCATGTGTTTACACGCTTATAATCTGTTTATTAAAGTGCAAATGTCAATCATGAAATAACATGCAATGAGATACAATAGAGATAGGTACATGAAACTTCCAATTATCCAGGTTTTTTTTTTAAACGATAAAACTGAAAAAACAATATGCTTATGCTGCCCTCTTTTAAGTTCTTATATAAGCCGAACAAAAATCAAAATGATCTGGACTACCTCCTCTATAAACAACAATGAAACATGAAAGCATCAGTGAATATTATTTTATGAAATATAGGGATATTGACAAAGTTTGCTGTGCCTGGTTATGTGAATTCTATGAATTTTCTCATTATAAACAAAATCTGAGGCAGAACAATACTTTGTTTTCTTAATTCCACTAGCTGTTGTCCTTAAAAGTGACTTCTGCTAACTTCTGCTTAATATTTAGTCATCTTTTTTTCCCCTTACTTATCTTTTAAGGAGGAACAGCCCCTTCCTCATTTTTTATGAATAGATTAGTAACGTCTCAAAGTGAAGTCCCAGATGAAATTACTCTGAGGATCATTCTGACTATAGCAGCAAACAATTTAAAGATTCTCCAGACTAGTTTACAAACTACGTCAAATCATTTCAAATTCAATTCTTGTTAAGAATGAAAATCTCTCTATTTCTCCCAAAGATGCTTTTTCACGAGGCAAATGGACTTTCTCTCTTTCTCATATGTAATTTCACTAGTTGGTATTAATGGAGGAGTTTTATTTTACATTTGTACATTACAAATACAAAAATTCCGAATCTTCTGAGAATGGTCTTTAACAGTGCTATTTCCAAAAATACATATAAATGTATGTATAGTCCTATAGCTTGTATTTTGTACATTTGTACATTGAAGAAAAAAAATAGTCACACTAAAGAAAAAAGAGTGCTAGATAGACATACATACCAGTGTACTTTAATATGGAAAAAATATACGATTTCACTTCAAATTAGGGATGAAATAATACTGGAAGATTGGTAACCATTCAAACGTTTTATGAGTTTTACAATAATTACTTAGGAAAATGCATAGACAGACATGTCAACTTTTCAAATAAATATTCTGTCACATTATGTTAGATTACTTAAGGCAGTTTCAGTAGTAGTTTCAAAGCATTTAGGGAGAACCTAACAGGCAATGCTAAAATGCTTAAACTGGTGACTAACTTTTCATTTAATCTGTCAACAAATACAATTATAGATATCAAAAGCAACATTTCCCTTTATCATTCATGTAATGGCTCACTTTCCAATTTCACCTAGTTTTCATAAACAGAATGTTTGCAGTGACCGCAGACCTTATGAACAACTGAAGATCCAGGGATTTGATGATCAAAAGTCATTTGGATACAAATAAGGAAAAGTTTAGTGATAGATTTCTTTCTTCCTTTTTCAAAAGCAGCTTTTATGAGAAAAGCTACTTTGGGGGGGGGGAAACTAATGATGTCCACTCATAGGAATAGGTTTCTTAGTCAAGTATGACTTACAACAGTTCAAAGTTACAGCAATACTGAAAAAGTGATTTATGACCATTTTTCACATTTATAACCCTTGCAGTATCTCCATGGTCATGTGATCAAAATTCAGATGCTTGGCAACTGACTCATATTTATGAAGGTTGCAGTGTCCTTGGGTTATGTGATCACCTTTTGTGACCTAACAATAGCAATAGCACTTAGACCAGTGTTTCTCAACCTTAACAATTTTAAGGCATGTGGACTTCAACTCCCAGAATTCCACAGCCAGCAATGCTGGCTGTGGAATTCTGGGAGTTGAAGTCCACATGCCTTAAAATTGTCAAGATTGAGAAACACCGACTTAAGACTTATATACCACTTCACGGTGCTTTACAGCCCTGTCTCTAAGTGGTTTACAGAGTCAGCATATTGCCCCCAACGATCTGGGTCCTCATTTTTACTGACTTAGGAAGGATGGAAAGCTGAGTCAACCTTGAGCCGGTGAGATTCGAACTGCCAAACTGCAGGCAGGCAGCAGGCAGTGGAAGTAGCCTGCAATACAAGCAAAGTCAATGGGGAAGCCAGATCCACTAACAACCCTCTTACTAAATTTAATAACTGCAGTGATTCACTTAACTTTGGAAAGAGAGGTCATAAAATGGGACAAAATTCACTTTAACAAATGTTTCACCTTACAAGAGAAAATTTGGGCTCAATTGTGGTCATAAGTTAAGGACTACCTGTAGTCCTGTTTCTTTATATCATAGGTAAAGCCTATTCTATTAACTATCTCTACAAGGCATTCGACTTTTGCACAGCTGTTTTCTCGAAGTTCAAAAGGTAGATATGTCTCCACCCCCTATTGCAGTATGTTTGTACGTTGTTATTGTACAATACAAGAGCTCCTTATATATGCTGCAATGCACATCTAAGTGGGCTATTATAAAATGGCCCACTTGGATGTGCATTACCATTTGAAAGTATTGAGGAAGTGGCATTAACACTAAATTCTGAATAGGAATGAAAGAGGAGGAGAAAAACCATTATAAACATTTTAGCCCAACAGGAGTGCAGCTTAATTATATTATCGATAAGGCAAAGAAATACAAAGAACTGGCTTGTGTCAAGTTAGACCACTGGTCTACATAGAAAGACTGGTGAATTAGCCATGAGGTTCCTTGATACAATGGTTTATGTCAAGCATATGAATGTTTATGCTTTGATGGCCATTTCTCAAAGACAGGCTCCCGTGATGTGCTTTACAGAGGACATATCAAGTGAAGAAGTACAGCCAGTCAAGAGGTCAAAAGTGGAGCGAAGAGGCTGGATCAAGTAGAGCACCTCTCCAAATACTCCTATGATCAAGCTCATTCTTAGTTACAATGTGGTTTCTAAATTGACAGGTAGTCCTCAACTTACGATCACAATTGAGCCCAAAATGTATGTTGCTAAGTGAAAAATTAGTTGAGTGAATTTTTCCCCATTTTACAATTTTTCTTCCCACATTGATTAAGTGAATCATTCCAGCTGTTAACCAAATAGCAGGGTTGTGAAGTGAATCTGTCTTCCCCGTTGACTTTGTTTGTCAGAAGGTCACAAAAGGAGAGGACGCGACCCCAGGATGCTGCAACCGTCATAAATATGAACCAGCTGTCAAGCATCCAAATGTAAATAACATGACCCTGGGGATGCTGAAACGGTCATAAGTATGAAAAATTGTCATAAGTCACTTTTTCCAGTGCCGTTGTAATTTTGAATAATCACTAAACAAACTACCGTTAAGTCGAGGACTACCTGTAACTCTCTGGATTCATAAGTCCTGCTACAAAAACATACATACTACTAAGCTAGAACTCACCACGAATAACACTTTGGTTGTACAGCATGATTATAGTAAGAAATGTCATCACATGCAAATGTCATCAGTTAGGCAAAGTACACTTCAAGTATTTTAAATAATCTCTTCCTAAGGTAATGAAGGTGATAAGACTTTTCTGTAAAATGAGCAAACATGATACATTCTGTCATTTTCAGCTGCTGGTACAAGAAGGCACATTTTTCCATAATTAACTTAGGTCATATATTCAAACAGCAACAAAAAAAAACCCACCCAACACTACTATGGAAGAAATTTGGATAATGCAGTGGCCATTGCATTTTTTTTTCTTGCAAGGAAATTAACCCTGCTTAAAATTCAATTTAAGTAGTCTTATCTGAAATTTAAGTAGTCTTATCTGAAATCTGCAACCTAAAGGGTTACACCACTATTAGATGTGAATGAAAACCTGTTATATGAGCCACTACTCTCACCGTCCTTACACATTCTGTATTGATTCAAAGGGATGTTGGGGGGAGGAATTAGTGATTTTCTAACTGGAGCATGCCAATAAACCAGTGGTTGGAAATTGTACTTTCACTTCAACAGTGTAGCAATGTGTTTATCCTGTTTTGTTGGGGGAAAACAACATCACTATCAATCCTCACTTAAATAGATCAGTAACAGCCACCTGAATCTACACTGAATACCACATTAGCTCTATAGCTCAAGCACTGCCCTTTCAGAAAGCAAAAGGGTAATTCATCTTAATTCTAGTCATCCTTTTGACAATTTAGTAGACGCCTGACATTTGTAATACATCCAAATTTTAATCCCAACTCCACAACGAAAATGCAATAATCAGGAGGTCTTTACATCAGCAAGCAAGGATAAATTTCAATTGGCCAAAAGAGTATCATTGTCTTGCAATCAATGGTTATTTTGTTAAATTTATCTTTCACACATGTGACATTCCTAACTTGTGATACTTATTGAACGAGCATTACTGGTAATCTGAATTGGATATTAAAAAAGAGATAAAGTGCAACATGAATGTACAATAATAACATTAAGAAACCACACTTTACAAGGCGGAGGTGGTTTCCAAAGAGGCAATACAGGACTACTTAAAAGGAGCTGATCTTCCAAAGGTGCCAGAGAACATGGGACATATCTTAAATGAGAAGATAACAATGATGGAGATTACAGAGGCAATTAAAAAAAAGAAATTGCACCTTTTCTGAAAACATCTGCTTCCATTCAGATGGATAAAATTTTTTTTAGCAGGGCAGGAAAAATTTACATTCGGCTTAAATCGATAATGACAATAACCATCCTTTTTATTAACAGAGCTTCTCTTTCCCAGCTTCTTTGCATCTTCCTCTTCAACATTCACTGGGAGCATAGAAAGTTTTTTTTTTTTAATGGAACATACCTCTGCCTTTCTAGTGTTTCAAAATGTTGAGAGAAATGAAACTAGTTCAAGCATTATGCATACTGTCGACCAGGGGTGGGGAACTATGACCCTTTTATGAGCTGTGACTTCAACTCCCAGAATTCCTGGGCCAGCCATAGTTTCCCCGTCTCTGCTGTAGACCAACCTAGTTCTAGATGTATTGAGACATCAGTTTCCAACAAACATGGCCTTTGACCTTGCTGGTTGGGAATTCTGGGTGTTTCTGTACCCACGTATATGAAGAGTGCCAGATTGAAATATGACCCGCAATGGCTATCAAATATGGCTGCAAACAGAGATACAAGAAAAAGCTTTTTTGCTGCCATGTATGCAGTCCAGCTATAGTAATCCTAGATATGCTCCGGGTTTCTTTGTTTCTGCATTAAGTGTTGATAGGAGAGGCTGCATACATATGTTTATGTAAGAGCAAGAAGCATGATCAGACAACATTCCTGAAACTCTAAATCCATATATTCCCATACTCAGAGGCCCATGTACACAGGCTTTCATGTCACAGGCAGTCCTCGCCTTACAAGAGTTCAACGTTACAATGGCACTGAAAAAAGTGACGTTTGGCCATTTTTCACATTTATGACTGTTGCAGCACCCCACATGGTCACATGATCAAAAGTCAGATGCTTGGCCACTGACTCATATTTATGACAGTTGCAGGGTCCTGGGGTCATGCGATCCCCTTTTGCAACCTTCTGACAAACAAAGCCAATGGGGAAGCCAGACTCACTTAACAACCATGTTATTACTTTGATGACTGCAGTGATTCACTTAACAACCATGGCAAGAAAGGTCGTAAAATGGGGCAAAATTCACTTCACAGCTGTCTTGCTTAGCAACAGAATTTTTACAGTCAATTGTGGTCGTAAGTCGAGGACTATCTGTACATATATCCATGTTCAGCAAAACAGTGGCTGTACTTGCTATTCCTTTTAATTATATCGAAGTTATATGAAGGAAATCCTGTAAAATCAATATCCTCAAACAGGAAAAAAACAAACAAACAAACTGGCATCTCAAGACTTATTTTCAGATAAACTAATGCCATTTCAAAAAAAATGAGAAAAAAACAGTTTTTGAATTATATGGAAAGGCTTTGTACAAAGTTATTTGGCTAAAATTGTTTTCCCATTTTGTCTAAAACAATGTTTTGACTCCATCCTAGTTTATATCTTCTAGATTTGATCCTGTTATATTTTTAATTCAACCTCAGTTAGCACTTATTAATATCAAGTATTAATATTACAAATAGCTATTGTAAAATTAAAGAGCAGCTATTATGAGAACAAAGCATAAATAAAAACTCGGAAACAATGTACTGCAGCATCTACAAAGTGTGGTTTCACCCTCATGTTCAAAGAATATTACCATTTCCAATAATAAAGGGTTTTCTTACTACACTTTTAGTAACCGTGATGCCTTGAGATAGCCTAAAGAAAAGGAACACTAAACATAAGTCATTCCTGCTTTATCTATATCTCAGGGAAGTCACAGGCAGTTAAGCTTTACAAGTACACAAAAGCCCTAAGGTCTGGAACAACATTGTCAAATTCATATTCCAGTTCTCATGACATAGTATTGTAAAAGGATGCTGTCAGTACTAAAAAGGCAAAAATATTTTCCTATTGAAGGGGAAAATGAGAAAGCTTTACTCACACAAAAGCGTATCTGAAATCTAGAATTCAATGAACTCCTTATATTTCAAGATAATTAGTGATGGTATAGAAAGTGCCCATTCATCTGTTACTTTAAAAATGTACTGCAGACAATCTCAGTGCAACAATTACATTTGACTCCCTTATGATAGATATTCTGGTCAATTTAGATAATGCTGTATTTGTGGACTTGAAAAGATCAGGGTTTTTGTGATTAATAAAATGACACATTATCAAAATTGATTCTAATGCATCTATCTACCTGTTGCACAACTTTTGGCTCCATAAATTATTCTCAAATCCTGGGGATGAAGGGATGCTAGGACCAACACAAATATCGAGATGCATATCCATTTTTTTTGTCTGTGTTAGAATGTCCCTAATGATCTGGAAGTAGCAAATCAGAAATGAACATTTAAAAACAACAAAAATGGGCATTAGTAATTGAAAGAGATTGATGATTTGACCAAAGAGTGAGCTGGGAAACATCCTTGTCTGTGAAAGATCTCAAATTCATCCACTTTCAAAACTGGCTTCTGCAGCAGTCCAAAGATGCTCCTTTTATATCAATGTTTAAAACAAATGGAGTCCCCCATCTTTTTTTTTTAAAGCATATATTAAATATTTTGGTTAGCAATGTTCTATGTTCTTGCTTAGACCGTATTTTCTTATTTTCTGAGCAGACATGTACAGCAGAGGTTCCCAACCTCTGATATGTGGACAGGCACTGGTCCACGGTATGCAGGCAGCACGCAAAACCACACCTCCTCCGGTCCACGGAAAAACCTTTCTCCACGGAACCAGTCCCTGGTGCCCAAAAGATTGGGGGCCGCTGATGTATAGGATTACCCCACATGTGAATAAATATGCTGTGTATGTTGGTAAACTTTTCTTCTCAAAACCCGCCTAAAATTGTTGTTGTTAATTGCGAAGTCGTGTCCAAACCATCGCGACCCCATGGACAACGTTCCTCCAGGTCTTCCTGTCCTCTACCATCTTCTGGAGTCCATTTAAGTTCACACCTACTGTTTCAATGACTCCATCCAGCCATCTCATTCTCTGTCGTCACATTCTTCTATTGCCCTCAATCTTTCCCAACATTAGGCCCTTCTCCAGTTGAGTCTTTCCTTCTCATTAGGTGGCCAAAGTACTTGAGTTTCAACTTCAGGATCTGCCGTTCTAAAGAGCAGTCGGGGTTGATCTCTTCTAGGACTGACCGGTTTGAACGCCTTGCAGTCCAGGGGACTTGCAGGAGTCTTCTCCAGCACCATAGTTCAAAGGCCTCAATTCTTTGTCGCTCAGCCTTTCTTATGGTCCAACTTTCACATTCATACATTGCAACTGGGAAAACCATGGCCTTGACTATACGCACTTTTGTTGGCAGGGTGATGTCTCTGCTTTTTAGTATGCTGTCTAGATTTGCCATAGCTTTCCTCCCCAGGAGCGTCTTTTAATCTTTTGGCTGCAGTCCACCTCTGAGGCGATCTTGGAGCTCAGGAAAATAAAATCTGCCTAAAATTAGCACCTAGCAAATATTGCAACAGACAACTAAAGCTATAAAAGCATTTAAACACTGATTAGCTTTTCAAGCAAGAAAAATTTTTCTTGAATACCCTGTTCTTTTTTTTCAACTACTCTCTCTTCTCTGAAAAGTGTGGCTAGCCTGCAATTACCTTGCTTTTATCAGATTATTAGCTTTTTTTTCTAAAAGAGAACATTACCAAAGGACCTCACTCCTGAAGGAAAACGTATTTTTTTCCCTTTCTTTCCCCACAATTCGGAATTTTATATTTGGGCTACAGATATTTTGATCTGTTGCTGCCATGGGATTAATAAATATTGCTAATTTAAATATGCAAACCCAGCATTTTGATGTATTTGATGCAAAACATGGCCTCAAATGATTGATGGGAGAACTAATAACGAGATTAAAAGCAGAGTGCAAATTTTGTTTATGAGATATAGTAGGTGGTCTGAGTCTGGCAAATGTTGGATGATGAACAGCAGCAAGGGCCAAGTGGTTATGAAAGGCTGCAGTGAAAAGAATTCCTTTAGTGAAAACGGAAACTCCTTAATAAAAAAAAACTTTAATTAAAACAGGGGAAATGTTGCTGCTGGATAGCTTGCAAAAAGAATTGGTAACCCTGACTACCTCTCAAAAGAATTGTATTAAAGTGATTTCTGAATCTGAATGGTTGCCAGCATCTGGGTTTGGGGGATTTTGCACAGTGAATCATTTAGTCTGATTCATCCCCAAGACATTTTTCTACTGGAATGAGAAACAGGTATAATGTACAATCCAGTAGCAACAACGATGTAATTAAAAATGTGTTGAGATCAGGTAGAAGTTACTACCTAATAACTGAATTAAGAGATGTCTCTGTATTATTCGTCGCTTGCTACCTCTAATAAAAGTAGTTGCTTTATTTAATTTTACCACAATGTCACAAGAATTGCTTTATAATGAATCATCTAGCTCAGATTTGGAGACTTCTGATGCTCCAGGTGATTTCTTCTAGATCTCTGCTCTTGAGTCAGCAAGTCTTGAATCCTGTTCTACACTGTTTAGGAGGTAGACTGCAATAAATATTTCAGATGAATCCATGGAGTAGGATACAAAAGCACTATTGACTTCCAAGCATTCCAAAAGCATTTCCATAGAAGAAAAAAAAAGTATATGAAGTTTGGCCAAGCTTGGCCTATCATAATGTATTTCCAAACTTAAATATCTAGGTCTAAATTATAATTATTTAAAATCTGATATCAAAAAAAATTGCACTTCTCACTGAGCTACAGTCCTACCCTATGGGTGATTTTTGCATGTGAAAATACATGGAAGAACAGCCAAGACAAACCTTTCTACCATGAGTATAAACCTAAATTAATTCTATCTAGGATTCTATTGCTTTTGTTTTCTAAAGTAAGTTTTTATTTAAAAAAAAAACCTTTTGATGGTCAAGTTTCCAGGAATATTATTGCACTGTTCATTCAATATGCCGTGAATTTATGGATTCTTCAATTGTAGAGATTTTTCAGATTTTTGGCAGCAGTGCAACATCTGATTTTGAATGGCAGCTGCTAGAATCCAATAGCTACCAGCTGTTGGTTGAAGTCCTCAGTCTTCACATCTGTTAAGCACTAACTCCACTGCTCATCTGTTAAGCACTAACTCCACTGCTCATCATTTCTACCATACTTATGAAATAACAACAATCCCAAATTCCTGGCAAAAATACAGCAAAATCTGCAGATAGATTTACTTTAAATTGAACACCTTTGTCTTCTCTCTTAAATATATAAAGTATTTTCTGGGTACTGAATCTGATATTTGTACGTCCAAAATGAGGCTTCCTTTGCCCCGTGCCATGCTCTCCTGACTCAGCTTGAGTACAAGGTTTACCAGTATCTATGCTCACCCACTGAAATCAAGCCTCTGAATGACACCTGTCAGCCAGCCAGAGCCATAATGAGACTGGCACACATTTCAAAGAAATCCATTGTGTGGCTCCCAAGGCGTGGGGTCACAGAGGACATGCTCCAGGTCAAAGAGCCAGTAGGGGACCCAGAAAGTGACTGGCAATCAACAATGGCGGAGTCAAGACTTAGTCTTGGTCTGTGCAAACGAGCTGCTGAGCTTGAGCGTTGAGGTGTAGAAGAGCCCGACCTTTGTTCCACGACATCATCTTAAAAATACAGAGAAAGGATTTAAAGCAACATCTTGAGCTGGCAGGAGGCTAAAGTTTCCCTCTACTCTTCTGTTTTACTCCTGGTTTACCTTTTATGATGCTGGGCAACTCACCTAACAAAGGCTGGTTTGAAGAATAGACTGAGGTAAGCTCCTGCTCTTATTTTATACCTCCTCTTTCTACTCATGATCATCATCGCCATCATCACCCTCCTTCTCCTTCTTATCATCACCATCACCATCCCCATTTCCATGAAATGGAAGAGGCTTCCTATGCAATCTCCAAACATCTCAGTCAATAGTCTCCTGTATTTCCCCATTCTCTCTGTAAAGTCCTAGACTTCTGATGTCTCCTTGAGAGAAGGAGAAGGAACTATTCTGCCATAATTTCTATGCTGCAGAAGTAATTGTTTTAACTGTATTGTATTGCTACTCTTATTTCTTTCAAGTCATGCTTTTCTTCAAATATTTCACCATAATTATGCCGCTTTTATGCTGTCTGTGGCGATTCTCAGTCATCCAAGTCACGGTTGGGTCAAAGGTGCTTTTTCAAGAGGCAACTGGACTTCCTCGTTTTTCTTTGAAGACGTTTCGCTTGAAGAAGCTTCTTGGATGGGAATCGAAACATCTTCAAAGAAAAACAAGAAAGTCCAGTTGCCTCTTGAAAAATGGCATCTCCCTCCAGCCAGATTAGCCAAAACGTATAATGGATAGTCATCTATGTGTTGGAAATGTAAAAAAAAAAAGGGCACCTTTTTTCATGTATGGTGGACATGTAGAGAAGCACAGGTGTACTGGCGTATGGTCTGGGATTGGGCAATAGAAATGACTAGGCAAAACATTCAATACAAACCGGAGACATTACTATTAGGAATACTAGAGAAAAATGTAAATAAAGAGGACACATATTTAATTATCCATGTGGTCACAGCAGCAAGGATACTATTTGCTCAAAAGTGGAAAGCAATGGAAGTACCGAGTGGGGAAGCACTAATAAAGAAAATTATGTATTGTGCAGAACTAGATAGGATAACTAAAAGATTAAAAAATCAGGAAGAAACAGAATTTTATCGAATATGGAATAAATTTTATAGATGGAGGGAAAAAAATGGAGGTCACAGTAAAGAGATAAACTGAGATAGTGACTAGAAATGTATAGTTGTATATAGGTATAATATATGTAATTAATGTACAATATGGACTGAGATGTCATTCAAGGACGATTTACCATGTTCAATATTTTTAATCCTTTCTTTTCTTAATAAAAATTTTAAAAAAGCACCTTTGAGACCACTTTTATGCTCTTCACTATTCTAGATTTTTTACCAAACCTGACCCTTTCCCTTCACCTTAAGTGGCTTGTAGCTGTCTTCAAAACTACTGACAGCTGTCTCAACTTCAATCCCGCTGGTCTCAAGCAAAATGTTACATGTCCAAGAATAAAAACACACATGCATTTTCCATTAAGTTCAGAAAGAGTCACTCTCAGATAAATCAGTGTCTTTCAAACTAGGCAGCTTTAAGATGTATGGACTTTAATTCCCAGAATTCCCTAGCAGCATGCAGAGTTGCCCAATTGCCAAGTTTGAAAAATACTGAGATAACTTATATAAGAGTATGACTTTGCTTTAATTTATAAACAGTACTGAAACTGGACTGAATTTTCACAAATTTTGATCACTAGTTTACAAGTCTGGGAAAGTTGTGTGTAAATCTTTTATGAATCAATTTTATGAGCAAACTGTATGCATATACGTTTCTCTAATTTGTTTTAGCATCTAGAGTTTAGACATCTCACTGCATCCAAGAATGTGGGAAAATCACAAAGGGTAAAAAGAAAACCAAGGAATTGAGGTGTTTTTTGGAAATAATGAACTGAAAGTGATACTATAATGATATAGTTTCAACTAACAGAAATAAGAATAATGGAATCATCTGGGGTAGGGGTGGGTGGGGGGAAAGGAAATTCATCACTTGTGGAGAAAATGCTGTTAGGAGTTCAGAAATGGTCTGTGATCAGAAAAGGCTTGCAAGAATATTTCCTGCTGAGGGATTATTATAAATCTTGCAAGAAGCAGAAATCTTTCTTTTTACCCATATGTGTCATTAATCTGTCACAGTTAATACCGAGTGATGAGAAATGGACTGAAGAAGTGTTGCTGAACAACAATTGGTCTGACTAGTAGAATCACAAAGTAGGTATAAAGTGTGATGGGGGGAAAGAGAAGAGAGAGCTATTTTGAGGTTTGGTTTTTTTTTAAGTCTTCCTTCAAGCTTGGAAGTATTTCTGCAGTATTTCCTACATACCATCGATGCTTTTAAAGTCCAAGAGATAGCTGCGATTGTCCACCTGATACAGCTGCAAACTCATTTTCATGTAATTTCCTGTAACTGGATTCTTTCTGCGCACCCGAAGATGATAGGCATTCACCACCTAAACACATAATCACCATTTGAGGAAAACATAATTGTGGAAAAGGAAAAAGAATTTTAATTTCATATTTCAAAAAAACAATTTCGCATAAAACGAAGGAATGTAATCTCAGACATTTCTTTTCTGTAATATATCCAGTTCAGTTCAGTGGCATATGCCTTTCAGGAAACTGAAAAATGCATCTTAACTTAGTTTAATCTCAGTGCCACAGTTTGAGAAAAAATATAAATAGGATTTTCCATAATTCCGCAAAAAACTATCAAATAACATTTCCCTAGAGATATTATAAAAGTCTCTTAACAGAACCCTCTTTCGATTTCTTAACATTAGCATTTTCTCTTCTAGGCACTGCTAGAATAGATTAGAGACAATAAAGGATAGTTGAGAAAGGTAAGTCATTTATTCTACGTAAAATTCTCCAACCAGCTTGCTTAATTATAGCTTTGTTCATACAGGAACTTTAGCAAGTTGCCACGCTGCATTGAGATAAATGTTGTTGGGAGATGGATGGTTTAGAAATTTGATAGATAGACAGACAGACAGACAGACAGAGAAAGAGACAGACAGATGATAGATAGATAGATAGATAGATAGATAGATAGATAGATAGATAGATAGATAGATAGGCAGGCTTTCCTGGACAGATTATGGATTTTAAGACTTAGCTCTCTAGGAAGAAAAACTGCATACCAAAATGTAAAATATTACTCAGGGGCAGTCTGTGCGTGCTATTAAATATTATCCTACAGGGGAGAAAGTCAGGATGAACAGAGATGAAGAAATATGCTGCCTCTGCTCAGGCTCTCTGTCCATGAAATTTTAATCAATTAGACAAATATGTTTAAGTTATATTTGAGCTTTATTCCCATGTGATACATGGCATATATAATTTTCAACATATAAACAGCCCAATTCTTCATCAGAAGTTTTCAATGAACATATATAAAAACTATAGAAAAGGGATTCTTTTCCGCTGCATTTATCAGCTAGTGGAACACAAATGCTAGTGAATGGATTGGCCATCTCATCTGCAGAAGAAAGCTGCAATGGTTGGAAATCCAGGTCAGCTGCTAAGTACCCGGACTGTGATCATGTGACCTTGAAGGTCCTGCGATGGTCAGAATTTTGAGGACGCATTCAAAGGTAGCATTCACATGCTTTAAATTAAAAGGTACATAAGTACATAAAGTTCATGGATTACTCATCTAAAAAGCTTTCAAGAGCCACATGGCACACTGCTATTCTTACCTTCCACTCAAAATCCAGATGTTTCATGGCCCGATAAACTTCAGCCATGATATCGTAAGGCTTGCTTTGACTTCGTATTCCTAAATGCCACTTGGCTTTTTTCACAGTCAATGATTTTGGCTTAGTGGTGTTCAATGCATCCAAAGAGCTTTTTGCTTTGGGACTATCTGCAACTAGAGGAGGCATTCTTTCTGGATGAGGTTTCACCCCTGGGGGGATGTGCATAGAGTCATCCATAAAAGAGCCACTGGGTGGGCTGGAAGCGAGGTAGAACTCACTGGCCTGATTCATGATTCGCCTGTTGTCAATGATCAGGTGATAAGCTACCGCAAGCTGGTCTTGAGGATCTCCGCTGTACAAACTGGCCATCACTTCTGACTCGGTGCATTCAAATTTCTCACAAACTTCCCTCACAGCATCATCATCCATGACATTGGCATCATATGACGGATCTTCTGGGAACAAATAACTAGGCAGATCTTGTTTGAACCATTCGTGCTCTCTAGAATAAAATAAAAATGTTACTCTAGTTACAATAATGCCCTTTTTAATAGTGTATTAAATCTCTTTCAATCTCCCAAATGTTTTTCATCATGTAATGTAACTTTTCAGAGCATTTGGGGCAATTGGAAAGTCTTTTTGAGATTACTTGATTGTGGTGAGTAGCAAATGTGCTATTGTCATAGTACTTCTACTTATTATTATCACATTATCAGATGTAATCATTTTGGAATATACATACATACATACAAGACATAACATTTAATAATCTTATAACTACATTAATGCAAGATCCTTCCATCTCCCTGAGGATTTTACTGAAATGCTATCCTTTGCAAGAAAGAAATGAAAACAATTTCTTTTCCATCAAATTAAGTTAAAATTGTAAAACAAACCAATCCTAGAAGAGAAAATGTTTAATGGTGATAACAATTTTGTATGCTTGCATGTGTTCAGTTTTAATGGTCAGAGGCTTATGATGTCTCAGGACTGATTCATGTGTTCTTGATAAGCTTCTAGACATGAAAAAATAATTGTAGAATATACTAGGCAAAAAACTCTTGAATCCAAGGAAAAGGTAAATTTTAACTTGACAGATCTAGAGTTCATTAGTATTAAAGAGATCCCTTGTATCCCCCAACAGAACATACATGCACAATCAATAGTTCAAATCATACATTTCATGAAGGTTTCAGAGTTTTGGAATGTGGCACACCTAGAGATATTGAAATAAGGCTGAAACAAAGGATAGAAATCCAATCCATGCAGTGGCGTAATTGCTACAGAGTATCATGAATTAATTAAGGCTCTTATATATATATTATGTGTTTTTTTAGCTAAACAATTTTTCAGCTTGTTAAAATGTACCTTTATTACATGTGATTTCATTTTCACGCTATTTTATTATTCAATATTATTTTAAATCTCATCTCAGCTTTTCTAATATCTGTTTATGAAGACTCCAAATTCAATTTATTTTAATTAACAACTTTCAGTCTATGTTTAATCAGATTGGAAATGATTGTCCAATCTCTTTCTACTATCAAATTACACAATGAACACATTCTTCCGGCAATCCTTTTCTTTCTTACTTTAGAAAAATATTAATCAAGCGGCCTGTTAGAATTTTGGCACAGACTTACCGTATGTCCTTGATGGTGGCTCGTTTGAGTGGATCAACCTGCAGCATATGCATCAGCAGGATTGCTATTGAACGGTTGAGGTATTCAGGAATGTAGAAGACGCCTCCCCGGATTTTTTTAAACAGGGTTGGAACATGGTCATCATCAAAAGGAAGAGTCCCACAGAGAAGAGCATAAAGAATAACACCACAGCTCCAGATATCAACTTCTGGGCCAGCATACAATCTGAAGAAAAATGTCATTAATCTATTTCTTAATATAATATTAAATAGTTCAGAAAAGAAAAGGAAAGCAGTGCTAAATAATTGCCTTCACTCAAAATGATGATCGGAAATTATGAAACCTTCCTCCTCCTTTTCTTGATCATTTTGTGTTGATACCTCTCCTCTTTGATCTCTCTTTCACCTTCTCCAAGTATCCCTGAATATATTCTTTAGCACTCCAAGTTGTTGATACTTAGCAACATGGTACAGAAGAATCCATTTGGTAATGTTTTGTCAGCTAAAGTGAAATAAAATTTTTCTTCCTATTGGTCGACTCGTGGTATCTGCCACCCTCTTTTTAGACTGTTGTTTCTTTTTTAAAATAAAATCATGTAACTCTCATTACTTAAATTAATAACAAAAACTATTTTACTTCATTCCCCAAACATTTCAACATGCAATCATTTCCTTCATCTTTTACCTTCCAGAGATTACTTCTGGTGCTGCATAGTTGGGTGAGCCACAACTGGTTCTCAGGAATTCACCATCTGACATCATATTGGACAGCCCTAAAAAAAGAAAACTTTTTAGGTATTCACTATATAGATGAAGCAAAAAGGTGTCAGGCAGTAGAACTTCAACAGGGAAATTACAGTGAGAATAAGAGTAGAGTAGAGTAGAGTAGAGTAGAGTAGAGTAGAGTAGAGTAGAGTAGAATAGAATTACTAGCTATAAAATAATAAATCAATCCTAGAGCTATATTACTTTTTTGCTTACAAACTAAACAGTCACCAAGTAATACATTATGATTGATTATGGTTTGCTCCATGGTGTGGATGTCGGCTTCTTCTAGACATTTCCTTCATATATATGTATAGAATCTCATTTTTTCTACAGACTCCTGCATCCAAATTAATCCTACCTATAATTAAATTTTGCTCACAGAGACCTAGAGGAAAAAGTTCTGGATGTCCAGACAAACAGATCTAAAACTTTGTATTTTATACCTGACCTGGAATACTGTTATTTATCTAGCATGAAGATGAGCATTAGTTTAAGTCAGAGGTCCCCAACCTTTTGGGTACCAGGAACTGGTTCCGTGGAGAAAAGATTTTTCACGGATCGGAGACCACATGGGTTTGTGTGCTGCTTGCATCCCATAGATGGGGCTTTGCTTGTTTGTGCAGACCAGTTGCTGGCATGCCATGGCCCGGTACCGGTCCACGGACTGGGGGTTGGGGCCCTCTGCTTTAAGTGACATATTTCTATTTGAAGGGACAGTGAAACAGATGAGAGGGAAAAAAATGAAAGTTATTTATTTTAAAAGTACATATACTAGTTTGTATTTAAGAAAACCAATTAGGTATTTTGCTCACTTAAGACTGGTAGAATGACAGACACTAGAGCAGATGATTTTGTAAATTGATTTTCTTCATTGTGGTGGGAAGGTAAAAAGAGATATGGATAACACCTGCCACCAGTGATAATTCACCATGTATTTTCCAGTGAAGTTATTAACAATACCAATTTAGGCTATGGTGAAGTTCACCTGGCTGAATAATACTCCCCATAAAATAAATAATAGAAAAATAGTTGTTCTAAAAACGGCTCAGAATCTGCCTGGAATCTAACTTCCTAATTTTGTTGTTGTTCTATTGAAAACCTTTCAGCCAACCTAGAGTTTACTACCTTGGAGAAGATGAAGCTAATGTTTTCAATGAAAAGAGCTCTTCACAGGAATGCAGAAGCTTCTAATGGCGATGGAAAATAACACTGAATTCCCTGAAGGATGTTAACATTGACACCGTCCAGGGGGATGGCTCGTAGCCAATTACATTTTTGGAATGCTATTAGGGTCACATACCAAAATCAGCTATCTTGGCATTCATGTGTGCATCCAGCAGCACATTCTCCGGTTTCAAATCTCTGTGAACCACCATATGCCTATGGCAGTAATCCACAGCTGACAGAATTTGCTGGAAGAGGCGCCTGGCTTCGGCTGCTTCTACCTGCAACAACAACAACAACAACAAAAAAGCAAATAAATGCTTTAGAATTTTCTGTATGCCACTCAACAATGCAGTAATCATCTCTTGGATGAGCCACAAGACAAATTTAGAATTACAGTACGGTTAACAGCACCAAATTGAAAAACAAGAAGAGGAGATATTCTTGCAGTTTCTGAAAATTAAGGCTGTCAAACAATTAAGCCTCTCCTCACCTGATTCACTCTGGATATATCCTGTATGCATCAGATCACTTCTCTAAGAGACCAGACTATAGGAAATACTTAACTTTGGATTAAATTTAGATATATATATTTTGTCACAAAGTCTATCCCTTTTAACAGGGGTATATATTTTCTATGCATCCAGGAAACTGAAGGAACAGTGAAAAATTGTCCACATGAGTGAGTCAATTCTATCCATTTTGCACACTGCTTGCATGCACACATCAGAACAAGCCTGGTGCTCCTACATCTCGGTTCCTGTCACATTTTATGTTTAAAAAAAAATTAATGTAAATTTTCAAAATGAGCTCTGCATTCATTTTATATGTGGAAATAATAATAAAAAAATTACATCCTCCAGTATTCTGAAGTAGAACTAGTAGATGAAGAATAGAATGAAGAGTACCATAATGGTAGAAAAGACTATTGCACACTGGTCTATAGGTGTGTGAGTTCACATTTTTAAAACATGTTATTACACATAAGCCCCAGAAGCAATGCCCGAAGGGTGAAGTGTCAGCAAAGGTCAGTTTAAGTCAAATTTTTCTAAATGATGCATCTGCAAAAAGAAGTTAATTTTCATACAAGAGGCATTTAAGTGTACTATTGCAACTTCAAACTATAAGATGTCAATTACCACAAGACAACCTCATCTGGCTTTGTCTGTTTGTAGAGAATGATATAGTTGAGTTCAAAACTAAAGTGGAATTACTTCATTAATTAATGAGCCTTATCAGTTGATTATAATGGTAGAATAATCAAAATAACTGCATACTTTACATTTTATAATTAACTATTATATAACACATTCATCACTGACAAAATTTATAAGCAGTAGATTAAACTACAAAAATGCAAAATAATGGTAGAAAATATTACTCCTATACTAGGTTTATATAATATGCATGAGGAAGCATTTTGCTCTCCTAATATTTTCCAAAGATTAAAGAAAAAGCGAGAAAGAGAGAAAGATATTTAATAATCCAACCTATGAATTGGAGCAGTAAAAATTAAATCTGCTTTTACTTTACAAATGACTTAGATTCTCTTATAACTCGTATAACAAAATAACTCCATTTTGAAAAAAGAAGAAAAAATCCAAAAATAAAGTACTTGTTAATTGTATTATTTGTCTATAAAACTTTTTTTTGCTGAAGCAAGCATTTGTGCTGTTCTTCGCCCAGAATCCTTACTCATATTATAAATATATGGCTCATTTGCTAACAGTCATATCACTAACTAAACATACCCATCAATCTTTCCACAACACCAAATAAACTTTAGGATTGTGTGAAATGACAGCTGTATCTATGTTTGCATGTTTCTACAAAATTAGATGAACTATTATCTCCAAATCACTGTTACTGTGGATATTTAACAGAAATCAGTGGTATGATGTATAGCAGGAGTCTTCAAACTTGGCCCTTTTATGACTTGTAGACTTCAACTCCCAGAATTCCTCAGCAAGCATGCCTGGCTGAGGAATCCTGGGAGTTGAAGTCCACAAGTCATAAAAGGGTCAAGTTTGAAGACCCCTGATGTAAAGCAATGTTTCTCAACCTTGATCATTTTAACTCCCAGAATTCCCCAGGTTGGCCAAGGTTGAGAAACACTGATGTAAAATAAACCATTTAGCTATAGAAGAGTTAAAACAAAACAGGGTGATGGAAGTTGTTTCTGATTATCACTTATATTAATTTCCAATTATTTAAGATATATTCAGTTTGAGCATGATGATCAGTGGACTTGCTGGATTGTAAAACTGCATAGCAACCTTTCCCAATTTGGACATTTCATGTGTTCGACTTTAACGTCACAATCCAAGTGAACATGGTCCCTTTAACTTATTAATCTAATGCATCTGATGGTCACCAGATGGGAAAGAGTGTTGTAGCCAATAACTATAATAAAGGAAAATGTATGCAGTATATCAGTGATTTGATTCAATACCAAGCCATTTTACACATGGCTAATAGGCTTGGCCTATTTTTGATCTTACCGACTTAAACGAATCCTATTTAACAAAGCAATTCTATTTTCCACTCTTGTCTCTTTGTCCTTTCATCCAATGCATTTTTATGATAAGATAGATAAGACACTTACCTGTCCGTGTTTACAGATATAATCAAACAATTCTCCACCAGACACATATTCCATCACCATGAAAAAATCAGTAGGGGTGCTGATCACCTGATACCTATTGAAAACATACAAGAAAATAATTGCATCTTAAATGTTTTTGCTAGACGAAGTCCTTAAGACCTCTTGTCCAATTTTAAAAGAGTCCTTAACAAAATCATTGGAATTTACTTTCTATATAATTGCTTTTCACTTCTGAAGGACAAATTGGTCACTTTTTTTGTAGTGCAAATATAAACTCCTTTGGGATTCTGCTCAATTAAACTGTTTGCTAGATCTTCATTCCCCCTACTCCACCCCCTACATTAAACTTCTTCACTCCTCTAAGATCTGTTCAATAAACCTTCTGAGAACTAATATTCTGAACGTTGCTATCAAGAGAAAATTAAGACATTTCAGATTCAAAAGTCATAATATGTTAGTACAAATGTGATGATTACATATCGGTAGTAGCAAAGGTTCCTTTATCTCACTATGAAGGACTGGTGAAGTTTTCATTAGCTTGTTAAGTTTCTAATTCAGTCCCAAAATATGGTGCAATAATAATTATTCCTATTTACAGTCCATCTGGATCCATAACATAAAGCTGTATATATTCACCATATATTCACCATTATAAGAACATAAAATACATCTATATATGTATTTACAATAATGTAGCCATTTTAATAAAGGGGCAAAATGGAAACCAAGAAAGATCTCAACCATGCTTTAAGAGAAAAAAAGACTTGTTTTTTTCTTTGGACATTGCTTCCAGAAGAATACAGCTATTGTGCTAAAATAAACTGAATAATCCCTTTTTATGCACTATTCAATGAAATCTAAAGACATTTCAATTTTACCCTTGAAATTTTATTCAGAAATATATAATTAAATTAGTCTATCTAGACTTAAAAGATCTGTTTCTCACTTCATGAATCTAGGATGAACCTCTAAGAGACATGCTACTTTGCTTTTATCAAACAATTGTCCAATCATGTGTCCCAGAAAAGTATAAGATATTGCTTCAAAATGATAAGTCAAGGTTTTCTTGTTTATTACAGAACAAGAAATATAATCTAGACTGAACCATTTGAGGAACATTTTATAATGGTCCAGAGTCACTTCAAACTGTGAGATGGACAGCGTGTAAATTTAATTAATAATAACAACTGATCTGAATCCAAATATATATCTTCATATTGTGTTTTAAAAGGAAGATTGTCCATTTAGTATTCTTTGGACATGGGAATAAATTCAATATAAGATCAATAAAGCTTACTTCATAATTCCAGTGCTTAATTTATATTATTCTTAAACATTAAAAATAAGTAAAATACCTGCAATACAGAAATGTGT
The DNA here is from genome assembly GCF_016545835.1 of Crotalus tigris. NCBI lineage: Eukaryota > Metazoa > Chordata > Lepidosauria > Squamata > Viperidae > Crotalus > Crotalus tigris. Next base: position 1,899,196 of record NW_024100081.1, read on the forward strand.
TTTATATGTTTTCATGTGTTTTTATATGGCATGCTACAAAGAGAATAAGAATTAGCAAACTTACAGTTTGATAATATGGGGATGCCGGAAAAGTTTTAAGTTTTGGATTTCTCGTTTGATCTTTCCAACAACATCCAAACTACGAATTTTTTGCCTGTTTAAAATTTTCACTGCTACTTTATGTCCAGTAAGCTGGTGCTCTCCAACTAAATAAAAGAAAAAAATTGAATGTTAATTTCTGTTTACATAAAATGAAGAGTTACTGATTTGTGAGATGCATTATAGGTAGTCCTTGATTTATGACCAAAATTGAGCCCAAAATTTCTGTTGCTATGTGATTTTAATTTTAATTGAATTTTGCCCCATTTAACAAACTTTCTTGCCACAGTTGTTAAGTGAATCACCGCAGTTATTAAATTAGTAACCTGGTTGTTAAGTGAATCTGGCTTCCCCATTGACTTTGCTTGTCAGAAGGCTGCAAAAAAGGATCACATGACCCTGGGACACTGCAACCGTCATAAATATGAGTCAGTTGCCAAGTGTCTGGATTCTGATATCAAAAAATGTGAAAAATGACCATAAGTCACTTTTTTCAGGCCTGTTGTAACTTCAAAAGATCACTAAGTGAACTGTTGCAGGTTGAGGTTTTAGCTCTACAATAAATAAAAACCCTCCCTTTTTACAACCCTGTAATCCCTTAATTCGGGGTAGAGTCGGGGCGACTACATGCAGCTGAACTGACCAGATGCCCTTCCTGACTCCTAAACAGAGTTTGCAGCAGATTTTTTTTTTTTTTTTTTGCACTCTAGGAGAGAAACATCTGTTGCTATGTAGGAATGAACCCTCAACCTTCTGAATGGGAGGAAAGCATCATCATCACTAGGCCATCACGCGGCTCGGTATTAACACTACAATCTCTATTCAGCAACAAATTTCCCTGGGTTGTGCAAGAGTACATTTCATGTAAATATTTTAAAGACTGCAATCTTTGCAAGGCTGAGAAATCCTGCCTCCAAAACTCCAAATCCAATTGGAGTTAAAGGAACTTACTGTATTTTTAAACTGATATATATGAAATTGCATTGTGACATAAATATAAAATTGCAGTTTATTCCAAATCTGTCTATTTATCTTTCTGGAAATTACATTATTCAAAAACTTAACTGTACGATGTAAGTTATGGATAAATTTGTGAAAAATAACTCTTATAACATCGATAAAAGTAATAACAAAAATATAAATTAACGCTGAGTGGAAATGCTTTTTCTTACATCAAGGGCAGCGTAGAATTCATAGGTGTTTGAAAAGCAATATTATGTGATTTTTTTTTGTAAAGGTCATCAAAAGAAGCAACTTTTTTTAGTTCAATTACTAGCAATGACGACGATGTGAGGAATGAAAATAAGTACCAATTTTCCTCTGTGTGTAACTAAGATAAAGAACTTCTCACAGGTGACATGACATTGTTAAGAGGTAAGGCAGAATGCCCAAAAAGATTTGCCACGTGATAACTTCTAAAGCTACTTTAATACTTACTGCTTTGATTCTAATTAAAAAAAAAAAGTACCCTGGCAGCAATCTGGTTATTGCCATTCTCAAGATCACTAATAATGAGAAGAAAAAGCTTTCATCATTTCTTCCTTTGTGAATGCTATTTTCAACTAATTATTTGCATTAATTAGGGCAGCCTTGCTTTGCCTACCTTCTTCAATAATATTTTGTATTATAATTCCCCCTATCCCTGACCAAAATTGGTCGTGCCACCTTAACCCGATGGGAGCTGTAATTCAGAATCATCAAGATTTTTGTACAGATGCCTGTTTTTGTCCACCTGTCTTTCAACAGGCCACTTGCTGCATAAAATATTTTATAGCATTTCATTATTTGAGTTCCATTAAAAGCTTTCTCTCATCCACTTGCTACTGATTGCAAAACTTTCTTACATCGTGCATTTTGTAAGTTTTGAACCAAAAGGATGGCTTGTTTCAGTGTATTTAATATACATAATTAAGAAAGAAAAAAAACCTCAAATCTTACAGTATGTTTATTTAGAAGTAATTCCTATGTCAGTGCATGAAACTCACTTCCAAGAGTACATAGATTAGACTGCAATCATATGTGATTGCCCTGTAGATGTTTACTTGACTTTTCGCGAAGAACTATCTTTTCTAAAGATGCATTTAAAATATTTAGATTTTAGAGCAATTTTGTAGGATAAAATAGAAGATACAAAACATTATTCAAGTTGAACTAAATCCAAAATACTTCACCATAATTCAGCATCAATAGATAGTCCTTGACTTACATCCGTTCATTTAGTGACCATTCAAAGTTACAACGGCACTGGAAAAAAGTGACATGACCATTTTTCACGCTTACGACTGTTGCAGAGTTCCCATGTGAAGTCTGATCATGTGATCAAAATTCAGAGGCTTGGCAACTGGTTCATATTTATGACGGTTGCAATATCCCATGGTCGGTCCTATGATCATGCTTTGCAACCTTCTGACAAGCAAATTCAAAGGGGAAGACAGATTCACTTAACATCTTTGTTACTAATTTAACAACTGTAATGATTCACTTAACAACTGTGACAAGAAAGGTTGTAAAATGGGGCAAAACTCACTTAACAACAGAAATTTTGGGCTCAGTTGCAGTCGTAAGTCGGGGACTGCCTGTATTCATTTCAAAGTCTATCCTATAGGATTAGAAAGCCAGTTCTGATTAGTCTTTAAGGCCGAAGAGATCCAGGTTCAACTTCACCTCATCATAGAAAACTCCCTGGATGATTTGAAATAATCACTCTCAGCCTGGTATTCTTTACATAGTTTTGCTACTCTGCCTTGAACTCCTGGAACAATGGAACATAAATATAAAAAATACAAAATATATATAAGACTGAAATTCTAGATAATGCAGCTGAGAATCTTATCCACCTCAGGCGATAAAATATATTACTGCATTGCTATACTCTTGTTAAGCCATTGATTAAAAATTTATTATGGACTATTTCCTTTTTTTAGGAGCATCACTACTTGCCCTTTTTCCTTTTATAAATTATTTATCTATTCCTTATATTTTCAGACTAATAATATTATAATAATGATAACGATATTCTAAATGTTGATAAAACAAAGGAGATTTTAGAAAGAGCCGGCATAGTCATACTCCACTCCATATCAAGGATGCAGTTGTAGAGGTGGTCAATAGTATTAAGTATCTGGCAGTACAGATAACTTAACAATCTGAACTGGTTTCTCCACACATCATCCTTAGTGAATTGTGCAAACCAGCGTCTGCATTTCCTGCATCGGATGAGGAGAGCACATCTTTCTCCCTCTGTCCAGGCCACTTTTTACAGAGGCACAATTGAGAGCATTTTAACAAACTGCACCAATGTCTGGTTCAGTGGCAGCAGTGCCTCAGACAGAAAGTCCATACAGAGAATGGTAAGGACAGCCAAGAAGGTCATAGGAAGCTCACTTCCTGGTATTCAAGATGCTGCTTATAAGTGCTATGTGCTTAGAGCTCAAAGCTTTGTTAGAGACCCCACACACCCACTTTACAGTCTGTTTCTGTTGCTCCCCTCTGGGAGGAGGTTTCGAAGTATTTCTAGCAGAACTACCCGATTTGGTATTAGCTTTATTTCCTATGCCATCCATCTGGTAAACTCGCAAGGTTCATTTTTCTCACCATGCACATGTATACATAACCTGAATTAGACTATTGTTTCTCTGTGTCGTATAATATATATGGGTATATGCAAAATTCTGTATTTATTTATTTACTTATTTTTGTCATATTTATGTAGTGTATATCGGAGGTGGTGACCTTTTGAGAGTTGTATGCAATGAAATTTCATTTTAATGTATGCCAATTGGTGTACATTCAAAGTGACAATAAAGTTACTATTCTATTCTATTCTATTCTATTCTATTCTATTCTATTCTATTCTATTCCATTCCATTCCATTCCATTCCATTCCATTCCATTCCATTCCGTTCCATTATACTTCCCTATTGCCACTAGAATTTCCACATAATGTGCACATTAGCTTTAATCCAGTATTTTCAAAATAACTGTTTTAGGGGAAAAATCAGGACAAAATTAGGAATTAATAATAATTATTTTTAAAAGATCTAAGCCAAGATGAAGATTTCAGTAGACATTGCCTATGGTTACATTCCATAAAGTGACAAAGACAAGAGGCACAACACTTGAAGACACATACATATTCAAGTATACATATATATTTCCAAGCATAAATTTCCTTCTAGTATCAGATTTATATTAAAAAAACCCACTAAGATAATATTTGTGCTGGAATTCAAAGAATCCTTATCATATTCTAAAAGGAAGAAATAAACAAATAGGTTGCATACAGAATTTAGCACCCCAGCTTAAAAAAATCATTACATTTAAAACCAAGTGAACTATGAACTAGAAAATCTGCAATTAAGAGATAGCCTGACTAAAGGAGAGGGTGGAGTGGTAGTTCAGTAGCTGTATAAATTGAGCAAGTCACTATTATTAGCAGAGATAAGGGCAGCCTGAAATTCTTTCCTCAATAAGAGTGTTCTAAAAATAAACTGGCTTGCCATGCTTCAAAATAAAAATTGTTTGGCTTGCTCATTTTGTGTTCCTATGCAAATTCAGAATGAAAAGCAAATGTTGAGATAAATTATGCTTTGTAACATATAAGATATGTAGACCGGGTATCTCTGTGTTCCCTTTACTGGAACGTACTATTCTATGATGCATAAGATCTTTCCAAGAAATTTAAAGCAACTTAAGAAATGGTCAAAATGATTACACAGAGGAAACCAGCAATTTACAACATCACCCAGACATTGCTGTGGTGATAAATTGCTAATGCAGACAGGTTACATTCCAACATGGCAATGCTTGAATGATGCTGTAAGTTAGCATTACCGGTACAGAAACACACACAAAAGCCCAGTAAGAACTATAATTTATTTTCCATTTGTAAGAATTCAGGATAAAAAAAAAAACCTATTTGATTACCTAGCCTGTCCTTGAAGTGCCAGAGAGGACCTGCATTAATCAGGCTCAAAAAGTTTGCAGTTTCTTGAGAATTAACACAAGTACTGCAGCATTTAATTTTGAACAAAATAATAAATTATGAAATTTTGGAAATTTTCAAGGCTCTCCAACCATCTTTATTGATTTTGTTTACTCTTAATTTTATATCATTTTGGGGCTTCATCTTTTAAAAAGTGTGTGCTCCTTACTGGCTGGTATTCTGGAAACAGCAGCAATATTGGGCAGGTATCAATAGATATGCTGTAGATATTTATACATAGAAAAGGACGTTTAGAAAAAGAAACATATAGCTTTTTTATTCTGGAAGTATACCCATTCAGATTTCATTATTTTTGTTAAAGTGATAAAAAAAATAAAGAGCAATATCTTTCTTTGTATATAATTTTATAATTTTTCTTAAACTAAGCTCTCTGGATCCTATCAAACATCTAGTTTTTACACCTAAGCTGTAAATCAGTACAACCACAATCTTCTTATTGTCTTATGTACTTGTTCTTATTAACAATATGCATATGGGTCACAAAATCCAGACGACTATTAGATGACAACGAAGAGTTAAGAATTTGCAGCTATCTAGTAAGTAATTAGGTTTCTGTACCTCAGATACAGTCATTTTAATTAAGAATTACTTGTTTGGCACACATTAGCAAGTGATGATGGTTATTTATACATGTAGACCTTGACTTACGACCACAACTAAGCCCAAAATTTCTGTTGTTAAGTGAGACATTTGTTCAGTGAGTTTTGTCCCATTTTACGACTTTTCTTGCCACAGTTGTTAAGTGAATCACTGCAGTTGATAGATTTGTAACCTGGTTGTTAAGAGAATCTGGTTTCCCTACTGACTTTGTTTATCAGAAGGTTTCAAAAGGTGATCACATAACACTGGGACACAGCAAAGGTCATAAATATGAGTCAGTTGCCAAGCATCTGAATTCTGATCACATGATATGGGAATGCTGCAAAGGTCATAACTAAGAAAAACGGTCATAAGTCACATTTTTCAGTGCCGTTGTAACTTTGAACAATCACTAAACAAACTGTTGTAAGTCAAGGACTTCCCATATTCTATAGGATGCTTCTTCTACTAATTTCTGAGTATTTGGTTTCTATTCCTGAGAAGAGAGACTAACAGGGAAGAAGGAAGATTAGGGCATTCTTTTCTAGTAGTCAAACCACTAATATTTAGCTAAATAGATTGGGAAATGATACAACAGAGATGCTAGTTATATACATATCTGAAATAAGCTATGACTAAAAATAGCAGAAATAACACTCAGTGCAGTTAAATTAACCAAGCATTTGGGCATGTTAACTGTAGCTTGAGAGCCATCAAAGGCCTCAGGCTAGAAACTGGAAGACCATGAGTTCTAGTCTTATCTTAGGGCATAAAGCCAGCTGGGCGACCTTAGCCTAGTTACCTAGTCTTAACCCTAAGAATGAAGCAATGGCAAACCAGTTTTGAAAACCTTGTCAAGAAAATTGTGGAAAACTGTCCAGGCAGCTCTGAGAATTGGGCATGATTGAAAAAAACCTATGATTTATGTCTTACCACTCATCCCCTTTTCCCAAATATTTCTTTAACTGAAAGAGAGTCTGTTAATGGTAATAATGCAGCAGATATTATGGTTTGCTATGTCAGATGTGATAATAATATGTAATTTATTAAACTTGCATGTCACCCGACTCTCAATGAGTCTGAGCAACTTGCAATAATCAAACCTCCTCATTCATTTGTGTAGTCCCATCATATGGTCTGATGATATTACTTCATGTATCTGTCATCTTTGGGAGCACTTATGGAAAAATATCCCACAGACATAACCAAGAATGAAGAGTCCCAGTTGTAAGATTTGATGACAAGACTAGGCTCTACCCAACTCTAGGGTGATTATTTGTGTTTTATTCAGTGACTTTGATTAAAATAATTAAAAAAAAAACATTGGCTAACTCCAGCTAGGAAAATAAACAAGCTTGTATGTACATATTCCTACTCAGTAGTCCATTTATAAAATATATGTGTCTACAAAATCTTTTCTAATACATTAATCATTAATAATAAACAGCCTGCTTTGTAATCCATCATTTGCTTACAGTAAGCAACAGATACAGAGATATTATTGTTTCACTCCTTTGGAACTTGTTAAGTCTACTTGAATGTCTTGTAGGATGAAGTCACAAGACAGGGTATTATTTGTTGTGTAATGTAATAGCTTAGGTTCCTAATATGGATGTTTCTAATTCTACAAATGTAAGCAATGGTTCAACATTTCCAGAAAGGTTTGCCATGTTCCTCTGTGCATGTATGTATGCTGTATATAGCTGAATAGTATAAATTAATGAACAGTGAAAAGACAGTATCTTCTTAAACAATTAAACTCAATTATTATACTACAACTTAGAAAATTAGTTTCCATTTATGTGTTCTTTTCTCTATAATGCACACAAAGAGCATTTCAGTTTGGAAATGAATCCAAATATTATTAATCCCAAATAAATATGTGTTAGAATATAATTCTAGAATTAGAAAGTCAAATTAGAACAACTAAATCAATCATTTGTACTGCATTGATCAATAAAGCAGCACTCCCAAGTATATTAACTTAAGAGTATGGTTTACTGATCCCACCTCAGAAATGCTGTAGGAATAAAATATAAATTACCTAAAAGTTTGAGAATAGTTGATTAAAAAAGATAAAAAACTGTGGCAGCAATCTGTATCAATTAACTGAGAATAGCTAATGGTTCAAAACAATTCATTCAAGAACACAACATGATTAGTTCTGATTTTGAATAAATAAACATTGAATTCCCAACAACAGTGTTAGGAAAGACATTTCTTGAGGTAAATTTCTCCATGGATTTATGGAAAATCAAACTGATCTGTGGGACTTATTTTCTTCCCAAAAATCGGAAACACAACGCTGACACAATGTCTTATTTCTCAGTGAGGAAATACGTATTAAAATAGTGCAATACTGTTGGAACAAAAAAAATGTTGCATTATTCATCAAATGGATGGCCCAAGTCTTATCACTGCAATATTAGCATGCCTATTGCTTCCATTATATCTTCCCCACCTCCAATGTCACACTTATTGACATTGTATAATGAACCTACAGAACTGTAGATTGGGTCTTCCCACAAAAAAGAAGAAAATTCCCATTAAACTTGGCTTCTCCAATGTCTAATTTTCTGGATGAACTGATTCCAAACCCCATTGTCCCCAGCCACCAATTGCCATGCACTTGGGATGATGGAAGTCGTGCTGGGAGACCCATTCCGACCGGGTCATGGAAGGTTGTGCGTGTGAGAGAGAAGACTCGTGCACTTTAGCAAAACCGGAGGGACAGACAGGTTGGTACGACGCCTCACAACTCTCAGCCATGCCCCCGCAGGCCTCCTCTTCCCCCTTCCCTTCCAACGTAGCCGCCACCGGAGAGGCTGAAGCTCTGGAGGGGCGACCCTAACAGAGGATGGAGAAGGCGGGGAGAGGCCCGGGGATGATGCCCGGCTGCTCGCTGGCTCCAATCCCGGGCGAGCACTCCGGCTTCCTTGCCGCCGCCGCTGCTTCTGTCGCCACCGGGCGCGAGCTTCTCGGTCCGCGGCGGGCAGCGACCCTCCGCCGCTGCCGGCCTCTACGTCCTGCAGCCCGACCTGCCCCTCCCCGTGCCCCGTACTCAGCTCTTGACTTTGCCGAAAGTGCCGACACCCAGTGTGTCCCCCAGCACGTAGTGGCCGATCTTCACCCGCCCGTCGTGCTTCGGCGGCTGTTTCAGCTCAGCCATCTTCGCTTGGCTCGGCTCAGCTCTCGCCGCCGCCGTGCCGCCGCCGGTCCGGCCGAACCACAATGCAGCAGGGCCGGGAGGGGAGGCGAGAAGGAGGCAGGCAGCGGGATCGGAGGCAGCGACGAAGAGGGGAGGGGGTGGTGGACAGGTGAGTAAGGATTTGGGTGGGGGGGGGGGAGATGTCGGAGAAAGGAACGTGAGCGCCCCGTGGTTGCTCCGGAATATGGGTCCAAATAAGTAAAAACACTCTTTAAGGAACGTCTCCAATTTGGCGGGGCAGATTGCCCGCAAGCATTCGGCCTAACCCAACAGATTAATGATCGTGGTGCTATTGATACAGTGGGGAAAACACGGTAGAGGAGAATGTGGCGCGTGGGCCATGGCATAGTAGTGGGTAATAGTTAGTAACTATTATTTCTCCGAGTTAAGGCTGAGGAGAAATGATGATAGCAGTAGGACTACAATACCAAATATGAATGCAAAACTTTAGACGATCACTGGACGGCAGCAAAGAGATTAATGAAAGCTTTAAGTCCTTTGCTGCCAGCTATCCATTGTCCGGATCTTTGTAGTTCACATGACTAGTCCTATTTGATAAGGAATAAATGTGGGGGGGGGTCATTTTCTTACATGCATGTATGAGACCTTTGGGGGGTAATTTATGAGGCAGGATATTTTTTTAAGCACCATGAAGACATATATGATGGCAGATTACAGTGAAAAATCTCTGCAAGGTAGCACGCAAAAATTCAGAATAATGCCAAGAAATATTTGAAGCTGGAAATCAAACATCAGAATAAGATGATCACAGACTGAGTAGATGATCTTCCAGGAGCTGAAGGACATATTGAATGTTCATAGAATCACAGAGTTGGAAGGGGTAATTTAGCTTATCAAGTCTAATCCCTGGCTGGGCAAGGAATTCAAATTAAAGCATTCCTGACAGATGGTTTTATAGCCTTTGTTTGAACATGGGGGGGGGGGTCAGGGAGCTCACTATTTCTCTGGGTAATTGGAACCTGCTGTAATTTCAGCAAAGTGCCTTAGGATGCTTTCATTCACTTGTGGGTTTGATGAGATGATAGTTAAATGAATACGCAGCTCTCTCAAAAAGTCATATTGAAAAGGTGCTCATCAATGGCTCTCCACAAGACTGGAGAGAAGTATCAAGTAGGGTGCCAAAGCATTCAAGAATAGAGGCTCGTGCCTCTGTTCTTTAATATTCGTATTAATAAATTGGATAAAAAGATGGCCAGATCACTCTTCCAATTTGCATGGGGTAAGATACAAAACATTCCTATGTGAGAGATTTGATGGGATAGGCTACATATTTCTTTAATGTCATGGATATGAGCCTGAAAAGAAATAACTGTTAAATACATAATAAATAATGTTAATAGTAACTTTTGTTCATATTTTCATTTAAATGAGCTGCTTTTGCAGTTTTACCATATACCATGTATCAGTTGCTTATAAGAAGACAAAACATGAAGCGCATTAATGTATATATTTAAAATCTTTGTAGGAAACTGAAGCTTTTCAGGTTTTTCTTATACAGCCCAGGCATTTTCACTCCTTCACTTGGATGACAGTCCTAAAATCATGTTCCTAGGAATGATGGATAGCTTACACTCTGTATTAATTATATGACTTCATGAGCATAGCCAAACCAACTAGAAATCAAGTGACTAATAGCTGGCAAATCAAATACAGGTAGTTCTCAACTTACATTCATTCATTTAGCGACCATTAAAAGTTATGGCAGATATGAAAAACGGGACTGTGACTGGTCCTCAAAATTTGGGCTATTAAAGTTCCTCCATGGTCACATAATCAAGATCCAGGCACTCAGGTGACCACTCATGATTATGATTTCACGACAAGCTGCAGTCACAAATGGAAATCATGTAATGGAGGCTGTAACCATTGTAAGTGTGAGCCAGGTGCAAAGCACCTGGATCACCACCACGTGACTATGGGCTTGCTGGGACCATCATAACTTCAAGACTTGATTGTAAATATCATTTGTTCAGCACTGTTAACATTTTGAACAGTTGCTAAATGAGTGGTCGTTAACCAAGGCTGCCTGTAAAAGGTATGGATTTGATATCCCCAAAATATTATGTCATCCTGATGTCAAAAAAGTTCCAAAATGACATGTAAAAATGTTAAAGGATTCCCAAATTCAAATAGAATGATATCTAGAACACAATACCCAAGACATTATGTAGCTGAAGAAAAATAAGCTACTTCTAGTATAACAATACCAAATGACACAGAGTAGCTCAAAAGGAACTGGAAAAGTATTAAAATTTAACAATTTAAATTATGGAATAAAGCAGCAAACTTTTTCCCAACAGTTATTTGGAGCATTAGGAGGTGTAACAATAGAATTGTCAAAACAGCTGACAAAATTAGAATTAATTGACCTCACAACATTTATAAAAAAATAGTTTTGCTTGAGATCTTATATTACGCTGCTTGGTATTTGAACAGTTCTTAGCCTTTGTGACAATGCTTGAAGGTGGCAAATTTTCAGCAGTGCCAACTATTCTTTGGAAGAAGAATAATACTTTCTCAAAAGCAATTAATTTAAAAGATATCATGGGGGGGAAAAGAATTGGGGAGAAATATTTGAGAGAGCAATCTGAGGCCAGCATTATTAACTTGTGGACAGATTGACTCGGTTATGTTGGCAATGAATACACCATTGGAAGACTTGAAAGACAGGATTAGGGATCAACCTCTGTATCTAATGGTAGCATAACCCAACTCACATTCTGCTATTGTTTTTAGCAGAATCTCAAGGGAGATACATTGAATTCTTTGCTGAAGTCATGTGTGTGTCACATTCCTGTGATCAACTAAACTGGCCATTCTATCAAAAAAGGAGATAAGATTGGTTTGGCATGATATAGCTAATCATATTAGTTCTTCAAGCAGTGCATTATTTCCTAAATAACAATACTCACAAACTCAGTGCTTAATTTGTTTCAGAAGTTACCAACATCAATACATATATCCACATCAAGCTTGATTTCTGCTGGTCTATTTATATGGTTGCTAGGAGTTGACATGATAGCAGCATTCCAGTATTTGAGGGGCTGCCACAAAGAAGAGAGGGTCAATTTATTTTCCAAAGCACCAGAAGGTAAGACAAGAAACAATGGATGGAAACTAATCCAGGAGAGAAGCAACCTGGAATTAAGGAGAACCTTCCCAACAGAATAATTAACCAGTGGAATAGCTTGCCTTCAGAAATTGTGGATGATTCATCACTAGAGGTTTTTAAGAAGAGACTGGTCAGCCACTTATCTGAAATTGTTTATGGTCTCCTGCTTGAACAAGGAGTTGGACTACAAGATCTCCAAGGTCTGTTCCAGCTCTATTCTGATTGAGTTGAAAATGGCTTGATGCCACATAATCAAAAATCAATCAATTTGTATAACGGCTAACTGAATATAGAGTACAGAGGTAATAGGAACTTGATGGAAGAAGCCAATGGTAATGTTTCTTCTTGTCTTCCTGTGCTAGGTCCTACTGAATTAATTGCTTCTTAATGGCAGTCAATAGAAGAGTGGGAGAATTCATGCTCCTATACAACTAAGAGAATGGTACTCTTTTCCACTCTATGTTTAATATTATTTGCTTTTACATAGATAAACAAATCAGGCATCCTCTGGATGCTTTACATTTGCATTCCCTGACTTGAACATATTAGAGGGAGCAGATGGAAGTTATTGCCTAAGGAATTTGTATGGCACCAGGTTGTCTACCTGTATATTAAACTACAAATAAGTGTTCAGCAAAGAATCTTGAGTCAAAAACTATCACTCTGACATAGGCAGTAGGCAAGAGTGTGGTCAAAGTTTGCTCCATGAATTAAGAAGCAGCTCAAGGTCAGCAAGTAATCCCAGTAGCAACTATTTTCAAATAGAGTGCTCCCGTGGAAAGCACTCTTCCAAACAATTAAGCATGCCTTTGATTTCTTGCCTCTGGTTTTTGACACCAGTAGGGCAGGGGTCTTCAAACTTGGCACGTTTGCTGAGGAATTCTGGGAGTTGAAGTCCACAAGTCATAAAAGAGCCACGTTTGAAGACCCCTGTAATAGGGTCAGTATTCTCATGGGCTCGAGCGAGGAAATATATATTATCAGGATCAGAATCTAGTTCCACCAAGATTTCAATACTAGGTACTAGTATCAGAATTCCAAGATTTTATTCAGATGATGGGCCATAGCACTGCATTTTTAGACAAAGGTGGTCCCAGTGGGTGGCAACATCTGATCAACCCTGGCTGAGCTTTGAAACTGGTAGGCATAATCCCGAATAGTATTTGGATGGGCGAACTCACACACGGCCTCAGCAAAGTATTCAACAAATCTCCCATGAGGTTCTGCAAGAAACAAAAGCAAAATGTGGACTGCACTATGCTAGCATTAGATAATAAAGTTGGAAGGGACCTTGGATGTCATCTAGATAGATACAGATATTGTTGAAAAACCATATCCCGCAAGTTTATGCTAGTGATTTTATATCATGCTAATGGGAAATTTCAAGTGGTATACCCCAAGGCTTTTCTCTAGGCCTCATGTTGTTCAATATATTTATAAACAAGTTGGTTGTACTCTTTGACTCTGTGAAATTTTTACCTAAATGATATTGTTTATAGTAGCTTTTGAGAAAATGATTTGACCAATTGCCATGCCATGCCATGTTTATAACATATCTCAGTGATGGCAAACCTTTTAGAGACCAAGTGCCCAAACTGCAACCCAAAACCCACTTATGCATCATCGGGTGCCGGGTGGGTGTGGCCCATTGGGTGGGTGTGGCCCATTGGGTGGGCATGGCTGCAGTGGTAACAGCAGACTGGGTGGGACTAAAAAGTTCAAACAATTCCAACTTTGCAAGATCTTTTTTTTTCCTGCGAGAAGTTGAAATTGACTGATTGATTGAACCTTTTTTTTTTTTTGCACATGGTGGTGGAGGCCTAAAGCGAAAAGGTTTTATAAAACCCAGCTGAAGGCCTAGGGCGACAGTGCGCGTGCCCACAGAGAGGGCTCTGAGTGACGCCTCTGGCACCCGTGCCATAGGTTCGTCACCACTGACATATCTCATTGGAAAGTTCTTAACACTTTCTTTCTTATTCCTTTCAAGCGTCACTCCCTGCCTTTATTTTTTATTACTACTACCGGTAACAATAATCCAAATATGAAAATTCACCCTTGATGAAAAAGGCTTTATGGATTTAAAAATAATTCATCTTCCTTCTGAAAAAACATATTTCTACTTTTTTTTTCTCTGTTTAGTAAACCACCTTATTGGGCAAGCATGCCAGCATTTTTATAAATAGGAGCTTTACTTTTTTCAACTGCTAAGAATTAGCCTGAAATATTAATTAAAGTGAAAACCTTATCCGAGACACTCAGGGCTATGCTATTTTTAGCCAGACGCCTAGCAGCTTGTAGCTAGAGATTAGGTGATTTTTTGAAATATTATTAAATAGAAGAACATATAATTATTTGGGGAATTGTTTCTAGTATCAGCATGGGCCTCAATGGGCTGTTCTTAAAATAGCTGATAGGAAATATATTGGTATCTGTTTAGATAATCAGTAAATATTTCATTGGTGATCTTAATAAGCAAGCAGTCTTAGAATGAAGCTCTATTTTTTTAAATAAAAAGACTGCATATAGTGACTTTCACTGAACTGGAAATTGATGTGTGCATTACTTTTTCATGAGGCATGATTAAAATTGAACAGTCCCCAGCTATATTTCTGCTGCATGCTAATATACTTGGTTTTGTCCCCTGGAGATATAGTGGCAATTTTTAGTAAAATCCTGCTTTTCCTAAAGCTTGGATAAGAACTCTACATTTGATGCACTTTCATTCCCCCTTCCCCCCCCCCGCTGCACCATGTGCAAAAATATAATCTTGTCCAGAACAGGCAATCTAAATCCTTATGTTAAGTTCCCTCTCAACATTTTTTTCTGAAACAATAAAAAAACCTTGCTGTTTGTTTTGCTTCTCACACTGTTACATAATTCACAATTATATACTATCACGGATTGTAAAGAAATGCTAAAAAATAAATTCAGAGATGGAACCTCATTGAATCATTTGAAACTTCATCGCTAAATGTGAGCAGCTCAGCAATTAAAATAAAGTCGCAGTAAAGATAAATGCAAACAGGAATACCATTTTAATCCCATTTATATTTTACCCCGACTACACTGAAACATAACATTATAAAACTAGGGAATGTGAAGAAACAGAAACTTTTTCTGTTTCTATTATTATTTATTTAACAGAAACTGTTAAATAAATGTACTAAAATAT
Organism: Crotalus tigris; assembly: GCF_016545835.1. Lineage (NCBI taxonomy): Eukaryota > Metazoa > Chordata > Lepidosauria > Squamata > Viperidae > Crotalus > Crotalus tigris. The sequence continues at coordinate 1,914,392 of NW_024100081.1, forward strand.
CCATCTTCTAAAAACAAATACAAAACCAGCAATCTTTATTGTTGTTTAAAAATTAAATGCTGGCTCGAATAGTTGCCACATAGTGGCAACAAGACTTAGGTTTGGTAAATCCCTCATAAAAGAACATTTCCTGTTCTACAGGCCACCATAAAAATTATCTTTTAGGTAGATCTGTAGCACATCTTAAGACAGGTGTATATGAAAAATTATACTCCTTGCTTTTAGGCAACCAAAATTCAAATTAGCTGCACTTTCCATCTTTTTCCTCTTCAAAGCATGTTCTTTTGAAATCTGACATGCTAATGTCTGCCTAAAGCTTCATCAAGGTCACCGCTGGATTTCAACAAAATCAAAACCAAAATCCTACGGGCTTCTGTGTAATCAGATTTGTATACCAATTAAGGCTAAAAATATATCTGTAATGAATGTGTAAGTAGCATCATTCACAACTGTTAATTGGGGTAAAAAGAATGGTGGAGTCACAAAGTATTTTGCAGATGGGTGACTTACTGGGCTTCTTGTCCCCCAGATTCAAATAATCTTTCTCTGGCGTGGCAGCCTACGATGCAAAATTTTCGGTTAAAATGACCATCCAGAGAGTGGCTTCTGCCTTGGCAACTTTAATACGTATGGAATTTAATTTTCAGAATTTCCCAGCCAGCCTAGCTGGCTGAGGAATTCTAGGAGTTGAAGTCCATGTGTTCCAAGGTTGGGAAGTCCTAGTTTTGCTTATAACCCAGGACTCTGCTCAGACTCAAGATTCCATTGTCACAAATCCAAAGTGTTGCCAGGATTGGTCAGCTTGTGTCTTAATGCCACTTCTTTCTGACTTGTGTACATCCCTTCAAATACCTGTAGGATACAAGGGACAATTTATAAAAAATGATAAATCAGTATAATGCTGATCAAAAAATAAAGTATGAGAATTAGTGAAAGGACCTAATTCATGGGCAGATTCTTGTTTCCAGCAAAGGCTGTGATTCCAAGTGAGACTATTTGTAGATCAAGGTTGAAGTGAGGAGGTCTTGGTGCTTTCTGAGCTTGATGTTTGATTTATACAACACGGGTATTAAAATAGAAGCAGGCTTCCAGGTAATTTTAGAAAAAGTGGCTTCTTATCAGCAATAATCACCGTGTATTTGTGTACAAGTCTATATGGTAATACAAGTGTACATAGTAATGTAGGCAAGCAAGTGTAATATAGTGTTATAGGAATTATTATTTTGTATTATTCATTCTGGTTTTCCTGGTTTGTTTATCTATTTACCTGCTTCAAATGTGGCATGTGGCGTGCTGCAGGAGATGTAAAAACATAGAGGAGAATGCAGATAGCCAGTTCAGTTAAGGCAACAGGCTAGAAAGCTGGTGATTGTGAGTTCATATTCTGCCTTAGACATGAAAGCCAGAGGGGTAACTTTGGGCCAGTTGCTCTCTCTCAGTCCAAACCACCTCATGTTGTGGGGGAAATAGGAGAAGAAAAGATGCATTGGATCTGTTTGCCAGCTTGAATTATTTGTAAAACTAAAGGTGGGATATAAATAAAAAATAAGTGTGAAGAGTATTGTGAGGATACTCAGAATGTTCCTAGTCATTGTGGCTTTGTCTAACACAGGGGTAGGCAACCTTGGCTCTTTTATGACTCGTGGACTTCAACTCCCAGAATTCCTGAGCCAACTTCTGGGAGTTGAAGTCCACGAGTCATAAAAGAGCCAAGGTTGCCTACCCCTGGTCTAACAGAAGCAGGAACCAAGAACCCCCTACTTGTTCATCCCTCTCTTCTGAGGGCTCATCTGATCTACCCCTACAAAGAGAAGGATAAAATTTAGTTCCCACATGTGAGTGCAGGGAGACCAAACTTAAAAACATATGATCACTTATCTTTTGTCAGTGACCATGGTAAATATGATTTTGAAGCCAAGCTTCTCAAGATGTAAGATGATATGCATACTTTCTTACTTCCTTGGCCCCCATCTCATTACCAATTTCATTCACCACACATGGAGTTAATGCAGAACATGTTCGGTCCTGGATGTGCTCACTTAGTAATGTGATCTCCTTGGTAGTGTAACTTTTCCATTATCAGATCATGTCACCTTGTTCTGGGCATAGACAAAATATTTCAAGGGTGGCACCAGATATGTTCCCTTGGCAAAGCATAAAATCTCTCTTAAAAACCTTTCAGATAACTCCTTACCATAATATTTTTAAAGCTTTGTGTTTCATTTCACCCTGACTGGCGTTTATTGTCCTTGTAAGCATTTCAAAAGTAGCTTTGAAAACTGGAGCTTTGAGATGATAGGCAGCAGTAACAATTCCAAGATCCACTCAAGAAGTCAGAGGTTTCAAAGGGTATTGAGGATACCCTCAGGAAGAGAGTAGGAAGCAATATTTCTTTGAGGTTAGTGGAAGCCTTTCCAAGTGACACCTTCCCAATGAATAGGGACTGAAATTTAGAATCATAATTGCAATCCAAACATATAAGAGGCATGCCAGATCAGGAAGCCACACAATTATAGAATAAGTGTTCATGAAAGAAAAAGAACTGAAGCATTAATGCAGCATTCTATCCAATAATGGGAGGCCGATGAGATAATTTTTTATATTTAGTATTGTACAGATGCTGTGTTAATGATCGGTGCTACTCAGTAATCACTGGATCAGATTTTACACTCATCCAGTTTATTGCCTTTATTGTTATGCCTAAAATTCTTAAATTCTCCAAAGCCCCTAAGGGCAGGGCAGGAAGTAATGAATAGAAATTTATCAAAGAGCAATCCAACCTAGAACTATGGAGAAATTTCCTGACAATTAACCAATGGAATGGCTTACCTCCGGAATGGGTGCTCCATCACTGAAACTTTTTAAGAAGAGAGTGGACAGCTATTGTCCAAAATGATAATAGGGTCTCCTATTTGATTAAAGAGTTCGACTAGAAGATCTCTAAGATCCCTTCCAAGTCTAGTATAATGTATTCTGTATCTTAATCCAACTATAAAAATCTATAGAAGTTAAAGCTATATGTACATAGTATAACAAACCAGATAATCACTTGTTTAAAAATTTTTTTAACATGGGTGGGAAAAGTGCTCCAAATCTAGTTTTTTCTCTAGTTGTATGAATACCAAATGACAATAGCAACTCCTTCTAAAATTTCCCACCCATGCTAATTTAATTAGAAGGATGCTTATACTGGTTCCATACGGATATTCATGTGAATTTATGAATTGGATCTGCTACTGTCTGCTACTGTTTTGCATGCATCTGCATATCCATTATGGGCCTCCCCAAATCTTTCAAAAATAATATGACTTATTTGCTCTTCAGATCCCATTGCTACTGAATGCAACCTGCTTGCTTGCTTATTTATTTATTTATGCATGCATGCATGCATGCATGCAGGGCTTTTTTTCTCATAGAACGCCCAGAACAGAGTTCTGGCACCTTTTTGGGATGGAACCTTGTAGGGTAGGCAAGGTGGGTTGTATGACGTGTGTGACTTCCGGCACCTTTTTTTTTTTTTTTAAGAAAAAAAGCACTGTATGTATGTATGTATTTATGTATGTATGTATGTCTTTCCTGCCTTTATGATTTTTGCAAATAACTCAGGGAGGCAGAATCCAATACACCTTCCTCCTGCTATTGCATTGTCACATAATTGAGAGGAAAAGAGGTCAGTGTATTCTCCCTAGCACCTGAGGACAGGACAAGAAGCTTGTCAGAAGGAGATTCAACCTGAAACTAAGGAGGAATTGCCTGACATTCAGAACAATTAATCAATGGAACAGCTTGCCTCCCAGAGTTTGAGTGTTGCATTGCTGGGGTTTTTCAAGAAACAACTGGACACCCATTTGTCTGGGATGGTATAATGAATCTAGCCTTAGGCAGGGAGTTGGGCTAGAAGAAGTTGGTCCCTTCCAGCCCTATAGCTGTATGATCCTATAATACAATGTATGCCTTGTCCTAGAACTTATAGCTCATCTACAAGTATGATTCTTTGTCCAGCTTGCTTCCCGGTTGGTATGTGGCACTAATTTATATTTGGATTCCTAGCCTTTCATTGAAGGAACTCTAGATGACATGTTACCTCTGCAACTGCTCTATAAAATACCTTATTGAAGGAGGTTTAAGGTCATTCAAGCTTGTCTGAATTTGAACTGTAGTCTCTGATGCAAGACTACTGTTCTATAAGCCTACTCTCAAAGGGGTTTCTAAAATAATATTGATGCATGCAGCACTTGAACTCATACTGGCTCCATACACATTTTCATCTGAGTTTATGAATCCCACCTACTACTGTCTGATGCTGCTTTAGCATCTGTGTCTATCGATTGTGAGCCTCTGAAAGTCTTTCAAAAAGAACATGACTTGATTGCACTTCAGATCTCATTATTACTGAATGCAACCAGCATAGGTTGTCATGCACATTTCTAATGCCCACAAGTTTGTATCAACGCTCGTCTGCACCACTAGCACAGCCATAGCCTTGTTCAAAGAACAAATAAATACTGCCTTGCTTTGCCTCCATATCTCATAGCTACAAGGATTTTCATATCCAGAAAACAGCAAGGTCTTTATCCTGAAACTGCTTGTGTGGCCAAGAGATGGAAAAGTTTTGTCCATGGAAAATTACAGAACTAAGCTGGTCACACAAGAGGACACAGCCATGAGTGAAGGGAAAAATAAATAAATAAAAAAACCACAAGCTATTTTCTTTCTTCCCAAGATAAGTAAAAGAAGAATGAGTCTGAAAACCTATTTATGGAAGAAAATCTCAAGGAAATAACTAGGTGCTTATTTCAAGTAAATTAATACACGTAGTCCTTGACTTGCAACAGTTTGTTTAGTGACCATTCAAAATCACAACGGCACAGAAAAATGTGACTTATGACCATTTTTCACAGCTAATGACCTTTGCAGCATCCCCATGATCATGTGATCAAAATTCAGATGCTTGGCAACTGGTTCATATTTATGACGGTTGCTGTGTCCCAAAGTTATGTGATCCCCTTTTGCAACCTTCGGACAAGCAAAGTCAATGGGGAAGCCAGATTCACTTAATAACTGTATTATTAACTTAGCAACTGCAGTTGTATTGTTAACTTAACAACTGTGGCAAGAAAGGTCGTAAAACTCACTGAACAAATGTCTCAATAACAGAAATTTTGGGCTCAATTGTGGTCATAAATTGAGAGCTACCTGTATGTATTTATTTGCTTACAAATAAAAATGGGTGATTGTTCCATAGGTCTCGGTGAATTGGGGCACAACATAATGTTCAGGTAGATGAATACAGTGCAAGATAGCATTGGATTTTGAAGTTTAGTCTGCACAAAGGCAACTGTGGGGAGGAGAGGAGTTGTTATTGGAAGAATGATTTATTAAAAATATATATTTAATGTGTATAACTTGTTCAAGCACTTCTTGTTTCCTGTCAGCTCTAATTAAATGAAATGGAGGAGTTCACTAAATTTAGAATTCTACAGTGTTATATATGCTTATTTATTATATTGCCATAGTTAGGCTGACATTCTATAACCATGTATATGAGAATAAGTCTCCATTCCACATTTTTTAATTATCATGCTGTACAGGGTGATCACAAGCATGCAATTTACGAGAACTGCTACTTGCAAGTGTGTCGCTGTAGCTTGTCTGTTGTAAGCTCCATTGAACTCAAGAGGACTTGCATATACGTAAAGCAGTGTTTCCCAAACTTGACAATTTTAAGGCATGAGGACTTCAACTCCCAGAATTTCACAGCCAGCAACGCTGGCTGTGGAATTCTGGGAGTTGAAGTCTACATGCCTTAAAATTGTCAAGTTTGGGAAACACTGACGTAAAGGCACCCATAAGGCTGCATTGTGGAGTTACTTTGTCAAAATATATGGTCTTAAAAAACACCTAAAGTATTTTGCTTCAATATTTTTTTAAAAAAGAAAAAAATACGTTGAATCTACTGCATTGATTTTTACAACCAAGCTGTATCTCCACGCAGCTCATAAATCATAGTAGAGCATATTTGGACAGTGTAGTTATTGTTCCTAATAGGAAAAGGGAGAGCTTATTATCTGTGACACTTCATGTTCACTGACATGAATGGAAAAAGAGAATGGGTTGTTGGTTTTTTTTTTTTTAATTTTTTTGTGAACAAAGGAGAGGATTCAAAGATATAAGCTGTCTTAGAGAAATTTCAAGGACAGTGGTGTCATTTTAGATACACAAACTTGATGCTGTTAAAAGATTGATGCATTTTGACATGCCAGAAACAAATTAGCCTACATTACTATGCCTGTGCATTTAAACCAGCCTTTCCCAACCTGATGCCTCTGAAGATTTTGGATTTCAGCTGCTAAAACCCCAGTTATCGTGAAAAGTTGAAGCTTAGTACATCTAGAGGACATCAAACTGAAAAAGAATGGTTTAAAGCTGCAGCATTAGAGCAAAGAAGAAATGTGAAAAAATACAATTATTTTAGTGTTCTGTTCTATGCAACTAGCACTCATTTGGCAATTTTATGCATAATTCAGGGATAACTCTAATTGCTGTCAGTGAGCTACTTTCTATAATATACTGTAATAACTCATAGCTGATCTCTTAAGTTTCCCAGTATTGCACTATGAATACTAGAAAATCCATTTTGAAGGTTATTTATTTTCCAGATCCTTTGTCAAAAGCATAACTGGTCTAAAATTATGAATATCACTATATCAAATGATGCTGTTCCAATAGGTTCTTCTGTAATATTTTTAGCCATTTTGTTATTTGGCAGCAATTTGCACCAAAACCATAATTAGTCTATTCTGGTTCTATCTTTTCCATGGATAACTAATTCAAACTGAGTAGAAAATAATTTTTAAACCTCAGGTCATCTTCATTAGTATCATGAAGAAGGTGTGTCTTTTAAATGACATTAACTTGCAGCAATATTCAGAACTATGTATAACCATGAAGGTGGAGATTTGGAAACCAAAAGTCATTTGTTATAGTTCCCAAATATTTGTACAGCAGTTGTTCGATGTGATCTCTCCCTTTTTCAATTCATTAAGTGTCTGGTGTCCCAGTCCAACATTTAATTCACTAATTTTGAGCATATACAATCTCTCCTAATTCATAAATTATAGAAAAATAAAACTCAGGATGATCTATTTTGAAACCAGTATCAAAGCAGTACAAAGATGAGTGATTTTTTTTCCTCCTCAAATTCTTCATAACTTTGTCACTGCAGGAGTGTGAGGTAAATTGGATTTTTTAAAGCAGATCACAAAAAATCCCTGGATCCCCATAAAGAGCTCTGCTTGTCAGTGATTTGAGGATGTAATAGAAAGTACAAGATAATTCTTTGGAGATTTTATTACCACATAGTATACATAACTAAGGTTTATCTGGCTAATTCTAGTTGCTCTTAAGATTAGTTGAACATCATATGATGAGCATCTCTTGACCTTTATTACCTGGAATTCCCCCCAAAATCAAGGAGACGTTTGGCCTCCATAGCACCACAGGAGCAATTGGCATCCTATGATGGTTTTTTCTGGTTTTTGATCTAGTTAAATAAAATAATTAGGATTTTTTTGTTATTTGTGGAATTATACAACCAGCGACTACAAAAAAAAAAAGCAAAGCAGACCTTTCCTGATTTGTTCTAGCAAAAGAATATTTCCATTTAATATGAAGAACAGCAGTCAAGACATGAATAGTACTTTCTGCACTATTTGCAAAAGTATACGGTGTACTCTGGATGAGAGTATTTGTCTTCAGCCTAAATGATAGAATAGGCCAGTGGTTCTCAACGTTTGTGTGACGGTGACCCCCGTCACACAAACGTTCTGCGCATGCGTGGCGCCGCCCCCTGAGGGGAGAAAATGGCAGATCGCCTTCTTTGGCGACCCCCGAAAAATGGTCGATCGACCCCAAATGGGGTCGCGACCCATAGGTTGAGAACCGCTGGAATAGGCTATTTGAACATAAGCTGAAAGTAGGTGTTCTGCCTTGTTGTTTTTGTTGTTGTTGTTGTAAAGTTCTGATATATAATGGCAATTATTTTCATGACTCAAAAATACAGGATTACCTTCTGATTCCTTATCTTTTAAACTGCTGAGTTTTAGATGCTGGTCAACACATAGCACAAAGTAAAGTATTTAATGTCAAAGGCCAATAACTGGCAAAGATCAAGGAACCAGTGAGTAGATTGGTTTTGGTTCCTTGGAGCTTCTCCAGATAAGGAGAGAACGAGAGATCACTCACAAGTGCTCCAAACAGCAGCTTCTTATGGGAAGACTTCAGGACAGCAATGTTTTGCACATTTGAACACTGGGAGGTGTCATTTTGCAACCACAGTAGAAACTTTTAAAGGACACCAAGTTAGCAAATTGTTTATAACCTTACAGGGGATGAAAAAATCACTAAGTTTCTTCATACTTCTTGTGATGAAGGTTGGAAGTCACTTCCTTATATATTTCTCCTTATTATAGTCTTATTTTTCTCTGATTCTTTTTCTTTGCACTTTTTATTATCTTCTATTCTCATTCTTTAAATTTAGTTTGTTTTAGAATTTACTTTTATAATAATATTTGTATACTTATTATTTCTTTCTTTAAAGATAACTACCAAAATACCTGATTTTAAAATGTACGGCAGAGAACGTATTGCTTTATATATAGTTCTACATGTAGTTGCAACAACATGGAAAAGATACACACACACACACACACACACACACACACTTTTGACCTACCAATGTTTATTTCTGCTACAATGTCTAATGATTTGTTCTCCTTTTTGCCTTAATTATTAGCCTGCCACATTTAGTCTAATTTGGCTCTAGACATTTAAATTTGACAGCTGAACTATCTTGGATGCCACAAGAGATTAATTTCAAAATATAGATACTTATTGAAATAGAAACTGAGGGAGTAAAATTTTTTTGAATGATTTTAAATAGTGATAGGTGTATTGAGTTATCCTGGCAGAATAGTAATTGTTTTAAATGCAATGTAACAATGGATAAGCAAGTTTTCATTCATAAATGATTTTGGTAAAATTCTGAATTCTTCTGTAGCTTGGAAATGTTTGATAATACCATTTTTAAAATTCATTCATCATGTCCTTATCTATCTTTACCCTTTCTTTTTTATGATGAAAATTTAACTTTTGGCCCTAGTAAGCATTGCCAGATTTTCGCTTTCAGCAATGTGTAATTGTTGTTAAATCATAATTTAAAGTTGAATATTATGAATTAACAAGCATTAATCAATGCTTGTTCAAAAACCATGGTTAAACAATTCCTGGTTAGGATAATGTTTTATAATATGCTGAGTTGTGTATTTACTTACCATAGTAGCAGTGGGTCATCAGAGATAGTGGCTATAGAATGGAACGAAGTCACATCGCACAAGTATGTCCTGCACTTACTGATCCTAACCAATATAATTATTTTATTAACATTTCAGATTCAAACTCTAAAAGTGTTTGGTTTAAACTGAAGTCAAATTTTTTATTGAACATATAAACTATGTTGAAAATTAAAGAGTTGCAACGACCACAACAGAGCATGTGAAAAGTTATACCGATGGGGTGTTTTAGTTATTTAGACAACCCTAGTACATATAATACACATTTAGCTGAAATTATTTTGGATGTCCATGGATTTGTTGCACATTGGGAATTAAAATTGAAGATATCTGACTTAGGAACCACCCAGTTAAAAGTGTTGGCAGGATCCCTGTAACTGGCTATGAATGCTAACTAAGTTAGCATTTATAGACAATTAGCGTTGTTAGCAACTAAAAAAATATTCAAAAGTAATAGTCTTTAAAGAAAATGTACATTTGGTTGATAGTTTAATTTGTTTATCCTACTGAGTTTTCATAGACACTGAGTTAGAAAGAAAGATCTAGATGGATAGATAATAACCTTTATTGTCATTTTTTACTGTGGGCAAACTGGCACATATTAAAAATGAAATTTTGTTGCTTGCTCTCAAAAGTGTACACACACATAACACACAATTAAACATGATATATACAGTATATATGTATTGAATCTACACCCTTACGTATAAATAACATATAAATATTAATCACTGTCCATCTTGAATGCATAGCAGAAAGAGGAAGCTTTAGAGTTCACAAGATTAATACTGCATGGAACAAAATAAAGATTGTTTGAGTGATTGAGTATAGACTCATTTTTTTTCTAATATCAGGCTGATATCTGTTCCATCTTTTTTCAGATCCTTGGTGCTAAACATGCAAAAGATGGAGATATTGTTCTTCAGTGCTTCCTTCAGTTCTATATTCCATTCAGTCCATGTTGTTGCCAACTGATGAATCTATAAGGATCCTTTGTTGGACTTCAGTAGTCAGGGATGAAAGATACATCATAAGAAACAGAAGAGTAGCAGAATTTACTTGCATGATTCAAGTTAGTTATCAAAATCAGAATTTGGCAACCCTTCTTTTTGAATAGGCAAATAAAGACCCTTAGTTTTTTGTAATGTTATTTCATGCTTAGACAAAGGGAATTTTTTTCTTAATCTATTCAACTTCTCTGTACAGTTTCTTTTTCTACCTTTAACCTAGTCTATTTCTCTCCTCCATTCTCCTTCCTTCCGGCTGGTAATTGTGGATATTTTGAAGCTCTGGAGATGCCAGACACAATTCCCAGTGAAACATCAGAATATCCAATAATTAGATCACAACTAATAACCTGAAAGCTCATGATCACTGGAAGGTCTCAGTACTCTCTATTTTTAATGAATATATCAATCAGTGCAAGGCAATATAACTAATCTATTAAAATATATAAAATTATTTTACTTGTTACTGGTTTTAATAGACTAAAAAAAAACAGTTTTGAGTGGAATCTCTGCCAGTGAGCATAAAGAATGTATGAGGAAATGAGAGGCCAAAGGTCTGCTCCAAGGTCTTTCAAAGTCTGAAGCAAGCTGTAAGTTTCTCAACTTTGTTTTAGAGCATATGTTTTTATGGAGGCTAAGTTTAAAACCTGACTAATTATGTATTCAAGATTCAATCAAGACATTTACCTTGATTGCATTAATATGTGGAAGCACTAGATGGTAGCATTTCCTTCTGTTTGAGTTGATAAAAAGCCTTGCCCAATTTCAACTGCTTCTATGAAGAGGCGAAGGGGGGGAGAAAAATCTGATTCAAGCCATAAAATAGAAATAAACTTTATTCAAGTTGCTGTGTATATGAATTCCTTTGCCAAATTGTTCTATATTCAGTTTGGTAACAGCTCATGTTTGTAGGTTGGGACTTTTTTTGAAGATGAAATGGGGAAGAATGAGGACCTCCGATAAAATTAATCCCCTTAAAGTTGTCTCGTGTAAAATTTGCCCTCTGTGGAAGATATTAATTATACAATTATATGAATTTAGCTGAGGTTAATAAGACATTCTTCAGGTCCCATACTTGTGTATCTTTTCTGAGCGTATACTGTAGGTAATCCTCGACTTATGACTTATTGTCCAGGACGCTGCAACCGTAATAAATGCATGCCAGTTGCCAAGCTTCTGAATTTTGATCACATGACCAGGGGGATGCTGCAATGGTTGTAAGTGTGAAAAATGGTCACAAGTCTCTTTTTTCAATGCTGTTGTAATTTTGAATGCCCACTAAATGAACTGTAAGTCAAGGATTATCTGTACACAATAATGATTTGAATTAAAACATTTCAACTATGAATTAAAGTTTTGACTATTTGATTAGGTCACACAGGATTATGTATTTTATTTCATATAGCACATAATTTAACCATGTTCCACTCAGACTGCATATCTAAGTCCAGATAATAAGACTAAACCACATTACAGATATTGTCTCACTTTGTGCCAAAAGTTTAGGGTTCTCAAGAAATATTCATAGGATCACAGCTATGAAGTATGATCTTGTTTCCATTGTTTACTTGGAAGAAATTCCCATCAAATGTCATGGAAATCCTTTGCAGAAGGATTCTAAAATATTAGATCAATGTACTAAATTCATATTTACTTATATTTAGAGATATTGATTGAAATTATTGGGCATTTAGCTAGAGCTGATGGGTTCCTTTAAAATCTCTATAAGCTAATTCCTAAAAACTGCACTCAGCCCATTGACTACTAACCAAGTCTGTTTTTCATTTGGGACACTAGTTACTGCTGAAAAGAGTATTTTACTGACTGATCACAATTTTAATCAATCACTTTTGCACAGCCCTTGCATATATGAAACATTTCTGAATCTAAAAGCATGTTTATTTTTAGATGGGAGGCACATTTTCATGGAATTCAAAGGAGGTGCTGCTCCCCATGTGAGAGACATGAGAATATATCCCATAAGATAAATAAAGCCAGTTTGGTCTGATGGTTAATGCACTAGACTAGAAAGCAAGAGACTATGAGTTCAAGTCCCGACTTGGCCATGAAAGCCCAGATAGGTGACCTTGGGCCAGTCACTCTTTCTCAGCCCAACTCACCTCACAAGGTTGTTGTTGGGGTTGTGGGAAAAACAGGAGAAGGAAACTGTTGAATATGTTTTGCCACCTTGAGTTATTTCTAAAAATAATAAAGACAGGAAATAAATAAACAAACAAATAAATATGACAAATCTTACCACTTCCATCCTGAATGTGCATTTGTGTCAATAATTTCATCTAAATTTGATTCTCAATTAATTGGAGGCATATTTGAACCTATGAGTAGTTTTAATGAATAATTGTACTGTATACATGTAATCCTCAATTTATAACCACAATTGGGATCAGAATTTCACCCACTAAGCAATGTAGTCACTAAGTAAGTCATCTTGTGACCAGATCTGATTTCACAACTATTTTTACTGTGGTTGTTAAGAAAATCCAGCTTCCCTAATTGACTGCTTCTTGGGAGGCAGCTGGGAAATCACAATCACGTAACTACAAAACACTGCATCATCATAGATGCTAGCCAGTTGCCAAGCCCCCAAATTTGGCAAAGGATTTTTATGAACCATCGATGCATTTTATGATATTGTGCACTTGCTTTCTAATAATCGCTCTGGGTTTTTCTGCTATTTTCTTCATAAGGCTAACAGGTCATCATTCCATAAAAATTAATAGGACTTTTAAGAACAGAAATTGTAAGCTAGAAAAGTACTAATTCCGAAATATTCTTTTCGCAATGTATCCTGTTTTAGTGCTAAATAGGAGACACATTGTATGAAATCTACTAGGATCTTGGCAAGACTGAAGTTCCTGTTCACAGCAGAAATCCAATGATTGTGGATCAAGGAGGTTGAGTTTCATGTACATTGCATGACATGTCATGATATTGCAACTCTCCTTAGTATCTTAAAAATGGGAATGATTTCCAAACTTATTTGGAATAAGGCAACAGCGCATGAATATTTTTATTATGGTCATTGACTAAAATTGCAGACAAAAAGCCCCCGTTAAAAATAAAGTAAAAATAAATAAACATTACAATTGAGGCAAAAAGTGAGTAATCAAAATCTGCCTGATTTTACAGACATTGCAACAAATTTAAGCTATAGTATAGGAGACTTAAGACATACTGATCTGGTAACAGCTGTACATAAAGGTCAAACCTTCCAGCATATTTTACCAAATAAGGAATTATAAAGTGGATCTTTGAGTCCTAATACACAGGGTACAATATAGCAAGACATGAGCTATGATTTCAACAGTCCTTTGACTACAGGGACACAGTCTTAGCTCATAGAGCAGCGTTCTCCAACCTTTTTGACTCCATGAACCAGCAGTGGTGGCGGAGAGAAAGGGATGGTTTTGTGCATACAACCTAATCCTACGCATGCGCAAATAAAGCTTTGCACACTTGCCTGCCACTTGTACAGCCCGGTTCCCAATGGACCATGGACCGTAGTGGTCTGTGGACCTGGGGTTGGGGACCCCATCACAGTGGACTTTTTTGTATCAGTCTTCCAAAACTGCTACGGGGAGAGCATTAAAGCTTGCTTTATGCAATATAAATATCTTGCTGGTTTGTGGGGCAACAGTTTATCTCATATGGGTAAGAATTTCTTTTTCCCCCCACTACTTTCCTTTTATTCCTAAGGGTTAAAAAAAATAGAACTCTTATTCAGTCTAAAAAATATAGAATTACAGGTAGCCCTCGAATTACAACCATAATTGAATCTGGATTTGCAGTTGTAGGTTGTTGCAGTTGTAAGTTGAGGCATCACATAACCAGACCCATTTTTTTTTACCTTTTTGCAGAACTTGTTATGAAAATGCAGAGATCATTAAGTGAATCAACTTTCTGCAGTTGCCTTTTTTTTTTTTTTTTTTTGCCAGAAACTGGAAGTCAACACTGAAATCAGCAAAAAAGGTCACAAATCTTGATCATGTGTCTGTAGGACATTGCAAACAGCTGTAAAGGTTAACTGGCTGCCAAGCACCCTAAATGCAATGACATGACCATGTCCCTCGAAACTTCAAAAGCAGGTCAAAAGTACCTTTCGGGGGGGGGGGTGTCCCCAAATCTCCAAAGGTCACTAAGCAGCCCATCGCAAGTTGAGAATTATTTGTAATGCAGCAGGTTTACATATATTTATTCAAAAGTGAACCCCATTTAGTATCGGGGGCTTTACTTTTGAGCACAAAGATGCAGTTCTTACCTTCCAGAGCAAGGTGTAAATGATGGCGTCTGTTGTCCAACACATACAGAGGGTATCCTGTTTGCAAAGGCTGATAACAGTTGTGCTGTTTTGTATCAAGTTTCATTTTGTTTCATTTTCACCAATGTCATGTCAGACACTGAAGAAAGTTGTTGTGATGGAAGTCTTTTCTAAAATATGTCCACTGCCAACTGAGAGTTTTTTTTCATTTTAATAAAATGGATGTCGGTATGTTCTCAGTAATATTTTCTTTCATTATTGCTAATTCAATAAATAAACTGTAGGTTTATTCAGAGCATGTTTTCTACCACTTTATGTCAGGAATAAATTCAGTATGGTGTAGTAGTCAAGGTGTAGGAATGATGTTGAGGAAACCTAGGTTCAAATCCACTCTCATTCATGAAAGGTCACTGGATAACTTTGGGCCAATCACTTTTTCTCAGCCAAAGCCTTCCCAGGATTATTTTTTAGGGGAAAGTGGAGGAAAGAATGCTAACTATACTGCCTTGAGCTCCTGAGCAAAAGATAGGGAATAAACGTAGCAAGTAAACAAATAATTGTCCACATCTATGACAGAGAAGCTAGCTTTAGTAAAGAAGGCCAATCCTCCAGCCTACAATTGTGTGTATTAAGCTAGAAGTAAGCTTCCTTGAATACAAAAGATTTAAGCGCTTTACGTGGGATTCCTTTGTCAAAGATCCTACCCCCAATTCCACCCCACCCGCTCCACCCTGTATACTGCTAGTAATATAGCTCTAAATATAGTCTTACTGAGCCTCTCTTTAGATAGCATTACTTTATTGACTGACTGATTTTTCAAATGTACCCGGTTGAAACTGATTAATGTTTTGTGGGACCTCATCCTTCCTTGTGCAGTGTCCTGTCTTAATACACGTTGGTTTACCCAAACAGATTGTCTTATGTGCATACACAGGGATGCAAGAATCTGTTCTTTAATGTCAGAATTATACTTCTTATCTTGCTGAGTTGGGAGCGCTGGGCTGAAGCTCACTGACAGTCTGGAGAGTTTGCAGCAAAAGGCTATTGGTCCAAGGCCACCCTTTCTAGACAAGCTAAGAAAAATCTTCTGTCTGAATTTTGAGGAACACATTTGGGGATCCAAGAGAATTTTCTGTTTCCTTGGCTATACAAGTATTCCGTTCTCAGATGGCTTTTCTAAATGCAAAATTAAAAAGTTTTCAACTTTATTTGTTGGATTGACACCATTCTATTATTTAGGAGCTTACAATGGCATACATCAGGAGTATGCCACCCTAGCAAATTTAAGACCTGTGAATTTCAACTCCCAGAATTCTCCAGCCAGCATGGAAATTCTAGGAGTTGAAGTACACAAGTCTTAAAATTGCTATGGTTGGATGTCCCTGGCATACACGGTTCTCCTTCCCCTTTTTCCTGACAACAATCCTGTGAGATAAATTAGCCTGAGAGAGGGGGTGATCACCTAGTGAAGGCCAAAGGTGGATTAGAAATTGGGTCTTTCCAATAATTTAACAGCATTTAGCATGAACAAGCAGCAAACAGATTAATCAAGTCCAGGCTGATGAAGGTTAGACGTCTATGTCAGATGTAATCCAATACTGAGCGAAAATCTGGTGGAGAGTACTGCAGCTGGTACTGTTTTTATCAAACAGTTTTCATCTCTCTCAAACAAGCTTAACTGCCAATCTGAAAAAAAAAATCTTAGAAGGAGCTTCCTGATGATGCCTTCTGTTTGTATTTAACTGAAGTGTGGGAAGCCAAGGAGAAGACAGTAAACGGCTGGAAGGAAGATGGTTGTTGGAGAAAAAGCAAGACCCTTAAAAGTGACAGTAGCAGCTCCATTTAAAAATCTTGTGATGACAGTTCCCAAATATATCTTATGTTGGCTTGCAATTGAAATATGGGAAACCAAAATGGCTGGGGACAGTTGGAGAGATGATTGTAGGGTAAAGGACAGAACATTCACAAACATCCCACTTGGTTGTGTTATAGTTAAATAAAGACAAATGGGCAAATAATTTATACAGCACCCATGAGAATCTCATTAAACATAGCTAGTCCACAACTGAGCTAAAAATGTCTGTCATTAAGTGAGCTATGCTCCATTTTACAACCTTTCTTGCCACGATTTTTAAGTGAATCACTGCAGTTGTTAAGTTAGTAACATGGTGTTAAGTGAATCTGGCTTCCCCATTGACTTTGCTTATCAAAGTTCACAAAAGGATCATGATCCCGGGACACTGCAACTGTCATAAATATGAATCAATTGCCAAGCATCCAAATTTTGATCACATGACCGTGGGGATGCTGCAACGGTCATAAGTCATTTTTTTTCAGTGCCATTGTAACTTCAGTCACTAAACGAATTTTTGTCAAGTCGAGGACTACCATATCAATTTTTCTCTGACAGAAATCAAATTTTCTCTCGTCGAATTAACCGGACATTGGTATGAAAAAATGCAAACTAAATTTTTCTGCAGGTCCCTAATTCAGAATGAAAACGCCGAGGTTCCTCCCTAAATCTATTGAGAATTTTGATTTCCGACTCCAGAAGTCGGAACTGCTAGAAACAACAATCAATAATCAGTTGTTTTGATTCAGAGTAAATGTCAGATGTTAGTAAGTCAACACTGCATAAGAATTATGTGAATATTTTTGCTAGTTGCTTTCCAATTCCCTCCCCCCCCCCCGTTAAGGCAAAAAAAAAGGAACAAGTATGTTAAAAGCATTAGGCGACGTGTGCATTGTGCCATTGCATTGTACAAGTCAAATCCATCTTAATAATGTAAGAGTTCTGTGTCCTGCCTTTGGAGATACAGAATTATTCTCATGCCAGGTATTTAGTATAAGAAGCTGTATGATTCCCAAGCAGCTTCTAACGATCAGGTAAGAAAACATAAGCAAGAAGAATAATCCTAAATGAATAGTGTAACTGTGATCTCACAATTTGGGAATTGCTCTTACCCAAATCCCAATATGTCAATCATTGTGTAACCATGTGAACAAACCAGCCTAGTTTTGCTTAAGGGGTATGCTAGATGAATAATCCAATCAAGGATAATGTGTAATCCTTTCCCCTATATAGAGGTAGTCCTCGACTTACAACAGTTCATTTAGTGACCATTCAAAGTTATAATGGCACTGAAAAAAGTGATTTATGATCATTTTTCACACTTACAATCTTTGTAGCATCCCCATGGTCATGTGATAAAAATTCGGATGCTTGGCAACTGGTTCATACTTATGACCGTTGCTGTGTCCCAGGGTCACGTGATCCCCTTTTGCAACCTTTTAACAAGCAAAATCAATGGGGAAGCCAGATTCACTTGACAACCATGTTACTAACTTATTAACTGCAGTGATTCACATAGTAACTGTGGCAAAAAAAATGTTGTAAAACTCGGCAAAACTCACTTAACAAATGTCTCACTTGACAACAAAAATTTGGGCTCAATTATGTCTAAACTTAAACTTGGTTCTATACCCTCCCAGCCTTCAAAGGAGTACCCTGATTCAATTATTATTCTATTGGGGTGTTTGTGCTTTGCATTGAAAAGCTTTCTCCATCCCTTTCAGTGAAAGAAATTGATTTAAATTTTTTGTTCAATTATATACTAAAATAACCAGCAAAGGTGAGGCTAGATTCCTTCTGATTTTTGCCAGTATAGACTACGTTGGTTCTCTTCCACAAAGTAGAGGTGACTATGATCTGTATTTGGACTGAGTCAAAATAGATGTATATTTTTGCCTGAATGAGTGCATACACTGCATAAAGATGGTGGCAATTATATTCATGCAATGGATAACAGTATCTGGGCTGTCTCTGTCTGCTCTGTATGTCTTATGCAACAAAGCCCATTTAAATGAAACTTTAGGTTTTCTTGGAACTGCAATTAATTTATGAGCAAGATTTTAAAATTCTGGGCTTTCTAAAATATTTCACCTTAAGTTTGGTATCTTTCTTTTGTTCTGAGTACAGCTATTCATTGTTTTATTTTCCAATACACATTTTCAGTCTATCTGACTATCAAGGCCATTTTTCAAAATTCAGAGGATGTCAAAGGTGGTTTGCTTTCTAGCATACCAACTTTCTATTGTTATGTTTAAATACCATTTAAGTAAAACCTTTTTTTAAAAAAGTAGAATATGACACCAAAAATTGTTTATGGATGATTTAATCCCCACAAGCACTATGTTTGGGTTAAAATCAAATAAAATAAAATCAGCAGGTAGATTTATGGTGGGGAAAATCTCTTATGCAACATAGACAGTTACTGCACACAAATATCTTGTAGATTATTGGGTTATTTGAGATATATAATATGCAGATGAATATTTTGAATATGAAAGATGTATACAAAGGTCCTGCAACATACAGGCTGTCGCCACAGGAGACAAAACACTGCTGTGTTGCTATTGTCTCTATGTCTCCTCCTCTTTAAAGAAACATAACTATGGATTAATGTTGATCTGGATAATCCAAATAATCTTTATTTAGGCTAACTAGCTCTATTCCAGGATGCCAACTCTCCAAAAGGAAGACAAATGGATTTTTGGAAAAGCATTATATTAACATTCTAATTCTATGGTAAAATTTGGAAACTTTTTTTTAAAAAATAACTGTGATTATTATTATCCTAACTAAAGTTTTCATCTCATTTTCTTTCCCAATATATTTGACAGGCAGTCTAATTTGACAGTCGCTACTACCGGTACTCATTTCCAAAGGCAATTGAATGAGCATCTATTTAAAAATCTTTTTAAGGTGGCTAACTGAAATCAATATGTCAAATTCAATCCCATCCTGGTTTCTTTTTTTTTTTTTTACTAATATTAGTAAAATATATGTGAAGCCAGCCTTATGTATGTATGACTGGATTCACATATTGTAACAAATATAAACTGGTTTTCTGATCTACCCACCACAATGCAGCACTGATCGTCAACAGCAAAAATTGTTTTGTTAAAAAATAAGAAGCAAAATAAGGCAATTATATCTCCACTAGGTTTAATATTATCTATTTCATTAACTCCAAAAAACAAAAGGCTGTTAACATCCAATGGTGTTCCCAGGGCCACCAAAACCAGGTGTGCTAGTTGTACACTGCACAAAGGCACCATGACTTGCGGGAATGCCAAATGATAAGAATGGCGGTAGCTCAGGGCTGCATTGCAAGGTACCTGTTTGGGGAGAAGAAACCCATCCAGTTATTATTCCATGCAATGTCTGTACATGTGCTGTCGGGAGAAAAATGAAGCAACAGGAAGCAACATGACTCTCTGAAAGCAAATATTGTTCTTCATTATAACCACTATGTTCTCTATAATCCTTGGAAGGCTATTTTGAAAGAAATGCAACGCTAATCATAGGTGAAAAAGATGAATATTTGTGACATGGATCATCAATTAAATAAAACCTCCATGTGCATGCTACTCTCTGATACTGAAATCCAATTGTGTAGTAGAGGCTGCATAATATAGGTATGGCAACAATACGCCCAAGGAAGAGGCATTCTGCACATATTTAAAAGTATTGTTGTCTGAGGATTCCTTCTCTTTTTAAGGAGGGGAATTATGTAGTTTTAATATCCTGGGTTGATTCCAAATTCTACCCTGCTAACGTTTTAAGCCACCTGCTAAACCAGCGGTTTCTCAACCTCAGCAACTTTAAGCTGCATGAACTTCAACTCCTGGAATTCTTCATTAAACAGTTTCTTCGTTAAACAGTCTGTGTGAGGGTCCCCAAAAACCCTTGTTGCTAAATTGCATTTTAATCGGAAGAAAAATGTTATAATCCATTTTTAAAGTTATCGATAGTTTTCAGCCTTCTGCCCCAAAGGCCTTGCTTGGCCCTGATCAGAGACTTTTGATTCTATTAAATTTCCATATAATTTGGGGATGGGAACAGTTTGGGAAGGAGAACATTTAAAATCAAGCAAAGAGGCGTTTCTGAAGATTTGACCCCAGTTTCTTTAGCTTTTTACGAAATAGTGATTCTGAACTCAGTATCCACCAAATATGATGGAACGTATAGGAGCCCCTTACAAACCCAGCCCACGTGTTCCCTGCTGTAAAGTGATCTCCGTCTCCCTCTGGCTGTGGATAATGGGATTTGAAGTCCATTATCTATCCTTCTCGAAGGAACCAGGCTGGGAAAGGCTGCTTTCATAAATGTACGAGATCTCCCCCATTGTTTTTGCCGCTGAGACTTTTACCGAGCGGCGGGACATCCATCAAACTGCGAGAACTTATATCCATTTAGCCGCAGGAGGGTTGCGGGTAAACAGTCCGCTTTAAACCGGCGTGCTGTTACTTTCCGAGTCACCGCTGGGGGCGCTCGCACGCCGGTTTTCTGGGTGGTTTTCGCCTCTTTTCGCTTCGCTTCGAGTGGGGACGGGACGGGGAGGGGGGGACGACCGCGTAGTTAATTATCATATCTGCCCGTTTAAGGAAGGGGGTTGTACTTGGAGAGCGCACAGTGGAAAAGGACCTGACGAAATAAAAGTAGCGATACAACCAGCTCGATCCCACAGTACCGGTGGCGGCGCTAGCAGCAGCAAGCGCAGCTTCGGCATATTTGGGGAAGTTGAGCTCGGCTTGCGGGCGAGGTCCTCCTGGACGCTCGCCCTTCTCTCTCTGCCCGGCCCCCCAGCTCCATTCATTAGCAAACCAGCCTCCTGGCTGAGAAGGACTAAGCTAGTAAACCGAGCTCTGGTCGCCTCTGGTCGGGAATAGCCGGATCACGTAACACGCTGTGTGTGCAAAACTTTTTTTTTTCCTTCCCAACTTTTGGAGACTCATCCTTTCCAAGGAGTTTTCATTAGTTTTCATCAGGACTTCATAAAGATCGAGAGGAGGGGAAGGGAGAGCACCCTTCCTGCGGTCTGGAAACTTAATTCTAAGCAGCAAGTCGACCCAAACAAAGCTTGCGACCCTCTCGCCTCCTCCTCCTCCACCACCATCACCACCACCAAGCGAAGATCCGGACGCAAAAAACCAGCCAGCCAGCAGCATCGTTTCTAACGCCTGGATTTTCCTGCTGTTTTCTTTTTTGCTTTTTCCATCTGCTTCCCGTCTCCATCAGCTCGCCCGAAGACGTTGTTGCTTGGAAAGGCGATTTCGGTTCCCCTCCGCCCACCAAAACATGCAGAATTACAAGTACGACAAGGCGATCGTTCCGGAAAGCAAGAACGGGGGCAGCACTGCCTTGAATAACAATCCGACCAAAAGCTCCAGCAAAAAAGCTTTGTTGGTTTGCCTCGACCTCTTCTGCCTCTTTATGGGTGAGATTTGAAACCAAGCAGATCCTTTCTCCTGGTTTAATTCTCTTTTTTTCCCCCGGATATCTTTCCAAAAAAAAAAAAAAAAAGCCAATCCCAAACTTACAACGTCGGTCTTTTCCACAAACTTTTCTCCTCCTTCCACAACCTCCTTGTGAATACTAACCATTTCTCCTGTTCTCACTCTTCGATCGTTCTGCCTTTTTTTGCAAACTTTCCTCCCACCCCTTTTTCCTGCAGACTTGATGGCTGAACTTTCTCGCGCTGATTTTCTGCAAGAATATCGTTGTTTGAGGCTTGTTTGCACCCTGTTCTCATTGACCCTAGGAGCGGCTCCGCGGGTGGGGGGGGGGGGAATCTCAAACTCTCCATTGTCTTGCCTCAGGTGACTGTGTAAATTATTGGCAAAAGCCCTTCTTCGATTTGAGGCACAAGTCCCTTCTTTGCTCCTCCCCCTTAATGGGCTTGATTTTAACGTAGGAAAACACCTAGCTTAGAGATTGACTCGAAATAAAAATGGATGTCCTACCACTGAGCTGAGCCTCGTGTAAACAAAGCATCACTTCCCGACTCGCAACTTTAAAGGCAACTAAGAAAATGAGGCGCCGTTTCTGTGGGCTAAATTCATTTGGTTGCTCCTGATTGAGTTTCTAAAGTTTTCTGGGGCGAGAGCGGCTGCTTTTCGTGTGTTCCAAATCTGAAGTGTGTGAGTCTGTGTGTCTGTGTGCCTGTGTTTTAATCTCAAGGAAGGATCCTATTTGCAGCCGCTGGAACAAACAAAGGTTGTTAAAGGGGTTGGGGGGTGGGGTATATATACACACACACACCATTATAAATCCACACCGAATGGTGATGCAACAAAGCCATAGTAATCGGTGAGTTGAAAGTTTGTTTTGTGAACTTTTGAGGAAATTGAGAACTTTGAAGTTAGCAATATCCCTTTTAAATAAGAGTTGTCTTCTGCAACATGTGGGAAGGGGCTAACAGTAAATAATCCCCTTCCCCCCTGCAAAGCTCCACTGCTTTAAGCAACTGTGTGACATGCCACAATCTAATAGAAAGCCTGCCTTTGTGCACCTAAAAGTTACACCTTTAGAATTTCATACTACTCAGTAGCTTTTAACGGGACACAGGGACCCTCCCAGACAATATATTGGATCATCATAGTAGGACTCATTATGCTTTATATTTGGTAGCTTCAGTTTTCATGAATGACAGACAAAGTGGTAAATGGACATAAATGCAAGGGAGAGGATGAGACTTGCTCAATACATAAGCAGATATTAAGGGATGTTTAGAAGTTCTGTCTGCCCCTGGTAAACATTGATCCTCATCATTAACACTGCACACTATATGGGATTGAAAGGTGCATCTAACTTCTTTACTAAAAAAAATAGGTAATCCTGCTGATGCTGCAAAGAAATTGAACATATCATGAATGCTATATGACACAAGTACCTAGGCGTTTGTTCAAATAACCCACTGGCGAAAAGAGCAAGAATGCTCTCCAGATTTGTTATGATAACATGATGTAAAAGGTTATTCCTTTCAAACTCCTCCAGCTTCTCCATTTCCAATATATAAGATGTATGGGTGATTTCTTCTTCATTTTGGGGTGTGTGGGTGGAAGGGATTTTACAGCTAGTAAAATAATCAAATCTGTACTGAGATGGGATTATAGTAAGGTCATTTCTAAGTTTATCACTTACCAAGGAGCAGCAACTAATCTTGCCTCTTTTCCCAAAAACTTTATTAAATTTCAAAAAGGTATAAAATACAAAACAAAGAAAAGGTTTAAAAGGAAAAGGGATAGGAAAAAAGTAAATGTCTGCTGTGATCAATTATATGATTTGCTTACATATTCTTATTATGTTGAAAAGATCCCATAAGTGTATTAGCTGTAAACCACAGGAAATTTAGTCATTTATTCTAAGTAAGAATCTGGCTTTGTTGCCCTCTGTAATTGCAGCTGTCCAGCTTACACAGTCTGATGGGTTTATAATAATGATGTATACATATCAGATGGTTGGTTTGAACAATTAAACTTTAATTGGAGAATACTTTGGTGTCCTATGACTTGACACCTTTTAAATGGGATAAGACTATGATTCTAGAATTTCTAGTATTGTGATTGGAAGTTCTGGGATTTGAAAGGCCAGCCCACCAAACTTTTGGGGAACAAATGAAAATGGTCCATTTGAAATGTAACATTGATATGATATCACTCAAAGTATTGCAGTTAAATAAAACTGGCACGAATGTGGCCTTATTCTGTGAAAATAAGACAATATATCATATTGTTAAGTATATTACAATCTACATTAAGCAAGAATTAATGTCTCTAACAGTCTTCATGATTGGTGTTTATATTAAATGCAATGTTAATTCTGTGGTCAGCAAATCAGTGGCCATCTGCTCCTGCATCACTCAATTATAAGGGATTCTGAACATAAATGCCTTTTTTTATTCAAATGGTTTTTATATTCAAATGATTATATATTATTTTCTCATTAACTTCAGAAAATACAGATACACTTAGACTTCTGACATACAAAAATGATGACATTTTGAAGCAAAAGTTTACAATAGTGTGTTTATACATGTGAATTCCTTAGTCTCTTTAAAGTTAAACAAATCTCAGACAAACTTATTTTCCTCTTAGAGTTTGAGGAGAAAACATTGTTTTCCCCTCATCTTCCTTATGCATAATAATCTATGGAGGCTAATACAAACAGGAAAAAGAACATATATGTAAATGAAGACTCAAGGGCACTGTTGTGGCCTGTTGAATAAGGTGCTGTTAAAGGTCTCATCCTGTTTCTTAAACCTAAAATAGACATATATTTTGGGATTACAACTTCCACAGTACTCCACTATTGATACAGGGGAAGCAAATTGATTTTGGCTACTGGATTACACAATTTCCTGTCAGTGGGTAACATTCCTGGAAAAAGTCACAGATTCATGATGCTACCCTTTATATTTCATGAAAGGCACTTTATGTAACTTTATAATTTTACAAAATGTTTTATAATGAAACAAATCTAGAGTAGCATTTAATATGGCACAGATGTTTTATAGGCAATGTTTTCTTATGTCATTCTGCTATTGCACTCTTCCAACCCAAGGAGATTAGAGGCTGATTCTCTTCAGATAAGCACCCTATTATTATTCAGTAATGTGATATGCAGAAATCCTTCTACAAATGATTGCTCAACTCATTATTCTGTACACTTTTCACCAAGTTAGCATTAGATGCAATCCTTTAATGTTTTGCACACTATTAGATTACTAAGCAGGTAAACATACACTTATATTTCTGAAAACTGCAAGACAGTGAACCCTTGCTTTTAACATACTCCTGGAAGTATGTTAAATAAAAAAAATATGTCATCTGGGTGATTTATATCATTTGAGTAGTTAAGTCATTACACAGATTTGTCATGAAATTAAGCTAGATGTAGCTGCCCTGTCTCTTGGTCTTTGGACCCAGTGGATTTCTCTGTTATTTTACTGGGATGTCTGGACACACATTTGGTCCATTGGAGCCACTACATGTAGGTCTGTGAAACTGAGGTTTCACTTTAGCCATTTAATCATAGTTTTCTCTCCTAATACTTCCTTCATTACACTGACATGGTTCATACATCAAACTAAGCCATAATGTGGTTTATTTAACTTTTCCTTGGCATGTTCTGGGAACCCAGCTGCTATGGATTGTAAATTGTAGTCTAATTAACATATATGGACCCAGCCACTTGTGATTTATTTCAGTCCTTCCTAGGAATAATTTCCATTGAATTTCTGATAGTTTCCTTATGAATGAAGTTACATTGTCATTTTAAGCACAGAGTACAGTACAGCTTCTCTGCTTTAGAAAAGACACTTGTAGTGGGAGCTCTTTGGCCAATAAATCAACACTTGTTTAAGAACAGTAATTATCTGCCACTGTGTTCTCTAATGAAACCTCCAGCTAGACACTGTAATATCATTTGCATATTTCCTAAGGTACTTCTTTAAAAAATGGCTTAGCTATTGAAAAATGTAGCAGTTACAATTTTTATTATGATGTTATGGAAACATTAAAAATGCTTTACTTATTCCTCTATATTGCAACTATCAGCTTTCACATAAAAATACAGTACAATAGCATGTCACCTTAATAACCACATTCATAACATAGATGGTTTCTGCTTTGAGCATATTTTTCTTCATTATAACAGTTTGGACTAATTTCTGAAGACTTCTCTTTATCTGGTTCCTATTACTAGGCACTAATATATTAGGCAAAGATAATAGATTCTATCTTTTTTTTGTTATCCCCTACAAATATGGACCTCAAGGAAGAAATAAACTCATAGGTATGCACACACAATTTTTTTAAAGTAGGAACATACAAATACTACACATTAATGAGCTTTTCTAAACTGAAAATTAAATTCCCTACTTTTATCAGCATTTAGAACATTTATATTGTAGAAAATGTGATTCTAAATTCACTTAATGGGAGTAGTTCTCATTGAACAACTTATTATTTTACTTCTGCATAAATATTCATGAGGTTGGTTTATAAGTGTAGTAAAAAGTCCATTTTAATTCTTGAACATCCTTATGATTACCAGCCATCAAACACTTAGATCAGTGTTTCTCAACCTTGACAATTTTAAGGCATGTGGACTTCAACTCCCAGAATTCCACAGCCAGCAATGCTGGCTGTGGAATTCTGGGAGTTGAAGTCCACATGCCTTAAAATTGTCAAGGTTGAGAAACATTGACTTAGATGCTCCATTAAATATATTGGGGCTTGTAAATAGACATGGATAAGATTATTGGGGGGGGGTTCAGTTTTATCCTCCCTTTTTTATTTTTATAAATAACACAAGATGGCAAACATATCTAATGCTGCTTCCTCCAGCTAATTTCCCCATTACAGCAACCCTGTTGATAAGATGGACTAAGTGAGAGTGACTAGCCCAAAGCCACCTAGCCAGTTTTCATGCCTAATATGGGACTAGAACTCAAAGTCTCCTGGATACTCCTGGTGCCTCAATCACTAGACCAGACTGTTTGGTGATTCTGGTAATGACTGGCTAAATACATTATCATAGGATCAGTGACATAACATAATTAACAAAAAGCCTTTGTGTTCCTAGAAGGCCTTTCTGTTTAGTGTCATTTAACATATTGGAATGAAAAGCCACTGCTTAATGTTAGCCATGTCTACTACTGTAAGAAATAAATCCCATTGATTTTAGCGGGACCTACTTAATTCCATTAAATAACCACTTCAGAGTATTATGACACAGCACTACTCATGTACCCTTGGAAACAGTAAGGCTTCTTTCAAGGTAAATATGAATGATCTTAAGATTTATGAGCTGACCTCAGCATGAACTAGCTTCTTGATAAAGGGACAATAGGATTATTGAGTTATCAAGCATCAGTTGAATTTACATCTTCAATGATCTTTATAAATGTAGGAAGAGCAAATGAATGACCTTTTCCTGTGCACACTCAATTAAGGACACTTAAAAGTGGGCTTCTGTGTATCTTACCACATATCCACGGGCTGTCCTTTGCTTGGCTGTGGGCCAGTGTTTTCACTCCATGATGACAATTAAGGAAACAGGTGGTTTTATTGTTATTGGCTTTCCTTTTCTTGTACAGAATATGTAGATTCAGATTATCAGTCCAATTACTGCCAGTTGCTGATTTTCAAGTCACTTTTTGTAAGGGTGTAAATATAAATGTTAATTTTAAATTCATTTCAGATATCTATTCTAAGGCCAAAAATGTTTCTGTAATTAACAATGCAATTATACTCATTAGGATTTCAGTAGAACTTACTGTGCTAAAGATTTACAAATTTACCAACAGGTTAAGTACAAATTAGTGTTTTGCTGAGATATTGGCCCAAGTTTTTTCTTTCCTCCGATGGGTATAAATTAGATGAATCTTCAACCATATTCCTGTGGGATTTTAATTCAATGATAGCTTAACATGGTTTTCAAAACAAGGAAGCTGTAGCTTGTTGGAGAAGAAAGCTTACTTTAAAAGAGTTCTGTTTATTTGTTTCATTTTATTTCTATTCTGCTTTTATTTTTATTACAAATAATTCAAGACAGTGAACATAATCCAACACCCCTTCCTCTACCTGTTTTTCCCAAAACAACAACAACAATCCTGTGAGGTGGGTTAAGTTAACAGCCAGGTTAAGTTAACAGCCAGTGACTGACTCATACTTGCCCAGCTGGTTTCATAGCTAAAGCAGAACTTGAAGTCATGGTTCCCTGCTTTCTAGCCTGGTGCCTTAACACTAGACCAAACTGGGTCTCAAAAAACGGTTCATAAAGAAAACACATATATTAGCTTAGATTCTGTGGACAGTGAAGAGGTTTATTGACATTACAACTGAGTTACAGATGGAGTGGCCTTGGGCAGATTGTTATTTCTCTGGCCTGATTTCTCCAGTCTCCAGATGTGAAGGCAAATGAGGTAGGAATCATAAAATACTTTGAACAGTGGTATGATGCTTTTTATTACTTTCTCTAGAACACATTCTAGTTTTATAATAATAGATGTTGTATAGTATTTAAAGATATTAAAATGCATTTTTGAAATCCCTTCTTATATAAATATATTTAGAATCCTGGACTTAGGTAGCTTCTAGTGAAGTTGTCATGCCAACCCACTGGAAATGGAAACTTGTTTATTTTATTTTTACTGTACAGCAATAGTTTTCTGGGCATTAGGAAACCACCTGAGTACTCCATTTTTTGTTCTTTAAAAATATGAAACAAATCTGTACATAAAAACACATCTGGTATTGGAATAGTAGTAGTTTGCTTAATGTACCAAGTAATAGGAGGAAAAATGATAAATAATTGTCTTAATTGGATGCCAAAAAGAAATACATTTAATTAGTATGTATGAATTCTTCCTTCATCCAGTGTAAATTGTTATGATTCTTTTCATATTCTCACTGCTTAGCATATAGGTGGAAGAATAATAATTAACACTAGAGTTAAATATCTTCTACATTAGAGCAGTTGGCACTGAATTCAGTGGGACTTACTCCTAAAAAGGGGAAGGAGATTGCATATTTAATCAATAAAGATGAATTGAAGCAAAAAAAAGCAATTGGGATCAAAGATATTAATAAACTGTCAGGCAAGGATATTTACCTCGTTTTTGTTGCTTACAAATTATGCAGCCTTTATTTCTGAATGCTATGTTTCCTGCCAGGATTATTCATTAAATAGACTGCATTTTATCTGTTTACTTATTATTTTTGTGAGAATGTACATTCATCATAGATCCTATTTAGAAGTTATTTAGGAAGTGTGATCCAGCTAATGGTTGAAGTTTATAGTTTCAGTACAGTATCCTTCGTAAAATCCTGTACCTGTATTAAATTACTCTAGATATGAAAAATGGCCCTGGAGCAGGAATGAATAACTTCTAGTCTCCCCAGTTGCAATACTGTGCACCTCCAGACAATCAGCAACAACATTATCTGCAATTGCTCAGTTTCAGCTTCCACCAGCTCTAATTTGCATGACAAATGGAAAGATATGATCTTAGGTCCAATCAGTATCAGTTGAAGATCTCCTTTGTGCCTTTTATAACGCTGATCCATGAAATGTTTTAAAATGTTCTGCATCTGCTAGCAAAAAAGCATTAAAACTTGTTTCTCTCTGGAGGATACTATGGATTGGCAGATCAGAACAAGTTCTTATGTTTATGTTGCAACTGATGCCTATATTCAGCTGCCGAAGATCTTTCTATTGCATCAGTCAGTTACTTAAGACCAAGCAGGAGCTGATGAACTGATAATGCCTTTATCACCTCCTTATACTCTGTAAAGTTGATGCAAGTAGGTGGATCCTGTGAACCATTTTTGAGATGGAATTCAAGCACCGTAGTGCTAAAAATAAAAAAGACACTTATTCTATCTGAGAGATTTTTCCAGGGTAAGGGATATTTTAAAAAGATAAGCAAAGTCTAGAAGTATTACTTTGAAATACTCAAAACAATGAAGGTTGCAATTTTAAGAATGTTATTCTGGAATTGAGTCTCATTCAATCAAGAGAAAGGTTGTTTAGCTTATTCAATACTATAAAGCTTAGATAATGGGAAACAAATGCATTTTTTATCAATCAGGAGCAAAGGGTCACTTCTATATTCTATTATTAAATACATTTTCAATAAGAGATTATTTTGTATTAAATATGATCAAAGCTGTTGGGAAATCAACAGCATGCTTTATTCCTAATCTATTAGATTTGAAATACTACTCAGATTTGTTAAGATTGCAGATTACATAATTCCCAACTAGTATTGCTTAAAGTTGTTCATCATTTTTTTTTTCTGCTCCTTCTACATGTTTCACTGAATAATGCATTGCAGGTAAAATCTGTAGCTAGTCCCAAATGCATGTGGTCCAATTTTCCAAGTTCCATCTAAGATACAAAATCATGAGATATGGCATGTAAATGCCCGATTTGAAATACTAATTCCATAACTAGCTCTGATAGAATTTTTACAGGCTAAGTGTTATTAAAGTTTCTCTTTTAAAGACTGGAAGCAGAAACTAAAGAGACAGTTGATAACATTGTATATAAATATACAGTATAGCAAGGTTTAAACCTGGTCGATCTGACTAAACCAGTGGTTCTCAACCTGTGGGTCGAGACCCCATTTGGGGTCGAACGACCATTTCACGGGGGTCGCCAAACAACGCAGTCCGCCATTTTTTCCCCTTTTCCTTAGCTGTGCTACTCCCTTTTATTCTATTGGCTTTTGAAAACCAACAATAGAATAGACTCTCTTGAATAGAGTCTAATTCTATTGGCTTTCAAAAGCCAATAGGAATTGTCCAGGCTGTATCTGCCCTGCTGAACTCACCAAAAGTCCCATTCTGCAAACGGTGCTGCACCCGTTGAGTAGTCCTCGACTTACGACTGGTTGGGGGTCGCAGCATTAAAAAGGTTGAGAACCACTGGACTAAACAGTCTATAAAATTACTAGTTTTGAATCTTGAGCCCAAATCAACATGATTATCAGCATATAAAAATAATTTGCCAGAAAGTAGTTCCCACCATGCAGGAATGGTATTAAAAACTTGGGTTTGCTATCTAGCGTGAGGCCCTGGCAGTAGGAGTGAGCCCATTTCATGGATGTTATTAAAGTTCTTGGCAACTCTTTTATGCTTTTGATTTTTTTTAAAATATGAGCAATTTTATCTTGTTTTTGTTTTGTTTTTCATTATCAGTTTTCCAGAGTCACATATATGTGATGAGCATCCAGGCAAATGTATTAAATAAATATATTTATTTCTTTATGAAATTTATATGCTGCTTATCTCGTGATGCACAGTGACACTGAGTGCCCATACATACAGAGTATATTTCTTAGAAAGAGAATCAATTGCTCTAATGCGTAATATATTCTAGTACTAGACGAATACTAAACATTGATAGTTTCTACCTCCTTATCCAGAAGAACATTATTATCTATAGGTTTGGAGCCCACTTCCTCTTTGTAGAAAGGTCTGGGTTTGAAGCTAGTCTCAGATAATATTAATTAAACTAATCTACTTTGTAGGGATTGGGCAATTTTGTTGTTTTCTGCTTTCCATAAAAAATTGAAAGAATAATCAGTGAAGAACAGTGGGAATCCAAGGCCAGCATAAAATAGCTTTTATCCGCTTGTTTATTATATACATCTATAAACTTATCTACTTTGTAGACTTAAGGTGGTAGCAGGTGGTAAAAGTGAAATGCTAAAGATACAAAATGCTTTCCCACCAAAATAGAAATATACAAAGAAGGTTATAAAGTAATTTACTCCGGAGAATATGACCCTCTCTTCCCAGGTATTATCCATCAGAATTATTATAAGTGGATCCTACACATCTCAAAGGCAGTACATAACAGGAGAGATCAGAAGTCCGTGAATAAGGCTTCTGTATGTGCAGCTTATGTTTTGACAGCTGCTGTAAAATATTGGGAAGGTAGAGATTTTGCTGGATTGATGGTTGGTATAGCTAGTTACAATGTAATGTCTCTAATCAATAAAAGTAGCTTGTGAAATTACTAGGGGTTGTCATCACTTTGAGAAAGGCAGGCAGAGGACAAAATGGAGTGTTCAGCCAAGTTTGTATGGTTTGGGGTGGCAGTTTGCACACCTGTGGTCAAGTACAACATCACCAATTCAAGGCAGATTTATACACTGCTTTCTTAGCTGAACACCATCAAACCTCATCAGATGTCTAGTATGTTCTTAAAAAGTGCAGTATTTGTTGACTATTAAATTTAAATGTGAAAACAGGACAAAATAGCTATATCAGCCTTTACTTAAGGCTGTATTCTTTCTAGCCTTTTTCTTGTTTTTGCTGTTTCCAACTCAATTTGCTTAGTAAGAGGGCTTAGTCGGTGACCAGTGGACTAGATCAGGTCCTGTTTTGCCCTTCCTTGAATCAGTACCCATAGGCATCAAGCTGTTAAAATGTAACAACATCTGCAAAATCGATCATGGGTCTCATGACATTAGAAGTTCCAATACACTGAGGACTATTTTTCGGATTTTTTAAGATGATGGTTTCAGCATCCCAAATCCAGATTTACTGTTTTTTTCCTAGGATTAGGATGTCAATTATTAGGGTCTAATTCCTGTTGGATGACTCTTGCAACTATACACAAATGAAGATAGCACTTTGGGGAAAGCTGCATTTACCTGTCCATCAAACATTCTACTTACATATGCCAAGGAAGGAATTAATTCATTACCAAGTGACACCCTCCTATCTACTACAGGGGCTTCTTCTCTACAGAAGGAAACAGGTCTTTTCAAGGTCTGAGGATCTTCTGCCATGTACTATGACAATAAGTGCTTCTTTTAGATTCCTATCCAGTGTATAGAAAGTTCAGGTTTTCCCCCTGTTTAAAACATTTTGATCTTCCCTGTGATCCACAACCATAATGATAAGTACAGTACTACATAGCTTTTATTCCAGATTTAGATTAGTGGCTGTTATATTCTGGGCAAAAATGGGATCAAGAAATTAAGGCAGATAACCTAGTCCTCTTTTTATCAATCAAACCTTAGGAAAGGCAGATAATTCCTTACTGAGTATTATATTGTATAGATGATATATATTGGATTTGTAAAACACATTTTAATTTGCCCCATTGTCCCAACCTGCTAGAGAAAACCTGCTGCCTTGTGTATTCTTATAGTGTTATGGCATTTACTGCAGTTTAGAAATCAGTAAATTGTTTGTCTCTGCATTTGTTTGTAACAGATTGGTGATAAGGTTAGGTCTGAAAGTAGAATCTTTAGTTGGGAAGAAAAACTTCAGAAAAAGATGGAGAGAAACTAGTAATGGTGGATCCCCTGTTCAATTCAGATTATTTGTGGTTCCTTTTTCCCAATCCTAGAATTTATTGAATGTTCTGAGTAGTTTCATTGTTTTCTTAGAAACAACAGCTTCAGGTGCTAATTCATTAATCACAGAGCTAAGATTCTATGAATGCTACTTTGAATAACTTTTTACTTTTTAACACACTGACTTTTTTAAACAGGCTACTGCAGCTTCCATCAGTTCCTTTTCATGAAAAATGGTAGCAGCATTGCATCCAACCACAAATCCAATGTCTTTTATTTTAAAATGGGCTTCAGGCAATTGTTTTAAATAAACTTTTCTTTAAAAAAGAAGTTAGACTCTGCACAGGTTTGATTGGGAACAAAATAACATCTTCAAAATGGGTATTAATTCCCTTCCCAGAATTCTTTCCTCCCCCCCCCCCCATTGTAGGCTTCCCCAGAGTTTAGACATTCTGCTATAGAGGCAGGCCCACCCTTTCTTTTCATGGGTTTGCTGAAGCATTACATTCAAAAAAGGGGAGAAAAGGAAGAGAACGTGAAGTATGTGTGTCCCAGCTCTTTGAAATCTTTGTCAGCTGTTTCAATTCTTCTGTGTGGGGAAAAGAACAAGGGAGGTAGGGAGGCATTTTCCTGCTAGTTTTTTTTTTTCTTTTTCAGTGCTAAAGCTGCTAGCAGAGGTTAGTTCCTGTGGCACATAATTTGCACAGAAACCTGACTGAGCTGTCTTTCCCACTCTTAGGCTCAGTGTAGGCATTGTACAAGCCTGGTCTCCATGGCAACTGGCCAAGAACACCAAGCTAAAGTCTTCTTAGCAAAAGAGACCCAGTTGCCATGGTTTTGAGGCAAGAATAACACCATCCTAGAAGCCTTTTGAGGTAAACTGGTAATTT
The DNA here is from genome assembly GCF_016545835.1 of Crotalus tigris. Taxonomy (NCBI): domain Eukaryota; kingdom Metazoa; phylum Chordata; class Lepidosauria; order Squamata; family Viperidae; genus Crotalus; species Crotalus tigris. The sequence goes on from NW_024100081.1 coordinate 1,948,586, forward strand.
TAATGCAGTTAATTGTATTTCTCACCCAAGCAATCTCAAACAGACTCCCAGTGAAAAATTCTTTCTTCCTTGCAAGTCATCGCCTCCCATTGCCCAGGATCTTAATTAGAGACCACTAAGACATCTTACTAAAATTCTTCAGAGTCAATACTTAGCTGATAAATATGACCTTGTTCAGAGTTGAAGTAGCCTTTTTTGTTTCCTGGGACTTTCTTGGCCTTGTTTTCTGGGAATTTTCGGCAACATTTCTAAACATTTTGAAAAGTGAAGTCTCTACATATCTAGAAGAAGACTGCTTTGAACCAAACATTTGACTTTGTAGCCCACCATGGACCCTTCATCTTTCTTCATCTCCTCTACTCATTATTAGAAAGGCTGAATTGTCTCCCTATATCTTATATACCGTAACTTAATCCATATCAAGATACTAAGTGAGAATGCATCTGCATTTACTATTTTAAGCAACAACGCTGCTTTCATCTGAGCATACTAGACTACTCCTTAAGTGGCAAAAAAAGGAGGAAGGCCTAAATTGTGTTTAACCCCTCCTCCCCACTTCTGATTTCTATTTTGCCATGTTGATAAACAAGAAAAAAAAACAGTTTTGTTTCCTGTCCTATTAAGTTTCACTTACTGGCAGGACAATTACCACCAGTCTTTTTCCTTAACAAAGGATGGGTGGCATAGGCCAGGTTTACTCAGATGCTTAGAATGGTGGGTCACTCAACTAAGAAGTAGCACGCACTAAGAGGAATGGTCAGTTCTGCTGTCTGATGGAATTAGTGCTCCCAATATTGCTGCTCAGTACCGGTTTGTCATTTTGAGTGTTTTTTTAACAGGAATGAAGTGCTTCCTAAAGAACAAAAAATTGCTTTTCAGAATTAGTCCAGCTGGCAGGTAACAGAGAGGGTTTGGAGTTGACTGGTAGGTAATATCAGTGATAAGTAGAGCAATGCTTCAAGGGAATGATAGTGCCTGGCACTGAGACCCAAGGTAATTTTGTAGCTAGCCAGATCCAGAAGTAATAACCAAGGAGCATCCATGAATAACAGATGCACAGAATAGACATCTAGAATTGTTACTGCCAAGGCAAAATAGAGCCCCTCTCCTCACCAAGGAAAGTAAAAGTGACTGTGATGTGTTGTACAAGCTATGCAGTTGCCTGGGGCTTGTCCCAGGCATATTGAAGTCAGGGCATAGTCTTGTACGAATCCTCAGCAATAATAAAATATAACAAGTATAGTAAAAAATATAATCACATGAAGCCTCTGATTCATAGTAGGAGCAGAAAACTCATAATGTACCCAGAAATGACATGATAATATGCACCTAGAAGAACTCAGTTTTCTTTGCTGGTTTGAATCAGCTTTGTGTGCAGTGTAGGACTCTCACTGTTTTTAAAAGACTGTTGAATATGCTGAAAACAATACACATATAGGACCTGATAAGCATTACAGAAAACACTAGTTACAAACTATATGCGTAGATGCTTCAACAAAAATCAGATCTGGTGTTTCCTGCAACCTAGGATAAAGTGGTCACAGAAGGCAATTCCCAGTGATCAGATGGAAAAGATATTCCGGCAGCAGTTCAACATGGCCTGTAAGAGCTGGGCTGATGGCCATGGTGAATCAGCCAGCAGATGACCATTGATCATAGCCACAGTGAAAATTTTGCCAGGTGAAGAAGAAGGCTACTTTAAAGCTGGGACAGTTAAAGATGACTTTAAACTGACCCACAAGTGATAGGGGATGAAACAAGGGCAAGATCATGAGGTCATGACAGGAAAATTGATTGCTGGACTATGTTTGTGTCCTGGTTAGGGTAAGCGAGGAGGATCAGAAGAAAACTCATTCAAAGATTAAGTAGATGGGTTATTAAAGGAGAATGATGAATCACAGACACACAGCCTTCTCCTGTGCACCCAAGAATTGTTTATTCAGATAAGGCAAAGAAATAAACCAATGTTATCAAACTTTATCTTCAGAGGGAGATGGATCTTGAATTCTATTTTTATCAGAGGAATAGAGGAACTGAGGTTTTCTGGGGTTCTAAAATTGCCTTTTTCAGATGTCACCAGTTGCTCAGAAAAGGAACACATGACAGCTCTTTTAGTCAAGATTAGTTGATATTAACAAGTCTGTCTCCCATTTTGATGTAATTATTTGACTGTAGCTCATTTATCAGCAGCAATTGTCTGCTCCTGGAATTCCATTGTGTCTCTTTCTGTTTGATTATATCAGTAGTCTGCCTGGTGCTTTGCTTGCATTTTTAAAGGCTTAGATTGTATTGCCAATGGCATATTTATACAAATAAGCTATTTATAGTTTGGGGCAAAAACGAATCAGAAGCAGGTGGGAATCTGAGTTTCATACTAGGATCCCTAAGGCTTTTACCAAATGGGCGTATTCCTTGCATTTATTTTATTGAGATCTTTACGCTGCTGTCAAAGTGGCAGCACTTTTCAGATGCTGGAAAACTGATGCCTAATTACGGAAATCTTGTGAAGTTTACAAGTTCTGGTTTGTTTCTGATACTTGGGTTTCCTTCAAGCAGGTGGAGAAAGGCCCCTAAGACATCAGGCTAATGTTCTCATTAAATGGCTGGGTTGTGAAATCCAAAACCAGAGAGCAAGGGCCAAGTTAGACATGACTAAACATGACATCTCTTGCATCTGCGTAGAGTGGAGCTGAGGCTGATTTTGAGAGCAGGAGGGGCTGGTCGATGAAGAATGGAGAACAATTCCTTGTCCATATTTTTTTCTAGAGCCAACTTTTCAGATCTGTTGCATTATAAATCCTATTATCCCATCAACATATCTCTAATAACCAGGGATGATAGGAATTGTCATTATTGTACAAATCTGACCAGCAGGTAAAAAAGAAAGCTATTGAACCTCTCTTTTTATCCTATGCTACAATCAAAAGGAAACTAATAAAAAGGAATTATACAGTCGTGCAGGATAGCAGCACCTATTCTTCTTTAGACACACTTTTATAAACTTTCACTTTTTGCAGTAAGGCTATATAGGTAGTCCTCAGCTTACACCGTTCATTTAGTTACAGCGGCATTGAAAAAAATGACTTGTGGCCATTTTTCACACGGCGTTTGCAGCATCCCCTTGGTCACGTGATCGAAACTCAGATGCTTGGCAACTGGATAGTATTTATGACAGTTGCAGTGTTCCAGGGTTATGTGATCAGCTTTGGTGACCTTCTGACAAGCAAAATCAATGGAAGCCAGATTCACTTAATAACAATGTTAACAGCTGCAATGATTCACTTAACAACTGTGGCAAGAAAAATGATAAAATGGGGCAAAACTCACTTAACAAATGTTTCACTTAGCAACATAATTTTAGGGTTGGTTGTATTTGTAAATTGAGGACAACCTATATATATAAATAAAATCATATAACCTCATTCATGACCAAAGGTCCATTTTTTCCCCAATAGATTTGTTAAGGAAGAAAATGATGGAATAATCACACATTTTTTCTTCTCATCTATTATCATTAAGCAACTATCTTCTAGGAAACATTCTGTATATTGTACATCTATTCTGTACATCCATTCTGCAGTTTTTCTCAAATCCTCAAAAGGCTTATCCTGATATTTGCATACATGTGGGGCTAAAAGAGGGCATTGCTGCACACAAATTCTGTTCCAATGTCTCATGCATATCTGTCTGAAAAGGTCTTGGACCCCTATTATAGGGAACTCTTTCATATCAGTGTCCCTAGTCACATTTAGGACTGCAAAAGGGTTAAGTCCTATCTATTATATAGCCTCCTTTTGTAGGAGTATCTATGAACAGCTGGGTAAATGCAATTACTTGAAATTGAAGCTTTTGTGCATGCCCATATCTCTCCACCTCTATTTTGCTCCTATTTCATGCTGAGTCTTTCTTGGCCTGGGTCTTTGTGGTAATGTCATTCAAGGTTGCATTAGTTTGTGAGTGAGCTTTTAGAAAATAATACTTTCCAATAGCTTCTGTTCTCCTATAGGACAAGGTTTTTAACACTGTCAATCTTTTCCTTTTTTTTTTTTTTTTAACTTGGCATGAATTATTCATAAACAAATCCATGGAAAAGTCAAATGGAAACGGCCCATTTAAGGGAAGAGAAAGAAACATCCTCACATGCTTAAAGTTACAAAGAAGTTTCCTGAAGGTTTGGCTCTGTCCTTCCTTGGAAAAACATTTCCCACATCTTTCATTTTGCATACACATTGTATACCAGCAACCATAGGCTTTGGCCGATTCTCTGGAGTGGACTTTGCTTGGAATTTAAAAAGTGAACAAACTATGGCTATGTTTGGGATGGTGTTAAATGACTTCTTGCAATCGGTGTGTAATCAAGTCTTTTCTCTGAAACTCCAATTTTCATCCGTGCTGTTTGGCTTGGTCAAAATCCCCCAGTGCCAGTGAGTGAATCCTAACACACATACAAAACTTCATCTAGTGCTAGATATGCCTCTGATGCTCCTACAGTGCTAGCTGTGGCAGAGCATTGGAAGCAGCCAAAAAAGCCTGGTTGCCCAGAACATCTTCAAATTATTATTATTTTTCTCCTGGAGAAAATGTATTTTAAGGAGCATGTCTCCCAATCTTTGCTTCTTGATTACGAAGCTGTCTCCATGCCATCCATTGTCTCTCAGTAATGTGAAACAAAAGTGTCTGGCTTACATTCCATAGAAGACAATTTAGCAGCAATCTAATTGGAAAATCATTTGCTTGTTCTCCCATGAAATAAATGCCAGCATTGGAAGAGATATTTTCCTTAAAACAGAACAATACTGATCCAAATAATTATGAAATTGACCACCATTAGATAGATACTCTACATCAGAGTAGATGTACATTGTATCGGGCTGGTTTTGCCATTGCTGGCAGTGGGATGGGCGCGGTTCTGGATGACACCTCCGGCCCGTGGGCCAGCAGTTTGACACCCCTGCTCTACATTATTAATATTTATTTATATTTGGCCTTTATTATTGTTACAAGTAATTCAAGGCAGCAGGTATATTCAACACACTTTCCTCCTATTTTCCCCATAACAACCTCCCTGTGAGGTAGATTGGATTAAAGAGGAGTGACTGGCTCAAAGTCACCCAAGCTGGCTTTCATGGCTAAGGTGTGACTTGAACTCACAGTTTCCTGCTTTCTAGCCTGGTGCCTTAACCACTAGACCAGGGGTAGGCAACCTTGGCTCTTTTATGACTTGTGGACCAACTCCCAGAATTCCTGAGCCAGCATGGCTCAGCTTGGAGACCTCTCCCTTTCCCCTCAGCATGGCTGGCTCAGGAATTCTAGGAGTTGAAGCCCACAAGTCATAAAAGCCAAGGTTGCCTACCTCTGCACTAGACCAAACTGGCTTTCCAGTCTGACTCTGCTTTGTCCTTGAGGCAAAACCTTTCTGCTGATTTGGATATCACAGTATTAGAAGAGCCTTGCCATCTGCTTCCAAAGTTGTCTTAAACAGAAATAGAACTAAAAGCGCTGTGTGAGAATCAAATTATTTCATACCACTGATTTGGATTTCAGATGCGTTCCACATTGAAAGGTAATGTTCCAACTTTGGGTTTCAAGCAGAGAATCATTGATAGCATGGAAAATAATGGCTCTGCCACCTGCAGTTTTAGAGCAGCGAGATTAGTGTAGGTCGGGGGGGGAGACTATATAAATTTATTCAGGTTGCAATTTGGTATTAATGTAAAGTGCATACTAACTCTTAATACTGTTTTGAGTGACAGAACGGGAGTTTTATGAATGCTTATGCTTAAACCTTTGATTGATCTTTCATAAGCTAACACCAGAGTATCTTAGTATCTTTGTTGGCAGTCAGTGAAAATGATGCATGTAAAATTTTACCTGCTGTAAAATCATATTGCCAAACCCAGCTGTCCTGCTATAAATATTCCTGATGTGAGTCTTCAATGTGTCTCTCTGGAATCTGAATTGAGACTGCCATTTCAGGACCAAGCTGTACGTCACCTTAACTTAATGGCTTTTGTTTGGGATGCATGATTTCTGATCCAGATTCAGGTGGGCAGGGGGGCCTTTTACCTGTTACTTTACATTGAAATCTTGATTCAGTTAACCTTCCCCCCAAATTATATGTTGTATGCCTTCAAGTCAGTGTTGACTCTTGGCGACTGCCTGGACTATGGGTCCCTGCAGTTTTCTTGGGAAAATTTTTCAGAAGTGGTTTGCCATTGCCTGCTTTCCAAGGCTGATAAAGAGTGATGAGCTCAAGAACACACAACTGACTTTATGCTTGATGTGGAGCTAGAATTCACAATCTCCCAGTTCCTAGCCTGATGCACCAAAGTGGCGCTTTCCCCACAAGTTACACAAGAGTTATTTTTTTCACATTCACAGAAACTGTAAATTGCAGGTACAGCAAGGAGATTCTTGATCTCATTTTTGAAAGGAGGGGGCAAAAGGTTAGAAGCCCTGACCTGAATCAGCAATTCCATGCTGGCAATTTGTGTGTGGATGTGGAGGAGGATCTGCACTCCAGGCTGGAGCATGGTGGTATGTATTGGTTCTCAAGTATTGGCTCTCAGTGATGCCAGCACTGAGCTTTCAAGTCTAACCATTGGTATTTATTTAGGAAAATAAATGTTTGGATTTTTCATAAGCATGGAATTGGCAGTTGCCTTTCTGTGTGCTGCCAGATAGTATTGGTTCAGCAGACTATTATGGAAAGAAGCAGATTCATAAATGTAACTTCGAAAAGATACAAGATGGAAATGTATGTTGAGGTCAGGCTTTAATATTAAAAATAAATTTCATACACGTGACCTTTTTTAGAACAAGCTAATAGTGAGAACATTTACATGGTAATTTCATCTACCGCTTTATTTTAAAAACGACAATCAAAAAAAGGGAAAGCGAGAAAAACAGCATCCTTTAGACTCACTTTATAACACAGCATTAAACTACTAAAGCAGTGGTTCTCAACCTGTGGGTGGGGACCCCATTTGGGGTCGAACGACCATTTCACGGGGGTCGCCAAACAACGCAGTCCGCCATTTTTTCCCCTTTTCCTTAGTTGTGCTACTCCCTTTTATTCTATTGGCTTTTGAAAGCCAATAGAATAGACTCTCTTGAATAGAGTCTAATTCTATTGGCTTTCAAAAGCCAATAGGAATTGTCCAGGCTGTCTCTGCCCTGCTGAGCCTGCCAAAAGTCCCATTCTGCAAACGGTGCTGCACCAGTTGAGTAGTCCTCGACTTACGACCGGTTGAGTAGTCCTCGACTTACGACCGATTGGGGGTCGCGGTATTAAAAAGGTTGAGGACCACTGTACTAAAGAATGAAAACAGCCCATTTCAAACTTTTATGATGCTTCTTACCTAGACTTTGCTGGAAAATGGTGCCTTTTCATGATTTAACCTGGAGTGGGATAATTCTAGATCTCTGGCAATAATTAAAGATAAAACTTGCACTTAAAATAATTCTTTGCTATTCTTTCCTTTGCTCGGTTGATTCCCCCATTTTTTTTTATTGGCACTAGAAAGAGCTTCTCGATAATAAATATGTCTTAACACCGATGCTTGAAAATCTGTTAAGGGGAACCATAGACCTGCTAGCAGATCCTTCCAATAGCTAAGGCCCACCAACCATACTACAGGATTAAGGGGTTCGCTTGCAGGGTCTGCTGAATTGGGAGGCGACAGCCAACAAAGAAGCTTTTCAGTGGTCAAGTTGAGGTTTGGCTTTGCTGAAAATTGTCTGGGGTTGGTGAAGCACCCAGAGCAATTGGTGAGGAGCAAAATATATTGGGTATATGCAGTGAAGTAGAAAAACACTCAGCAGAGCATGGTGTTTTTCTGTAAGCTGATGATCTCATTTCTCTACTTTGTTTCTCAGCTTCTCTTCACCCTCCAGGAACAATTCTTCCCTTATTCAAACCGTTCTTGAGTTAGCTACCTAGAACATTATTGATGCGGAGGATGTCTGAATACAGCCTAGTAAAAATCAGGAATTTCTACTGAAATCTTTCATTAAACATAGACTATTAATAATGAGGATTATTTTTCCTCTATGGAGGGAACTTGCTTAGCTTTCCAGTGTAAATTCCATTCTGTTTTTTTGTTCAGTGAGACATAATACACTAATTACTGCTATGTGTACCACATTTGTTCTTCTTTTGCTGACTTGAATCCACATTATAGAAAGTAATTGGAGGAAGATGAGTTGTGTTAGGAAGCAGGGAATAATTAAATTCTTCTGTTATATGACTAAAGCCAATTTACATTTCTATTTTTATTTATAGACACTATTGTTTTACAGGTTTTTTTTTAATATGAGGCAGAATGGTTTGCAGAATATTAATCATTCCGTCTCTCTATTCCACTGATATAGCTGTTCTCTTTCCCATTATGCTTGGCTTCTCCATTAATTTTTCCACTAAGAGACATGTGCTATTAAATGACTGTAATCATTCTGTTTAAAAAAATAAATAATACTGTAATGTAAATTGGAGGGATAGGGAGAAACCAACCATGTCCAAAGCTCAGCTGTGACGTGCCAAATTCATATTTCCCTATTGTTTTCCTAATTTATTTGAACAATTTCTAATGGAAAAAAATGTTTATGAATGGTTAAAACTTGCCACCTTTGACGCATGCTGAGATGTTTAAAACACAAGGGTGGGGGAAGGAAGATTTGGTTACACTAAAGACATTATGATTTCAGCAAACCACACATTACTTTTTCTAATCTGTTTGGTAACATTAAGAACACATGTGGATTTAACCTTATAGGGAGGTCCTTAAATCATTGAAGAGCATTCCAATTTTGTATCTAGTTTCTATCTCACTATTGTGAATATAAGGGACTGCTTCTAAAGAATTCCAGAAAGAGAATTAGGATTTCCTAGTAAGTAAAACATAAAACCTAGAACAAAGGGCAAGCATGTTTCCTGTGGTTTGTGAACCTGAAAACAAACCAACACTGTACCAGTCAAAGTACAAGAAGTCCTTGACTTGTGACCAAAACTGAGTCTAACATTTGCTCCATTTTACAAGTTGTTAAGTGAATCACTGCAGTTAAGTTACAGGTTGTTAAGTGAATCTGGTTTCCACATCAACTTTGTCAGAAAGTCGCAAAGGGTGATTTATATCAGAGGTTCCCAACCTCTGGTCTGTGGATCGGTACCGGCCCGCGGCATGTCAACAACCAGTCCAAACAAGCAAAGCCCCATCCACCCATCCATGGCATGCAGGCAGCATACAAACCCACACACTCTCCGATCCACGGAAAAACTTTTCTCCACGGAACCGGTCCCTGGTGCCCAAAAGGTTGGGGACCTCTGATTTACATGACCTTGGGACCATTATAAATATGAACCAGTTGCCAAGCATCCAGAGTTTGATCACTTGATCATGGGGAGATTGCAACGGTCGTAAGGGTGAAAAATGGTCATAAGTCACTTTTTCAGTGCCATTATAACTTTGAATGATCATTAAACAAATGGTTGCAAATTTTGAACTATCTGTAATCCCCAGTGCCGCCCAGATATTTGATGCCTTTCAAATACACTGTTAGCATCGCCAATAATTCTAATGGGTAGTTTTTTTTTTTATTGAAAAATTTTTAAAAACTTTTACAGAAACAGAAAAAAAACAATAACAACAACAAAAAAAGAAAAAAAAACCCAAACAATACAACCCTCCCCCAAGCCCTCCCAAATCACCCCCTCCCTCCCCCCCGAGCTTCCCAGAGCAGAATATAGGCTTAATTAAAAGAAATTAACGAAATTATAAAATAATTAAGAACGAAATATATATGAATACAGAATTATAAACCTTAAAAAGAAGAAGTATTTAAAAAATAAAAGCAAAGAAAAGAAAAAGAAAAAGTAGAGTTTTTATACAAATTATAAAAAGGCTAAATGGTATTTTTTCATATCCAATTTAAATTGTATAAAATTTATTCATTTTACCCATACAGCAAAAAATTTCTCTTGCGTTTGCTCTTTTAAGAAAGCCGAAATCTTTGCCATTTCCGCCAAATAAGATACTTTAAAAAACCACTCTTGCAAAGTCTAATGGGTAGTCTTGAAGGATTATGTAGAATGTATAACTCGAAATATCTCCACAGTTCCATATTATATATTTAATTAATTAATTAATATATTTTGATTGCCTGAGTCACTGCAGAAAGGCAGTAACTGCTTTAAACCAGATATGAAGAAATCAGTGGGGGAGGTACACTCAAGGTTTTGCGGGTCTGGGTGTAGTGTTGCAGATTGTGCTCTGCTAGTCTACAATATTAGCCTGAGGATTTCTTTTTGTCTTTTAAGTTTTTTTGTGGGACCCTAAATATGAATAGCATCTCTAATTACCAAGAATCCTCACCATTTCATAGAGATTCATAGTCTGGCTTCACTCAGCACACTAAAACCTAGGATAGGAATTGTTTAAAATGCCCAAATTGCCTGGGTTTGCACAGCATGTTGAACCAATGTTAAACCAATTGTATTATGCCTTAGCATGCTATCAGACATCAATTAACCTAGGTTAGCATCAACTACAGACTATTTTAAATAGGGTTAATTACAAGCAGTGTCTTTTAACTTTATAAGTAAATTTGGGGAGGCCAACTCTTATTTAGGATCTTCATCAACTTCTTTCAGAAGAGAGTGATAGAGATGCAGTCTGTACTATGGTATAATCATTTGGCTTCTGTTGCTTGTAGAATATAGAATAAAGGACTCCAGGGTTTGACCTGGATCAAAGACGCAATAGCAGTGCTGTAGGACTTAATATATATTTACCTGTAGTTTAATGGTTGTACATGCCTAGTGCAAGCCAATGGACTTAAGGCACATTTGAAGAAAACAAATCATTGCTATTTACCCAGCTCTGTAAGTATATACAATATGGGTATTACCTTTTGGTAAAATAAAAATATAATTTATTTTTTCTTCTGAAAAAAAAATAAACATGTTTCTTGACTATTTAATATTTGTCATTCCTTTAAAATTAATTGCCTGCCTTTCCAATTCCCTCATTCTGAATCATATGGCCTATTGTTTGAACTATTTGCTTGAGATTAAGGTTAGCAAACAATATAATCTATGTTGCCTGCTAGATGACATCCCAAGACCATTAAGCCCCCAGTCCATCCAAGCTCCTATCTATAGCAGGATCATGCCTTCATTTTCTGATCTCTTAATCTTCAAATGTACGTTTCATTTACAGGTAGTCCTCGACTTAGCGCAATTCGTTTAGCGAGTGTTCAGAGATACAGTGGCACTGAAAAAGTGACTTATGACTGTTTTTCACACAACCATTGCTGCATTCCCATGGTCACATGATCAAAATTAAGACGCTTGGCAACTGGCATGTATCTATTCCATGTGATCACCTTTTGCGAACTTCTGACAAGCAAAGTCAGTGAGGAAACTTAACATAACAACCATGTTACTAACTTAACAATTCACTTAACAACTCTCTTGCTTAGCAGCAGAAATTTTGGACTCGGTTATGGTTGTAAGCTGAGGACTACAGAGTTACAACTCAAAGTACAGATTTTGTGAATAGCTTGGCTCTGAAACAGGGCCATATCCAAGATACTGAAATCCATTGACTTTATTTTTATTTTATTTTTATGAGACTTAAGTGCAAGCACTCTCTAAGCGGTGTACACCAGTAAGCAATGTATATATATATTTACATTGCCCCCAACAATCTGGGTCCTCATTGCAATATTATTACTGATAATGTGCTGCCTACTTGTGTAGATACATACATATCCACACATTCCTTTGGAACATTACCAATTTGTTCCTGAAAGTTTTATATAATATGTTTGTTCTGCAGGCTACTTCATAAGTTTTTAACATTCATGAATCTCTGAATGAGCAGACTTGGCACCTTTTTGTAGATTTTAATCTAGCAACAGCAAAGATGCAGTCTGTTTATACATTCCTGTATAGAGAAATAGATTTTTGATTGGTGTAGTTTGACAAGCCTTTTCAAAGGCCTGTATAAGAAAAGTAGGAAAAGAGAGGAGGAGAGTTTGGACAGGTTTTTTTTTTAACAAAAGCTTCAATTTTTCTCAACACTTAAACCATCAGAACCATTTCTTTGCAGCTTTTAAGCATGCTGTTTCTAAGAAAGATTGGGAATACGGTTTTAATTTTTAAAACCAACCTTTCAAAGAATCTGTGTCATTTAATGGGGGACAGAAAGGAACTGAATTTTCCAGAATGAAATTCTGGGGGTTGAAGGATATACATCTTAAAGTTTCTAAGGTTAAGAAACACTCCACTGTTGTATTATATCTATTGTATAGGTTACATTCATCTTTGATATATTTTATGATTGTGCAAGCTACAACGACATTACAAAAAATGTTTGCTAATGTTGCTGTCTATATAGAGGTCTCCTCTATAGGCAGCAGGAGTGGCCTTACTTTATTAGACTATACTCAATAGAGTACTACCCAATTTAGTTGCTGTTTGGGGGCTGTGTGTGTCGCTCCCTCCTCCATTCCTTTGTGATTGTGGCATTTTCTCATAGCTTTGTTCCCAATCCCAATGATTAGATTTCATCTGGGTGCTTCTCCTTTTCTGCTTTTCCCTTTTCATGTCTAATTTGACAAAGGGGGTTGTTGAGCAAAAGGATTTTCCATGAAAAGCCTACGGTTTTCAGGCAATCATACCAGCCTGCTCTCATGGCAGTGCCATGGTGAAAGGGAATAGCATTATTTGGCACGGAGCCCTTAAGGGGAGGAGAAAGTGCTGAGAACAGAGAGGCCTTTGTCTAACATTTACCGCAATAAGATGCAAAAAAAAAAAAAAAAGTGAGAAAAAGAGGTTGCTATTCCCCAAGTTTTTTTTCCCATTTTTTTTCTCCTCCAATTTATTCACACATTGCCTGACTGCAGGGCACCGCATTGTTACAAGAAGTCTGAACAGGAAAGTTGGACATACATACATACATACATACATACATACATACATACATACAGTGACCCAAGAGGACAAGTGAATTGTAGCTCTGTTACTATTTGTTCCAGTGAGGCTTTAGGACAGTGTTTCTCAACCTTGACAATTTTAAGGCATGTGGACTTCAATTCCCAGAATTACACAGCCAGCAATGCTGGCTGTGGAATTCTGGGAGTTGAAGTCCACATGCCTTAAAATTGTCAAGGTTGAGAAACACTGCTTTAGGAAGAAGCTCCAGATTTTGACTGCAATATATGAGAAGCACATATACAGAATAATTTATTATCTGTGAAGCTGCTCAGCATGTTTTGAAGATTCAGAGCTATCAGTCTTTCCGTCTTCTGAATGCAAGATGTTCAGCAGAGTGAGAACTCAATTAAATCATGAAATCATGATTCTATGTGAAACCAGATTCTATAGTGATTCTATAAAAACCCTACCCTGGAAATACAAGTAGCAATAATTTCAATCTCATATTAATTAAGCTTGTTCTAAAAATCTGAATCAACTAAAAAAATTGCCATTATGCTGGAATCATTGGGGAAATTCCATTTAGACAAAGTTCTTGATCAATACGTTGTACAGGATAAAATGTAATGGCTGAAAGTCAAACCTAAACGTAGATATGAGAGTTGGAGGTTTTGATGTGTTCCAATCTCAGTTCCATCATTCCAGAATGAAAGAAATCCACCAAGAGGAAATGGCCTTTTTAACCATCTTTGTTCAAATGCAGCAAAAGGGATTCATACGTATTAAAAAATCTGGGCCTAATACACTGAATGTCATTGTGTGTCTGTGGATCTGATTCTGTTTAACTGGAAGGATTTTAATATCATAGGTATATCTGGATTTAATCTCAGTTGCTAGTTGCTTTGTAGGACAGTCAAGACTTACTAAGGCATTGTGCTACCAAAACTAAAGCCAAATTTTGCAAAAGGATGTGTTCTTCATTTCCTATACAGAAACTGACCGGTTTGGCAATTGAATCTTATTTTTAAACTCTTGGCAGTGGGTTAACGTTCATCACTGAATCCATGGCAGTAGATGGTTTGAGCAGTAGAACAAGCAATGTTTCCACCAGAAGGAATGACAGTAGGTTTCAAAGTGATCAGAGGATCCCACCTCTGTCACTTAGGGTGACTGCTTTCTTTTGCCTAATGAAGGGTTGGCCTTAATGAAAGCCCCTTGGACAGCTTTCTATACTTTCAGGGTAACAGCTTCCTACAATAAAAGCTAGCAAAACAAGAAAATTGTAATTGGCAGCAAACAGATTAGGGCACATTCCTAATCTAAATGAGCAACATATGCAGAAAACTTTTAATAAAAATGGAAATCTGCTAGAAGGGGAAGTGTGAAACAAGAGCAAAAAAAAAAAAAAAGTCATTTTAGACTTAGAGGGCATTAGAATATTATGTTTAATGAAAAAAAGCAAGAGTACACAAAGGCCTGGTATGTGACTTTTTCAGGCTCACAAGTTTTCATAATTAATTGTAGAATAATTGTAGCTGTCTAAAACCCCCAAAAAATGTAGTTATAAAAGGCAGATGAAGGACCAACATGAAACTATTGGGACTGTACAATATTGTGGATAGTGTGGCTAATGTAAAACCCTCCCAACCCAAAAAAGGCTCATACAGATTTATATAGGTAGTCCTCGACTTACAAACATTCATTTAGTAACTATTCAAGATTTTAGTGGCACGGAAAAAAGTGACATATGATTTGTTTTTACATGACCGTTGTAGCATCCCCATGCTCATGTGATCAAAATTCAGGCACTTGGCAACTGGCATGTACTTATGACGGTTGCAGCATCCTGGGGTCATGTGATCACCATTTGTAACCTTCCCAGCCAGCTTCCAAATAGCAAACTCAGTGGGGCAAGCCAGATTCACTTAAGAAGTGTAGCAAAGAAAGGTCATAAAATTGGGCACACTTAATAACTCTCTTGCTTAGCAACAGAAATGTTGGCCTCAATTTTGCTCATACATCGAGGACTACCTGTTTTAAGATTTACGGAGATATTTCAGATGCAAGTTTCAAGCAGTTCACAACCTACATTACTGCCAATGTTTTTAAAAAATGTGATTCTAAAGGGGGGGGGCGGGAAATCCTTCTATTCATTCGTCCTGGTGTTTAGAATTAGATATATTTTCCTTGTTTTGAATCAACACTAAACCAGAATTTCACAGTTTGGTTGCAATAGGCAGCCTGGTTCCTCCCTTAGATAGTGTGTGTGTGTGTGGAGGGGAGGAGTAGGACAAAACAACACAAGGAAGAGTGTGTGCCAAGTGTACTTTTCCACAGCTTCACAAACCACTGCATATAAATCTGTAGACAGTAATTCTTATGTGATTATTATGTAAGCTTCAATCAGTTAGAATTTCAGAATTATAACTTTCTCATCTCAGCCAGGTCAATCAAGGTCAGCCGCGTGTAATTTGCTTCTGGAGCTTTAGCAGTTTGAAATACTACAGCTTGCTATGGTATGTCTTTTTTTTGGAATTTGATGGAATAGCCCTGTTTTCTAAAATACCATATTTTGATCCCATTTCTTTTTTCTTTTGGCTTCTTCTGGATTGACTCCCTTTAACATACTTAATTATTTCATCAACTATAACATTTCTTATGTTACGCCTTAATGTTGAGTGGATGACAAACCTCATTGGTATGAGAGATACGGAGTTATGTGCTATTAGGAAGAAAGTGAGAAGTTCCTAACTGGCTCTTCCAAAAGGGGTTGTGGTGTTTTAGATTTCGCTCATTAAAATGAGAGTATTCTATAAGGTGAGATTTATTTATATTATTTATAGCCATTCAAAAGTAAGAATGTCTCAGGAGGATGTTAAAGAATCAAATTAGATTATTGAACCAGTTTACGGATAGTTCTCAATTTACAAACCGGTCATTTAGTGACTATTTGAAGTTATAATGGGCTTCCTGAAGGCTACTTGTGATCCAGATTTGAAGTATTGATGACTCTGCCTCCACGATCACATGATTAAATTTTGAGTGCTTGGCAACTAGCCTGCATTTGCAGCCATTTGCAGTATCCCACAATCATGTAACCTCAATTATTTTATTTTTTTTTTGCCAGAAATTGCTGTTTCCTTCCCATTTCCAGCTCAAAACACCCATTGTGGACAATAGATTCACTTCATGACTGTGGCATTCTCTTTATGAATTCCATGCTCCCTTAACAACCACCACAAAAAAGGTCAAAAAATCGGGTATGGTTACATGGTGACCCACTTAACAACCCGCATGATTTATTACTATAATTCCAGGTTGGATTGTGGTTGTAAATCAAGGACCTGTTCAATGTTTCTGCTGAAGCATCATATAAACTTTTGTGTTTGGTAGCTAGAGCAAGCTTTGATACAACAATCCATGTTAGTGAGGACTGTTAGAAGGCCAGTGTAGTTTTGAATAGCTCTTACTACACTGCGCTGCAACTTTTTTTGCTGTGATCCTGTTTCGCCTTTTGACGTAAAGGCTGAAGACAGATAGATAATATGTTCAATAGCAAAAACAACTATTTTCAATCTATGTACAGTAGTAGGGATGCTGAGTAAAGCTATGACACCAAATATATTTGCATGGCAGAAGGTTGCAGAAACCCCACTTTTGGAAATAAAGTACTTTATCCACAAGAATTGAATGATAAACTCATAATTTTATGACCTAAACAAAATTGCACATGTATGTTGGGGGAAAAAAAAGGAAATGTGCCCAATATTGAGAATGTTCTACACCAATAGTTCTCAACTTCTTCTTCACCACAGATCCCCTTTAAATACCTTATGTGGCCATAGACCATGGCTATGGACCCCCAAGACTTAATTCAAGATTTAAATCATAATATTTCTTCAAATCTTTTGGACCCCCTGTGACAACATTGTGTTCCTCCCCCCCCCCATTCTACACCAAATAGTGGTTGTTTCTATCAAACTCCTTGTCAAAATATGGAAATTCTTATAAAAAACAAGGGGAACAACTGTTAAAAGCCCTTTCCCCCCAAATGAATAATATCCAGTCTGAAAAAATATAAAGAAAACATAGTAAAATAAATCTGAGGGACTTCTAAAGTGTTTTGTTAAGTTTAACAGAATAACCCTTTAAAAATACCTGCCCAGTAAACAAATCTGGAAAAGTATGTCACATTTCGAAGAGCCAGTGCTACAGAAATACTTGAAACTGTGAATGTATTAGTGTCCCAATTATTTTTTTTTTCATTCTCCACTGCACCAAAGCATCAACTTGGAAGATCTTTTCTTACTCAACAACTTAACCATGCCACTGAAGTAGAATGATACTGTTGCATCTATTTTATAAAATATAGTGCTTTTCTTGCTTTGTTTATGCTGGACTGTAATTGTAATAAAGATTAATTTGAGGGCGCTGTAGTTAATACTGTACTTCATATTGAAATTGTAACAAGAATGGAATTTGAGATAGGTTCCACCAAATCTATCAGTTGAATCAGTTTGTGGATCTGTAGAGGAAAGAAAGATTCTTTGAAAGTGACTAGGGTAGTACGGAACTGAGAAAAGTTTATTTAATCTTTCTTGCTCTTTAAAATGCCAAGAAATGAAGATGAAAGGAAGGGAAGGTGTGCAATTGGATGAATGACCCAGGTTGCTGTCATTTTTATTTGGGATTTTCCCATCACAGACCAGTGAGAAAGAAATGTTAAATTTTAGCTTTATTTATTTAACAAATCCCAAAGTGGGATCCAGCTGTTCCCCTAAAATCAACATTTTTTTAAAACAAACAAACAAGGTAGAATGTCAAGGAGCCAGCTCCAAAAGCAGTATTATCATCTTTTTGTAATACAGGTAATCCTCAACTTACCACAGTTTATTTAGTGACTGTTCAAGGTTACAACACCACTGAAAAAAGTGACTTATGACCATTTTTCACACTTATGACTGTTGGAGCATCCCCATGGTCATGTGAACAAAATTTGGATGCTTGCAACTGGTTCATACTTACGATAGTTCAGTGTCCCAGGATCATGTGATCCTGTTTTGTGACCTTCTGACAAGCCAAGTCAATGGGGAAGCCAGATTCACTTAAGAGCCTTGTTCCTCATTTAACAACTGCAGTTATTCACTTAACAACTGTGGCAAGAAAGATCATAAAATGGGGCAAAATTCATTTAACAACTGTCGCTTAGCAATAGAAATTTTGGGCTCAATTGTGGTTGTAAGTCAAGGATTACCTGTATAGTATGGTTCTTATCCAATAGCATTTTACAATGACTAGATTAACAAATTGGTAGCTTGGTTTTGACCTAGTATGATGTCAGTGGTTCTCAACCTGTGGGTCGGGACCCCATTTGGGGTTGAACGACCATTTCACGGGGGTCGCCAAACAAGGCTGTCCGCCATTTTTTCCCCCTTTTCTTTGGCCATGCCCCTGGCACATGGTGATGTATAAGTGGTTGGGGGTCACGAGAGCCGAGGTGGCGCAGCAGTTAGAGTGCAGTACTGCAGGCCACTTTAGCTGACTGTGTTCAGCAGGTCAGCGGTTCAAATCTCACCGGCTCAAGGTTGACTCAGCCTTCCATCCTTCCGGGGTAGGTAAAATGAGGACCCAGATTGTTGGAGGCAATGTAAATATATATATACATTGCTTACTGGTGTACACCGCTTAGAGAGTGCTTGCACTTAAAGCGGTATATATATATATAAATAAATAAATAAATAAACAAACAAACAAACGAACATGGGGAACTGTATTATGGGGTCACGGCATTAGAAAGGTTGAGAACCACTGATCTAGATGTTAAAACTTGAAAATCAGAGTTCATTGACCCCACATACAACAGGTATACAAAACACTCCAAAAGATTTTGTTATTGACTTTTATCTTTATCTTGAGTCAAACATAGGAAGAATAGGAATTTTGGCTTCTTATCCCAACTTGAGAGATTTGATAGTGCAAATAAGAGGATTTGTGCAATTTCAGCTGTTTCGGGGTCTATAACTCTATTGGCTCTCTAGTCACTGTAAGCTAAAAACAGAAGGGGGAAATAGTTTTCTATTTTTTGTAGAACTCCTAATCTATTGATTTGTAAACCAAACATAAAACCCTAGTAAGACCACACCTGGAATACTGCAACCAATTTTAATAATAGTAAAGTTGGAAGGTACCTTGGAGGTCATCTAGTCCAACCCCCTGCTCAGGCAGGAAACCCTATACCATTTCAGACAAATGGCTGTCCAGTCTCTTCTTGAAAACTTCCAGTGTTGGACCATTCACTGCTTCTGGAGGCAGGTTGTTCCACTGGTTAATTGTTCTAACTGTCAGGAAGTTTCTCCTTAGTTCTAGATTGCTTTTCTCCTTGCTTAGTTTCCACCCGTTGCTTCTTGTCCTGCCTTCAGGTGCCTTGGAAAATAGCTTGACTTCCTCTTCTTTATGGCAGCCCCTGAGATATTGGAACACTGCTGTCATGTCCCCCCTCGTCCTTCTCTTCATTAAACTTTGTTGTTGTTAATTGCGAAGTCGTGTCCGACCCATCGCGACCCCATGGACAACGTTCCTCCAGGTCTTCCTGTCTTCTACCATCTTCTGGAGTCCATTTAAGTTCACACCTACTGCTTCAGTGACTCTATCCAGCCATCTCATTCTCTGTCGTCCCATTCTTCTATTGCCCTCAATCTTTTCCAGCATTAGGCCCTTCTACAGTGAGTCCTTCCTTCTCATTAGGTGGCCAAAGTATTTGAGTTTCAACTTCAGGATCTGGCCTTCTAAAGAGCAGTCGGGGTTGATCTCTTCTAGGACTGACCAGTTTGAACACCTTACAGTCCAAGGGACTCGCAGGAGTCTTCTACAGCACCACCAGCACCATAGTTCAAAGGCCTCAATTCTTTGGCGCTTCATTAAGCTTCATTAAATTAGACATACCCAATTCCAGCAACCGTTCCTTATATGCTTTAGCCTCCAGTCCCCTAATCATCTTTGTTGCTCTTCTGCATACTCTTTCTAGAGTCTCAGCATCTTTTTTGCATCGCGGTGACCCAAACTGGATGCAGTATTCCAAGTGTGCCCTTACCAAGGCATTGTAAAGTGGTATTAACACTTCACGTGATCTTGATTCTATCCCTCTGTTAATGCAGTCTAGTACTGTGTTGGCCTTTTTGCAGCTGCAGCACACTGCTGGCTCATATTTAGGTGATTGTTCACTAGGACTCCGAAGTCCCTCTCACAGTTACTGCTATTGAGCAAGATAACCCCTATACTATACCTGTGCATTTTTCTTGCCTAAATGTAGAACTTGCTTTTTTCACCATTGAATTTCTTTTTGTTAGATAGTGCCCAGTGTTCAAGTCTGTCCAGATCCTTCTGTATCTTAAGCCTGTCTTCTGGAGTGTTGGCTATTCCTGCCAACTTGGTGTCATCTGCAAATTTGATGAGTTCCCCATCTATCCCCTCGCCCAAATCGTTGATTAAGATGTTGAAGAGCACTGGACCCAGAACAGAGCCCTGGGGCACCCCACTACACACTTCCCTCCATGTAGATGTGGTTCCATTGAGGAGCACACGCTGAGAACGGCTGGTCAGCCAGTTATGGATCCATCTGGTGGTGATGCTGTCTATCCCACATTTTTCTACCTTGTCAAGTAGTCAGTTGTGATCTACTTTATCAAATGCCTTACTGAAGTCCAAGTAAATTATGTCCACAGCATTCCTCTGATCCATTAATTTTGTCACTTGGTCAAAGAATGCAATAAAATTTGTCTGGCATGATCTATTTTTGACAAACCCATATTGGCTTTTAGTAATGACTTTGTTTGCCTCTAGGTGTTCGGTGATTTGTTGTTTGATTATCTTTTCCAGGATCTTCCCAGGTATTGAAGTCAGGCTGATGGGTCTGTAATTTCCTGGGTCCATTTTTTTTCCTTTTTTGAAGATGGGAACTACATCAGCTCTTTTCCAGTCCTCTGGTAGTTCCCCTGTGCTCCAGGAACTTTGAAAAATATAGTTCAGTGGTTCTGAGATCACATCTGCCAGTTCCTTGAGAACCTTGGGGTGTAATCTATCTGGTCCTGGTGATTTGAACTCATCTAGGCTGGACAGGTGCTCACTTACCAGTTTCTTGACTATCTTAACTTGTGTTTCTATTCTGTTTTTTATGGCACTATTTTTGATAGGTTAGTCTGTTTTTTCCCTTTGTGTAAAGACAGATGCAAAAACTGAGTTAAATAGTTCTGCTTTCTCTCTGTTGCTTGTCACCTTCTTGCCACTTTCACCCACTAATGGACCAATCATTTCCTTCACTTTTTTCTTGTTTTTTACATGTTGAAAGAAGCTTTTTTTTTTTTTTTTGTTATCTTTGACTTTGGTCACAAGCCTTAGTTCATTTTGAGCCTTGGCTTTCCTCACTTCATCTTTGGAGGCTCGGGCTATTTTGCTGGTATTCTGCCTTAGTTATGTGCCCCTTGTTCCACTTTCTATACTTGTCCTTTTTATCTTTCAATTTGTCAGAGAGTTTTTTATGCCGCCATGCTGGTTTCTTTTGTGAGCTGTTATTTTTCCTCTTTGTTGGTATTATGCTAGACTGGGCCTTTATTATCTCATTTTTCAAAATTTCCCAAGCTTCTTGAGTTTTCCCCTGGAGGATTCTCATCCATGGAATCTTCCCAAGTCCTCTCTAAGTTTATTGAAATTAGCTATCTTGAAGTCCAAGACTCTAGTTTGACTGTGTTCTATTGCTTGTGCTTCCATAATGTTGAATTCCAATATTGCATGATCACTTCCTCCCAGAGTTCCTATGGCTTCAATACCTTCTATCATTTCATCTCTGTTAGTGAGAATTAGATCCAAAATGGCTAATCCCCTAGTTCCCTTTTCTACTTTTTGGGAGACAAAGTTGTCTGCTAGGTTTGCCAGGAACCTGTTTGATCTTCCACTTGGTGCAGAGCTTGTCTCCCAGTTGATGTCAGGGTAGTTAAAGTCCCCCATTACTATTGTGATGTGCTTCCTACATACCTTAGTTAGCTGACTAGCAAAAAGTTCATCTATTTCCTCTGTTTGGTTGGGTGGCCTGTAGTATACACCTATGGCAATGTCATTTTTTCCTCCTTTTATATTGACCCAAATGCATTCAAGACAGTTTTTATCATTGTTGTGCTCTATTTCTGTAGAGATGTAGTTATTTCTTAAATAGAGAGCAACTCCACCTCCTCTTTTATTTGATCTGTTTCTTTTAAATAATTTAAATCCCTCGAGCTGTGTGTTCCATTTGTGGGTTTCATCCCACCATGTTTCCGTAATGGGAACAATATCATATCTGCCCTCATTAACCTGAATTTCTAGTTCACCCTGTTTGCTGTTCATACTCTGTGCATTGGTGTATAGACATTTGAGTCCTTTATGACAGGCCCTGTGTTTATTTCTACATAACCTATGTGGTGCCTGAGTTCACCATACTACAATAAAGATGTTGAGACTTTGGAAAAAAAAAAGTTCAGAGAAGAGTAACTAAAATGATCAAAGGCCTGGAGACTAAAACATATGAAGAACAGCTGCAGGATTTGGTTTTGGCTAGCAGTATTCCAGTATTTGAGGGGCTGCCACAAAGAAGAGGGCATTAAACTATTCTCCAAAGCACCAGACAAGAAACAATGGTTGGAAACTGACCAAAGAGAGAAGCAACCTGGAATTAAGGAGAAACTTCCTAACAGTGAGGACAATTAACCAATGGAAATTGTGGGCGCTTCATCACTGGAGGTTTTTAAGAAGAGACTGGACCAGTGGTTCTCAACCTTTTTAATGCCGCGACCCCCAAACGGTCGTAAGTCGAGGACTACTCAACCGGTCATAAGTCAAGGACTACTCAACTGGTACAGCACCGTTTGCAGAATGGGACTTTGGGCGGGCTCAGCAGGGCAGAGACAGCCTGGACAATTCCTATTGGCTTTTGAAAGCCAATAGAATTAGACTCTATTCAAGAGAGTCTATTCTATTGGCTTTCAAAAGCCAATAGAATAAAAGGGAGTAGCACAGCTAAGGAAAAAGGGGGGGGGAAATGGCAGACTGCATTGTTTGGTGACCCCCGTGAAATGGTCATTCGACCCCAAATGGGGTCCCGACCCACAGGTTGAGAACCACTGGACTGGACAGTCACTTGTCTGAAATGGTGTAGGTTCTCCTGCTTGAGCAGGAGGCTGGACTAGAAGACTTCCAAGGTCCCTTCCAGCTTCTGCTCTGCTCTGCTCTATTCTATTCTATTCTAAACATAAGACAAAGTAAGGCATCACTATTGTAGATTAAATCATGAATAGGTTACCCAATGATCTCCAGATATTTTGCACAGTACTCAAATTTATTGTATAACTTGGTATGTAATCTCTTAAAGCTGCGGGTGTGGCTTAGCCTTCCAAACGTTGCCATCAAACTAAATTTTTAAAGAAACAGAATTTAAACACATGAGGAGTAATCATGCTAATTGTATTTCATTAATGCTGTTAAATCTGAGTGCATATTTGTATCAAATTTATTAGGCTTTGCCTGTATTTTCATTTTGGACTCCCCCAGCTGTTTGATTGTGGCTTTGTTGGCTACACAAAAACAAAAAATAAAACAATTCCATCTTCTTATCATATTTTCTTAATATTGGCCATATGGCTTAGATCCAATAGGAATTCTAGTCTCAAAGTCTGGAGGGCACAAGGTTGCCTATCCATGAATGAAATGCTTGAGTAAATAAAACTCAAGAGTTTTTAAAAGTATATTCATGGCCTTCTAGAAGATAGTAGGAATTTGATTGTGTATGTGTGCATGTGTGTAATGTATAAGATATCCACATACCATGTCTGTGTGTACTTTTCTTTGATGTTGTTGTTGAAGGTCTTAACATGTAATTTTATTCCTTTTATTCTTTTAATACCTGTAAACTGCCTAGAGTCCACGAAGATTGAGATAGGTTGGTAAGTTGCATGAATAAAAAAGAAATATACTGGACAATAAACTTTTGTAATAGTTACTGGAAATCAACTCACTTGCTTTACCAAACTGGGCTTCTTTCTTTCTTTCTTTCTTTCTTTCTTTCTTTCTTTCTTTCTTTCTTTCTTTCTTTCTTTCTTTCTTTCTTTCTTTCTTTCTTTCTTTCCTATAACATCAACAGGGAACTAATGAGGGTGGTATAAAAACAAAGCAAAGAATTTGAAAGGTGGGGAAAGCAACTGTGTTTAATTTAGTGTAAAGGTGAAATTTCAGCTGGGAAGATCAGAGCTTCCCAGTTGGGTCATCACAGAGAGCCCATCGATGGGGGGGCAGTGAAAGTTTATCCTCTCATGGCCCCCATCCCCTCCCAACCTGCCCAAGTGTTCAGTTTTCAAAGCATTGAATCCAACAGATGAGTCCTTTGATTTTCCTCCCCAGTGCGTGCTGTCCTAAAATGTCATGCTTTTTAAAAAGAAATCACCTCCTGTAGCTCTGAGGTTGTTAGCATTTTCAGAGGTAGAGTAAAAAAATTAATTGGTTGTGGAGCAAAATGTTGATAAAGGGATCCATTTAATGCCTCAAGCCCACCAGGATTCACTCAAACTCTAGTACTTGGTATTAAGAGGTAATATAGAAAGCAGCTTCAACTTTTTATTACTATTATTATTAAAGTCCCTTTGCAAATAGACAGCACCAGCAGAGAGGAGTCAAAAAGTCACTGTGACTTCCCTCCATGCAAAAGGGACATGGATTTTCTTTTTCTTTCATCCTTAATCATTGGAAAACCTCTTCCAGGTCTTAACTAGATCCATGAATGTTCACACTTGTTTCAACCAGCACTACAAGCAGAGAAGGTTCCATTGTATGACAAAAGAAAAATTGGTCTTAGTGATTTGTTATTTAATCATGTTATTTAATATTTTAGGGCCAAATCTCCAATTGAAGAAGGGAAGAATGAAAAATAGATTTCTTAAGCCAATATATTGTCATGAACTCTTGAATTCATGAATTCTTTTGAATTCAAGAGTCTCCCAATGAACTTTCATGGCAGAGGATGAAATAGAAGCTCAGTCTCTCTACTCAGAGTTCAACACCTCACAATGTGAAGATAAAGGGGAAGAACAAGAAAGTGATCTAGACAGTGACTAGCATTAATATTAGTGGCTGACTCAGATGTTGATGCCAAGTTACGTTTGCTGCTCTTTTTTTGCTCTTTCTCTTTCACAAACAGTTCATCAAGGAGTTGGATCTTCTCCAGTTTGGTTTTTTCTATAAATCAAAATTAACATCGTAACTGAGTAATTCAGCTCTTGTTAGTGGATTTCTTTAGCATTATGGAGGTTTAACAAGCCCGTCTCTGCATTGCCCCAGCATGTGGATGGGGCTACCTACCATTTTAGGGAGCAGAGGAACTGGTGATGTCATGTTCAGCACTTCCCCTAGCCTGCTGGAAAATGACCCCTACCTCAGGTACTACCCAGAGTAGTATTTTTTTTCATCTGCTAGTACAAGTTGACCTGCCATACTTCATTCCATTCTACATGAATGCCTCCATTCCTGTTGGTTAGGATGTGCTTTAGCTGGTGCCTCCCTTGTCCCCCATCCTGAAATTAGTTGTTGTGGTTATTCAGTTTTTGTTTGTTTATTTTTGGAAAGGGAAGTGATGGACTTTTCTTTATTTTGTTGTATTTTGTTTTGACTTGGTGAATTAACAAGAGTTCTATCAATTCAAGAGTTCTATTTCTTCTAGTCTAAGTGTCAGGATGAACTCTACAACAGCTGTTTTCTGCAAGTCAGAGAATGGAAAGCAATTGGTGATTGATACTCTGGAATAAGCAAGAAGGGGAAATAAGCAGGGGAGCCCACCAGTTAGGAGCCATATTAACCATGGTCCAAAGAAAATACTTAGCCATTACTGTGGGTAGGATTTCTGAAGCTGGCTTCATTTTAGCTAGTTCACACCCAGAAGACAATCAAGACTGCAGTTCAGGAAACCTTTAAAGTCCAACTGAAAGCCCCATGAATGGAGTCTATTTAGAACAGAGTAGAATATAGAAGTAGCAAAGCTGTTAAAACTCCTGGTTTAACTGAAAGCAGAGATTGGAAGCTTTCCTGTAAACATTCACACTCCAATGTCTTTGTGTTTTTTTTTTTTCTGCGATTTTCATCTGCGGCGACCCCACAATTGCCTCTCCCTAGGGCCCAGGGAGAGTTTCATCTGTACATTTATTTTCAGGGTGGCCTAAATCCATGCTGGAACCTCAATGTTAACTTTTCCCATAAGATGGGGTGGTTGCCAGACATTGTGGGTGGCGACTGACACCCAACTCTTCAAACAATCTGGGCTCCAAAAGATAATCTTTCGAAGCAAGATTACCTTTCCCAGCATATTGGCACTACTGTGTTCTTTCAGAGGGCAATGTGTGGCTAGGCCTAGATGTAACCTTTCTAAACATGGCTTCTGCCCAGGCCTCGGAGTCTGGGCATGTCATGGGTTCTGTGAGCAATATCCGTTCAGCTTCTGTGGGTGTGTTTATGTTTTTCATATGAAAATAGGGAATCTGAGGTTACTGTTGTGCTGGAAAAATGTCAAGACTCAATTGGCAATATCCCACCAAACCACAAGTTTGCAGGAGACAAAAAACAAAACCCTTGAATTTCTAAAACCATGCCTGTATACTTGTATGTATCTCTCTTTCTCTGTGTGTGTGTTTTTGTATATATGTGTATGTATCTGACTGAAAAGACTAAAACATATGAAGAGAATAAATCATATGAAGAATGGTTGCAGGATTTGGGTTTGGCCAGTCTAGAGAAAAGAAGGACTAGAGGTGATATGATAGCAGTATTCCAGTATTTGAGGAGTTGCTACAAAGAGGGGGGGGGGGGGCAAAGCTTATTTTCCAAAGCATCAAAAGGCAGGATAAGAAAGAATGGATGGAAACCAATCAAGGAGAGAAGCAACCTGGGATGAAGCAGAAACTTCTTAACAGTGAGGACAATTAACCAGTGGAACAGCTTGCTGTCAGAAGTTGTGGGTGCTTCATCATTGGAGATTTTTAAGAAGAGACTGGACAGTCATGTGCCTGAAATGGTATAGGTTCTCCTGCTTGAGCAGGGGGCTGGACTAGAAGATCTCCAAGGTCCCTTCCAACTCTATTCTGATTGATTGATTGATTGATTGATAAAGAACACCCCCAAAATTTTTTTCCCTGAATGAAGAGAAGACATAATATAGTGTCCAATATCCTTGAGAAGCTTCTTGCCCTTTTCTTAAAGCCTGGTTTAGCTCTCAGGTTTATTGTTTGATGGAACATATGTTTTACAGATCTGTCATGTGAAAACTATTAAAAAGAGGAATTAGAGCAATAACAATAAGCCACGTAACCATGGTGCATTTAATCCCTGAAGTTTGACTATTAAACTATTGCTTGTGCATATGAAGCCAGATCACATCATGCTGTGTTAGCTTTTCAGCAGTACATTTTCATTTCTTTTTTCTTTTAAAGATTATTAGTATCACATACTTTTGGCTCAGGAGCCCAACTCTGTCTCCACATTGGCTGTCTCCCAACATAATTTAGGTTGTGGAAAGGGGATGTCTGCATACACTAAGTTTTGGGTTGCAAAATGAAGGATCAATTAACAAGAATATTGCTGCTCAGTGATTATGAATGTGCTGTAAGATAGTTTAAAATAGTTAAAAACTGCTTGATTTAATTCCAGGTCAAAAATTACTTTCCTGATTGTAATTTCCACCATCGTTTTTAACATGTTCATTAAACTACAGTAAATCTTCCTGGCAACAAATCACAATTAAAGAGCAAGTACATATTCTTTCTATTTTCATAAACCAGTGGTTTCTCCTGTCCCCAAATTTAACCCAATTTCAGGAAGATAATTCTTCCTTTAAGCTATTTGATTTATATTCTTTGCTTTTGTTAGCCCTTGGGGCAGTTAACTAAATATAGAAGAAAAACAATTTATAAAATAGTGAAATGGTCATATTAAAATTACCGATAAAATAAAGGGATATGGTCATCTTTGTGTCTCAATAAATGATGGGTAACACACTGAAATCCTATTTCTATGGGAATTGGGGATTCAGATTCTACAGTTCTTTTAATCTCACAAGGGCTTTCTTCCAGACATGGGTACCTTCTTCCTGCTTGTATGAGATCACCAACTCTGTAGCCATAGGGCTCAGAAACGTTAAGGGTTAAGAGAATTGTGCCAAACACAAGCAGTGTGCAGCCATTAGAGCAAATCGGCAAAGGTCCATGGACAGTGTTGGCATCTAGAAGCACAGTTGAGAGGCTCTTCCACCAAGTTCATGAAAGAGCTACATGAAGCTGATAGTAAACTATGTAATGTGAGCAAGCTGTCTCCCATCAAAAGCCAAAAGTGTGGCTTTGAAAAAGACCAATTGTCCTGAGAAATCCACATACACACAACCAAGGTGACCAAGTGAGATCTTGGTAAATAAAAGGCCTTGAACTTTTGGTTCCCAAGTAGCCACGATGGCAGTATTCTACCTCTGACCCTATTTAATTCTCCAGCACTGGAGATGGATAATCCACGCAGTGGGTTGAGACTGTATTCCTGGCCAATCAGATCAGTCAGCCAAAGTTGCCACGCCCCGTCTTGGACCATGATCCTTTAGTCTTGACTGATCTGGCCATGCGAGACATCTACAACTTTTGGCTCCTGGGCAGGTATAGTTCCTTTCCATTAGGGGGGATTTTTTCTAGTAGCTGAAATTGCTTAGTTTAAAAGTTAATTAGAGATAATTTAATTCAATTTAATTGACCACTCAAAAATTTCCTTGCTAAATTGTTAAACTCAGGAAGTCAGATTCCTACAGGGGAAACCACCCCCACTTAAAAGGGGGAAATCCCTAACTCCCCTCCCTAACCAACCCCAGCCACCTTCCAGCAGCCGGCAGCCGCCTTAAACAAACGGGGAGGCTCGGGCAACCCCTCGCGTTTAAAACAAACAAACAAAAAAAAAAAAAAAAAGAAAGGCAAGCAGTTAGCAAGGGAAGCGGAGGACAAAGGGGACGCATGCTGGGAGGGAGATTGATTAAGGGAAACAGCTGGCGTGCGAAGGAGCAGTCTTTTCACTCCAGGCTGCTCAGGATTTTTTAAACGAGGCGCCATTGTCTGCACAGCTGGAAGCACGCGCAGCTCTTTGTTACAACCGCACGTGGCATAGGCAGCCTTGTTAACACATGCGCAGTAGTGTCCTGGCAGCGGCGGCCATATTTTTTGTCCAAACAGGGGAGTTAAAGTTCCTTAAGAAAGCTAGGTTCAGCCGCTGGAGTGAATTAATAGGCAAGCAGTACTGGGGTACTAAAGCATCTATTATTCATTCAGAGACAGTCAAATCAGACACATAGCTACTGGTTCCAGGACTTGGTGTCTTCTACCTAAAGTAAATAAGAACCTTTCATAACTAACTGTGTTTAGTTGCCTTTGGCTCCTCCCAGACTTCGGGTCCCCCATTAGTGGCCCGTACGCCTCTGGATTTAGTGGTGGGTTCCAGGCATCCCCAGTCGCGTGCCTGTCCTTACCCACCATAGTCAAGCCGGGTTCCAGGCATTCCCATTAGCGTGCCTGTTCTTATCCGTGCACAGTGACTAACTCTGACAATTTTGCAGAGTCTGCTCCTGAGTTTCAGACGCCCCCAGTAGTGCGCCTGTCCTTACTCAAAGTTGGAGCTCTCCTACTACCTGGGTCCCCCCTATCGCGGCCCAGCGTTAGTGGAGAATGGAGGAAGCAATCATTCCCTCCACGGGAGCCCCGCCTTCATCCTCTGGAGCACCTGCTTCAGAGGATTCGGAATCCTCTGCAGCCCCTAGAAAGGCTGCAAGGAAGTCATCAAAGAAGGCTGACAAACAGGCAATCAGAAGACACCAAGCCCTAAAAAAAGAGTTCGACAGAGCCCAGAAAAGGGCCAGAATTGAAAATAGGCAGAATGGGGGAATAGGTCCTGATCTACCGCTGGGTCTCCCTTCATCCCCACGGGCCATTTGGTCATTAGGGAGCTCATCACAGTCCCAAACAGAGGGTGGGATAGGCGAATTCTCATCGCTCTCCCGATCCCCCTCCCCACGGAGGTTACAGGAAACCCCGAGGACCATGCTAACCACAGCACCTGCAGGGTCGCAGGCAATGGTCACTCCTCCTGCATTGACAGGGGATCTGCTAGCTACCCTAATAGCACAGGCAGTGGACCGTGCATTTGAGGCCAGGGCTCAAACTTCAAAAGCCAAGCCTCTAGGACTTAGAACGAGGCATCGGGAGGAAACGGAGGACCATCAGGACCTCTCCTCCATCTCAGACTCGTCGGTCTCTGAGGAAGCTTACCTGGACCAGCCAGGTACGTCACAAGGGATTCAAATGTCTGAGGAGGTGGAGGACACCTCACCTCAAGGGCCGTCCTTCAGCGGCCTGTTTAACCCTTCTCTTTTTGTTACTATTCTGCGCAAGGCTGAGGCCACAGCCCATCTGGGGCATGGGACACCAGCGGAGCCTGTCACAGTTGACACGGAGGCTGAGCCGACGTTCGCCGAAAAGGTAACCACTCAACACCGCATACCATGCCCGACCATGTTCCTAAACACAATAAGGAACCAGTGGGCAGCGCCAACCTCCCTACCGCTTCCTAGCAATGCGGAGAGGAAGCTATTTAACGTAGCAAGGCAGCTAGAGGGAACATTGGAGGTACCGGTGGTGGACGAACCCATAGGTCCCCTGATATCGGACACGGCCATATCAGGAGATTTTGCTGAGGCTCTTAAAGCCGAGGACCGAAAGAGTGAGTCCAACTACAGGAGAACGCACCAGGCAATAGCTTGGGCTACCAGGGCGTCTACCTCTGCGTCCTTTTTCTCCAGAGCCACACTTTGTTGGCTCCGTGAGTTACAGGGCCGGGTTCCCATGGAGGATATACGCACTCACCAGGAACTCAGCAAAATGGTAGCGGCCACGGAATATGCGTCGGACGCAACACTTTTAGCGACCAAGTTTTCAGCCAAGGCAATAGCGGCAAACAACACGAGCAGGCGCATCCTCTGGCTAAAGAACTGGCAGGCGGATACCAAATCCAAGTGGAAATTGGCTTCGGCTCCGTACCAAGGGGCAAAGCTGTTTGGTGAGGCACTAACGCCATACCTGACAGAGAACAAGGACAAGCGCAAGGTCCTTAAAAACATGCTTAAAAGGCAGGACAAGAGACCCGGCTCCTGGGGAAGGAAACAATCCTTTCGTACGGAAGCCAGGGTCAACTACTTTCAAAATTCCCAACCCTTCCAAGCTAGACAGGATAGGGAAAGACATGGGGACAGACAGAACACAAGACATAGGCAAACACAGGGAAGACGGCCCTTTCGGGGGAACAACCGCCCCTTCCGCCGTACCAGATGACTCCCGCCCAGACCTTCCCATAGGGGGCAGACTAGCAGGGTTTGCTCCCCAGTGGGAAGAGACCACCACGGACGTATGGTCAGGAACACCATACGTCATGGTCTATCTCTAGAATTTCTCTCAAAGCCCCCGAACCGCTTCCGCCCGTGCCCCTGTCCCACAAACCCAACAAAGAGAAGGCTCATGAACGAGGCCGTTCAGCACCTTCTAAACATACGGGCCGTAGAGCCGGTGCCTATGAACCAGAGAGACCAGGGGTTTTATTCTATCCTCTTCGCGGTCCCAAAACCCTCAGGGGGTTGGAGAGCCGTTTTGGATTTGAAAAGGCTAAATTTCTACATAAAATACCGCAAATTCAAAATGCAGACACTACGCTCCATCCTTGGAAGCGTAAGGAAATGGGATTTTCTGGCATCGATCGACCTCACGGAGGCATACTTGCACATCCCTATCTCTCTGGCTCACCGCCGCTTTCTACGGTTTGCCTACAGGGGGCACCATTTTAAATACAGGGCACTTCCATTCGGCCTGTCATCAGCGCCCAGGGTGTTCACCAAGATTCTGGCGGTTCTGGCAGCACAACTAAGAAACGTACCAGTCAGAGTCCAGTGCTACCTGGACGATATTCTAATCCCGTCATCGTCCGCCCAGCAGTCTCGGGCGGACCTAAAGTTAGTGATAAAAATGCTGCAGGACCACGGCTTCTCGGTGAACTTTCCAAAGAGCCATCTAACCCCAACTACGAGAATACTCCACCTGGGAGCGGTCATAGACCCAAAGGAATGCAAGGTGTACCTATCACAGGAACGCCTCAGCAGCATAAAGAAAGCCGTAAAACAGGTAAGCCGCGGTCAGTCAGTGACGCTGGTCTGCCTCACCCAGCTGCTAGGGAAGATGATATCGACCATAGCAATAGTTCCTTGGGCAAGGCTGCACTCAAGAGAACTGCAATGGTTCTTGCTCCCGTTTCAGAGACAACAAATCAGTGCATCCCGGAAGAGGGTAGGCATACCTCTGAGAGCACGACACTCCCTCAGGTGGTGGCTATCTCCAGCTCTCCTCAGGGGTCCCCCTTCAGGGAACCAGACAGAGTAGTAGTCACAACAGATGCGAGCTTATTCGGCTGGGGAGGCCACTTGGGGACCAAGTGGACACAGGGCCGCTGGTCCGCGGTGGATCTCCGACACAACATAAACTGGCTCGAGCTGCGGGCTATTCACCTAGCGTTAAGGCATTTTCACAGCAGCATAAAAGGCAGGCACGTACTGGTCCTGACGGACAACGTGACAGCCAAGGCCCACATAAACCGTCAGAGGGGCACACACGCTCGCTCTCGGCCGAGGCCCTCCTACTGGGGGGCCTGGGCAGAACAAAATCTGGCCTCCATAAAGGCCGACCACATATCGGGGGAGGCAAACATCCAAGCAGATCTGTTGAGCAGATCAACAATAGATCACTCGGAGTGGCAACTACACCCGAGGATCTTCAGGGAGGTCTGTCACCGCTTCGGGCTTCCCCAGGTGGACCTTTTGCCTCTCCTTCCAATGCCCACCTAACTCGCTTCTTCTCCCGATTCCCATCCAAGGGAGCAGAGCAGACGGACGCGTTACGGAGCCCATGGCCAAGGGGGCTCCTGTACGCGTTTCCACCCTTACCTCTCCTTCCGGCGGTAGTACGCAAGATTCTGCGGGAAAGGGCCGAGGTAATCCTTGTGGCCCCTTATTGGCCAAGGAGACCTTGGTTCGCAGACTTGAGGAGTCTCTCCCGCACGAATCCATGGCGGATTCCTCCGGAGAGGATCTCCCTCAAGCAGGGGGAGATCTCCCACCCAGAGCCACAATGGCTACAACTAGCCGTCTGGCTCTTGAACGGTCAATTTTAGCCAAGGGGGCTTGCTCACAGGGTGTAATTAGGGTCATACAGGCATCAAGGCGCCCCTCCACGAACCGTATCTACGAGGCCACGTGGAGAAGCTTCCAATCATGGTGCTCTAAACAGGAATTGTTACTCGAAGGGATCACAATTCCCAAGATCCTAGAATTTTTACTAGATGGCCTAGAGAGGGACCTCTCGCCAAACACACTGCGCAGGCAAATCGCCGCCCTCTCAACTATACTTTCTGCCAGCCCCGGTGAATCCTTGGGCAAGCATCCCTTAATACGATCCTTCCTCAAGGGGGCTGCAAACATCAGACCGCCAACCGTGCACAGGTATCCATCGTGGGAACTACCACGAGTACTACAAGCTCTTACCAGAGCGCCCTTCGAACCACTCAAAACATGTGACTTTCGCTATCTGACCCATAAGGTAGCATTCTTGGTAGCCATCACGTCAGCTCGGCGGATATCCGAGTTAGCTTCTCTCTCAATGAGGAAGGACCTGTGCCATTTTCACAGGGACAAGGTAGTCCTAAGAATAGACCATTCATTCCAAAGGTCAACTCCCTTTTTCACAGATCACAGGAAATAGTCCTACCAGACTTCTGTCCAAACCCAGCTCATCCCCTGGAACAACAATGGCACACCTTGGACGTACGCAGGGCACTAAGACATTACATTTCACGCACAGCGGAATTCCGACGCTCGGAAGCGCTTTTCATATCCTTCCACCCTGCTACTAGGGGCCGGAAGGTCTCGTCCTCTACCATCGGTAGGTGGATTAGGGCATGCATCACGGGGGCATACCAGGCGGAGTCCTTGCAAGTCCCCAAGCATATCACAGCCCATTCCACAAGGAGTGCTGCCACCTCAGCAGCATGGGCCATGCAGGCTTCTATTGAAGAGGTATGCAGGGCAGCCACTTGGGCCTCGCCCTCTCCATTCATTCGTCATTACAAAATCGACAGGTACTCCTCTGCAGAGGCCTCCTTCGGTAGGAGGGTTCTCCAGCAGGTGCTAGACCAAAGTTGCACACGGGACCAGTCTATTCCCCAACCCAAGGGACAATAGGCTTTGGTATGTCCCACTGCGTGGATTATCCATCTCCAGTGCTGGAGAAGGGGCGTTGACTTACCTGAACGCCTTTTCTCAGCACGGAGATGGATAATCCACACCCACCCTTATAGACTAGAATAATAGGGTATATTTAGTGGAGCCAAAATGTCTTACTGTCAGTCAATGGCTGCGCTCGAGTCAAGACTAAAGGATCATGGTCCAAGACGGGGCGTGGCAACTTTGGCTGACTGATCTGATTGGCCAGGAATACAGTCTCAACCCACTGCGTGGATTATCCATCTCCGTGCTGAGAAAAGGCGTTCAGGTAAGTCAACCCCCCTTCTCTGTCGGTGTCAGTCTGGCTCACTGCAAGGTTCAGTAGATGTCAGAATATGTCCCAGTCATATTCCACAATATAGGTGAAATAAATAAGTTGGTAAAATGCTGAACTTGGCAATTGCTAGATCCACAGAGAAGCTGTACCTTTCTTAATGCCAGTTATGTTAGTGGTAGATCTCTCCTTTTGTATCACTCCCTAATGTTGGCCCTGACCCTGGCATGGTAATAGCACCAGCTGCAGCCATTAAGGCTTACCATTAGCAAGTTCCAGGATTATGGGAAGGTTTTTAATTTGCCAATTCTAAGGGAGAGGAGAATTGAGACAATAAATTGGCAAGGCCATTCGAGAGGATGCATATACACTTGCATATGTATAAATGGGATTTATATCCAAATTCGGAGCTGCCTTTCAGCAATTACTATAGTTTCACAATTGTGGACAACTGAACACTCCATGTATTCCCACTTTTCATCCAATAGACATAGTCTAAAAAACCAGAACTCAGTTAATGTTACTTTTAAAAGACAACATTTAACACACAGTCCTTTTGTATATACCTAGACAGTCATTTCCTTGAGGTGTGTGTGTGTGTGTGTGTGTAGTATGCTTGTCAAATCATTGAAATCCAGAGAAAATTCATTTGTGTCACAAGCAGAGACTATTGTGATATAATAGGCAACATGAGATTAGAATCAGGAAACCTGGATATAAATGCTCTCTCATTGTATCAGTACTTGTTAATGGAAGAGAGCTTGCTGGTAGGAAGCGTTGGTAGGAAAAATGACAGTGTCATACATGAATATATAAAAGCCTAAATGCTTTTTGTATATTTTTATTTATGGAGGGCGTTGTATTTTGAACACATTGGTACTCTATCTGCATACTGTTCCTGTTCATAAAACTAATTCTAAGAATAAAGAAATTATTTGAATGAGACTTCAGAGAGAAAACATGTCACTTATCCTGTAATTCTGGAACTATCCCTTTCAACAAGGATGGGTAACTACGATCCCTTTACATCTGTGGACTCCAACTCCCAAAATTCCTGAGCCAGCATGGAATTCTGGGAGTTCACGTCTACAGGTCATGAAGGGGCCATAGTTGCCAACCCCTGCTATTGAGGTTTCGTGTTTTTGAAGCAAAAGAGACAAAACTCTACCCTTTCCCATGAGTTAGAAAAAGTTAATGTTGGGGCACTTTGTATATTGGTTGGCTATCAAGTAAGCTGAAGACTTGTGGGCCCCTATGTTTTGTTAAAGGGGCATTTCCTAAGCACAATGGTTTCTTTCATCAAGCAATCTGTTGTTTATTTCATAGTAATCCATTATAGATGGAATAATAGAGACCATATTTCTGTTTGGCAACTTTCCATGTATGTTTTAGAGATGATTACATTTGTTATTGGTAATGTAAACGTTATTCAAGATCTTCATTTTAGTCTTGTGAACTCACCAAAAAGTTCATTTTGTTTATTTGTGATTGGACAGCACATAATTTCTGTAGCTTTTGCTGAGCAGAAAAAAAAATAATTATCTATGTCCATCTCACCTTTGTATTATTGTATTACTACATAATAGATGAGGCCTGAAATAAAATTGTTTTAAAGATGACAGTTCTGCTGGGCTGGATGACTGTGTTCTTATGGACCTGGCTTAAGATGAAGTTGCAGGTCTTCACTGAATTCTTAATAATGAAGATTTCTTGGTTATTTGGCTGAGTATTCTATGTTCCTTAATAACTTTTTCTTCTCTTGCTTTTCTCCTATTAGCTGGATTGCCGTTTTTGATCATTGAAACAAGCACAATCGCACCCTATCCACGGGGATTTTATTGTAATGATGAAAGCATCCGTTACCCTATGAAAAGTGGAGAGACCATCAATGATGCTGTGCTGTGTGCTGCAGGCATTCTTATTGCCATACTTGCCGTAAGTAAGACAAATACAGAAATCTGCATCTGGTGACCAAATTTGCAACAAAATGTTTTCTGTCTTTAAGCAGAATAATTGGCAAAGCCATAATGTTGGGTTTTTGGTTTGACATGCTTCATGATTTCAGCCATGGTTGGTTTTTTTAAACACCAGGGCTTAAATTAAACTCAGCCACTGGATCGTAAACAAAATACATGTACCTGTCTTTTGGTACTATTCATAAATAGCTAGTCATTAAACTATCTTTTTTGGGGGGGAAGGATGTGGAGTAACTGGCTTTCATATTACAGTTTCAACTGCAAAATATATTTGGCCACTATACAGATCAAAATAATGTAAATGAAGTTAGGGTATCCTATCTCTGAGAATGTGGTATTAGGCAATTAAGAATGTAGCACTTGGAAAACTTTATGAATCAAACCATATAGAAATAATCTCAAAGTAAGGACACGATGGCCTTTCAGAACCATGCAAACAAGATAAATCCCACAAAATTTAGTTCATACCATTTCCCAGTAATGTGCAGCTAAGAGTTTTGAAGGTTCTGGTGCATAGTATCCCTAGATTGATAGGGTTTTTGTATCAATCTATCTATATTTCATGATGAATCATGAAGTATATTCTTTCTTGGAATTAGCCATTATCTGTAAATATTTCTCACATGGTATTGGGTTCAAAGATAAAAAATAAAGAAGTATAATTTGAAACGAAATGTGAAATTGGAAAAATAAAGAGAAGTAGGGTCTATAATACTGTATATAGCAGGGGTCTTCAAACTTGGCCCTTTTATGACTTGTGGACTTCAACTCCCAGAATTCTTCAGCAAGAATGCTTGGCTGAGGAATTCTGGGAGTTGAAGTCCAGAAGTCATAAAAGGGCCAAGTTTGAAGACCCCTGGTATATAGGGTCTATGGGTCTATAAATCTCACCGGCTCAAGGTTGACTCAGCCTTCCATCCTTCCGGGGTAGGTAAAATGAGGACCCAGATTGTTGGGGGCAATGTAAATATATATATACATTGCTTACTGGTGTACACCGCTTAAAGAGTGCTTGCACTTAAAGCGGTATATAAGTCTCATAAATAAATAAATAAATAATTTGCTCGATACTCTTGCTTGGAGACATTTCTGCAAATATTTTTTCATTATCAAGTAAGATTTTTGATCTTGGAAGGAGTGAACTCTGTATATCATAGGCAGTAAAGGGACACTATTTTATGCACAGACACATAAATGGAAATGGTTTTATAATTGAATTTTCTAACCACCAAGAGCCTCAACCCAGATGGGATGTCAAAGTAATTACAATGTGCAAAAAGAATAAATCTTTGGCTATGTTTTTAAACCATAGTTTATTACATGTGATCCCATAAGCTATGATTTACATTTGCTCTGCAAAGTAGATGAAACTTTGGTTTGTTAAAATAAGTAGGAATTAATTCCTTGAATGCATAAAGGAAGAAGAAGGAGACACCCATGAAGTCAAGGGTGATTTTTACAGTAACAAATAATGGTTTGGTATGCTTATGAAGTAAGTTATTCTGATAAATGCTGGAAAGTTGGGTTATGTTTCTGATTAAACTAGGAGATTTACTGTAAGTGCAGGGCTGCACATGATCAGCTACACAAAACTACTGATTTGTAGACAAATGTAATGTCCATATTTCAGAACAATTTCAGTAACTATTTACATAAATAATCTTATGAGAAGAAATTTTTGTTCACATGAATGGCCAACTTTGTTATTTCCTCTCCCAGGCAATTCATTCATTTTTGAATGCCAGCATGATGACTGGACTGGTCGGTCAGATGCCATATTTTTAGTCTTCTCAGATGAGAGGCTGTCCTTTCCCCTCTTTTTCCTTTTTAATTGTTTTTTTTCCCTTCAGAAATAAGGGAAAAATATATATATATATTTAAAAATATGATCTAATTGTCATCAGGTCCCAGTTTTAACAGATTTGGATACCTTATTACCCCACTTGTTTCAGCAGTGGGATAGGGAAGAAAGTCAAAATGGCCACTGAGAAGCAGTGCGTAAAGAAACTCAATCATAAGAATCACAAGCTGATTCTCAGGTAGAAAGTTTGGGAGTAGAAATTGTTTTATGAGAAGTTAGTTTAATAAACTAAATAAGGGCTGCTTCTGATTTCTAGTATGCTTTACAGATAGTACTAGCTTAGCAACACTAACTGGGATTGGAAACTCCATTAAGTGACATGGTGATAAGTTGAAAAATCGCATGATTTAGTGACAGCAGTTTTGGTTGCTGTCATTAAGTAAGGACTGCATGGGTTATTAATATTAAACAAGGACCTTGCGTATCTTTGACTTCTGACTTCCTGCTAGCTTTTTGATTAACTTTATTTGTAGGAAGCCAACAGGGAAGGATGCCAATCATAATCATATGATCGTGGGATTTTGTGGCTGTTTGATTCCTATTGCAAGTTCGAACAATTGCTGAACAAATGCTCATTAAGCAAGGACCACCTGTGTTGTATTGGTCAGTGACGGAAATAAATATGATAAAGTGATAAAGTATGTATTAATAATACTCACGTAACTATTAATCAGCTTTCTTACAACAAAAATGGAAGATTAATTAAAAACTAAAAAGGAAGACACAACCAAACAATTTTAAAAAATGCTTTTGGGTTAGATTTACAGATTTTTAAAAAATTAAATTACAGTAACCAGTACTGGGAAATATAAATGAATTGATACTATTAACATTTTTAAAAAGTGAAGAAAGCTTTATTAGTTACAGTGAAATAGAGCAATACAATTTTGACTCTTCTTTAAAAAAATAGAGATGATAGAGGTAGAGAAGATACAAATAAAATAATTACTGCAAAATTTAAACACAGCATTTCTTATTGGGCACATTCTAGTTGATACAGCTATGTCTAAAGCTTAATGCTCCTTGTACTAGTCTTGTAACCACTTCAGCTAAATAAAGCGTTGCAACATTGCTATTGTGTACATAACCTGTTCATTAGAAAGGCAATGATTGATGAATAACCCAGTGACAGAAAGAAGATAATTGTTTAGATTACCATTTCTATTCTGTACTAATTTTATTTGTGTAATCGTGACCTACATAGCTGAAAGAGCCATAGCAGCTGTAATCCCTGCAGGTTGAAAAATTATATTTCATTGTTTCCAAAATCTTGTAGACTTGCAGATAGCTATCCAAAAAATAAATACATGCTTCCTTTGAAAGATATAATTTATGATCCAGAATTATTTGAAATCTTCAATAATATACAGCATTCCTATTCTTCTCTTATTCTTTTTGATTGTTTTCAAACAGCATAGAAACATTGGGGAAGATTAAGCATTCATTTTTATTGCTAGAACTTTTTAAGGGTGAGGGATTTTTTTTTTGTTGTTGTTATCAACAGAATATCTGTGAAAGGTCTAGGTCATTTTTATGAAGCTTCCAGGATTCACAAGTTCTTGTTAAATAAACTTAAGAGGTTATGACCTTTGTCTCCTATGGTGCATGACAGGATATGAATGCACAAGGCACTTCAGATACTAATTGCCTTAGGGACCATGTTTCCAGACCTCCCCTAAATAATCCCAGAGATTATCCCAGTGTGTATTTCTTTCACCTTAGAAGATGCAGCTTAATTTTTGAGGTTCTCATATTATGCACTAGTCCTGGTCATGATTTATAAAAGTTCCCCTTGCAGGCCAGCTAGTAAGTGTCTCAGTTGTAATAAAAGGCTTTCTCTTTCGTATTTGAGTAACAAGAGTTATTGGTCTTTTGACATCTGTGTCTTACCAGTTTAGAAGAGACACTTGATGTACATAGGTGAAGTAAAGATCAAATGCATACTTATATGGGAATAAATTTAATTGGGCACTGTAGCCTTTGTTTCTAAATAAACATACACAGACATAATTGCGTTGCACGTTCTTGAACAGGATTTAATTTCTGTTTTTATATAGTAGATTATACTGAAGTTCTTAGAGGATAGGGAAGTAGCTCCTCCAATAATTCATATGCTACCTATGTCAGTCATTTAGATATACCCACATTGAGCTACAAAGTCTGACAGAATATAGTATATTTTGGGGAGTAGGGTGAGAGAAACAGTTATGCTTACAAAAAGGTACCACTAAAAATAAGATAAATATGTATGCTGGTAGTCCTTGCTTGCCAACCGTTCAGTCAGTGATAGCTCAGAGTTACAACAGTACTGAAAAAACAGATGTAAGCCTGATCCCCCAACATTTCAGTAGTCCCAGCACTTGGCCCCTGGCTCACACTTATGATGTTTGCAGTATTCCACAGTCACGTGATTGCTATTTGTGACCTTCCCTAATGGCTCCCCACAAAAAAGTAAATGACAAAGTATAAATTGTTTGCACCCTCCCTTTCCCAGTAATAGCCAATCCTGACCCTGCCATGCTCTCATTATGCTTCTGACTTACCTATTTGCCAGTCTCCCTGTGAACTGCCAAGAATGTGCTTAATGACCCACGATTCTTGCTTAGTGATGGCAGTAGGGACTTCATCACTTAGCAACAGAGATTCTGGTCCCAATTATCATTGTCAACTGAGGACTGCTGTATTCAATTGAAATCTTAACAATTTTCCACTTGTTTGGATCCTTAAAAATACAGGTGGTCCTCGACTTACGACCACAGTTGGGATCAGAATTTCTGTTGCTAAGCAAGGAGGCTGTTAAATGAGTCGTGGCTTTTTTTGCTATGGTTGTTAAGCCAAATCCCTGCAGCTGCTAAGTGAATCCAGTTTCCTCCATTGATTTTGCTCATTGGAAACTGGCTGGGAAGGTTGCAAACAGTGATCACAGAACCTCAGGATGCTGCAGTCATCATAAATAAATGCCGGTTGCCAAACAGCTGCATTTTGAATTCATGATCATGTGGTTGCTGCGACCGTCATATGTGCGATGATCATGTATAAGCCTTTTTTTTCCGGTGCCATTGTAACTTTGAATGTTATAAGTTGAGGACTACCTGTACAGTAACTTGAAAATTAAAGAATTCCTATTTGGGAAGGGGCAATTGCAAGGATGACTTGGCAGATTCAGAGAGACAAGTTCTATTAGAGCAGGGATGTCAAACTGCCGGCCCACGGGCCGGTTTCATCATACCGGAGCCGCGTCCACCGCGACGTAATGTGATGTCACGAGTTTGACATGCCTGTATTAGAGGCTTTCCAAGTATTTGCTAAAAACAGTTTTCAGCCCTGTTTTCAGCATAGTGAAAAGCTGTTCCTAACATCACTATTCCCCTTTAAACATTTCCAGCAGCTCACACCGCATGGATCCTCTTTGCTGGAGACACAAGTCAGAAGAAGAGCTTAATATCTTTAAAACTTGTTTATTCAGGATGAAGTTTCAGCTTTTGCACATCTGTACTAAATTAGTTGCCAGAGCATTCTTTCTTTTTCTTCTTACTAAAAAAAAACCCAGGGTTCAGCATTTGCCAAAAGAACAAGATTCTCCTACTTCAACTTATTAAGGGTTTTGCCACAATTTTGGCTATAGGAGGATGGGTCATGGCTGTGTAATGGCATGCTGGTGGGAAGGCAAACTCTCCAGTTTTCAAACTGCTATATTTGTGCAATTATCAAGACCACCAGCAGTAAAAGAAAATATTAATCTTGTCAAATACTCACACATGTCCCTTAGGCAGGTTATTAGTAGTTTTTTAAATGGAGCTTATTTTTGTATATTCCAAAGATAAAATCATTCTGTAGTTTTTGTTGTTTTTTCCCCCTAATTTAGTTATAATCGTATTCCTGGTTACATGAGATTAAGTTTGATTGTGCCCAATCTGTGTTGTAAATTTAGATCTTACAGTGTTTCGCTAGATCAGGCAGAATTTATTCTGTATCTTTGATGGTGTATGCAAAATAATGAAAAATGAAGGTAGAAAGATTCAGTTACTGTTTGTGATTAGAAATTTGAAGGCATCAATATTTGATTTCAACTGATCTCAGAGTCAATTTGCTAAAAAAAAATTAGACCGTAGGCTAATGGAGGCATCAAAATTTCTGCAGCCGCTTTAATTTTTTGGGCAGAGTGAGTTGAAAACAGCAAACATAGAAGAGCTTTTTAATTTTAGAAATTTAAAGCTTAGATACTTTTCAAGGATTTGTTGAAATAATATTTGAACATTCTTCCTAAACCTCTTTTAAGGTAAAGATAGTATATATGAAGAACTGATAGCTCCTTAATTGTGCGGCAAAGGGCATATTAGAAAGTTTTCTTACCAATATAGAAAGTATCCTCCTTCACAATAAAAAATTTCAAAATCAAAACTTTTCCTAAAACTCTTCTACCTTCTAAATCAGGAGTGTCAAACTAAATTTCACTGAGGACCGCATCAGCATTGCGGTTGCCCTGGGGGGGCTGGGTGGGTGTGGCCAGAGTGGGTGCAGCCTACTGGGTGGGCATGGATAGAATGGGTGTGGTGTACTGGGTGGGCTTGGCCAGTTCTACATCATTTGTGTCAAGAGTGCCTACGGGGGCCTGGGCAGGAATGGGACAGGTCTGAGGGTCTCTGGCAGAAGGGAGTGGGACTGGGGCAAGTGCCAAGATGGCCACCATAAAATTGTACATTGGCTCCCGGCTGACCTGGGCCAGGGCCAAGGCAGCAGGGGCCTTTCCCTCACTATTTCCAGGATGGCTTCGTGGGCCACATGAAACCACTATTTCCAGGATGGCTTCGTGGGCCACATGAAACCACTTTGCGGGATGCATCCGGCCCCCGGGCCTTGTGTTTGACATGTCTGTTCTAAATGTTTACTTTTGCCGTGATTAATTGACAAGGTTAACTTTTGGACAGAACAATGTATTACATATACTTTGTGCAAACCTTAAAAATTGCAAATAATATCAGTACTGTTTATTATTATGAAATCTATAATATAAAAATAGTATAGTTCATATATTGTAGGTGAAACAGCAGCTAAGCAATCTCAACTCACTAATGCAGACAAAAAGATGGATTTATTTAATATAATCCAAGAGAAAAAAAGTTGCAGAATGGAAACAAAAATTACTTTTGTTTATTTTTGGAAGAGAGAGGGGGAGAGTAGAATGGAAACTTAGGAACTGCAAACAGTTTGGGCAAAGAGACCGAGATATAGTTTAAGAATTAAGGACAAATAAGCATGAAAGGATTTTCTTGGAGAAAAACGGAAGATGACAGAATAGATTTGGGGAAAGATAAAGTGTCACAAAAGAAAGAGAAGTTAAA
Organism: Crotalus tigris; assembly: GCF_016545835.1. Lineage (NCBI taxonomy): Eukaryota > Metazoa > Chordata > Lepidosauria > Squamata > Viperidae > Crotalus > Crotalus tigris. The sequence continues at coordinate 1,992,376 of NW_024100081.1, forward strand.
AAAATCAAAAAATCTGAGTCCCTATTTCTCTCCTCTTTCCTCACCCACCATATATCAGAATAGTGAGTGTGACAGCAACAGAATGCTTCCATGAGCACTATGAAAAATCAGGTGTTGTGCAAAGATGACTAAATTCATTGGTTGGTGAACTCAACCATTCCTCCTCCTCCCACCCAAACCTGGGTAGAAACCAGCAATAATGTTTTGGATCCTGCCAACCAGAAAACCAATTGAATCTTGAAATTATCTTCAAATTCCTCTGAAGCTACTTGAAAGGTCCTGATTTGATCCAATGTCCTTAATTGATTTGATTATTTGACTAGAGGGGTTGATTCAGTCAGATTTTCTTCAAAGCAGATAACCCCTTCAAAGTTGTGCATAGGACAAGTGGACCTGTGTTAGATGTATTGGGATGGAATTATCAATCTCTGTAAAATCCAAAGAGATTTTTTTGTTTTTCTCTATCATGTTTTTATGCACTAACCATTCATCCATACCCCAGGAAAGGATTTGAAACAGTCAACATTTGAAACAGTCAGATTTGTATATTTTCCTTGTATTTAATCAAATATATTGAATGTAGGTTTACTACAGGCCATATTTGCCTATGCATATCTGGTGGAAATACATTCCAAAGTGTCCACAGAAACCACCGAGGATTTGTTCCAGTAAAGGAACAATATTTCAGTTGCCTGTAAATAACTCCAATAGACCATCTGGCAATTAATTGCATTCTTCCAAAGAAAAAGAGATTGAGACAGAGATGCCTTTATTCATGCCATATGCAAATCTAGTTCTTGGCTTTCTGTCTGCATTTGAACGTAATCCAACAAATAGACAAGCGATCAGCTGGGCAGCACTTGTATCTCAAGGATTTCCAGAAGATTTTGAAACAGGCCAGATCCTAAACCAGGGCTAGGCAACCTTGGCTCTTTTATGACTCGTGGACTTCAAATTCCAGAATTCCTGAGCCAGGAATTCCTGAGTTGAAGTCCATGAGTCATAAAAGAGCCAAGGTTGCCTACCCCTGTCCTAAACCTAGGTAGCTTTAGTGAAGCTCCAGAACTTTCATATCAATTTCCGTTTGAGAAAGTATTGCAATTTTGCAATCCAAATAATTCATGGAGCTTTATTTATAAACTAAAAATACCTTTATGTTTGTCTTAAATTTTATACCATGAAGTAACCACGAATGCTCCATTTTTAAATTAATTCATTTACCTGTCTTTTCCTTCACATCCTTATTCTGGAGTTTACATAATCCATCTCTTCATTCAGCTTCTGTTTTCCACAACCAAGTTTCTCAAACCAAGAAATCTAGATCTTACTTGCATTTTTTATATATATATTTTCATCTTCTCCCCTGCAATCTGGGCTTGCAGGGCAGAATAATCTTCTATGAATTATATCTGTGTATACTAACTGCTATCTTAGAAAGAATCTTCATGGGCTTTGACCCATGGTCGTTTCTTATTAGACACTCTTAACCAACTATCAGTAAGCTTAGTGCCTGCTCAAAACCAGCAATGAATGTTTGAAGCATCTGTAAACCATATTCACATTTTACATTTTTTCTCTTTCTTATGTGAATGTAGATGAAATGTGCTAAGCATTAAAAAGAAAATTTAAGGATTCTATTGAGCAATCTGATGTCCCCACCTGCAGTGATGTGTGTTTTGTGTGTTTATAAAGAAAGACCTTTATTGTGTTGACTCTTCAGCTCTGGACTAAGTCTCCAGTCAAGTTGTTTCCATTTGCCTAACATTTTACATTTGGTTTATTTCCTCTTGTTTCTTTTAGTTGTTTTATGGCTTTGGCATACTGACTTCTTATTTTATCATTCGATGCTACATTGATTTTTCAGATTCTTCTTTCGTGGTGGAATGCTTGGAATTCTGTTAGGATTAAAGACAACTTTAGAAATTAAGACATTGAAGACCAAATCATAGGTTTCCTTCAGAAATAACAGTAAACATAAATACAGTTTCCTAGAAGTAGTGTAATCCATTGATTCTCGCTTTGTATCTATAAAGTAGACTTAATTCTTGAAAAATATCTTTCTCTTTCGCTTGAGACATTGTAAAAGTTTTAGGTTTTTTTTGTTCTATGTTTTAGTTTCACTAGAAGTAATTAGTAAAATTGGAGTTCAGATCACCTATTTTGAAAATACGGCAAAAAGTAATTAAACTTATGTTTCCCTTTCATTGAGAATAAACATTTGGACTTGATTAAACTGTGTATTTTCATTAAACTGTCTTCAGTTTTTGAAATTAAAAGATGCTAGGCAAGCAGGTTTATACAGGCAATTACTACTATTACTATTAAGTCCAAGGCACTTCCTGTAGATGTGGAAATAACCTGGTTAAAGCTTGTGAATTGTGCTAATAAAAGCATGCTACCTATCGGAAGTAACAGAAAAATATGAGCAAGTATGAACTCATCCATGATCGTAAGGACCATTGTACTAATAATTGAATGTAAATACCATCAAGAGGTGAAAACCCTTATTCAAATATGCTTATGCTGATTGCATTTCAAGTTGTAATACAAGTTTATTGTATTATAAAATAAGATATTTTAGCATTGCTTCTAATGCACAATCATTTGCATTGATCATGTCATCTATCTTGAAGCACGTACCCTGACTTAAATATTCCCTTTTCTGTCTCATATACTTCCAATAAATTGCAGATTTGTGACCCTCTTTTCATTTCCAGTCCTCTATCCAAAACTATATAGCAACTGGATGACATAAGCATATAATTGGGAGGCAAGCTATAAATGCTGATTTATAGCGCTCCAAAAATGAAGCCCTTGCCTGATTAATTTCACTATGCTTTCTAAATAATACCACAAAACAAATTTCTTTTTGAAATGGCCTTTCTAAATGTCATGGCTCCATATAATGAGGCTTTTAGTAGAAAATTATTGTTGATGGTTTGAGTAAATACTCATACAGCCTTGCACATTACAGTGTAAGCAAAAGGTCACAGATATTTGACTATATCTTGTTTTAAATGTCCTTAATCTGGTACTCCCAAGACAGCTTGGTGCCTATCCTTTGGAACAAGGTTCTCTCCAAGATGCAGATGGCCTTCACTCTGCCGTTGTTTAGATGAGTTGTGAATACCTAGTTCTTCACCCAGCCCTTCGACGAGGGACAGTGAGATCCTTCAATCTATCATACTTTCCATTTTTTTCTTTATTTTTATGCTTTATTGTAATGTCTTTGATCGTTGGAATAGCCCTATGTTCATTCAGGCCTGAGTGCATACAAATTAGTGCTTATTATTAAATTATTATAATCCCATTATCTCAGCTGGCAGAAAATGATGGAATTTTAGTCCAATACATTAGAATTATAAGCAGAATCAGTATAAACAACACTATTAGTTAAGAACATTTTTAACGATTCAGGATTATTCCCCCTCACACACACACACACACACTATTATGTGGCCTGTGGTATAATAGAAATGAGACTCAACCTTGAAGTCTTTTTCAGGATAGTTTGCGGTTTTGCCTTAGAATAAGTTATATGATAAAATAATCAATTGAAACTAAACCTAAAGATATTTAGGAGCTATAAAGAAAGTGCTTCTTTAAACACTGTAAAATAAAACTGGAGATGAGAGGACAACCACCACTCGTAACAGTCTTAAACAGTCTTAAACCCTAACCCTAACCCTAAATAAGATTTGTTGTGGGCATACGTGGAAGATAAATCTCCCTATGGCTTAGACATGGCATACATTTGTTGTGGGCATACATAGAAGATAAATCTCCCTGTGGCTTAGACCAGCTTGGGTAACTATAGCAACTTTATGATCTGTGGACTTCAATTCCCAAAATTCCTGTGTCAACATGGATGTTTCAAGAATTCTGGGAAGTCCACAGGTCATAAAGTTGCCATAGTTGCCCACCTCTGACTTAGACTGTTGTTTTTCAACCTTGGCATTGTTGAGGAATTTTGGGAGTTGAAGTCCACACATCTTCAAACTGCCAAGGTTGAGAAACACTGGCTTAGACATTTGGGTGCAGTTATAATAGTAGCATTTTAAAAGCTCTCAATCCAGAAGGCAAGCTTGAACTCAGAGGATTAGTTTAGGAACTGTTGTGCCTGTGGAATTACTTGCAATTCTTGACTACACCTGAAGCTTATATTTTGCAATTTCTGAAAAGCAATTGTCCAATAAGTGGTGTAATGATGCCAGAAACGCCCACAGCTTTTTGATTTTATTTTATTTGGTTGCTTTCGGGTAATAGGCAGTACATGGCATGTTCAAATGAAACCAGCTGGACTAGTTTTTCTAATTATGTCTCTCCAGGGTTGTCATTGCCTGTAGGTTAAGACCTGGAACAAAGATATCAGGATAATCCTAAAGCTTGCAACTCTTAAAACAGTAACAAGGTCTTACAGAGCCTTCTGATTTAATATTAAACCCACATTATACTTATAGTTTGGGGATCAATAAATTGCTCTGAAGTATTGTCTGTTTCTATCCTGATATGTATGTTCTTTTTTCAAGATCAGATTCAGTGTCTGGGAAATAACCCAACCACATTTGTGTCATGTGAACTCTTTAATTCATATGTATAAAACACCTGAAATATGAGTATAAAAACAAAACAACACTCTCCCCCAACACACATTTGTAGGTTGCACAGAAATTCTGATTCAGCAAAATGAAATAGATGTAAGAATTCCAGCTATTGGGTGATGTGGACCACAAACCACAGCTGTAGCATCTTTAACCACACTGAGCAGAGTAGAGTTACAGAGGTAGAGTAAAGGATTTCATTTTATTCTTCAGAATAATCACATTGTCATACAGAAAAATGGGTTTAGTAAGTACGAACATGAAGAATATGGAGATTTGTCATTTCACTAGTCAATAGAGCACAGATTTGTTCTTCAAGATGATCTAAAACTAGCATGACAGTGACTCATTTAAGCAAATCTTTATTGCTTGTCCCATACAGACTCATCTGGAAAGCAATAAAATAAATACGTTTTATGAACTACAGTAGCCCCCTGTTAATTTGTTCAGATATATTGAAGCTGAAACAGGCAGCCCAAAGTACTATATACTAGTTCTACTGAATGAGTGGCTCTTTTTCTGATAAATAGAATTGTCTATATATGAGCAGTATTTACAGCAATGGAATTAGAAACAGTTTTTTGATAAATCACATCTTTTTGTCAATATACTGAAAAAGCCATATAAGTTCTTAGCGGGAGAAGCAGAGAGAAAATCTGATTCATAGAAGAGAAAAACAAAACACTGTGTTTATTCATAGAAAGGATGACGTGATAGCTTGGCAGTACATTAATAAACATAAGCTACCTGCTGCAACTAGTTAGATACTAGGGGCATTTAAGAGAAACTAATGCAGTCAAGGTTAACACACAAAATCAGAGGAGCAAACCCATGTGCCAGTAGACACTCCCATCTACAAATTAATATCTGAGAAGTAAACATAAGTATCTCTTAGCTTTCATCTTCTTCTAGGTCAGTACATCCATAACTGTTACTTCACTTCACATCATCTTCCCCTCAATATTAGTAGAAAACACTATCTATAATACACAGGGTGAAGGTCTGGATTTAATTTCAGATGGACTGGTGCTACTATTAGTTGGAATTGAATTGGTTGGTCAGTTAATCAGAATAGATGATTGTCTTATCTGCTGCTGTTCCAAACTACTGCCGAAAACAGCTGCTTCATTATGAAGTTGTAAAATAATGTGGTTAATTTGTTGCTCTGAATACCCTCTTATGTTAGCTGGTAGGCCAGCTGGAAAATTAGTAGTAAGTTCTTATGCCTGAGGCATTGAGTACTCTTGGGTTAGATTTGAGTATTTGGTATGTAAATGAAGATTTGCAAATCATTTCTAAAAATAAAAAGACCATATTAGAAAAACCATCAGATGTTCAGGCAAAGAGATCACTGTCCCACACACTGGCAAAAATATGAAATTGTTTGGTGCACAAGTAGATTTTTGGCCAACCAGTGTGAGTGTATGATTTCAATATCTGCAAGAATAAGGACTCAAAACCATACTGGGAGGCTTGATTGAATTCTGCATGGCTTTGATGGTATATTTCAAAAGCAAACCTATATGGAAAAAAGTGCCTGAGCACATTTAGCATTCTGAAATATACTGCTAGTTGTTAGATGAACAGTTCAAAACTCTTAATTTGAACTAATCTACTTTTACAATCTATTTTTCTGCCTGTAATGATTCTCACTTTATTGGCTATATTTTTCCACTGTTAAATGGAAAATCATGACTTAATAGAGGAGACAAATCATCTTAAAATTTCCTTCAAGTCAACTTCAGTACTGGTGAGGAAAGATAGTCTGTAGTTTTCTTGGCAACAATATGCCATTTCCTTTTTCTGGATGCTTTCTCAACTCCACAGCCTGCTATTTCCATGTGACCTCCCCAAAAATTTATTGAATCCAGTCCAGATTACCTTTTTGCTATCAGCCAAGTTCAACTAGTTGCTGCCAATAATTTGTTACTAACAAATCATTTGGTGAACAAATTTCAGCAGTTACACTGTAATCAGCTATTGTGTTAAAGCTATACAATCTTCAATAAGACTGAATATCCTTTCCAAATGATAGCTTTTTTTAAAAAAAGATACACCTTTCTTTTTTACAGATTATTATAGGAGAGTTCTATCGGATCCACTGCCTGAAGGAGAAATCTCGGTCTTTTATCCAGAACCCATACATTGCAGCATTATACAAGCAAGTGGGCTGCTTTGCATTTGGCTGTGCTATCAGTCAGTCCTTTACTGATATTGCCAAAGTGTCGGTGGGACGCCTGAGACCTAATTTCATTGCAGTGTGTATGCTAGATTTGACAAAAATCAACTGCTCCCTGGGTTATATACAAGAATATCAGTGCCTTAATCCTGATGAAAGCAAAGTCCAGGAAGCAAGGTAAGAGTCTTTTTTTTTTTCAACAGACATCTGTAACTCAACCAAAATTATGTCCTTTTGTCTATGTAGATTTCATAAATCTTGCTAAAAAAAAATAATATGTGGAAGAAGAACGCAAAAGGATATTAACATTGTTGGGAAATCAAAAGTAAAAGTAAAAGTAAAAAAGCAATTAAGAGGTGTGATTGATGTATTGAAAGAAGTTATTTTCATAAAAGCATAGAATATAATTGTCAAAGGTTAGCTTAAAGATCATCTGCCCTCAGTGAGAACACATGACTATATAGGTTTTTTTTTTTTGTTTATCTCTATTAATGCTGTACTGGAAACTGGAGAAAGGGAGTAGTCATACCATGCATAGTCAGGATTGTTTTTAACATTAGATAGGATTACAGATACCAGTTTAATTCAACTGTAAAAATGAATTGGACAGACTCTCTCAGGAAGAAACCATCTGTGAATCTACACAGCATACTAAATTCATATTATACTTTATAAGAGGAAGTGTGCTTCCTCGCACTGGGTACAACGATGATTGCATTGTTTCAATTTTCTACTTCTCAAGAGTACATGAATGGACTTCATAGGAAGACTGGATAGCAATTGCACTTAGACTTATATACCATCCCATTGTGTTTTGCTGCACTCTCTGGGCAGTTTACAGAGCCAGCGTATTTCCCCCAACAATCTGGGTCCTCATTTTACCAACCTTGGAAGGATGGAAGGCTAAGGCAATCTTGAGCCCTGTCAGGATCGAACTCCTGGCAGTGGGCAGTTAGCCTGCAATATTGCATTCTAATCACTGTGCCACCATGGCTCACAATAGTTGTTTAGTAAAACCAAACAGGGATATTCAATCAATTATTGAACGTTACCCAGAGTCACCTAGTTTGTGTGTGGGGGTGTATAAATGGTTGCAATGACAAGTATTTGATGATTAGTTGTCCTTTTGTTTTATACTACACATAAATCAGTTAACAAAATATTTCTGCTGTCTCTGTAACAATTATTCAATCTTGAATTAATAGTTACAAATGAATTTGGGTAGAATAAAGAGAAGTTTTATCTCTGTGGATTTTTCACCCTAAGAGATGATAAAGCAGAGTAACCGACCGTTTATTCAAATAACAGAGTAAATGCAATTCTTCATATCTTTTCCTTTTCAGGAAATCATTTTTCTCTGGACATGCTTCCTTCTCACTCTATACCATGCTTTATTTGGTGGTAAGTCTAAAGTTATTTTACTTAGCAAATCATGTGTAATCTCTCTTTCTCTCTCTCGGGTTTATAATGGGAAATGAATGAATATTATGAACAAGAAAAAGTTAAAAAAAAGTCTCTAGTATATATATTTCATGTAATAGAATCATAGATTAAGGCTTTATTTATTACAACCTAGGATATGACTTCAAAGGGTTGTCTCTTAATCCTAGTTTACATAGTCAAATTCCTAAATGGGGTTGTTTATTCAAGAATAAATCCATGTTTAAAAAAACCCATTATTTATGAAGAAGCATAGCCACAGTAATTCAGATTCTACTAGTTCATAGAATATACCGTATATTCTGGCGTATAAGACGACTTTTGAGAGCGTTGAAACAGCCTCCGAACTCAGGGGTCGTCTTATACGCCGAGTCGTCTTATACACCGGAAATAAGGTAGTTTCTGGCATATAAGACGACTTTCTAGGCATGCGACTCTGCGTCGATCGTCTTATACACTGGAAATACCGGTAGTTTCCGGTGTATAAGACGACTTTCTAGGCATGCGACTCTGCATCGATCGTCTTATACGCCGGAAATACGGGTAGTTTCCAGCATATAAGATGACTTTCTAGGCATGCGACTTGGCGTCGATCGTCTTGCGACTCGGCGTCGATCGTCTTGCGACCCAGCATCGAACTCGGGGGTCGTCTTATATGCCGGATCGCCCTATATGCCGGAATATACGGTATGATTGAAACTAACTTGACTTTTACAAGTTCATGTATCTGCATACAAAATTGCTTGGAAAATGCAGCAGTGTAAACATGAAGAAATGCAGTCATGTGAACAATGTGGCACGGATCCTGCAATATTGGTTTCTCTTTTTACATTTAAGAGTTTCTGATAGTTGTTTTGCATCCAGCCGATGTTAGATTCAAATAAGGGTCATAGAGGTTTTTAAAGTTGTAGGATAGTATTAGGAAGGATTGAAATATTGGAAGATCTCTGAATTTCAGTGATAGACTACCTCTAGTTTGATGATCCAAAAATAATGTTGTTTGTTGATGAATGTGGTACAAGTGCTTGCTGTCAAAGGGGGTAAAAGTGAAGTAGATAAATCACTATGTTTTGAAATTAAAAAATAGCAAAAGCTATATTAAGAATGTATTGGACAGAATGGAATAAGAGTTATCGAAGAAGAATTCAATAACCCTACATAGAATATATCAATTGATTAGCTGGTTGATGCACTTAAAAAAGAACACCACATATCTGTTCAGGAAGAATAATAAAACAAACCCATGTGGCAAAGGTGTATACTCCCTCCCCCATGTGTCAGCCTCACTAGATAGATCAGACCAGAAAATCAACTCCACTGGAAAGATGGCAGAGATTGAGATTAGCTATAGTAACAGGATTTTGTGAGATTGTGCTGCACTTCCTCTTCCTTATAGTCCAGTGAATTCGGAAGGCATCTGCCTGAGATACTTTCAAATGTTATCTCATTCTGGACTTAAAAATGTTTTACCCTTTGTTGCTTTAGCAGTGGTCATCTTCCTTAGGGTGTACAGCCTTGGCAACTTTAAGTTTTATGGACTTCAAGTCTTGGTTGTCTGGGGAATTCTGGGAGTAGAAGTCCACAAGTCTTAAAGTTGTCAGGGTTGGACACCTCTGCTCTATACCGTAACATCTTGGTTAAATGATCAGTAGTGACCTGATTAAAACAATAACTCTGATTAATGGTAAATATATTATTAAAACTTTACCCCCTCTTTCTCCCACCATGGTGTTCTATATAATAACAACATGTTCTCCTTCCCTATAGCTGCTGCAGGACCACTAACCACTTAGAAACAGATTGGCATTAGAACTGTAGTTAGGCCCAGAATCTTCTTCCCATGAGGAGATTAAATAAAAATCCACTCAAAATTGGCATGTTCCGCTTTGAGACCTAGAACTTGGTTAAGTCTCATGCACACCCAAAATTTCACTATGGAACACTATAGAAATTTGCCTTAGATATAAACAATTGTTTAGTAACGTTAGGAACACAAGAAAGGCTGTATGTTTTTTCCCTATACTGTAGAGGAGAATATTTGGATAGAATAAATGAATGAATGAATTTGTTTTCAATTAGAGTTCTCTTTCAATTCTAAAAGAGAGACTCTACTTTTTAATAATTTTAATATATTAACTGGATGCAAGAATGTAATACATTAACTAGATTCTGCTCCTAGTTAAACAGCCTAGTTGGCTATCTAGCCAGCATTAAATCAAATTCAGGTTAACTAATACTACCCATGAACTGTGGTTGGTCAATCTTGATTATCAACTGTCATTTATTAGCTCAGAACAATTGTTAAAGAAGTAGGGATAATTTCAAGCTTACAGGACAAGTAGGGACACTTTAGGGAATAAAAATAACAGCTCTTTATTTTAACTTTAAAAATATAGTTGTAGCCTAGAGGAGCAATTCAGCCTCTTGTCTGCATCAGACAAAATTTGAATCCTCTGAAAGATCACTAAAAATCCTTTGCTTCCAAGAGTGGCTGCACCCACATTTTGTGTCCAACATGGGCCAGAGTGTGAAATGGGTACAGAAGTACAATCCTTGAAATGGGTCCATTGCTTTGAATGTCATGCATTCCTCAGATTTAAAGAAGACTTGGAATGCTTGGAAATCCTTATCTGCCTGCCTATGGTTACAATAGCATCAAGAGCACAGAACACAGCCGGAGCAAAAAAAAAAAAAAAAGCGCAAAATGTACACCCTTGCACATACTTCATTTCATCAGAAAACATAATGAGATGTTAGGCTGCTTATCTGGCATTTGCATACATTGAATGAAAATTATAATTATCTCTCTCATTAGGCGAAAAGGGGGGGGGGAAATAAAAACCTTCCTTTACCCAGAAGCATTCCAGGAAGCAGGGCAGGTGGATTGACTTGCCCACATAGTTTCACTCAAAATTCCTGGGTCTGGCCTTATTTTTCTTTGTCAATGAAAAATGGCTCTGCCCTTCCTTTCCTCTGCTTGTTATGCGAAAGTGCTTCCTGGCTGGAAGTTAGCTGGGTAAAACTCCTGAAAGAAACCTTGCATAGGTCAATTATGGGTGGAGCAGCCCTAATCTCTTGGGAAGGAAGAGGGAGAGATTTAATGAGTGATTTGTGATTAAAATGTAACATGGGAAAGGCCCTTTTTCCCCCCCTTCTGAGACTTTCCAAAGATCTGTAGGCTCCATATCTGTCATATTCTTAGATATGAAATAGGAATGGGGGTACCAAGGAGAGATGCAGACTTGAAGGTATAAAAACATTAAATATTTCTATGTATAGGCCTTTCTTATTACATTTCCTTCTTGTTGCTGCCTGAAAAGATAAATTAAGACAACTCCCTGCTGTTTTTCCTCCTCCTTTCGCCTTTTCTCTTTAAGTTGGTAGTAATCTTGGAAATTTAATTACCATACATCCAGGCTGTTTGATAGTCTATGACTATGTGAATTTATTTGCTCACGTTTTCCTCTCACTTTTTTTCCCCCTGTAAGGATTTCAAAGTTACTCCATAAACATTTATCCCATTTCCTCTTTGCAGTGTTAAAATAACATGGCCAGTGAATTGGAGGGATGAGCATGCAACGCAAAAGCAGTGAAAACTTGATTTTATTCCCAGCAATGCATAGATGGAGTGTTTGTGTTTGGCTTTTAGTTATTAGCAATGAGGCTCATCTCTTGGACATTTGGATAAATGATTTATGTAACTCATCACCACTATCATTGCTGGGACAAGGTGGCACATTTTTTTTTCAACTTAAGATTTTAAAAGGCAGCCTTGCATGTAAAGAATGGTTGGAAGACAAATCTTTATTTAAAGACATTATTTCTTCAAGAAGTAAAGTCTATATTGACCCTCATTTCTAATTTTCTTAACTAGAGTAATGGAGAAGAATCCCGACAGCTTCTGCAATGCCACATTGTATTGAATACTTTTTGTTTAAAGGGTTAGACAATCCAACAGTAGGGTATGTAGAAAAGGCCACCTTAATGTGACATAGCAGAGGCACTCAGGTCACAATCTTCTAGTCAGGAGGGCATGGTGTTTTTCTATTCAAATCATAATAATCTCTGGACATAGATGTGCTGGGGTATGCAGATTTTATGAAAATATAAAATTTATCGTTTACAGTCTTCAGTCCCTTTTTAGTGCAACACTCTATCTTATCCTTAGAATATACTCAGAATTGTTTTGTTTGTTTATTTTTTTCCCACTTGTTTAATCAGAAGAATCTAATGGTCCTTCCTAGAACTGGAGTTTTAGAGAAGAGTTCTTAAAACTTGGCTTCGCGCATCAAATTAAATTATGATTTTTTAAAACAATGCTTTGCTTAAAAAAACCCCCAAAATATTTGGGTGCAAACACAACACTAAGTCATAAACCATGTTTGCAAACCACAGTGCCTAAGTCTAGACATTGTACAAAGTGAAAATCGGTCTATACCTGGTCTGCACAATTCATCAAGGTGAAAGAGCCACACTGATAAACTAAAAACCCTTAAGAGCCAGAAAGAAATACTGGAAATGTCAATCAGCTGTTCTGTGGCTAATGGAGGAGCAGGAACATTGAAGCTAGCAATGGTGGCTCTAAATTTATTACTAAAAAAAAAATTGGTGGGTCGCACAAGGTTGCTTGGCAAGCTGTGTGCAGCCTACAAGACATATGTTGTGAGGCCTCATCTATATTATGGATTGGCACATTGTAGGAACCAAATAACTGTACAGTGGCTATGTGACAATCTCACTGGGGGGAAAAGTCTGATAAAAGTTTAATAAGAGCAAATAGCTATTTGAAGAATTGCATTGGATTTATGAACGTGAGATTGCCATTGCTAGTATATAAAGGGTCCTAGGAGGATGAAGCTTTGATTTGAACTGGTATCAGGCTGTGTGTACCTGACAAGGTTGAAGATCTATAAATTCTTTCACACTGTACTGATCAGTCAAGACAATAGCACATTTCATGGAAGCGTAGCTGTTTGTGAAAAAATGTACCCCTTAATTTAATTCAGGAGTGGAAATCTCCAGAGCAAATCCTGGAATTTCTGCCAGTGGAAATAGATCGGTAAGAAAATAGATGCAAGGAAGTTTTAAGATTCACCTTTGGTTTAAATTGGTTGCTTTCGGTTTGAATTTTTTTTAAAAAAAATATTGGCATGCTCAAACAAGTATTCTTGCTGCTTTACTAGGGTCTGTCTTTGCATGTTTTGTCTCATACAAAAGTGTTGCTAAACGCTTTCCTCCTGCCTCCCTATTATAGTACATACTGTATAATCAAGGCCCTTGCTGGTTTTGAATCTGCTGAGAACTTTCTGGCCCAGCTGATCATACTGTATAATTAAATACAACCTGTTCTGCTACTTTCATTTGTTAGAATTTTGAAAAAAATAAAACTTGGAAGTGCTGATTAAAGGCAAACCTTCCCAAAAGATGCTAATTTTCCTTCATTCTCAAAGTGAGCCACTATTGAGGGCATTTTCTTTAAATAATTATTTTGTCTACATTCTAGACCTCCAGGGGATGGGTCAAGAAATTTGCTAAGGTTGCTGGTTGTGGCTGTTTTTTTTAAATTCCACTAAGTTTAAAACTGTGTTCCCTATAACCTTTGATACATTAGAATTTTTAAAGCTACGTTTATAAACTCATATTTGGTTCCTGTTAAATTTTAAAAATTCAAAGAAATGTTTGCATTTAGTTTGAGGATTCAGATTTTGCCTCTGCTATTCAATCCATGTTTAGAGCAGATGACATGTTATGTGATATATTACATATGTATATATAAAGGTTTAGAGAAAATATGACAGTGGTCTCTAATCCATACTTAATAATATAGAATATATGAAGTGGTCTCAAGAACACTGATTTTTAAAAAGATTTTCCAAATAGCGATGCCATTTTTTTAATAGATATAAGCAAATGTCTGTATATCTGAACACGGTTTGTTGTTGTTATAAGACAGTATCTCAGCATATTTTTAACATGTTGGTCTATTGTTATGTGGAAATAAATTAGCCTTTATTGTCTGTGAATATAGAACCAAGCCCTGATTAATTTATTCTCCTTTGAGCTGCACATCTCCTGACATCCATATGAAAAGAGTTGAGAAATAATGCAGACTAGCAGATAATTCATTCCTTTCTTTGATCAGTGGGGATTTTTTTTTAAAGATACAGTACTGTTGCTAAGGAGACACTGGCATCATGTACTTTTTGCACTTGAACCTTTAAAATACATTTTGGGTGCATGGATTTTGTATTATCATGGTAGAAAAACAATAGTCCAATACTAAAAGGAGACATTATCTGATAAAGTTAGCTATTTTTGCAGAAATTTCATGCCAGAATGTCTATATTAAACTTGTAAATAGGTGCACCAGAAATCTTTGGCTAATAGACTTCTATGTCTGGTGCTTTGAAATTGAAACTATATTTCTAAACTCAAGAGCAGAACAATGATTGAAGAAGCAGGTGTAGTGGTTCCCCATGATGGTTTCAATATAAGCCAACTTTGTTAACCTGATGCCCTTTAGCTCTGTTGGGAATTAGCTCCAGGTTGTAAGCCTTATACTTTTCTTACAGAGAATAATATCTAAATTTCATTTTCAGAGGCATCATTGAATAAATATGATAACTTTATTATGTGACTATTATTTATACACATGAAAGAATGTTACATTGTGCCTTTATATAAATCAGTAGTTCTGCAGTGAGTTCAAAATCTCAACTTCTGTAGATTTACCTCAGAAAGGAGGAAAAAAGTTAGAACAGGGTTGGGTAACCAGAAGTCCCAGGACCACATAACCCTTGATCCCCTCCCCTCTTTTTCACCACCAAGTTCCCCTTGCTGATAATTGCCCCACAGTTAAATGCCCTTTTTTAGTGGAGCAAAAAGAAGAAATTAATATAATCCCCAGTTGGATATAACATAGTTGATAAAATAAAGAGAAAAAAGAAAATCCCCTCAACATTTTAGGTTATGTCCATAGATATAATGAGATCCTACCATTGTGGTATTTAGCATGCTCAACAATTAGAATTGTGACAAATTATCAATAGGTTGCTTACCCCTATGATAGAATTTGTTGGACCAAAGTTTATTTTACTCTTAATGTCCTGCTTGTTCTGATACAACTATGCCAGTCTTCAAACACTACATATTCGCTTTGTCTTCCTTAACATCAATTATTGCCTTAATGTTTGCCAGAGTTTTACTATTTAGTATAACTCAAGTATATAATGTTGCCCACAGAGACCATGCATGCTCCAACAATTTGAAAATAGTCATTGGATTGCTTTCTTATGTAGTCCTGCTGACATATATTTAATTGTGCCATGATGAATTAGGAAATCAACTCTCATATACCTTTAATATTTAATAGTTGAATTTCTAGGATTGTTTGATATTTATTCTTAGCTACCAGAACAGACCTAAACTTATATTTCAGTAGGATAATGGCCAATGTATTATTAATTAGATAAACCTTGGTGACTGATTTCAAAGCACAAATTCAAAAAAGGAAATATTTTAGTCTTCCCCTCTTGCATTTTTCTGACTGATCTGAGCCTGGCCAAATTCCAGTACTCACTCATTTGTAAGATGTTAATCTTTGCTATGATTCATAAAAAGCTATGAATCAATTTTATAACCACATTTCAATTAATCAAGTAGTACTTGATATTTACAAAAACAACATTACCTTGTATGCTAAGCCACCCCATCAGCCTCATCACTAATTGTGTGTGTGTGTGTGTTGTGATGGGATGGTTTAGAATACAATGTAATGTTGTTTTGGGAGATAACTAAAAAGACATATAAAGTACTATTTGATTAACTGAAATGTTGTTATAAGATATATATATATATATATATATATATATATATATATATATATATATATATATATATATATATATATATATATATATTCAGTTATCAAATCAGAGGAGGATGTGCAGTTTGGGCCGAGTCCTTCCATCCCTCCATCCTTCTTAGCGATTCCAATAGCACAAAGTCATCTCCGTTTAGTGATATGAAGTATCTAAAAATGCTTTTGCTCAGCCAAGACAAATAAGCAAAAAGTTAATCTGACGTGCACAAGCTTCAGAACATATGTCTTCATTAATACTACTGTAAATAGCAAAAAATGACATTTAGGTAGTGAATTTAGAAACAGAGTTTGGGTTACAGCCTGGAATGAGCAGCATTTTTTATATACAATTATATTCCGAAAAGTACAAATATAAGGAACTATTAATAACTTGCTGAAGAAACACGGATACCTCATTTTTATTTGCTTAGGATCTTTGGCTGACTACAGTCTATTCCCGCTGACATCACTGGAAGTCCCCTGGCAGTGGTGGTACTGCATATTCCCCCAGAGCTATTGGTTATGTGGTGTTGCAGCTGTTGCCAGAATTTAATACTTATATGGTTTTTCAGCAACTCTTGCACCCGATGGTCACCGGGTCAATGCTTTCTTCCCTCCCTCTTTGGTTTTGTCATACTTTTCTAGTCCACGCTATTGGAGGCTGTTTTTCCCATGGCTGTCTATTGGTCTGTCGCTGTAGTTGTTCAATGTTTTGTTACTATCCAAACACCACCTTGGCGCCTCCATAAACCTCCTATGACTGAGTTGGAGACTTTACTAAAAAGAACATATATAATTCGCTATAAAAACAACTTTAGTATTTTTTTAAAAAAAATAAAGATTTGTTTTCTTTAGCTTGGTTTTACTTTATAATGAGAGCTTTTAAGAAATAATGATAGGATGGCAATGTCAAAATGGATCATGAATGAGATGGGGGAAGATTTGGTTAGCAGGAACCCAATTAATTAACCCTTCATGTTTAGTAAAAGCCTTGGAGAAACCTGCTGTTTTTACAGCATTTCATCACAAGAAAATTAGATACAGATTTTAGCCTGAATTCATCTTTGATAAACCCAGCTTCTGTTTCTGTTTTCCTAGGAGGGCTTTTTGCAAATTTGTTACCATGTCATATTTTAAGACATATCTGAAAAATGATTGGGAATTTGATTCTATGGGTAACCACTCCTATATAATATAACAAAAATATTGGTTACAAGCCAGACATTATCTTTTCATCAGAAAAGGATATGCATATACTTATTAAAATGTTAACATTCATCTTAAAGCTTAATTTTAAAAGACATGTCAAGGGTAAAATTTCACTGGCTTTAGTTTTCTATTTCAGAGCACTTCAGTAGCAAAATTGCCCTTATTGGTGGAATACTGTTGTTCTATTAATCTAAAAAGTAGGTAGGGCTTCCCACCTTAGAACACAATTCTGGGTGGCTCAAATAACAGTAAAACCAAGAATGAGTAAAAACCATTAAAAAAACTCATTTCGGCCATTCTCCTCTGATGCCTCCACCTTCAGTTTTCTATCTTACCCTATCCTAGTGCCAGGGGGCATATCCATCTTTTTACAGCCTTCTCAAAGGAGAAAAGGGTGAAGATCTGAGGGCTCCACAAGGAAAGGAATTTTCTAGCTGCTACAAAAAATCACGCTTCCTAGGTCCCACTAGACAGTAACGTTTCAGGGAAGGGCTTTTAATGAACTATTCCCATTTTCCAGCAATAGTAGGCTGCTCTTCTCTGCTCCAATGCCCCCCCCCCCAAACAGTTGTAACATATCAGGTAAGAATGGGTAAAAATAGGATTCAGACACTGGGCTTCTTCTCAGCCTGGTCAACCTGTCTGACTTTATCAGTCAGACATGTACATCTGATCTGGGTTATTGCTAGAAAAAGTTTCAAACATTTTCTTTATACTCACTTTCTTACAGTGATAATGCACTCGCAATCATACTAACATTATCAAAGAAGAACAAGATCTAATGTAGGGCTGTGCTTACCTTAAATAACTTTTCAGTTTGAGAATGCATGTTACTCATGGGATGCCACACAATTGGACCAATTGTGTTGATAGAAATAATTCAGGGGGAGAGTATTTGGGGGCAATTATGGGCAACTCTGCTCTAAAGATATGGAACACTTTCATTAATCTAGGACAATCCCCGGTCTGTGGACCAATACCGGCCCACGGCATGCCAGCAACTGGTCCGCACAAATAAGCAAAGCCCATGCATGGGATGCAGGCAGCACACAAAACCACGCCCCCTTGGTCCGCAGAAAAACCTCTCTCTCTACGGAACCGGTCCCTGTGGGTATAATTCTTGGGTGTGTGTGGAATTTAAAGCCTTCCCATCTAAGTTTATCTCCTAGATCAGAGGTCCCCAACCTTTTGGGCATCTCTGATCTAGGAGATAAACTTAGATGGAAAGGCTTTAAATTCCACACACACCCAAGAATTATACCCACTGTATTCAACCATAGATACTTTGATCAGGACTGGATATGAGCTAGATTTTACCCACAGAATACAGAAAATTGTATCAAATTAGCATTCTTCTAAGGAAAGTTTGAGAGGCTGGGTTTCAACACGTGTGCTTGGGATTCAGGGAAGGGATCCCTAGTCAAAAAAAGCAAGTGCATCCTCAAAATTTAACCATGCTGTTCAGTAATTATGTCTTGGCAAAGAATCTGATTGCATGTCATGTTTAGGGAATCAGAAACTATTGTTGGATATTTTCTTATTAATCTTAAGCTTCAGCAAATATGCAGGACTTTTTATGCACTCTTGTAAGTGTAATGTAACAGTTCAATTCCTTCAATCAATATTACAGCTCAGATTCTACACAGGACATTTCTGTGACCTTGTCACATCCCATTCCTTGCTTCCTATGCACAGGAAGGCAATAGTTGATGGGGTATTCAGTCAGGCCTACATTCTCCACACCCTGACTTTTGGGTTGGGTCAGCTACCAGCTTCTTTGATTTGTGAGTAGACGTCTATGTGTTTCCTGCAGCCTTTTTCCCTTTTTTTTGCCTCCCTGGTTCCCACAGGAACCTGAGAAATAGGCTGTGCCCTCAGCTTTTGAGAGGAAACTGGAGCAGGATAAGTGGGGAGGGACAAGTCAGGGGACAAGTGCCCATTTGACCTCATTCAGCTACTTCATCTCGGGTCACACCCTCAGTTTTCATCTGAGTATATGTCTGTACATATTTACAAGTTTCTGCTCCACCTCGGCAGCAAAAATGTCATTTTTCACTCTAAATTTTATGTTTAAGAAGCCTTAAAGTCGAATTCACAAAGCAACTCTACAGAACTTGAATTTCAGGCAAAACTAGAAAAGGGGTGAAAATCAAACATATGACTTCACAGTGTTAGAAACTACACAGTGGAAGTATTTTAAGATACCCAGCAGCCAGTTTTGAAAGAGCTTTCTTGATTTTAACAGAGCACAGAAAAAGGGAAGCCAAAAGGATTAGGGCACCTTTCTTATGAAGAAGTTCTTAAGTGTGGGATATTTAATCCAAGAGGAAAAATGACAAAAGGGAAATATTATAATCTGGGAAAAGTGAGATAGTATCCTTGTTAGAATGAGACTCAGGGTTAACCAGTAAAGTTTATTAGAATCGATCCAGGGAAGACAACATAATTTGCTATACACCGTTTGAACTTTCAGATTTTTAATCTAAATTGGAGGCAGATGAAATGTGGCTCTGGAAAACAATTCCCCCCTAAAGAGAAATTAACTTTCATAAAGATTGGGAGAGCCTGTCATCTTCCAGATATTGCTGACTACAGTTCCCAGCAACCATGGCTCACATAACCCAGAACTGAGAACTCCCTGAGTTAAAGAGTTGTTTGCCAGGTGATGTGATACTTAGTGGCATAGATACTCTCACACAGAAAATTAAATATATATATATATATATATATATATATATATATATATATATATATATATATATATATATATATATATATATCAGTCTTGTATTTTTGTTCATCTGTATTGGCTTTCTCCAATATTACACTTGCTGGGTTCAATGAGAGTTGTAGTCTAATATGGCCAAAATGCAATACTGCAGGTCGGGTAATGAAATCAGTAGCAAGATGAAATCAGTACCCCAGTATTTAGTATTAGCTTCTGTACAGAGAGAACTGGCTTAAGTTGAAGAGGGTTGTCCAGAAGTTGACTTGTCCACCGTCATTAGCGTAGCACTGAACCTGGGGAAGGTTGACAATGTCATTTGTTTTGAGAACAGTATCATTGTGCTTTTCTGTTGCTTTCTTTGTTATTACAGTTGTACCTGCAAGCCAGGTTTACTTGGAAAGGAGCCCGCCTGCTGCGCCCCTTGCTGCAGTTCACACTGATCATGATGGCATTTTACACAGGACTTTCTCGTGTGTCGGACCACAAACATCACCCCACAGATGTACTGGCAGGCTTTACACAAGGAGCCCTGGTGGCATATTGTATAGTAAGTGTTCTACATTACCAGCTTATTATTTCAATAAATATCTGTAAATGTTACTTGTAACAAAACTGTACTCTGTTCCATAGCAGAGACTGCAACAGGACTCCATTTAACTTAAAGCAAACATGAATTGTAATATGGCACATAAAACAAACATTACTATTTAAGCACCATATATAAGGATTTTATCTCCATCAACTGGAATATATATCCAACAGGGAGACACTGCTAGCGAGACACTTGGTTTGTTTGTGTATGTAGAAGATTTTTATACTACACTACATCTGAGAATCTCAGTAAAACACTAACAATCTAAGCAGTAAAATAAACTAAACAGTAATAACACTTAGAAACGGAATAGATTAAAATCTGCAAACAAGGAAATGACCAACAAGATTTCTTAAAATATGTCTAAGATAAATACACAAAGCTGGAAGAACTGGGACATTATAACAGGTTTTACATAATAATAAAGTTAGCTCTTGGCAAATGTTCCTAGACAGGATTTTTCCGTCTGCTAGATATTGTCTTTCTTATTTCTGATCATGATGGTACCTGGAAGCGAGCTACAGCATGTGAGCGTATCATTTGAGCATGCTTGTGTAAGGAAAAGTGTTCCTTTTGACACCTACACTGCAAGTTGTTTTATGTTTTTAAAAGTGTCTGCCACCATACACTTAAAGAGATCTTACAAAATAGGCTTTTGTAATATTGCTTTTCTCCGTGTAAATCAAGGATGCATTTTTAAAACATGAAATCTATTTAATTTAAATTAAATTTACTTTATTAATTAAATGCAATTAACATAATTACTTCCCATGAGTTTGACATTAAATTAAAATTGTAATTCCGTTGCAACTTTTGAAGGGCTCAGAGGCACTCTTGTGGCTTTTGGAAGCTTGAAGTGAATTCCAGGTACTACAGCCCTCCTATAAAGAAACTTGAAAGCCTTGAGTTCACATTCTTGCAAAGTGTTGATTAGTTTTTTGCAATTGGTTTACTTAAATTTGTTGAAATGTTATACGTATAGCAGAGTGCATCATTTAAAGTGATGAAATATTGAAATTGGATTTTGTTTTGTCCAGTCTAAATGTTATATGTTCGTGTTAATGTGGGATAAGCCTACTTGTATTATGAAATCAGTCATCATAAAGTATAGAACTTGTTACTGTAAGATGAAAAAAAGGGGCTATAGGATTTTAATACACTGGTTATAGTCTTGAGTGTCAGCCGAGAAGCAAAAGTGATGTTGTGTGCATCAGGATGACATGATGCAGATTATGTACTTACATCATGACACATCCAATGTCAGTTTGTTATTACCGCTTCTACCAGATATCTGTAGTTACAGGGCATTGATATCTGGGACACTGGCACTGCAATATGCTCAGAAATTGTTGTGGCCCACTGGCAGATTTCATACTAGATACCCCTGATTAATATTTCTGCCAACTAAATTTGGAATAATAAACAGCATCCCAGTCTTAGAAGCTCATGATGGATTGCATGGGGAGAGACATCTGGATACTATCAAACAGCAGTTATGTACGTGGAAGTGAAAGAGACTCCGAAGTTTAGCACAGACTGAAAAACAATATACTGTTTTTTGAAGATTGGTATAAATATCATTATAACAATATAACAGAATTGGAACGTCTACTAGTCCAAACCCTGCTCAAGCAGGAGGCCCTATATCATTTCAGGGAAATGGTTGTCCAGTCTCTTTTTCAAAGCCTTCAGTTAATGGAGCATTCACAACATCTGAAGGCAAGCATTGGTTAATTGCTCTCACCATTAGGAAATTTCTCCTTAGTTCTAGGTTGCTTCTCTCCTTGGTTAGTTTCCAGCCATTGTTTCTTGTCTTACCTTTTGGTGCTTTGTAAAATAGTTTGACCCCCTTGTCTTTGTAGAAGCCCTTCAAATATTGGAGCAGTACTATCATGCCCCCCTGGTCCTTTTCATTAGACTAGACATACCTAGTTCCTGTAACCATTCTTCATATGTTTTAGTCTCTAGTCCCTTAAACATCTTTCTTGCTTTTCTCTGCACTCTTTCCAGAGTCTCAATATCTTTTTTTATGTCATTGCGACCAAAACTGGATGCAATTTTTCAAGTGTGGTCTGACCGAGTATTATAAAGTGATATTAGCACTTCACATTGATATTATCCCTTTGTTAATGCAGCCTAGGACTGCATTGGCTTTTTTGACAGTTGCAGCACACTACTGGCTCATATTTAAGTGATTGTCCAGTAAGACTCCAAGATCTCTCTTGCACTTACTGCTTACTGTTGAGCCATTATATTAGCTGAGCACAATAGCAGCCAAAAATGGGCCTGGGGAAAGGGAGGTGGTTTACTTGTCAGTAGATTGGATTACGTTGGCCTAGGTAAAGCCAAGCAAGAAAGGGAAAGGCACTCTTAAACCAAGAAAACAAATGTGGGATTTCTGTATATAATGCTGGGGAAAAGAAAATATATAAATGCCAAGTGACCTCTAGCCTTTCAGGTGTAATGTACAATGCTGAAACTTATGTGAAACAGCTGTTTTCTGCATTTCCCTCCAAAGGCATGTTTAGTGTTTGAAAAAAGAAAAAAAAAAGCTTTATTTGAATTTGGGCCAAACTGGGCATATTACCAGAATAGTTTATTTTATTTATTTATTCATTCATTCATCAAATTAATATCTCATGAAAAAGTGACTCTGAGCAGAGTTGAATAAAAGCCATAAAACAGTATTATATAACAAACAATTATTATCCAAAATTGTGATTATACACTAAGAGAGGACAGGACAGCAGATGTCAACAACAATGGAGCCTTAGTACGTAGCTGGGGCCCCAGGGCTGCTGGCATAATCAGATATTGAGGACCTTCCTTTCGGAAAATCAACAGGGAGCCAGTGTCATTTTGGGGGCAGGATGTTTCATAAAAGGCCCATATCCTGGGTCCCACTCTGTAGCTCCCAGCAGATGGGAACCATAGCATACCTCTTCTGCTGAATCTGATGGGACAGGCAGATGTAATTGGGGAGTAGCATTTTATGCCATGATGTTTTCTAGGTCTGCTGTATAGAAGTCTTCCACTTATTTGATTAATTGGTTTCACTGTTGAACTGCATTTATTATTAAAAAAGCTTCCCCCCAACAATTGAAATTTAACTTCCTGTTACAAAATCAGTTATTCTATATCCTAAGGCAGGAGTGGGGATTCTTCTCAATGTGGGAGTTGAAGTCCCCAATGCGCCATAGTTCCCCACCTCTGTCCTAAGAAGTGAGGAAAGAGAGATATTGCATTTCATGTTTGTATTTGATAACATTGTATATGTCATTGAACTAATTTCAGGCTTTTTTGTTTTTTGTTTTTTGTTTTTTTTAAAGTGAGCCAATATGTGTTCATGTGACACACTTAATCAAGAACTCCGATTAACAAGTGTGTACATCCTCCTCCTCTTTCTGTGTTAATTCTTTCACCTCTGGGGTTTATCATGTTAACTAAGAGCTGAAGAACCACCATTTTGCCTTTATGAATCTGGAATTTGTAACTAGGGGTTGTTATAATCCTAGACTTAATAGATGTAAGGCCACACTTGGAATACTGCATCCAAAAGAGTAACAAAGATGATTAGGGGACTGGAGGCTAAAACATATAAGGAACGGTTGCTGGAATTGGTATGTCTAGTTTAATGAAGAGAAGTACAAGGGGGGACATGATAGCAGTGATAGCAATATTTCAGGGGTTGCCAGAAAGAAGAGGGAGTCAAGCTATTCTCCAAGGCGCCTGAAGGCAGGACAAGAAGCAGCGGATGGAAACTAATCAAGGAGAGAAGCAACCTAGAACTAAGGAGAAACTTCCTGACAGTTAGAACAATTAACCAGTGGAACAACCTGCCTCCAGAAGCGGTGAATGCTCCAACACTGGAAGTTTTTAAGAAGAGACTGGACAGCCATTTGTCCGAAATGGTATAAGGTTACCTGCCTGAGCAGGGGGTTAGACTTGATGACCTCAAAGGTCACTTACAACTTTATTATTATTATTAGATACCCAATTGTCTTATAGATGGGGAACAGAGGCTTAGGACCCTTTATCAGTATCACTGTAGATACCAAATTTGGAGTATCATGAAAAAGCGGCGATTTTTAAAATTTTCTCATAGTTTTGTTCTCTGTCCTAGATGAAGCATAGAATTCAAGATGTATCGAATTATTGATGGTCTCATGGCATAGAAGTGAACCACTTTAGGCGGACAATAGAAGAGATGGACAGTTTCACTGTTTCCTGTGCAGTGACAAGTTACAAATCCAACATACTTTTCCTGAGCAGTTAACAGATGGCCTGGTTTACTGAGGCAGAAGAGGGTTTGGCTGCTTTGCCTTGACTTTCCTGTGATGAGGTAGAGGCGGGAGGAAACAGCTGTCTGCTCAAATATCAAGCACATGGATGGCTCTTTCCTTTTTCACCCCAATCATTTTTACCCTGCCAGCTCCTCTTCTATATGCATAAGGCCTGAGCCAGGATACGGAGAAAGCATTTGTCCCCATTTGCCCAGCCTTGCCACGACAGGACAGGCATGACCAGAGAAAAGGAAACTGAGAAGAGGGATGGTCAGCAATTTTCTAGGGCCTCCCATGATTTCATGGCTACAGAATATGCCAGTCATTCAGTTGTTGCAGGAATAATATTTTATTCATGTATTTATTTGATTTATGTGCCACCTATCTCATCAGTGTTTATGTTTCTTTATTCATGCCTTAAATGAATTTCTCTGGTTTCAGATTGTATCTCTCCCCTTGGTTTGCTTTATCTTCTATATAATAGAATTATACAGAATTATAATTACAATATTTCTAATTCTAACTAAGAGTGAGACCCACGTACAGAACTGGCTGTCATGTTTTTTTCCCCTCTTATTGCTAAAAGTCGCCAAACTACTTCTTGCTTGCCCTGTTTTTATTCTCTTTCTCTCTCCCTGCTCCCAGTCTGAAACTGATACACAAAATGTTTCACAGAAAAAGATTTATGAACTCAGAACTTTCTATTTTTCTGAACCAGTAAAGTAAAATCTGACACTCTTAATTGTCTCATTGCCAATGTTGGACATTGGCAGTCTGGTGTCATCCAGATATATGGGGTTACTATTCCATAACCTTTTGTGATAGGGTGGGTTTGATGGAAAAGAGCTTTTGTGTTGTTTATAATAGATTTGTTCTGGTTGTTGTTGTTCAACAGGATAGAGAATCAGACCCATGCCTTGAACTGGATCTTTCATTGATGATCCCGTCACCTTAAGAATTTTGTTGTTTATGTTACAGTGCCTGGCTGCACTGTGCCCATCTAATTTACTTTTATTTAGCTGCTTTTGCTAAACTAACCCCCTCCCCAAACAGCAAAAACTAAAATTTACATCCAGACTGAATTATTTGAGTTATCTTCATAAACAGAATCTTTCCACTTTGGATTTCTAGCATGTTTTGGAGGAACAAGTCAAGAATCCTGATATAAACAGCTTGGTGATAAACTCTTGGCTTGTGAAGCCATTTTAACAGCAGGAGCTATGAGACAATATGCACTTAAGTCTCTTTTCACCGAAAAGTCAAAGGTCTGATTTGATCATTTATAAGGCTTTAATAGTAGGAAAAATGAAAGGAAAAAGAAAACGATAGCCAGCAGCAAGGAGGATAGATACAATTATAGTAGCAATGAGTAGACTATTGGGAAACCTGAAAGAACAGGTCAGGGACAGACTGTTATGGAGAAAATCTATCTAGGTGATAGGTAAGAATTAAAACAATGATGGCATGTAATCATTCAATCCATCCATCCATCAGTCAATCACATGCAAATCAGTCTCTATGCACCTATTGCTAGGCCAATAAATAGGATACGGGTCTAGTGATTTATTATTTGTTGTATAATGTTTTTCCACAAGAAAGTTGTGATGTCCTAGCATTTGAATTTGGTTCATTGGTATTCCAACACTCTAGTATTAGGTGGAATTGATTGATTAATTTCCCCAACTGAAAAACAAAAACAATATAATATTTGTATTTCAGGAGCTGAAACTTACTTGAATTCTCTGTAACATAAATATGCTGAGAATTGCTAAAATCAAAATACATTTTACATTCAGTTTTAGCAGACGGTATTACTCATGTAGTTACAAAATGAGGAAGGTCAGGCATCTGACCATCTTAGGCTATTTTCAAGTATTGCCTTAAGTATTCTTGACCCAATAAAAGTTTTTGAAATATCTACTTATTTCAAATGACTTTGTACAGCAAATGTTTATGGTGAAGAGCACCTTCCACAAGAAATGGAAGTCCAGTCAAAAGTACCTTGTGGATTTATCTTACGTTCTTTGCATTCCGCATACAAAGCATGACCTTTTCCAACTTTTCCTTGGAAGGTCATGTTTTATGCTTTCTGTATGGGTCTGTATAACCTCAAGTCTTCACTGGAGCGCAAAGTACAGTTTAAAAGAGAATTAATGCTATTGCTACCCAGAATCTAATTTAAAGCCACACAAACCATGAACTGCAGAACAAAGGCTAAGGAAGCCAGGATGATACCCCATCCGTCATTTACTTATTTATAAAATTAGGAACAAATAGAATCTAATCTCTCCTTTGGTCATTTACACTGCATGATCACATTCCTCCTGCCACAGATTGATTTGTCATGGAGTTTTCAATCTATAATGTGGATATACCTGAGATAGAATGAAGTCTTGGCAGGCCTTCAGCTGTTTAGTGCAAAAAAGGTACAGGAACATTTGATCTGGAATATAAATTGCAATAGCAATAGTACTTAGACTTATATGCTACTCCATATTGCTTTACAGACTTTCTGAGCAGTTTACAGTGAAAAGCATATTGCCCCCAACAACCTGACTTTTCATTTTACTGACTTTGGAAAGATGGAAAGCTGAATCAACTTTGAGCTCTGTCAGGATGTGGGCAAAGTTTGCTGCAATACTGCATTCTAACCACTGCCCCACCAGGGCTTTTTCAGTTGTGTACATAACAGTACATACATAAAGTATATTTTTATAATTTGTGTTATAATCTATAATGAAATTTACCTTTTCCAATTACAAATCTAGAGAAAATAAAATATTCCAACAGCAAAAGAAATAAATAGGACAATAAAGAATATTTGGCCTCATTATTACCAAGGTTCTCTTTAGAATTTACCAATAAGTGAGAGTTGCTTACTCTTTGAATATTTGCTTACACCAGTTTCAATTCATGCTCTAACCCAGTGGTGTCAAACTCGCCACGTTACGTGATGTGTTGCGACATATCACGATTTTTTTCCATCGCCGGCAATGGGGTGGACGTGGTTTCGCCATGACGCATCCAGCCTGTGGGCCAGCAGGCCAGCAGTTTGACACCTCTGCTCTAACCGCTTTAGGAAGAAACAGTGCAGATCTAGCAGAGTTCTCTAGCATAAGCAGTGTGAATGAATGGCAGGATATATAAATGCTGTATACATACAGCATAGAAGGATAATGAAAGTAAGTAGGCAGGTGTGGTCATTATTATGTAAGTGCTTTGATTTCAATAGAATTTAGTCAGAGCTAACTTTTGTGAGTAACTATGAGTTGTTCACAGACCTTTTTCTTACAGGGTTTCTCTGCCAGTGAGTAAACTCCTATCCTATCTTTAGTAGCATTTAGAATATTGTGAAAAAACATATTTCTTAAAAGCGAAAGAGAAAAAGTTCTGGAAGGCCAATTTGACTTAATTTCAAACAATTTGACTTAATTTCAAACAAATGAGTTTTAGGGTGACAATGAGGAAGAAAGAACCCCAAAAGATCTTACAATCTAACTATGATTTTTGCTTGTATTACCTCTTTTTCACAACAAAGTTTAATTCCTCAGTAACGTAACTATGCTTCAGTGCAATATTTAGTTGCAGAAATATTACAAGACCATTAGAAGTCTCAATTTAACATCTGTATTCCATAAAATGAATCATTTCTTAAATCTGTAATGTGCTTGGTGACTTCTCACTCTGGGAAGGCATTAAATGATATTTTGCTGGCATACCGAGGATGGCAGAGCTTGGACTTAGTCCTGAAAGAAGTTATATAATCTGAACAAAACTGACTCTTCCTGTCTTATTATATTTCAGTCAATCTTGTGTGCCATTTTTTAATATGTATCGTATAAGTCATCGTCATTTCTCTGATTGTAGTTTCTGTTCCTTTATTAACCTCACAGTATTTGATGAGCAGTATCAGTCTAATTCTCCCACAAATTAGAAAGTAGAAAAAGTCTACTTCCAGCAGAAGTGTATAAATAAGTGCACACGTGCATCCATATGACGAGGATTTTGATAACTGGAATATTACTGTATAAGAGAGATTAACTGCATTCTGCCGTTCGTAGAACCTGGCGCTGTCTGGATCTCTTCCTTTCTGGCCTCAGAATAATATTTTGCAAGAGAAAAAGCACGCCCATTATGTTCGCCTGATAAGATGTTCAACTGCTATATTTGAGGAGGATGTTAAAGTTTCCTCTGTGGGATTTTTCATTGTGTGGCTGGCTCTGTGAATAGCTAAATGAAGACTTTTTCACATCCGTAACAGTGCTTACCTCATTGGCTATTTCAGGGAAAAGTAGCTGGGAATCTCTCTTAATGCTGTGCCATAAATACTGAACAGTCATCCTGAGTAAGAGTTAATATATTAATGGAGAGGAAAAGACGATGAAGAAGAGGAAGGAGAGGGGAGAGGAAAGTGGAGAAATATCAGACTAGTCCCTGACTAATAATTGCAGAGAACTGACTCTTAAGGAAAATTTATTAATAGCAGTTTGGATTACCAGAAGGAGTGCGACGGCATGATTTTGTGTGATGATTTAGAAAAATAAAGCTGAAATTGGACTACTTTGACATTACCAAACCCCTCCCCCCCAAATTCCTTACTTTAGTACATTCTCTGCCTAGGTATTTCAATGCAGCAAAGTAGAATAGTAATTATATTCTGAAAAAAGGCTAATCCAATAAAATAAAAATCAAGAATGAAAATGGATATTCTCGTAAATAAGGGAGCAATGTTGAATTTAGTTGCTAAAATGTATTTTCTGTGTATTTTTGTGTGTAGGTCTCTTGCTTGTTCTCTGTTACACGAATTTAGTTCTCCGATATAACTGGGGATTGTGTCTTCTGAATAGCTATTTTAGCCTCTTCTAACAAGGTTCACTTCGCACAACTGGAATGTACCAGGCTGTGGAATAATAATAATTATTATTATTATTATGGATCATCGCACAGTCAGCCATGTTCAGACTGGATTTGGCATTTTGTCTACTTATCGAGTCCTTACCCAGGACCTGGGATAGGCAGATGTGGATGTTTGATGGTATTACAGATATCGTCACAGGATGGAAGCAGTTCCTAGTAAGGCCGCCTTTTGCAATTGACTAATAGCGAATTTGTCAATGCCAATGGTGTTCAAGTGGTTCTCCAGTTGTTTTGGGATTGCACCCAAGGAGCCTATGACTATTATTATTATTATTATTATTATTATTATTATTATTATTATTATTATTATTTTGCAGTATCATCACTTTAGCAATGAGAGACTTGACCAAAGCCAAATGCTTTAAACCTCATTTAAAATATATTTATTTTTATTGACAGGTATTTTATGTCTCAGACCTCTTCAAGCAGAAAACCAAGGTGTTGCAGTCTCCTCCCATCCGGAGGGAGATATTATCACCTGTGGACATCATTGACAGGAACAACCATCACAACATGGTGTAGACATTTGATGTCTTTTTATTATTATTTTTTATTTTGTTTTTTTTTTTTTTGCAAAATGACTGCTGACAGCAACTACCTGCTGCTCTCAATCTCATCTGACAGTAGAATGTAGGGAGAGACTTTTGCCTGACCGCAAGGTCTTACTCTGTGGCCTTTTTACTCTTTACAACATTTGCATAAAATGGATGTTGTTCAGCCAAGTCAGAGGCAACAATCACAAAACAAGTCAACACATGCAGGAATTTCTAAATGTGCAATTGGCTGAGTGTTCATGTTGTAGTGAATGCTAAATTGTTCATACTGTAATGAACACTAAATAATTGTTAGGAAACTGGCCATCTCTGTTTTCTTTGCTTTTCCATCCTTCCTTCCTTCCTTCCTTCCTATGAAGATTTGTAATTTTCTGTTAGGAAAATGGGACAGGGATGTAGAGAGACAAACCCTCACTAACTAAATTATAGCACTATGTACAAGAAATAAGCACTGACATCGATTGTGGTCACTTTTTAAGGATAATCTCTTATATATATATATATCTATATATTTTGGGTTCCTTCCATTCCATACTGTGACGTACTTTGGTTTAGATGAAGCATGCCCTGTAAAATATTAGAAAATATTTTTTTTCCTATTGTACATTCCCCTGAACAATAATACCACTTTTTATCTGCTAAGACATAAACAAATTGACTTGGTAAACAGAACCCAGCTGATTCCCCTGATTGTAAGATTCATTCAGTATTTGCTCTTGCAAGTGATACATCTCTAAATATTGGACAATAGATAGGATTAATTAAACTATAGGACATTTAAGATATCCAGAATTCTGAAATTTTTAATAGGTATTTTCCATAATCCTGTTTGGTATCTCTGGCCCGCATTTACCCAATGGCCTAATAAATCTTCCATCCACTACCACTAATGGTGGAACTGTATTTTGAACAGTCTCTGCTCATAAAAAATTATTTTGTGTCGACAGTCTTGTTGATGTACGTTAGCACTATGAAGTCTGGGGTTGAAACTCAGAACACTAATCCTCCAAGCGCGTGACGGACTGCTGGGCAGAGCCGTCTTATCCTGATATTCAGTTAAAGCTCGTCTTGAATTTCCCATGCCCTGAAGAAAACTGGAGATTTGTAGCTATTCATTATACTCATTTCCTCCATTGTATTGCTCTTAGGGTGAGCTGGATCACAATTCCCATTATGGCAGAGCTGGATGAAATGGAGGGAGTTGTAAGATATGCATCGAGGGCACCAGGTTGGGGTGCAGCTCTCAAGAAAACCAAGGGCAGGCAATGAGAGAGAGCAGGACTAATTTCTAGCCTTTGGGAGGAAATTCGGAAAGACAGGTGTTTAAATTTTGTTTTAAGAAATAGACTGAGCAGGCTAACTAAGCTGACCGGCCTTTGCACATCTTTGCCATGCAAAATCCGTCCTATCATTTCAATTCTAGCAAGCTATGTTTTTATATATATATAAATATATATAAATATATAAATATTATATAAATAATGTATAAAACATTACAAATTAACTATGTAAAATATTATTTCCAAACAATGTTAGATATATCCACTATGATCATAAACTGTGTTGTGACCTGTGTTTATTTACATGTTGCTGCTTAAAAGGAAAGCATTGGTTTTAATTTTTTTTTATATAGTCAATTAAAATATTGTAGTTCTTTGGTAGCAATATTTTAATGAAAATAACAACTAAAGACAATTATATAAAATTGTATTAAATTGTCTGTATTTTTGTAATGTTTCTTTCTCCTTTTTTGTAAAAAGAATATGCAAGACTTTTTGTAGAGTACAGAATTAAAGTTTGTATTTGCAAAAATATTGCTGTATAAATGTGCTTTATAGAAAGAATAACAATTTCTTGGGAAAATAACTTTTTCCCCTCCTATCAAGGGCTACATACTGAGGAGCTGCTTGCCTTGTGGAGGGGGCAGATGTTGATGGTGGAATTGTCAAGAACTGGGAAAATCAGGAAATTGGCAGTTCAGATGAGTATAAAGATTTATAGCAAGCTTAAGCTCTCTGCAAGAATCTGATCAATTGGCGGTCAAGGGAAATGAGCAAGAGAAAAGAGAGGCATTCAAGGTGGGCTGGACTTAGATTTCTTGCAGGCACACAGGGACTCATGACTTATGATGCGTTTGACCCCTCCTCCAGGCTCAGCTTGGTCATCTACAGGATTAGAGCAGTGGGACATATTACATCCAATGGAGCAGGATCTATTCTGTCTCTTTCTGGCAGAAAAAAAATCTGCTTTTACAGATAAAGCTGTAATCCACCGCTTTATCTCTTCCTTCCTCCCAATCTTGCAGCCAGACAGAAAAGGAATAAGGGTAGGATCATTTATTCTTAACTGAGATTTGAGTTGACCAGCTGGGAAATCATTCTGAGGGTCCCTTAAAGCGTTAGGGCTGCAGATTCTCCACCCTTGCTTTACATTAATCGTGGATCAGAAAAATACAATTACTGGTTAAAATATTTTTTGCTTGTTTGTTTAAATCAAGATACCTATGTCTCAATGCTAATGAAGAGGTATAATGTAATTATTGCCTTTTCCAAAATTATTAACATGTTACTCCTGGTATTATCAAGAAAACACCCCAGCTTTCAACTTACTTCTTCCTGGAATACCTGCATACCAGTCCATTTTTTGGAAGACAAAAGCTTCAGATTACTCTGTGTCCAAATCAAACTTGCATGTTATTTACTTCATGGACAAACCAGCCAAATCCAGTTGGTCTTATGTACAGACACCACTTTGCCCATCCTCTTTCTCTGCATTTTTAGTGTTCTTGCTTGAGTAACAACATTTATGTAGCAAAAGTGGTGTCATTGGGGAAAGCATTGAACAAAAATTAGAAAAACAGAGGCATGGATGTATTTGAAAGAGAGATAGATAGGGTGCCTGTTAGAGAAAAATGAAAAATAAGCGGAGGTCAAACTGGGTAAATTGATGGGAATAGAATAGTATGATTAAAATTCTGAACTGCAGGATTGTGTTATTATTTTTAAAAGTAGTTCAGGGAGCAGAGTGGCTCAAATGTTACCTGAGGATTAAATTAAGACACCTCCAGTAATTTCCATTCTAAAGTCTCATGACAGCAAGAGGGGCAATGAATAAATTAAATAAATAAATACATGAAATGTGAAATACAGTAAATTAAATCTAAGATCACATATATGTGCTAACCAAACATTACATTGGCTGCAGGTCTATACTGTTTGGCTCCAATCTGTGACAATACCATTTTGAATTAACAAATGAAATCAATGGTGTTCTGTAGGACAGGTACTCGATTCAAAGTTACAATGGCCTTAGAAATAGTGACTTTACCTGTACTCACATTGCTGTTGTACCATTCCCATAGTCATGTGATCTCAATATTTGGACATTTGGTAACAGCTCACATTTATGACTAGTCGAAGTATCCTGCAGTTGCGTCACAATTTTCAATCCTTTTTGTCGATTTCCTGCAAAAAACACCCATTGGGGAAGCTGGATTCACTTAATGACTACATGATTCACTTAACAAACATGATTTGCTTAACAGTCCTTAACAACCACTATAAAAATTGTTGTAAAATCAGGTCCAGCTTGATTTTCAACCCCAACAGTTTTATGACAGAGATTTCAATCTCAGTTGTGGTGGTAAATCAAGGACTGCCTTTATTACATTTGAAATAGAAACTATACAATCGTTGGCCAGAAACAGTACAATGAACTCTGTCTAACTCTAAGCTGAAAGCAAATCAAAGTGAATTTCATTTAAGTATTACTACCAGTCATTGGAGTTCACATGAAATTGTTATTTGGTCAGTACAGAGAAGGAGTTTTAAAGAAGAGCACCGACTCTAATCAGTGGCAACTGCCACAAATAATACCAGAAGCTTGATGATTTTCTGGTATCTATTTTACTCAGTTCTAAACATAGTCTGATATTAAGTAATTATATGTTGTTATCAGCATCTAAGAAAATGTCAATTATGATTTTGCAGCCTCCAAATACAGTAAAGCAGTATGTCCAGTTTTTATAATTTGAACATATAAAATGGAAATGGTCATGGGATTATACTATTTTTTTATTTCCCAAAGAATTTGCCACCCAGGAAGATTGGTTTGGCATTAATTTACATGTTAGATTTGTGGCAGCATCTGTATTAAAATTGTAAATTGAAAACTATTTGTGGTTTGAATTGAAATCTGAAAGAAACGGAAGCATGAAGAGCAGACAATACAGAGACCTCCCAATTCCATAAAAGGATGAAGAATAGTTTATAAACGAATAATTCAGAGAATCTCAAATGTTATGATGCCATAACTCCCTAAAATGAAATATGCCTGCCTGAATAAAACTAATTATTTCATAGGGGACAAGGCATGGCCAAAAAAGAAAAAAACCCTAGATTTACAGTTAAAATTTAATCTATGCAGGTAATCCTCAATTTATGGTCCCCACTGAGCCCAAAATTTGTGTTGCTAAGCAAGACAGTTGTTAAATGAGTGTTGTCCCATTTTATGACTTTTCTTGCCATAGTTGTTAAGTAATCATTGCAGTTGTTAAATTAGTAACATGATTGTTAAGTGAATCTGGTTTCCCCATTGGCTTAGCTTGTCAAAAAGTAGCAAAAGGTGATCACGTGACCCTGGGACACTGTAACTGACATAAATACATGCCAGTTGCCAAGCATCTGAATTTTAATCATGACCACGGGGAGGCTGCAACAGTCATGCATGTGAAAAATGATCAGAAATCATTTTTTGTCATTGGTGTTGTAACATTGAATGCTCACTAAACAAATGGTTGTAAGTCAAGACCACCTGTATATCTCAGGGGTTCCCATATTTCACAGAATCGCAGCCATTTGTTTTACATAATGTGAGGAGCAAATCCTGGAGGGATTTTTGTCAATCTGCACATTTTAACTATGCAATCAAAGGAGAAGAGCTGGCTAAACTCACCCCACTTTTGTCAGAACTTGTTTCCATAGCCAAAAACAGGGAGCGAAACTCAGAGCATGTTTTGACAGTAGTCCCATGGGATCAAATTTTAGAAAGTATGAATCCCCTCTAAATTGTCCATAACCCTGATCCACAGTTTGAGAATACCAGATGCATTTGGCTTCATGCTCTGATGCTCAGCTTCCTAAAAGCTTCTCGGTGGTCACCTACTTGAAACCTGACACAGCGGGACTCTTTTTAAATTCTTAGATGCCTCCATTGCCATTCATCCATACATTCTCTTAATAAAAACAGTAAACTGAGGAAAAGCTGAAACCCAAGTTATGAAGTACAATCTGCCAATGGATTTAGAGGGTTGAATAAATTCCATGGATGCTAACTTTTATATAAAATTTCAGCATTACAATCTCTATCACCGCAATGGAGTTACACTTACAGAATGAAATAATAAGCAAGAGTATTCCATACTGAGCTATGGAAATATCAGGGTCCTGGGCTAAGGCGTTACAGAATGGCAGCTGGGTTTATAGGGAAGAACTGTGCTTGCAGTGGGAATGGGTAGAAATTGATATAATTCAGCAGAATTTGGAGTGTCAATACAGGAGAATATTTGTAGCTTGAAATGAGAGCTCCTTGATGCTCTCTGGTATTGGTTGTTTTCTTACAGACATTTCATTACTCAAATTAGCACTGTGGATGTTACATAGTTTAGGTCAGGGGTAGGCAACCTTGGCTCTTTTATGACTCGTGGACATGGCTGGCTCAGGAATTCTGGCAGTTGAAGTCCACAAGTCATAAAAGAGCCAAGGTTGCCTACCCCTGGTTTAGGTAATGAAATGTCTGCAAGAAAACAACAGACTCAGAGAGCACCAAGCACCCTCAGATCTGGAGTGGATTTGATTTTTCCATCCATTTTTTTCATCAGGGACACATACCATGTTTCCCCAATACTGGGTCTTATATTAATTTTTGCTCATAAGAATACATTAGGGCTTATTTTCCAGTTAGGTCTTATTTTGGGGAAAATACGGCACTAAATGCATTTGTCTGGCTGACGATCTTAACTGGGGCTTATTTTGGGGTAGGGTTTATATTACGAGTATCCTGAAAAACATGCTGGGACTTATTTTCCAGTTGAGTCATATTGCACGGTAGTGCAACTTTTTGCATTACAGTACTTGAATTTTATATTGCATTATTGCTAGTAAAACAAGGTGTTTTTGGAGAAACTACTACTAGTAATAGTAATAGTAGTAATAACAGCATTGTTAGTAACTTTAGAGAACAGCCATATTCTTTATGGTGGAGAAAATGTTTCAAATCTGAATATTCCCCAATGGGAACCCAGAAAATTTATCTCTACTTGTGCCAAATTATCCTCCTCCTGGCTTTTAATACATGCATTGTTCATCCCAAAGGTGCTTTTTGACGAGGCAATTGGACTTTGTTTTTTCTTGTGAAAAAGCACCTTTGGGACAACCATGACCTGGATGACTGAGAATCTCCATAGACAGGCATTGTTCATCTGTTCTTCACTGCTTACAATGGACTTCCAGATTTTCACAGTCAAAGCATTTACTTATGTGGAAACATTTATATGATCCCATTTATATGCCCAAAGTTAAAATGCTCTAAACTGGGGGTGTCAAACTGCCGGCCCGCAGGCCAGTTGCATCATCATACAGAGGCCACGCCCACCCCAGCTCCGGCAATGCAAAAAAAGTCACAATACATCGTGACACATTATGTGACATGGCAAGTTTGACACCTGTGCTCTAAACATTGTAGCTGAGCCTCAAAGAGGTGTTCTTTCATTTCCTTGATCATTTTGACTGGCCTTTTCTGTACTTATTCTAATTTTCTAAAAACTGTGCATCTTCTTTTAGTGTGACTCACGAAATTGTTGTCTATAAAGAATTGCAAAATTGACTTGGCTGTATTTTTATCCCTTTTTTTTTTTTTAAATGACCCCAACAGAGAACTCAATTGCACACATGGAGCTGATCTTTTTATTGAGCTGGTATTTTTTACTTAGCTATTTGTGAAATGACTACACCTACTTTTCCCATCACATGATTCCTTGTTGATTTCCTTTTCTATCAATAACCTTGAAAATGTGCTGTGTTCTTAAATAAAAGTAAAGAAGTGAGCATGACGACCAAAGCTGGAGGAAATTAAAATGAACTTTAAAGTACTCTGTAAATACTCCCCAAGAAGCTCCCCAAGAATCAGCAGATCCATTTGGAGACAGAGCTGCTGGCTAATGATAGATTATGCCATTATCACTAAAGAGTTTCATCAATTGTTTACTTTTGCAAACAGGATTGTCACATCCTATACATCAGTCGCAGTTGCTTAAAAGTAAAAAAGAAAAGAAAAGCTAAAGACTTTTAATGCCCTTTTGGCCCTGTTTAGCAGAGCAAAGGCTAACATCTGGCACACTTCTAAGAAGAGAAAAATATTTTTAAGATAGTTTAAAAATAATAATAATAAAAGGACAAAAGGTTAGTTGTAAATAATTCAAAAGGCGAGTTAGTTGTAATATTAAAAAAATAAAAGAAAAACAACAGCCCCCAAAATAATAATAATAGTAATTATTATTATTATTATTATTATTATTATTATTATTATTATTATTATTTATTAAAATTACATTCTGCTCAACTCCCAATGACTCTGGGCAATTTATGATTATGTATGTAAGCATGTAAAAACAGAGAACAAGACAAAAGAACAATGGAAGAAAAAAACCAACCAGAAGAGAATAAGGAAAAAGGCAACAGTCATCTTCCCAAAGATCTACCGTAGGTAAAGAGCTAGGATTTTAAGGTAAGGCCTTTTAAAACAGCAGGGTCTCCAACCTTTCTAGCGTTGCAGACTGGCAGCAGCGGGAGGCAGGGGAGAGAATGGTTCTGTGAACAGCAGACAAGTACGCAAGAGCGCATGCCCACCACTAGCACAAGTAAAGCTGCGTGCACAGATGCGTTCAACAGCCGCTTGCACAGCCCAGTTACAAATGGGCCATGGCCTGGGGGTTGGGGATCCTTGATTTAAAATACAATAGGTTAGGAGCCATCCGAATCTTGGGGGGGGGGGAATCCTCATTCCAAAGGGCAGGCATCCCTCCAGAAAAGATGTGCTTCTGGGATCCAGACGGAAGGCAACGTTTAATTTATGGAATGCAGAGCATGCCATCCCTGTAAGATTGAACCAGCTGGGTAGATACTAAGGGGGGCAGGTGGCCCCTCAAGTAACCAGGCCATATGCCATGCAGGTACATGATTTCTTAAAGTAGGATTATGAAGGATGGAACTATATAACATAGGGAGCTCTTCAGTGGTTTTGATTGTAATTCCCCATCAATGGCAAAGTCTGACTTAGGAAGGAACAACTCTATTTGCATCAAATCCTGATGATGCCAAAAATAATACCTGGGCAGTTATAGCATCTGTGGTGGCACAGTGGTTAGAATGCCATATTGCAAGTTAACTCTGCCGACTGCCAGCAGTTCGATCCTGACCGGCTCAAGGTTGACTTAGCCTTCCATCCTTCCGAGGTTGGTAAAATGAGGACCCAGATTGTTGAGGGCAATAGGCTGATTCTATAAACCACTTAGAGGGGGCTGTAAAGCACTACAAAGTGATACATAAATCTAAGTGCTATTGCTATCATGCAAATCATGCATTATGAATTTGTGTCCCATCGTCTGGTGGAAGTCCCTAAGTTACAGCATTTGTATAAGGAAGTCACGTGTATATCTTGTCATTTTCTCTGTCTTGCTACCCTGCAGATGCCTATGGGAAGGTTGTAGATTTCCTCTATTGTACAATTTTACTTAGGCTACAAAGTCTCCCTTGTCTAAAACTGCACCACTAGCAAAGTTTGAACTGCACTTTCACCAAGGAATCTACAAATGCAAAACAAGATTCTCCTATCACTGTAAACTTAGGATAACATATTACTATATGCAAGAACATTAACCCAGTGAGCGTTCTTGTCTCTTGATGCTGTTGTTTGGGCCTAAATAGCAAATGACGCAGCTGTCTTCAAGTTGCTTTGGCTAAAAAATATTGTTATGCCAACAGCTAAATATTATAAGTGGGCTCTGTTCCATCCCAGATCACAGGGAACTTAGCAATCTTATACAGACATATCATTGCTTCATCTCATTTGAACTGTCTACCTTAATAGACAGCAGTTTTCTAAATTTTCAGACTGTTAACTTTCCCAGACATACTTAAGAGATGCAGACTGAACTGGCTATCTTTTGCATAAAAAACATAGGGATTGTCATTAAGCATATGTTGTCAGCAGCCTGTTTGCCACACAAGTGGTCTGGATGTGCAAGGGATGGGTGGGAGTGGCTGGGTGGATGGATAGACATTTCTGGGAAGGATCAGTGCAATGAAACCTC
The DNA here is from genome assembly GCF_016545835.1 of Crotalus tigris. Lineage (NCBI taxonomy): Eukaryota > Metazoa > Chordata > Lepidosauria > Squamata > Viperidae > Crotalus > Crotalus tigris. The sequence goes on from NW_024100081.1 coordinate 2,032,107, forward strand.
CATGCATCCCTCGCACACTCCCTCCCCAAAAAGGCACGGGGGGGGGGAGAGGGAAATGTCCATAGGGTGACTGACTTTATTTATTTATTAAATTTCTATGCTGCCATCTCCCCTACAAGGTGACTCTGGGCAGCTTACAAATTATTGAACAAATCATTGACTTACTGAAATTATGCAGCGGTATAGTTTTGATAGTTTGGCAGCCAGCAGTATGCTGCAGCTGCCAAAAAGGCCAACACAGTGCTGGGCTGCATTAACAGAGGGATAGAATCAAGATCACGTGAAGTGTTAATACCACTTTACAATGCCTTCGTAAGGCCACACTTGGAATACTGCATCCAGTTTTGGTCACCATGATGTAAAAAAGAAGTTGAGACTCTAAAAAGAGTACAGAGAAGAGCAGCAAAGATGATTATATACTTAATAGATGTAAGGCCACACTTGGAATACTGCATCCAAAAGAGTAACAAAGATGATTAGGGGACTGGAGGCTAAAACATATAAGGAATGGTTGCTGGAATTGGTATGTCTAGTTTAATGAAGAGAAGTACAAGGGGGGACATGATAGCAGTGATAGCAATATTTCAGGGGTTGCCAGAAAGAAGAGGGAGTCAAGCTATTCTCCAAGACGCCTGAAGGCAGGACAAGAAGCAACGGGTGAAAACTAAGCAAGGAGAGAAGCAATCTAGAACTAAGGAGAAACTTCCTGACAGTTAGAACAATAACCAGTGGAACAACCTGCCTACAGAAGTGATGAATGCTCCAACACTGGAAGTTTTTAAGAAGAAACTGGATAGCCATTTGTCTGAAATGGTACAGGGTTTCCTGCCTGAGCATGGGGTTGGACTAGATGACTTCCAAGGTCCTTCCAACTTTATTATTATTATTATTATTATTATTATTATTATTATTATTATTATTATTATTGCAGAACAATTCCCAGTGATAGTTCAAGACCTTCAGTCTGGCACCCTACATATAAGTTGGACTATAACTCCCAGCACCCAGAACCAGGACCCCATGTGCTGCCCAGCAACAGACCAAGACAAGAACAGTAGTCCTGTGTAAGATTACATTGTAAATTGTACCACATTGTAAACTGTATTGCAACTCACTAAAGTGACTCTTGATGTTACAGGTAGTCCTTGAATTACAACTGTTCATTTAGTGACTGTTCAAAGTTACAACGGCACTGAAAAAAATGACTTATGACTGTTTTTCACTCTTACAACCATTGCAGCATCCTCAGGGTCATATGATCAAAATTCAGATGCTTGGCAACTGACTCATATTTATGATGGTTGCAGTGTCCTGAGGTCATGTGATAATCTTTTGCGACCTTCTGGCAAGCCAAGTCAATGAAGGGAAGCCAGACTCACTTAACAACCACATTACTAATTTAACAATTGCAGTGATTCACTTAACAACTGTGGCAAGAAAGGTTGTAAACTGTGGCAAGAAAGGTCGTAAAGGTCATATTATTCACTTAATAACTGTCTCACTTAGCAACAGAAATGTTGGGCTCAGTTGTGGTCCTAAGCTGAAAACTGCCTGTATTTGAAAAAGCATCTTTATCAAGATGCTATTCAAAAAAAGTTGCAACAAGATCCCTCAGCAATTTCTTTTAACCCCCACTTCAGCTGCTGTTTGGCTGATTTTATGGCCAAATCCTCATTTGCCACATTTTGAATTATTTTCAGGAGCAAGCTCTTTCTGCTTCATTCAATAGAAAAATTAGAAACCATTACTTTGATTTAAAGAATAAACCAGAAAACTTCAGTATGTTTGGGTTCATATTACTATGAAGCAGCACAGAGCGGTCAGTAGCACAAGAGGCTGTATAAATATTTGTGGTATTATTCACAGAGAGCAAAATTAGTGAGCAAAAACACATGTGCAGAAAGGAGAAACAACAATAATGTTAATGAAGTCTATGAAACTGAATGTTGTGTTTCGAGGCATTTCTTTTTCATCAATTCGTATTGTTCCAAGACTTCAACCGTTCATACTACAAAATAATAAAATGTATTCATTATCTTTAAAATAATATCAACAATATGTATTTTATTGAGAAAGTGCTTTCGACTTTGTAAATTGGCTAAAATATTGCCACAGCTATATTAGAAATGAAGGAAATTGGTTTTCTCTTCCCTGTATCATATTTCATTTAAATACAAAATTTAGAGAAAAATACCATAAGAACAAACTTTTAAAGTAGGTAAAAACTGTAGGAAAATATTTGATATATAATTTGGAAGTTTGTATAAATACAGAAGAGGAATATGTTTAATGTTTAAATATTCCTATTCAATATTGTTGAATAAATATTAAAAAATTTAAATGTTAGCTAAATGTTTTAAATATTTCACTTCTGTATTTATACAAACTTCCAAGTTATGTGTCATGTATTTTTCTATAGTTTCTACCTTTTTAAAAGTTTATTCTTATGACATTGTTTTTCATTTCATATTTATAGTTTAATATTTCAATCCAAACAAATATCTATATCTATCTATATCTATATCTGTCTATCTGTCTATGTCTATATCATCTAGAACAGTGGTTCTCAACCTGTGGGTCGGGACCCCATTTGGGGTCAAATGACCATTTCACGGGGGTCACCAAACCAAGCTGTCCGCCATTTTTTTCCCTTTTCCCTAGCTGTCCTACTCCCTCTTATTGGTGGCCACACCCACTTGGGGGTCACCACAACATGGGGAACTGTATTATGGAGTCACAGCATTAGAAAGGTTGAAAATCACTGATCTAGAAGTAATCTGTTAGGAAGTATTTTTGTCGGGTAATTAAAAAGGTAGAGCCCAAAAGTGAGCAGAATTATCTTTGATGCTATGTTCAGTTTTTTTAAAAAAACTATGTTATTTCTAATATGGATGTGCAGCACTTCAGTTCCAAAGCCAAGAAGATCTTTAGGAGCAGAGGTGTGGGCAAACAAACTGTACCTATCAGCACCTTGTTTAAAAAGCTAGGTCTTTTCTTGGACTCACTCAATGGTGTGCAAACCAGGAGAAAAAGTATGCCTGAGTTAAGGAAGTGTCGACAACAGCACACTCATGCCTGCTCCAAGATGTAGCACTTCCTTACCATCTAAATGCCACAAATACACTGAAAGAAAACCTGGATGGGCTTCAGTTCTATGCCCCTGAAGTGAGGTGCATCAGCAGGAGTAAGAGTGGCAGCTCTTCTGCTCACTCTCTTCCTCTAAAGCAGTGGTTCTCAACCTTTTTAATGCTGCGACCCTCAACCGGTCGTAAGTCGAGGACTACTCAACCGGTCGTAAGTCGAGGACTACTCAACTGGTGCAGCACCGTTTGCAGAATGGGACATTTTTTTGCGGGCTCAGCAGGGCAGAGACAGCCTGGACAATTCTTATTGGCTTTTGAAAGCCAATAGAATTAGACTCTATTCAAGAGAGTCTATTCTATTGACTTTCAAAAGCCAATAGAATAAAAGGGAGTAGCACAGCTAAGGAAAAGGGGAAAAAAATGGTGGACTGCGTTGTTTGGCAACCCCCATGAAATGGTTGTTCGACCCCAAATGGGGTCCCAACCCACAGGTTGAGAACCACTGCTCTAAAGGGATGAATATGTCTGAACTCCAAAAATCCAGACCACCGGTAGATATGGCAATAAAGAAACACAGTACATAAAACTCTAACTGATGATGATGATGTTATCCATTCAGTCCTGTGCGACTCTTGGTGATTCTATGGGCCAGGTGTCTCTACATTTTCCGATCTTGCACTACTTCTTTGCATTATTCTATTGTCTGGCTGATGTCAGAGTTGATGGTGAAAACTCTTAACTATTGGCTGCCAACTGCGCCATGCAATCAGACTTGGGGAAGGCATGGGACATGGAGTCAACACCAAAGGTGATCCTGTCAGGCCCTCTGCACTTACAAATGTTACAGTATCTGCCTTGCACCCATAACATTTTTCCACTGATCCTTATCTAATGCTGCTATCTAATGCCTGCAAGCACAGAGTGATTTTAATTCCTCATTGTGCCAAAGAATATAGCAGATTAATTAGAGCAATAAAATTATATCCAAATCCAATTTCCATTAACAAACATTGAAGACATTTGTGCTCTGCTGTGGGAAATATTCATTGGTAATGAGTAGACCTTTAAGATACTTAGCATAGTATAATATATTAGATTTATTATTAATGTACTTTGAGATTTTTGCTATAAGGAAATTTCAGCAGTAGAAAAAAGAGAAAAGGGTAACTAAGAGTGATTCAATATAAGCACAGCTGCACATATAATAAAATGCAAAAAAAAAACCAACAACAACCAAAAACAAAAAACAAAAACCACCAACCCACCTACAAATATCCCAAAGAAACAGCAGTTCAGAAATCCAGCAATATTTGCAATGTAGCAGAGATAGATTTTTCTTGGAGCAATCTTAAATGATGTACTGTAAGGGATACTTAAACTTTGATTATGTTCCAAGCATTGCATTTTGCATTTACCTTCTAAACACACTGGCCTAAAAGTATGTTTAGAAGATAAATCATTTTAGATTAAAGACCAAGATTCAATATTTATTCTGGAAACATTTGTCAGACCCAGGTTCTTCACTAGTTAAGACAAAATTTCTAATAAACCCTGATGGCATTTCTCTCTTTTGCATTATTAACAGGACTAGGCAGATACTGTTCTGGCCTCCTATCCCTATAAAATTTAGCTTTACAAAATGCACTGTTACCTAGTTCCTTGAAGAATTTTGTATATCTCGTAAAATACATGGCAGTCCAGGAAGTTTGAAATTTATCTAGAGATTCCAGAGAAGTCACATTAGTTGCTATGTTTCTGTATGCAGAGACCCTTGACTGTGATAAATTACAGCACAGGTAAATGTAAGAGAGGAATATTTCTGTTTTTTTTTCAAGTGTAAGAATTTTTATTGCCGTAAGAATATCTTTAGTCAGTTTGTTCACATATTTTTATTCCAGGACTAAAGAAGTTAGAACTATTCCTAAATTTAAATCCCAATTTGTTATTTATAAAGTGCCTACATGAACAAGCCACTCTTTGGATTTCTTTCATCCTTTCATGTCTATAAACATGTACTAATTGTGGCCTAAAGATTGGCAACTTTGCTAGACCTAGGGACAATGTTTGGTATTTTTGTAAAGAGCACAAAATACAGAAGACAGGAATGGAAAGCAGGCTAGGCTATGCCATATAGATTAAAATAGAGGGGACTTTTGAACATTGAAAGGAATTTTCTTTTGGGTGAAGGAATCATTTGAAAGATGCTTGACAAAGCTGGTCAAAATCTCAAGGAACAGTACATCAGTGACCATTCCAGAAGAAGTATCTTCTATTAGTGGGCTATACATGGTTTAGATTAGACAATGCAAGAAGGCCGTTGAAATGGCTGCAGAAGCTCTCAAAATGATACACCATCTCAGATCTTCAAGCAAGGAACTCAGTCATATCCCTAAGCAAACTACTTACTGGTTCATAAAGCCCTATAATTTATGGATTACACTACACTTTTTCTCATCCGCTTGCCAATTTTCAATAATCACACTGCTTAAATTTAACAACATATTTGAAGGAGGGTTGGGAGGTATGAATAAGGATTTGGGATCTGCTTGTAGTCCTTAGGATGCAGAGTGTACACTTCTGCTTTAATCTCCATTTAATATCTAGTTTCTCAATAAAATAAAATGCTTTCAAACAAGTTGTTTATTGTGAGATCACTCTTCCCTCTCCCTTAGGATGGATCCAGATAATCCAGGGAACACTTCTATCCTTTCTCCCACCACTTCTCTCTTCTATTTTTTTCTACAAAGGGAGCTTAATATTGGTCAACATCTTTTGACCATTAGATCATTTTGCCATTCTCACCCAATCACAATCAGTAATTGACCAAGATGTAAAAAAGCAAGGGAATCCACCAATCATAGCAACCCCCATCTGGACAGAAAACCCAGCTGGCATCACTATAAAAGTTTGAATCCAGAAAGCAGTTCCGTAAGCTAACTTCAATTCTAGCTAGTGTCAACAGAGGAGACCTAAGGCTGCTGCATGCAGTTGTCTATTGTCTAAGAGCAAGAAACAAAACTGTTATAAAGTGAGATCTAATCATAGAACCTTACTGAGATTATTGGATTTGTAAACAATTGTGGTATATGATAAATGTGAATTATGAAATTACAGATTGTTGCAATGCCTCAGTATTAATATCTATCTGTCTTTAATTGTACCCTGCTTAGAATCACTCTGTGAATAAGATAGATGATCTCTAAATTTGATATATAAATAAAAAATCTCTCTCATCTGTCTGTCTGTCTGTCTGTCTGTCTGTCTATCTATCATCTATAACCATCATCATCTATTTTGAGAGATTCACTGATTTGGAAGTTTATTTTTGCCATATGACATTCTTTCTCTTTTAACTGCTTTTTCACATGCATGGATATATGGACCAATTATTCTATAGTCTTCTATCTTCTATAAACACACCAGATCAGTCCAAAGGAAACTGGGTGTAGCCTGACTTCAGGAAAACAAAAAAAGCCAATCAAGTTAGGCCTGGGAAGATTTCTTTTTCTGTTTCCATTACTGGGAAACACATATGCAAGGAAGCAATATTTATAACAGTTGAGGAAAGAACGTTTCCTGTTGCCATCCAGAAATGCTAGCTATTTTCAGTGACCTGCAGTAAGAGGACAAATTAGATTTTAAAACTCCAATATAGAGTTGATACAGGGAGTTTTATAACCTCCAAGTCAAATTAAACATCTTTTGCAGTAGTGGGGACAGGAGGAATGGGAGGTGGTTTGAAAGAAAATGGGTTACTTGCAAGCTTTAGTGAAGTAACCCATGAAAGATTAGGATTCTTGACGTCAGCTAGAAGAAATCAAGTTTTTGTATGGAATGTGGAGAAGACATCAAGAGCAATCAGATACTAAGAAAAAGTGCATAGTTTGAGTTTCTGGAATAGAATATGCCCCTTCCTCCCTCTTGCACTAAAGGTTACCTCCGCCTCCAAAAGTTATCATTAAATTGTAAGTATCGATGTACCAGTAGGAAAGATCTAACACAAGAACGTTTGCAATCATTTTAATTAGCTTTTAAAATTAAAGTTCTAATTTTAATTACATGTACATCAGTCAAATCAAGTTTTTATTCTAACTCAATCCATGTTTTGAAGCATGTTTCTAGATGTGGCTCTCAGCTTGGATATAAATTGGGATTTATATTTCATGGCATAAGGAAAAGTGGACAATACAGTAGTAGGAGTCAAAATCAGGCCCAAAGAAGAACAAGGGTCAACATGTCAACAGGTGCTATGAACCCTTGCCACTTGGAAATAGCTGTTCATTTATAACTCACAGTTCTCCTAATATCTATTTTGAATGAATTGTTGGTCAGCATTATTGAAGATTGGAAGCCTTCTCTGCATACTTTCCAGGACCTCAACCTCTTTTTTAATCACCAGGATACGAAAAAGATATTGAGACCCTGGAAAGAGTGCAGAGAAGAGCAACAAAGATAAGAAAGGGTCTGGAGGTTAAATCATACAATGAGGGAGCTAGGTATATCTAGTCTATTGAAGAGAAGGACTGATGGACATGATAACTGTTTTCCAGTACTTGAGAGGCTGTCGTAGAGAAGAGGGGATTGACTTATTCTCCAAAACACCAGAAGGAAGAACAAGAAGCAATGGGTGGAAGTTTATTAAGGAGAAATCTAATCTAGAAGTAAGGAGAAATTTTCTGACAATGGAAAAACCTCATGGAGGTTTGAAAACTGAAGGTTTTCAAAAATATATTGGACGACCATTTGACTGGGATGGTATAAATCTCCTGCCTTGAGCAGGGAGTTAGTTTAGAAGATCTCTGCAGTTCCTTCCAGGCCTATGATTCGGTTTTTTATGTTCTAATCCCACTTGGGATTGTTATTTAGTCATGAAGTTAGACACCTAGAATCTGAGAGTTTTAATCCTGCCTTGAGCACACAGTCAGCTGAGAGACCTTGGGTCAATCCTCCATCTCAAACCGGTGAAGCAGGGAATGGTAAACCATTTCTGAAATATTCAGAAGATTAGTTTAGGCAATTGTCAGGAATCAAGACTTACTTGAAGGCACAAACACAATCAGGTATATAAAAATGTTGACGCAAAGAGCCAGAACTGAACGAAATAGAAATAGAATGAAAAACAGTTTCTTCAACAACACATCAGGAATTTGGTAACAAATTTTATTAAAATATATGAGCTTTCATGAGTTGCAGCTCACTTGGTAATTCCTCCTGACAATTCACCAACACAATTATCTATGACAAGCCAATTTTATTCCATCTTTTCTCAGTCAAAAAATGGGGAGTAAACTATGGCAGTATTTTCTCCATTTTCTTCCATTCTGAATGAGATGAATTCTTCATTTAAGCAAAGGGCAAAAAAAAAAAAAAAAAAGAGATGTGCAATGGATGTTCAATTGGTTCTTTTTTTGTACAGTATTGGGATTCCTTGCAAGTTCCTCATGATGCATATGATCCACTTGCTATAAGTAGAGTAAGACGATATGATTAATGCCCAGCCTCTATGTGGGTCAGAAATGCAGTTTACAAATAGGCTGTTAATCTATTTTATTGTTTTACGGTAATAATTTCTTCACAGTGTTAGACTTAAGAAAGTACAAGTAAGTGTAAATTCAACACAATTATTCCTGTATCATTCACGAAAGATCTTTACACACTGCATTTTATATACAGTAGTCCTCTATTTCAGAGAAGATTCTTTAACCTATATCTCTTTCTTAATGTTAGACAACCATTTCCATTTTCTCCCATCAAGCACTATCTCTGTTCTAAGTGGTGTATTGTACATCTCCACTCCTGAAGGATGCTAAATTGGGGAACGTAGCTAAAGATCATGCTAATTATTATATCCCTGATGTACAATCCTAACATGACAGACTGAGCCACAACTTTCAGTCTGCTGCCTATTTTAAACTTTCAGCCCCGAGGTTGTATTAACAAAGAACAGACTTACACTTTTAATTGCCTTGGGAGGAGCAGCTTTCTTAAAATGAAGTAGAAACAATAGAAAAGTCCATTCATACACATATGGATAAAAGTATGGTGAGGAATTCTTTCCATAATTACACAATTTGAAATCCACACGGAATTCCTACCTTCTTTTTAAAAAAGTGAACGTTGGCTTGACAGGAACCATGTTTTCAGCTATTTCCATCTTTCTGAAGTTTTATAATGGAGTGAATTTTTATTTTCTCCATTGCTGATTCCAGTGAACATTCCTTTTCTGTAAATGGTTTGGTATTTGCAGTGTACCAGAACCATTTTAACAAAATGCTACAGGAATCTGAGTTCCTGGTTCTCCTATACTGCCGTAAACTGCTGTGCACCAATAATCACCTTAACAATGTAGGCTGTATAAAATGAAAATGAGCAAATGTGCTACAATACAATGAATATTGCATGCTTTAAGCCTCCTTAAATAGAACCAGCACTAAATCACTTTTTCCAAACTGGCTATACCAAGATATAGGAGGATTAAAAATCCTAGAATTTCCACCATCGTAATCTCTCTGATTGGTCCAGTTGCAACACATCTAGACAGTGCCAGTTGGGGACTGCTGGATTCAATCAGTGTTAAAAGCTGAGAAACAGGCTGTTTTGATAAGAAGCCCTGGTAAAAGCAGTTAAAGAAAGTTTTGGAGCTTTGTGCAAGTTTCTGAGCGTTGGTGTAAAGTGATGGATACCAGCCACAGCTGACTCCAGTGCTGTCTCTGCTCTTGCTTGCTTGCTTAAAAATGCTTGAGAAAAAGATCCAGCTTCTAACAAATCTCTAGAACTTGTAGAGGAAGCTGGTTTGCAGTCATTTCTTTCCCTATCAATAATCTGGGATTGGCATTTTGATGATCGAAAGCAACTCAGTAAACTTTTAAAAGAATCATTGGAAACACTTGAAACCAAAGAACCATGAGGTATAGATAATTTATAGATACTTTTTGTGCAATCTGGGCCCCATGAACAATATGTGTTGGACATCTGTCTACTTTTTGTGCCCCTGTAGACCACCATCCCCCTCTCCCATTTGTTTAACTCTAACTCCTCCAGTTTTGAGTCAAAAACTGTTGATGATATCTCTTTGATGAAACCAAAATCTTATAAATGAATATAGGAAAAACTGTAGTGGAAATTTGGAACTGGAATTCTGTAGAGTTTTTTATTCTTTCACTTTGTAAATTACTTTCAGATACAGAGAGAAAGAGATAAACCTGAACCATAAAGTTGTTCCATACAAATATATTCTACTGTAACATAGTAGCCAGGATTTCTCTTTGAGTTATGTATGAGGAAAAAGGACTACCTGAACACATAATTTTATTTTATTTTTTGTCCCTCAGTCCAGGGAGACCTGAGCTCAACAATCAAAAATTGGCAATGAGTACTTGGTGTCAGAAACCAGGAATCAGGAGGTGGACTATTAAGGGTGCTTATTGCTGAGGTCACTACTAGTGCAAAATAAATTTAACACCCACAACTTTCTTTATATAGTCTGGTAAAAATGCAAGTTGTTCTTGTTTGAGTTGGAAAAGGAAAGATGATTTGACTGAAAAACTGACAGTGTAGAGCGAGGAATGAACTCTTTTCCTTTTATTGTCTTCCCACTGAAATTACAGACACACACAATGTAAATTATTGTAGTGAACCCACAGTTTTTCACATGAGTATGTAATTTCAAGTGCGAAAAAAGTTCATTGGGGAAAGAATTAAACCTTTCAGGGATACTTCCCATATGTACATTCACATGGAGCTAGAAATTTCATATGCCGACCCCAATCTTACTAGATTCACCTTTTTATGCAAGTATTTCCAATTTCCCAAACCTATATGCAAACTAGGAAGCATTGTATGTTGATATCTGTACGTCTCTAAAGTTGCAATGGCCTCTACAATTCAACCATATGTGCACTGAGGAGATCCAGGCACAATGCACGGTTTTTAAGAAATAGCATAAAAATGTGTATCTTTATATGGAAAATATCTACTCCAATGCATATCTTAAGGGAAACACAGAGGTGATTTAAAAAGAAAAACATAATTATGTGTGAAAATGGAATGGGATAGACTGAGGATTACATGAATAATTGAATGAAACAGATCAAAGACTTCACTCATCTCTCCCTGTAGGAGTGAATATATGGCCTATGATCTGCCTCAACAAGATCTTTGTATCAGGGAGTGTATCACTCTGCTGGGACCACATGCCTTCTGAGTGGATATGGTTTTATGGGCACAAAGTCAACGTAGGACTGATCTCCTTTAATTGGCCACTCGTCTTTCTTAACAATGGTTTTTTGAAGTGGCAGGGTTGAATCTTCTTGGCAAGAAGATGGTGGAGGGGCTTCTTCATGCCTATGATTTGAAGGAGTCCATTGATTAAACCAAGTGAAGTGCTGCTTAGATCAACGCTGCTGTCTTATTCATGTTTAGATTTTAGAAAGAGTGAAAAGAAAAATATAAATTATATATAAGCATACAATTAACAACTAAGCAGATCTACACATTAAGAATCTTAGCAGGAGCTTCTGGAAAGAAGGTTTTTGTTTTGTTTTGTTTTAATCCAGAAAATAAATGGCAGATAAACAACAATAATTATAAGAATGTAAGAGAATATTGAAACTGTTTAGGTGACTTTTTAAGAAGAGGGCTGGCTGTAGGAAAGCACACTTGCATTATTTTTCATGAAATATGTGATTTTCATTAACTGACTTGATGTCAGCAACTTCCTTCCATTCGTACATTAAAAAAAAATAACAAACCAAACCTTAGGTAAAAAAGTTATTTCTTCTTTCTTTGTAATGCTGTTTTCATATGATTTGGCATTTTCAGGGAACAGACCTCTGAGAGGGAAGATGTAGAGGATGTGAACTCCCACAACACAAAGAAAAAGAAGGTTGCTATAAAAGTTAAAAATATAACTAAAGGTAGGATGTGAGGAAAAGCCAACACCAAAGCCATAATAAATTGTTGGTGAAGCCTCCTAAGGTAAAGATGGACTGGATTTTAATACAAGCTGAAGTAATTTATGCTTCCTGAATTAACATGCGCACTGGAAAACATGCAGTTGGAAAACCTCTGAAAAAGACATTGGCATTCCTGAATAACATTAAAATTATTATTTTGCACTTAGCAGTTTTACAAATGTCCCAAGTTGCTTATTCAAGCTGAGAAGCTTTATAAAGTGAGGATAAAATTATTACCTAGGATTCTACCTATATTAGGGAAGAATTCTCTATCTAAAGGAGCAACAAGCGGAAATGTTGTCTCATCAGTTAAATTGCCCACCTGGAGGATTAATTTTCTCAATTTTTGTTTTTAATTTTGTTGGTTTCATTTTGATTTTTTTTAAAAAAGAAGTAATTTGCTTTTCTCCTTCTTTTCTCTTTATTTGGTATATATTTTGATGCATTTGTTTTTACCAATAAAGGAGAATATTTGTAGCTCAAAGTTGAAATGGAAGGTTTCCTTGGTGCTGTCTGAGCTTGATTGTTTTCTTGCAGATATTTCATTACCCAAACTAGGTAACATCATCAGTGCTAGTATGGAGTGGGGTTTGCTCCTGGTCTACTAGAATATAAACTGAGAGCACAGCCCACTCTTTACTAGCACTGAGGATGTTACCTAATCTGGGTAATGAAACGGTCTTCGAAAAAACAACAAATCCAGAGAGCAGAATGGCATTTGATTTTACAAATAATCTACTGGCATAGTAAATTGCTGGTGAAAATATATACCACAATGATCATTACAGTGTAATAAAACTCAAAGTTTCATTTTATTTTAATGTACTCTATATTTCAAAAATATGCCAGCAGATCTTTTCCCTGGATTCCTGGATCAAAGAATGTAAATTTAAAAACAACAGTGGAAATGTCTAAATGGAGGTGTCATTGACTGATATAGCACACATAAACTGCCAACAATCTAAAGCCAGCAAACATGTTGTCAAATGACATTTAAGAAATTCAGATTCAGAACTTCATCGAACCATTAAACTCACTGAGTGTTCTTGGTTTAGTCACTAATTCTCCATATAAAATCTTCCTTGTAGAGTTATTAAGTGGGTAAGGTAGTCAGGGAGGATTATACATGATGATTTTAACTCCAGGGATTTACAAATAAACAAACGAAGACAAATTCTGTGTTCCTTAGGTTAGATGTCAGTCAGCAGCAGCAACAGCAAAAGTACATAATTTCAGATGAATGTAAAGAGAAAAATAAACATTGATTTCAGCAAGTAAGTAATTGAAAACTAGAAGGGTGACCACCTCCCCTGGGAGGATCAACTGCATTTGCGAGTATCTGCCTGCCTCTCAAGGACTTCTAGAAAATTCTGTGCATATTAATGAAATTCTAATTAAATATCTCTGCTTTGGTTATTCTTTTCACTAGGTTTCATCTAGCAAAGTGACCCAAATTTTGCTCATGGAAGAAAACAAAACAGGCTTTCTTTTGTTCAACAATCAATGGTATGAGGATCTGTCTGAAGAGTTCTGAATTCATTAACATTGTGAGCTGTTCTTTTTCTTCTGGCTCTGAATATAAAAACGCACTTGTTCTTCAGACAAGTGTACATGCACATATCCATGGAGCTTCATTGACGAGCAAATGAAATGAACAAGAGGGAAAAGAGCCACTGTCATGAAAAGAAAAAGCTGAATTAAAATAATTCACAATACAATAAAACAACATATAGGAAGCCCAGCATCTGGAGAAAAAGAAAGCCAAAAGGCCAAGCCATCCATATCTTTTGGGGAAGCATTTGTTAGCCTTCTTCTATAGACAGGTGAACGAGTATTGCAAAATGACAATACGTGAACAGCAATCATTTGCAAGGAATGTAGGCTACAATCTATAAGCACCATCTATTAGCAACAATTCCTACCAAGTCAATGAAACCTGTAAGTAAACATGCGTGGGATTTTGTGATGTTTTTCTAGGCACCTTCAACTAGCAGTTGAAGTTGGCCAATTGTCTCCTTCGATGCAAAAAGAAAAACCATAAACACCCATTTTAGAAATATCGTGTTACTAATCTTTCTGCCCCAAAAAATGACATATGGGTTTATGTGTAGTACCTTCCAAGAACCTTAAGTTACTCCTTCCTAGAAAAGCTACAACTGATATTTCTGCATTACCCTTCCTCTTTTCCCTGAAGAAGAATTTGAAGGGAAGACCCATCAATTTCTCAAACAAAACTCTAAGAAAAACATTCCAGATTATTCATAGAATTGAACGATTTCACATGTTGAAGAGGGCTGAAAACATTTTATTGATTTGATAGATTATTGAAATTTCAATTGACTTCAGTTTAGTAATCATGAACCACAAACTAAGATTTGGGCCAAAGCTACACATATAAACTAATTTTGAGTTTTGCTAATGTAATACGAGAAATTCTCATTCTATGTAATGGATAAGTCAATGAAATTTTCCACACTCACAAATGAATTATGGTGTCTTGATTTTCTAGATGAAGTAATTACTAGTAAAGCCAGATTCCATTGTAGCATAAACTAGTATATATATACTCCCAGTGACATCCAAGTAGAAGAAAAAGGAGCAAAGCACACATAAAACATATAGAAACTGGTCCAATTTGTTTTGCCACATACTTACCTAAACAAACTATGGCATGCTTCTGCATTTCAGCTCAGCCTATTTATAAAAACAGTCAGCTAGGAGAGGTGGAAAAAGGAACCTAGCTGGATTTAGGTGTTATTTTTCTAAACATTTGCTCCAGTAAGCAGGCAATTTTTCAAAAGCGCATGGCCCCATTGAGATCTTAAACTGCACAGCAAAGAATTTATTAAAACAAGCTTTCTTTTAGCAAGTTCTAGATCTTTGCAGTCAGTCAGTGGAAAAGATGGAATGAGAGCGAAAAACAATATTTTCCGGGGGAAAAATCTGGATACTATAAATGGATGCTCCTTAAAGTTAAGGTCATCTGAAGCAAAATGAAAATATCAGGCTTTCAAAAAACATATGTGCTCAATGGCTTACAGCCCAGTCTTTCATGGCTATGGCTCTGTGTTAAATAACAGATACTGCTACAGATTATGATTGAGAGGCAGGCCATGCAATAAGATTTTGAAACAATTTGAAATTCGAACTCTCCTTATGGCTAAAGCAAATGCTTTCTTCTAATGAAAGAGAGTTGCATAATAGGAAATAATTATGATTAAAAAAGACATTTCTTCAACAGCAATCTAGAAACCCCCTTTGTGCTAGCAAAAAGCTGGTTTTTAAGAAGGCCCTCGACCATTATGGTCTACTTTTTAAAATGAAGATATTAATCAAACGTAAGCTTTTGACAGATGGTTGTATCTAATGCCTATGCTATAAGCCAGTGACAATTATGTCATTTCTCAGTCTGCAGAAGCTATTACTAACATTACTTTTACCATTTATTGCCAACAAGAGAAAAGAGTTTTTCACATGGTGTCGTTTTGTTGGATCAAGTGTATACAAAGCACAGATGGCTTTCTCACTCTGTCTTGCTTCACAGGAATTCAGTTTGTAAGAGATTTCATGAAAACTCAGTATTCCCCCCCCCCTTTCATGTTTGGTGGGATAAGGAAGGAATTTTGAATTTAAGAGTCACACCCACAGTGGGGCTGAACTAAAATACATTCCAGGTCCCTTCCAACTCTATGATTCTACCAATTCCTTAGTCTTGCTTATAGAAAGCAATACTTCCCTTGAAAAGTTAATGGGGTGATGCACAGCAACCTATTGGCAGAGGTTTAGATCACTGTCCACTTGCAAGTGATTGAGTGACTATAGATAAGTCTGTAGCTATTTGAACATTTAGTCTTGAGGCATGAAGGCAGCTTCCTAAAAGCAAATTATTCCTAACCAATTCATAAATATCTTTGCTCATTGTTTATTTTATCATTGATTGATGATATATATAAATCTATAATGAGAAAATACCAAGATAATTAAGAACCAAAGTAAAAGGAAAAAATGAATTGCATAAAGAAGGTTAAGTGCAGTTCTTCAAGAACCAAATATTGAATAAAATAATGAAGGAAATAAGAAATGAACAATAGTAATTGTTCAAGGAAATAAGAAATGAACAATAGTAATTGGTTGTATATTTTGAATTATATTTATTAGTATGTTAGTATGTTTTGTTTTGTTAATATTAGTATGTTAACAAAAATGTTATAAACCATAAGCTTCCAGAAAATTGTAGGTGACAGTGGGCTTCCATAAAATAAAAAAAAAATGTTTAGTGTTGCATGGGAGAGAAACTTAAACATGACTAGTTTAAATTTGAAAGGAATCAAACTCTATTTTAAGCCCAGACTACCAGGAATTGTGGCAGTAATTAAAGATATATAAAAATAAAAGAAGGATTCTCAGTATGTTTACCAATGTCTTTTAATTATTTATTTCTGGATTTTAATAGCTGCTACATGAAATCTAGCAAAGTTATATGCAATAAATAGTTCCTTATTTGAGGAACTTTCTCTCTCTCTCTCTCTCTCTCTCTCTAGTCCATGAAAATTTATACCATAAACAGGTTTGTTTCCAAACACTATAAAACGTTCTTTTTTGAGATGACAGAATAACACAGTGACAAAATGCCTTCAAGTTGTTTGAAATTCCTGCAAGTGCCCTTGAAGCACCATCAAAAGAGTAGTGTGCTGATATGCATATTGCCTCTAAAATATAGATGTCAGCAAGAATCCATGGATGACAACAAACTGTTGAAAGTAATAATCCATCTTAATCTCAACCCCCAAGTTCAAAGAATCATAAAGTATCATAAAATTTTTCTTGATATACACACATATAACCCTGCTTTTTCTGGCCTTTATTATGTAAAATCTACTTAATGTAAGAAACAAATGAGAAAGACCACCTGAAATTTAAACTTCATAAAGACAATTGTACATGTATTTTTCCTGAGATATATCTTATGTTTTATGTTTCTTGGTGAATGAAACACCAGCCATTTGTAAAATCTACTTGCTTTCCCATCTTCAACATCTGTCCACTCTACCAGGTAAGGTAGGAAAGTTAAATCCAAAACTACACCATATAAGAAAGAGAATGTAGGAAAGGGGCAATATGAAAGAAAAAAAAGAGGATACTGGATTCAGCTGTGGCAGCATCCTTTAGGGTGGGGTCACCTGAAAGCTTACTATAGTTACACAAGATGGATAATGTATATTGTGCTATTAAGGTCTTCGGCAAACGGGGGTCATACCTGTGGGCAACTTGGTGTCTCACAGAGAAATGTAGCAAGAACAGACAATGGCTTTGGCTTTTCAATAGCGACCATGTTTAATGTTGGATTAATACTTGGTTTACTATAGGTTTCTGAATGCCCATTAGTGACCAGGTTCCTCCAACAAAGTATGAATGAAAAGGGTTAGATTGCAGTTCCTATCATCCCAAATCATGTGAACATGTTGAGTGGGATAATAGAAGTAGTCTACATCTGATTACCAGGTTGTGAAAGGCTAGTAATTATCATATAATGTGTACTTTTCTTCATTTTTCTGTGGAGGGAGGAAACCATCTTGTTTTTGGTAAAAGGATAATTTCTCCAGAAAGATTTGGAATACGCTTCTTACTGTGATTCAGTTCACAAGCATTACAGTTTACTGTGTTGAATGAACCAAAATGTGTATGTCATAAAGTTTGGGAATGATTCTGTGTAAGGCATAGATACTGTCATGTTTAATATCCTAGGTATTTGGATTTTCATGCAAGGTACATTTTCCCCCCATTTTTTATTTGAAATATTCACTTCCTCTTTTGTGGGAATGAGATATTTTAGTAGGGGAGGAAAAGGATGAGTTTCATCAGGATTCTCTGTCTTGCAATGACAGTAGCATCCATTTGAATCCAGTCATACGGCTTTGTTAAATCACAGATAATTGTGGACTGTCTGTATATTTTATGATTGAGCCAGTGGCACTGAAAATAATTCTAAGCTAAATAGGTTTAACTGTCCTGTCACCTTAAAAGGGAGAGTTGCTACTGTGTTTTAAATAGATATTATTATATTATCTTATAACTACCTCTATTACGTTGGTTCAAAACATGCTTGATTATAATTTTTGAAAGAAGGGATTAATTACTTCTGATTCTCAAGTTATTGCCATATTGCAGTTTCCATTCATCTCTTATTACTGCCATCTTGTTTATACTGGTAGGAACAAGAGTTAACCCACTCTTATTAGTTAATCTGGGATATCAGTATAGGTTTTTTTTTTTTCTCATGTTGTGGGTGCTGGTACAATTCCACTCTATGCACTGGATTGAATAGGTTTATGTTTGAGAAGACATAAAAGGGATTGCACTGTTAGACTTTTAATATATGAAAACCTTATTATATATTTGTAATTATCAAGTAATTGAATCCTTTTATGACGCCTGTGAAACAGGCATAGGATTTCTTGAATATCTCACTCACTAATAATAATAACAGGAATTCTTGCAGTTTCTTTTCTGGGAAACTTAGATTTGGCAGTTTGAATAGCCACACTACATTCTTTTGGTTTTGATTACCTTTAGCAGGTCTTTGTCTTGTCAAGTTAGAGCAGTTGAAGAGGTAGGTGTGGTTGTAATTGGGAAATCTAACAAAGGTGTGTTGTACATTCAGTTGGCCCAAAGCACATTGTGTGGATAGATATAAATCTGGTTTCTGGCTATACAGTATCTATAATTATGGTGCACAATCCATGCTGAAGCAATTCTTTACAAAGTCAACATAAGACAACAAAATAATTTTCAACCACTTAGAATAATTAGAATACTCTTTTATTATAATAATATGATGACACACTAGTAGTTCTCTCTACATTTTTAACAGGATACAAGGTAGAATGACTTCTGGGGAAGAAATGGAGAATTGAAAATGGCTCTGCTAACAGCGAGCTGAAGACTGCAGTGGAATGAAGAACCAACAAGTGGACCAGCTCTTCATAATTCCTCTCCAGACAAGGAGAGGATTTGAGATTGCCCACAAGTACTCCATACAAAATGCTTCCAATGAGAAGACTTCAAGATAGAAGTCTCTGGCAGATTTAATGCTCTGGGAGTTGAAAGAAAGCTCTCTCATTCAAACTGCAGTCAGTATCTTTTGAAAAGACACCGGGTTCTCATACTTCCCTTTCTAATCATTTTCAGAAATTGCTTGTTAAATGCATTTCAGCTATTGGGAACTTTTGGGTTGATAAGTTTTATAGCAGCAGGTAAGTTTTATTCAATCCTTAGTAAAAGAAGTTTTAAAAACAAGTTTAAGGACATAAAAATATTTTGGAATAAACAGCAAAATAGTGATTAGATCTTTGCTTTTGGGTTCAGATGGATTTGGAATAAGACTTTGTAATTAATTATAAGAATTCTTCCTGCGGAAAAATGCTTTTGTTTTAAATTCTTAAAAAGAAACTATGATAGAATGAGACTTAAAATGTTGGACACTAGAGGGAACCAGAAAGAACTAAATTTTAAAATTAAAGGTGAGGAACTCTTAAATCTGACATTAATTAATTAATTTTATATCTTACATACCTTAGCCACCCATCTTCCTCAGAAAGATGGAGAATAATCCATAATGAAGCCTAATACTTTAATTCTGAATTTATTGAAGGACATTTTGGAACAATGTACCAAAAATTAATTTTAAAAGTGTCTGCTCTATAGACCAAATGTGTTTAAAAGATGTTATGGAAGAGGAACAAGTTTTACAGGATAAAACTGAGGCTCATCTGAAATTGGATTTAAAAATGACAGGCTGCAAGAAAGATATGGAAAAAGATGCTATACTAGATATGCAAATGAAACCAGCTTGATAATTAAAAGGGATATACAAAGGACAAACCCAAAGAGTGATCCAAAAAGGTATCTATTTCCTATATTGTATTTACAAAAGCTTGTTATAGCTTTGAAAAACTTTGTGATAAGGGTCAATGAAAAAAATTAAGAGTTATGATATTATAAGACATTATTTAAAAATCTAGATTGTTGAACGTAAAAGGAAGAAAAGTTGGTTTATTTGATCAAGTTTATTATAGATATATTGTTATCTCTGGTAATCCTTGATGGACTTTTGCTGACCAGAATTGAATGACGAGGCTTTAAGAATTTGTT
Source organism: Crotalus tigris (assembly GCF_016545835.1). Classification (NCBI taxonomy): domain Eukaryota; kingdom Metazoa; phylum Chordata; class Lepidosauria; order Squamata; family Viperidae; genus Crotalus; species Crotalus tigris. The sequence continues at coordinate 2,052,295 of NW_024100081.1, forward strand.
TATAGATAAAGAGATGGGATGGAGGAAGTGTCCCATATTTGTTGTATTTTAAGAGGTGATTAAATTACTAAAATTGTTTATACTTGTGATGAGGGGGAAGTAATTATATATTGATTTTCTTTTGTATATTCTTACTTTTTTTCTTTTCCATTTTTCTTTTTCTTTCTATTTCTATTTTCCATTTTAATTTTTATTCTTTTATTTTATGTAATTTGAATTAGTTTTTTATCTTTTTTAATTGTAATTCTTAATACAATTACTATTTAAAAGGCTAGAAGGAAAGGTGACTTTAATATTCCCTGTGACTTCCAGTAATCCCTATAACTTCTTCAAATCTCTCTGGAGCAGAAATTGAGGAAGAATTAGAGTAGAAAGGGTAATTACCAAAAGTCAGCTTCCTCCTCCTTTATTTCACTGATGGATGACATTTATTGGCAAGTCCTCTGATTATTTGGTTCCCCTCCAGTGTTATAACATAAGCAATAGCCAAGCATCCTGTTTATTACCAATGTATTAGTTAGGTTTCATGCTTAAAACTATTTATTTCATAAATATTGTAGAAGAGGAATGATGTTAATGTTGAACTCTGAAAAAAAGAGGAAATGTTAACTCTCACTCTTGCTTATTATTTGGATCTATTTTTCCATTTGGAGAACATTACTAATAACTTGCTCTTTTCAACCTTTTTCTTTAGAGTTTGAGAGACAGTATGAATGCTTAGAGTATGGCGTGAGAGGAACAAAAGCCATTGAAACAATTCACTGTCTGCATATCCTTATTTTAGAACGTTCATGTACAGTTATGGTGATTTCAAAGGATTTGTCTATGTACTTAATAACCAGATTTTAATTTACTCCCAAGAATAAAATACTACTGATTATTATCTAATTTCATAAAAATTTTAATGCTTTGAAAATCACTATTGAAATTACTTCTGTTTTTTAAGATATATTTTTCTGAAAGGCTTTTACAAGAATATAAGCCATGAACAGTAGAAGACAACAAACAATCTTAGTGACCTATTATATCAGAATCTGAAATAGAACCTACTTTCTAGAAAATTTGAGTTAGTCATTAGAAATTCATGATTTGACACATACATGTGCAAATAACATCACCTCTTATTTGTGAGAATTGGTTATGGTTATTATGGGAGGTAAGTCACATTGTTTACTGCTTAAGGATTTCCAAATACAAATGCAAATACAAATGTTCAGAAGTATTTTCTTTTTTTTAAAAAAAAAAACACCTGTCATCAGTTTTCATTTTTTAAAAAAGTGGGGAAAGACGACAGAAAATTATTATTTTTCTTTGATGAATGGGAATTGTACTGGTTTTTATTAAACAATAAACAAGAAATCAATGGTCATGACAAGGTCATGACACAGCAGATTTGTAAGAGAAGGTGTAATGAGTGCAACAATATAAAAATAATAAAATGTGGTAAAACATTGCAAAATCGCAGAAAAGAAATGGGCACAATTGATGTCTCTGATCTATTTGTTTTATTTATATACAGTTAGATTATTCCCTTTTTATGTTAATAGTGCAATGTTCGTATCAGGATATAGAAGTGGGGTTGACAAATATAGGATATCAAATGGCTATACTGTTTTTTCATCTTTGTACATGGTCGGATACAATCATTACGATGTCCTGCTGAACAGAACGCCCTTTATTCTCTTTGTCTTATTGAACGTCTTGAAAATTAATGAGCTAGCAGTCATTTAGCAGTCTCCACAAACTATTTAAAAAACTTGCCTATCAACTATTTTTGAAACATTCTCTGATTAAAGTTGAAAGTGTGAAAGGAATGTTCACAGTGCCATATAAGAACATTGCTCCTTAATCCATTTTTGCAATTAACCAAGGAATTAAATTTTCAAGCAGTAAAAACATGGGTTAACAACATACTTTTTAGTTCATGAATCCTCAGATGTTTGCGGTTCTCCCTTAAAATGAAAGATCTAAAGATGGTATAAGGCAGTGATGGCGAACCTTTTAGAGAACAAGTGCCCAAAAACTGGCCCCGCCCCTGCTCCACCCCCTGCCCTGCCCCTGCCCTGCCCTGCCCCCCCCATCCCCCAACCCTCCTGCCCGCAGGACCACTCACTACCTTCAGGACCCACCACAGATCGCCCAGGCAGTCCAACAGCGCCATGGCGGCCACACCCTCTGCCCACACCCCGCAGCATCAACTGTGCAGGATGGGGCATGAGGGCAGAGTCTTGTCTACGCTGCCTGGCTGCCATGTCCTTGGCTGCACTGCTCTGTGTGGGCCACGCTCAGGAGTAACTCTCCTCCAGGGGGGCTGCTGGTGAGGAGGGGGTCATGGGGGAGGTGAGGCTGGAGCAACGGCACATGTGCCCACAGAAAGGGCTCCGAGTGCCGCTTCTGGCATGCGTGCCATAAGTTCGCCACCACTGGTATAAGGTAGTTTTTTGTTGTATTAAAGCTGTCAATACTAAAAATAAAACCTAGACTTCAGGAGAGCTACAATTAAATTTCTCATTACCGTAAATGCCGGCGTATAAGGCAACTTCCGCGAGCGCTGAAATCGGCGCCAAAGAGGGGGTTGTCTTATATGCCGAGTCGTCTTATACGCCGGAAATACTGGTAGTTTCCGGCATATAAAACGACGTTCTAGGAATGCGGCCCGGCTATAAAGACGGGGGTCGTCTTATACGCCGGGTCGCCTTGTACGCCGGCATTTACGGTACTTCAATTACCAAACTACAGTATGCCCTGAATTCCAGATACCAAATTATCATGAAAACTGAGTTACCACATTCTGAATTGGGGTTCCCCATTTCTCTGATCAGCCTTATGAAATTGCCACATGCATTGTATACTACTCAAGATAGACCCAAATTATTCCATTGGTTAATATTCTTTGGGTCTATAAAATAGAGGCAAAATAATATAGGTAGACTAGTACTTAGGGAAACCAAAATACCAGGATTTTTCAATGCATTTGTAAAATCAGAGTGGCAGTCTGTTGACACAACTGGGACTTTCCTTTTAAATTCCTCATTTTATATAACAAATGCTAAGTGCAACATCCAAACCTCATGTACCAATATGAGTCAAAGTATTTTATTCTCCCAGCTGTGTAAATCTTAGGGAAAGCAACTGAATATGCATATCAATGAATTTATTAGATAATGTCTGTTCCAGAATAAGAAGCTTGAAAATAATACTTCACTTTCATAAAAGGATATTTTTTACATTTTGACAGCTGCTCATTACTATTCATGTTCATACTATTCGTGTTATGTTCTCTTACAGAGATGGCAAGGAAGGCAAGTCCTCTTAAATCCTGATGATGTTAACAATGAAATAAATGAAGACGTAATTTATCTGACATCTATTTTTTACTATTTAATGTATTTATACTATGCTGAAGCGCATTAAAGTGGTTTACAGTAAAAAAAGAAATAAAATAGATCATACATTTTATAAAATAATATAAAACTGCATTAAGTTCAGACAAAACACATTCATTATAGTACAGATGAAGTGAGAAAAATGTTCTGCTGAAGTGTTGGTTGAATTTAATATGCTTCTAAAAAGTTTTTTAATTCTGACATTCAACCAATAATAATTTCTGATCATTATCTTATTATATTAAGCACAGGCTTGCCTTTCTGCATATTTATATGGATGAACTGAATCCTCTTTTACAATTGTTGTTCATGAACATATTCAAGGAAGTATAATTCATTTCTATAAAAAAAATGTCTCAGTGTCTCTAGGATCATTTGGGGATAGTAAAGTAGCCAAAGTCAGTTTGAAAGGAAGAGTTTAGTACATATAGTGCAAAAAGCAAAGGGATTAAAAGAATAACAAGTCTAATTCAAAATCACCTGAAATTTATTTAAAAAAAACATCCATAACATATTAACAGGATCAAAGAGAGGATGGAATTTTTGATAGATCCTTATTCTCTGCCTACCTCAATCACCATTTTAATATACTTAACAATAACATAAAGACACACAACTTTTAATTCATGTGTTGAAAGATAAGAACTTGGAAACATTAATGTAGTTACAGGAATTTATTTGGGAACCATAAAAGCTTTATTAAAAAAGGAGAAAAAGCAATTGTTTTCACAAAGTACAATAGGTCTTAATGCTTCAAAAATTCATCTGGAATCATTGGGAACTGGGAAGCATATCATCATAATCATCATCATCATCATCCTGATCCAGATTTACATCCTTAAATGTTAATTCAGCAACCTATATTTTCTCTGTTGTTGTTAATTGTGAAGTCGTGTCTGACCCATCGCGACCCCATGGACAACATTCCTCCAGGTCTTCCTGTCCTCTACCATCTTCTGGAATCCATTTAAATTCACACCTACTGCTTCAGTGACTCCATCCAGCCATCTCATTCTCTGTCGTCCCCTTCTTCTATTGCCCTCAATCTTTCCCAGCATTAGGCTCTTCTCCAGTGAATCCTTCCTTCTCAATAGGTGGCCAAAGTACTTGAGTTTCAACTTCAGGATCTGGCCTTCTAAAGAGCAGTCGGGGTTGATCTCTTCTAGGACTGACTGGTTTGAACGCCTTGCAGTCCAAGGGACTCGCAGGAGTCTTCTCCAGCACCATAGTTCAAAGGCCTCAATTCTTTTGCGCTCAGCCTTTCTTATGGTCCAATTTTCACAGCCATACATTGCAACTGGGAAAACCATGGCCTGGACTATACGTACTTTTGTTGGCAGGGTGATGTCTCTGCTTTTTAGAATGCTTTCTAGATTTGCCATAGCTTTCCTCCCCAGGAGCAAGCGTCTTTTAATTTCTTGGCTGCAGTCCCCATCTGAGGTGGAGCCCAGAAAAATAAAATCTGTCACTACCTCCATTTCTTCCCCATCTATTTGCCAGGAATTGAGAGGGCCGGATGCCATGATTTTGGTTTTCTTAATGTTGAGTTTCAAGCCAACTTTTGCACTCTCCTTCTTCACCCGCATCAAGAGGCTCTTTAGTTCCTCTTCACTTTCTGCCATTAGAGTGGTATCATCTGCATATCTTAGGTTGTTGATATTTCTCCCGGCAATCTTAATTCCAACTTTTGATTCATCTAGCCCTGCCTTTCTCATGATGTGCTCTGCATATAAGTTAAATAGGCAGGGCGACAGTATACAGCCTTGCCGGACTCCTTTTCCAATTTTGAACCAATCAGTGGTTCCGTGTTCGGTTCTCACTGTTGCTTCTTGACCCGCATATAGGTTTCTCAAGAGACAAATGAGATGGTCTGGTACTCCCATCTCTTTAAGAACTTGCCACAATTTGTTGTGATCCACACAATCAAAGGCTTTTGCATAGTCAATGAAGCAGAAGTAGATGTTTTTCTGGAACTCCCTAGCTTTCTCCATGATCCAGCGTATGTTGGCAATTTGATCTCTAGTTCCTCTGCCTCTTCGAAATCCTGCCTGTACTTCTGGTAGTTCTCGATCCACATACTGCTGGAGTCTAGCTTGTAGGATTTTAAGCATAACTTTACTAGCATGTGAAATGAGTGCAATGGTGCGATAGTTTGAACATTCTTTGGCATTGCCTTTCTTTGGAATTGGAATGTAAACTGACCTTTTCCAATCCTGTGGCCACTGTTGAGTTTTCCAAATTTGCTGGCAAATTGAGTGTAGCACTTTTACTGCATCGTCTTTTAAGATTTTGAATAGCTCAGCTGGAATACTGTCACCTCCACTAGCTTTGTTGTTGCTCAGATTTTCTAAGGCCCATTTCACTTCACATTCTAGGATGTCTGGTTCGAGGTCAATGACCATCTCATTGTGGTTATCTGGGATGTTAAGCTCATTCTTGTATAGTTCTTCTGTGTAGTTTTGCCATCTCTTCTTAATCTCTTCTGCCTCTGTTAGGTCTCTGCCATTTTGGTCCTTTATCATGCCCATCTTTGCATGAAACGTTCCCTTCATATCTCCAATTTTCTTGAAGAGATCTCTGGTCCTCCCTATTCTGTTGTTTTCTTCTATTTCTTTGCACTGTTCATTTAAGAAGGCATTCTTATCTCTTCTAGCTACTCTCTGGAATTCTGCATTCAATTGGGTGTATCTTTCTCTTTCTCCTTTGCCTTTCGCTTCCCTTCTTTCCTCAGCTATTTGCAAAGCTTCCTCAGACAGCCATTTTGCTTTCTTGCATTTCTTTTTCTTTGGGATGGTTTTAGTTGCTACCTCTTGTACAATGTTGCGAACTTCCATCCATAGTTCTTCAGGCACTCTGTCTATCAGATCCAGTTCCTTAAATCTATTTGTCACCTCTACTGTATATTCATCAGGAATATGATTTAGTTCATACCTGAGTGGCCTAGTGCTTTTCCCTACTTTTTTCAATTTAAGCCTAAATTTTGCAACGAGAAGCTCATGATCTGAGCCACAGTCAGCTCCTGGTCTTGTTTTTACTGACTGTATAGAGCTTCTCCATCTTTGGCTGCAGAGTACATAGTCAATCTGATTTCTATGTTGACCGTCTGGTGATGTCCATGTGTAGAGCCGTCTCTTGGGTTGTTGGAAAAGAGTGTTTGTTATGACCATCGTATTCTCTTGACAAAATTCTATTAGCCTGTGCCCTGCTTCATTTTGTTCTCCAAGGCCAAACTTGCCTGTTATTCCAGTTATCTTTTGGCTTCCTACCTTAGCATTCCAATCCCCCATGATGATAAGGACATCATTTTTTGGTGTTAATTCTATAAGGTGCTGTAGGGCTTCATAGAACCGGTCAATTTCATCCTCTTCAGCACCAGTGGTTGGGGCATAGATTTGGACTATTGTGATATTGAATGGTTTGCCTTGGATTCGAATTGAGATCATTCTGTCATTTTGGGGATTGTATCCCAGTATTGCTTTTCCTATTCTTTTATTGACTATGAAGGCTACTCCATTTCTTCTGAGGGATTCTTGCCCACAGTAGTATACCTGATGGTCATCTGAGTTAAATTCACCCATTCCTGTCCATTTTAGTTCGCTGATTCCTAAGATGTCGATGTTCATTCTTGTCATCTCTTTTTTGACTACGTCTAGCTTGCCTTGATTCATGGATCTTACATTCCAGGTTCCTATGGAGAAAAAATCTTTACAGCATCGGACTTTCCTTTCACCACCAGATATATCCACAGCTGAGCGTCCTTTCGGCTTTGGCCCAGTCGCTTCATTCTTTCTGGCGCTACTAGTACTAGCCCTCTGCTCTTCCCCAGTAGCATATTGGACACCTTCCGACCTGAGGGGCTCATCTTCCAGCGTCATATCTTTTTTCCTTTTAGTACTGTCCATGGGGTTTTCATGGCAAAGATACTGGAGTGGTTTGCCATTTCCTTCTCCAGTGGATCACATTTTGTCAGAACTCTCTGCTATAACCTGTCCGTCTTGGGTGGCCCTGCACGGCATAGCTTATAGCTTCATTGAGTTATGCAAGCCCCTTCGCCACGACAAGGCAGTAATCCATAAAGGGGATTTTCTCTATTTCCCTTCAAATTCTCTCTATGTCAGACACAGAAAACCCTTAAATCAACTGATTGCTGAAGGAATAAATACTGATGCAATCAGAGATTTAGGGATATGGACATTTCTAAATATGAATGAATATAAGGAATTCTATGTATGATTCAGAAATGAATGCATGTAATTTAAAACTCTCTTTGGTGATATGTTGATGTGGGATAGGTTTCTAGTATTTGGGGCATGTATCTGACCCATGATTCCTGAAGGAATGAAATTTAGGAAAGTTGTGACTGTTTCAGTTACTGGCTGCTGCTACATTGCTTGGCTACTGTTGCGGTTATGTAAACTTAATTTTCAATATTCCATGACAGTTTCCCAGCCAGTCTCACAATCCCTCATTCATTCCCCCACTCAGCCTCAGCCACTTCTTGTCTACTGGGAAAGGAAGGGAAGGGAAGGGAAGGGGAGATTTCTGATGCTTCCTGCCAGATTCCCATAAGGAAACTTAATGGGGAAGCTGGCAGGAAGTTTGAAGCTGCTCCTGTTCCCACTGCCTTTTTGCTCTCACCCTCTGGTCATTCTGTTTATCTAACTAAGGAAATATCTCTGAAACCATGACCCATTGGCAGAGGTTTCTAGTCCTTTCTATAATGCTACTCAGTGCAGTAAAAATCTGCACTGAAATCAGTTTATCATTATTTTTTTAATCTCATCTAGGCCATCTTAGACTCCTAAATTTAGTACAAAAATCTGGAAAGGATAAAAAAGGTTGCCAATAATTGATTCAAATACACTTTTCCATTTTAAAAAGAACAGTTTACAACAGTTTATGTAACAGAAACAAATAAACAAAAACATGCATATATGACCTTTTCTAATTTATATATAGCACGAAGTCCAGGAATAGTGTATTTGTGTTTATTTAGATTGACTTATTTGAATAATTTACATTTACATTAATCGTATGTTTATTTAATTGCATGCTTCATTATTGCAAACATATTCCTAATGATCTGTTCTTTTCAGTGGTAATGAGTTTTTTTATTCTTTATTTTATTTTAAAAGTAAAGAAAGGGAAGAGAGGGGAGGGCATATAAAATTCCAACATGAATTCCTAAGAAAAATCCATTATTTTCAATTAGTTCTATTTTACTTTCAGCCCTTTTTAAGAAGTGAAGAAGATTTGTTGGCCAAAGAAGTAATTGAAGAATCAGGATTAGGAGACTCTTTAGCTCACAGAAGAGATCTTTTATTCATGTATTAGGTATGGTGGCCTATAAGATGGCAATTCCAGTACTAGTAGAACTAGTACTGTTTATTTTCTTATTCTTGGTGGCCTGTGTCAGTTTATGCCTGGCTTTGCATCTACAAAGATTGTATTTTTAGGCAATATCTTTATTTTATCAAGTTCTAGAATTTCCCCACTACCATTTTCTCAGTGTTTCATCTTTGCCTCCCGGAGATTATATACAGGACTAACATTTTCATATACACCGGGGGGGGGGGGGGAACGCTAAAATATACCTCGTTTTGTTTCAGTCCTTAACTTTTTTGGGGGGGGAGTATGTTGCCACAGGACATAACTTCATTTCAAATAAGCATTTTATCCTGGATCAATTCCCTCATCCTTGAACTAGACTTCAAACTAAGTTTTGGTTAACAGTGCCAAATACAAAACAAGCATAACTTCTTGATTGGTTTTGGCTCAAGCAGTTGAGGAAAGAAAGGGGGGGGGGGAAGTGAGACTGCTGATCTGTAAAAGATACTCTATGCTATAAGGAAAAGAAAGGAAAAGAACCATTTCCATGAAGAAATGAAGGAAGTGAGGAATGCTGTGGAAGATAACAGGTACCTCTAAACCAGATGAAGAATCTTCTCTTAGCAACCACTGCATACTGTGAGGGTTTTAGGCTAAAAAGGCCCCCTAGTACTTTGACAAAATATACATAAAAATCAAATCTCATACTGTTCAGCACTAGGAGCATTCTCCTCTGAAAAATCCTGATTCTTCATTGCAAACTGGTTTCTAAGATATGTGGTGCAGAGGAAGTAGTATCTCATTTGTGTGACAGACACCAATTCTGCTAGTTTTTAAGAAAGCTGTTAAGACCTGGCTTTTCCTCCTGATATTAGGGGCCAGTTGAGCAAAGAACCCTTTTGGTTCTTCTATTATGGTGCTTGGAAATAATTTTTATATATTTTATTTATATATTAGTGCTATATAGTACAGTTTTTTTTTGGGGGGGAATTGTTTTTGTGTGTGTGTGCGTGTATGTGGTTATACTCCACCCAGAGTTTCATTGTTTGGGTTATGCAGCCTTTTAAATGTAATCGATCAATACATTTATTCATTATATATGACAGGAGATTGGAAACTTTGCTAACATCATTTTTTTCTCATACAAGCAAACTGTGCACGCACAAGTTCCTACCTGTAAATATTAAGAGAAAGAAATGTCTATTCATGTAATAATATGAATTAATGTGAAATCATGAGGACCCCAGAATAAAATAAGTTACTTATTCTAAAAATTATTGTGAGTGGCAATACATTGGAGCCAAGTGGGGGGGAAAAAATCGAAGTATGACAAGATGCAGTTTTAAGATGTGTTGTTCAAAAAGAATCAAAAGAAGAAAAGTCCCAAGGTATCCTTTATATTAGAGATAAAGAGCTCCTACTAGCTTGAAGGAAGACACAACATTTGCTATATTGGATCTTGCTTTTTGAAGTTCGTTTCAATCAAATCTCCTTTAAGGTACAAAACAGCTTAATGCTTAGCAGCACACAGGTACAATGTCTTCTGATGTTGCACCTCTAAAAGACTTCAAAATTTGGAATCTGTCAGATTACACACAGTTTATTTTTAAATCTGTTCTACTGAATGTGTTATGACTGCTTTCCTATTAAGCATGTTTCTAAATATATATACAGTGGGATTTACTGTGGAATAAGTTTGCCTTAATCATTTCTAAAACAAGATTCTTCCTGAATGAAGAATTGTTGATCAAGATGGTTGATTGAGATGGAAAGCTCTTTGTGATAGATCATATAACTCTGCAGAACCTTTTTTAAAAAGTTGAAATAATAAAAAAAAATTCTTTACTCCATGCCTAATTGCAGATTCCCAATGAAATAAATGGGTTTCCATTTTTTTCCCCTAAGAATTTATTTGTTTCCTTCACCCTTTCTTATCCATGTATCCATAAATCAGGATTGTAACAGTCTGAGAAATGAAGAGGCTGGATATGGTTGCCTGGAACACACCAGTCTGTGAAATGTTAAAAAGAAAAAAAAAGAGTTTTAACTACTGCATTTTGGACGGACCTGTCCTTGGGTCTGACCCTAATTCTAAGTCTAAAGAAGACCTCTGCCTTTCACATGCTTTTTTACTTTTTAGTGCAGATATAAACCTAGAGTATTCCACTAACCCGTTCTTAGCTCTTTTTTGTTCCTCTCCTTGGGAATGGCTGAAAAATACTAAGTGCTTTTAAGGTCAACCCACATATATTATTCTTCAACAATAGTTAAATAAATGCCTGCAGAAATATTCCCTCCAAGGCCTCTTGCTTTACATAAGCAAACACAAGAAGGCAGCTGCCACACAGATACCCCTCTGAAAAAGAACCACATGTCAAGTACTTACTTTAGAAATATGAAAGCAAACATAATGTTATCATCACTAAACAGACATCTGCTCAAACACTTTCCAACAATCTCTGCTGTGTTCATATGTGGTGTTTACTATATGCCTCTCTCTATGAAAACAAAGTTAGAATGGTGACCTATGCAGAATTATAATTAAGGAAATGACTGATGAGTGAGATTAGAAATAATTGATTTTCCAAGTATGGGGCACAAAAGGCACAAACTCCTACCTTTCTTCCCCCCCCCCCAATTGGGGAAAGTCAGATGTCAATGTTCAGTATGTATCCCACTGCTGTGCATCTTTCTGTCTGATGTATTAGCATGAGGGATGAATTGAAAGTGGTTGTACTGTAGGTTTGCCTATGTGTTGAAAGACCTTATGCTTCTTCCTACCCTTTGTCGCCATTGGCCTTCAGATCGAGGACAAGAATTTCCAGGTTAATTCTACTGCTAATTCTGCTACATGAAGGTTGCTGAAAAACATTTCCCAGATCAGTAGACGATGGCTGGACTGGGGCAATTTCAGTTCAATTATTGGATTTTTTTTTTTATCAGCATGCTGGCTTTTTTACACCCCCCCCCATTTTAGAAAATCAGACAGGAGCAATGGTATTTACTCTGCTTGTAAATTAGTAAGTTAATACATGTCATCCTGCTGCGATATCACTACTCAAGAGCCTCTGGCTGGGCTCACCAATACCAATTTTGGCTCATGTGTCCATTCCTCTGGCTGTGGGCATACAACATTTGGCTGCAGTAGCTGAGCCCAAGACTCAAACACAATTTTATTTCATGACATTCTAGGAACTGTTAACATTGGGTGATTACTTGGATTCAGTTGTTGCCACCAGATAAATCCATGACAAAGGTAGAGATGGATAGGACTAGGGTTAAGGTTAGGCTATGAGTGTAGGAGAATGCTCTCTAAGATGTTTTCTGTATCTTGTCTTTATTTGACCTAGTTCTAAAATTGCTAAAATTCACTTGCGCCTTATCATGCATGAATACGACTTAAACACTTTGTTTTCTGTCATTTACTGTAATGTATTGTAATGTTGCTTATCTCCTATCTAGGTAGGTTATCTGTCTTGGTGTGCTCTCCCTTAAGCAGCCACAAGCCACTCTTTTATATAGGTAAATTCTAATGCACTTCACTGACCATGACTTTTCAGTCTCAGGTGACCCCTAAAGATGGGATCAGACTAGTTCCTTACTAGCCGCTTTGGCTGGTGCAAGCATCCCGTCCCCTCTGATCCCTGAACTGCCATTTAGGACCACTCTGCTCTGGGCAGCAAAAATCCAAATGAAACTCTACGCAGTATCATCTCAGAGGCCTAGATCAGCCCAAATTTCAGTCAGTTGGCAATCCGACTACATCATAAAATGGGCCAGAAAGAGACGACTCATGCTATTCTCCCCTTACCTATCACTATTTCTTTGCACTATTTTGGAACATATGCTTACTGTTATTCCAGAAGAGCCCTAAAACCATGCTCTAAAGACCACGGGTATAGTCTGATTCCCCACTTCTGTCAGACCCTGTTATGTTGTCAACAACTCAGGTTGATACAGTCTGTCAAGTTGGAGATTAGCCAGAGACAGATGAAGTAAAGAACCTCTCTTCCCCTATCACCTGCCTCCTCTCCCAATTATTCCTGAGGTTGGGAGAGATGGCAGATGAATGGGAAAAGTTCGGACAAGCAGATGAATCCACAGGACTACCGTAATTCTTTGTCAACTTCATTTGCACGTTGTTATTTTGTGGTCAGTAGATTGACGTGGTGGTGTTGAGAAGGTGATGGTGTGGAACATATTGTCATTTGACTAATATGCCATCCTTGCTCTTAACCAAAGGGTAAAAATGTATTAGCCAAGAAAACAAGGGATTGACAAATGTGGACAGTAAAAGCTATGCTAGTTTAGCATTCTCCTGTGACAAGGTGAGACAAGAGCACTTTAACTAAGTATGAGGGAAGTTAAATAATGTGGCACTGATAGATAGAAATCCCCTGAGCTTACAGGCCATCTCCTGCTCAAGAAGAACCAGACCCATTGATTCTCACTGTTTTTAGACTGATATGTTCACTTGGGAATGAAGGGGGCATGACAGGATTCACCCTTCCAAATACACAGAACAGTAGGCAACTGGTCAAATGAACATTCTGCATGTAATAGAGAGTTTCCAGGGCAGCTGGAATTTGGACTGTTTACAACAAATTGGAACTGGATTGTATGTGTGATTGTGCATTTGTCTCTGTGTGTGAGAGAGAATGGAGAGAGAGAGAGAGAAAGAATGAGAGAGGGAGGGAGGGAGGGAGGGAGAGAGAGAGAGAGAGAGAGAGAGAGAGAACAATCTATCCCCAAAAGTGCTAAATTCAGCACTTATCAGTTGAGAATGATTGTGCATAAGAATTGCTTAAGAAACCCTGCATCTCCTACAAACATACCTTGCATATGGAATGTTTTGCCATATCTTTACAAAGATATTCTGAAAATGCCATGCTTCAGAAATTGAGGAAATTGGAACTTCTGAGTGGGTAATGCTATGGAGGAAAAAATATTTCCATTTCTTTCAATCCACACCAAGTGGGAAGGATGTTGGATGCTTATATGAACCAGCTGGCAGCAGTTTCAAACTATTTGTTGTTGTTCATATGAATGTAAGTATGAAACAAGGACCATATAATACTTCATAAATAAATAGAGGCTCGCTAGTCTTTCCTTGGGATTGCTGGGTCCTTTTATTCCTACTTCTAACCGCAGACGTGTGTGGAGTTTGCCAAATTGGGAATATAATATGATCTGAAAGTTTCAACCTAAAGGAACCTCTTTCTTCTTTCTTGGCCACAATGATAAACAGCATTATGGCCAAATTGTGACATGTTGGGCATGACATATAATTTCATTTCAAAACAAAACAATACCAAAGCAAGTTGAAAATTCTGACATTGACAAACATAGGTAAATATGACATTTGGCTGCAGCCTTTAGATGTAATACGGATGCAAATTCTGACAGTCAATGACAGATCAAAGGCAAATTTGGAAGGATGTAGAATTCTTGGAATTTTATTATTGCATACAAGACATTTACTGTATTCTATATACTGTACATTATAAAAGCAGAGGACTTATAAAATGCCCCAGCCTGGCTATATACCATTGGAGCTCTTAATTTTTAAAGGGAAATGAAACTACATACAGTAAGAAAGGAATTACTATATAGGTTGCTTGTTGAAAATGGCAACATACTAATAGATAATCCCACTCCATCTCTACCTCCCCCCCCCAAAAAAAAAGACTATGTCTTGGGTGTCATGAGCCCAAAACTGAAGCCTGAGATTGATAGAAACATGATTAGGGATATCTGTTTACTTTGAATGAGTTCAAGTCTCCATAGCCAGCTTAAACTGCATCCTCCAGTGCTGAATGAATTGATTCTTGATGAAACATTAGGGATAATAATAATAATAATAATAATAATAATAATAATAATAATAGTAAAGTTGGAAGGGACCTTGGAGGTCATCTAGTTCAACCCCCTGCTCAGGCAGGAAATCTTACACCATTTCGGACAAATGGCTGTCCAGTCTCTTCTTAAAAACTTCCAGTGTTGGAGCATTCACCGCTTCTGGAGGCAGGTTGTTTCACTGGTTAATTGTTCTAACTGTCAGGAAGTTTCTCCTTAGTTCTAGGTTGCTTCTCTCCTTGATTAGTTTCCACCCATTGCTTCTTGTCCTGCCTTTAGGCGCCTTGGAATATAGCTTGACACCCTCTTCTTTGTGGCAGCCCCTGAGATATTGGAACACTGCAATTATGTCCCCCCTCATCCTTCTCTTCGTTAACCTGGAAATACCCAATTCCAGCAGCCGTTCCTTATATGCTTTAGCTTCCAGTCCCCTAATCATCTTTGCTGCTCTTTTCTTTACTCTTTCTAGAGTCTCAACATCTTTTTTATATCGTGGTGACCAAAACTGGATGCAGTATTCCAAGGGTGGCCTTACCAAGGCATTGTAAAGTGGTACTAATACCTCACGTGATCTTGATTCTATCCTTCTGTTAATGCAGCCTAGCACTGTGTTGGCCTTTTTGGCAGCTGTGCTGGCTCATATTTAGTTGATCGCCCACTAGGACTCCGAGGTCCCTCTCACATTTACTACTATTGAGCAAGGTACCCCCTATTCTATATCTGCATTTGGTTTTTCTTGCCTAAATGTTATCTTTGAGATATTCTGAAAAAGGTAAATTGCCAGATGATTGAAGACAAGGGTTCCCTATTTTCCTAAAGGGAAAAAAAGAGGGATCCAAGGAATCAGGCAGTGTTTTACATATGCTAAGTCATTATTTTTTAAAGATGATTTGTTGACTAAGCACCAACTGCCTTATCAACTCAGCACCATCCTAAACTACTAAACTCAGTTTATGCTATACATCAACTCCCAGAATTGCTCAGCCAGGTACGCTGGCTGAGGAATTCTGGGAGTTGAAGTCCACAAGTCATAAAAGGGCCATGTTTGAATATCCCTGCTATACATCATACTGACTTAATTCAGTCCTATGCTTACCAATTGAAGAACTCTAAAATGAAAAAAACTATCTTGTTAATAGTTTCATAAAATGACCCAAAGGTCACAGTTTGAATAACATGCTATTAGATTATATTATTGAATCACATTTTGCTGCCTTTCTAAGTAATTATTTCTAGAATTCATGAGCAGCATTTAATTTAAATGAATATTTAAGGACCTATAAATTTGTTACAATGACACTATAGAGATAAAGTGCAGTTGAGGCAAGTTTTCTGCTTGTTATAGTCTACGAGTATATAAAAACTTCAAATTTCAAATAGCCATTTTAGAGGTAGTTATTTTTAAGTAAGTTATTTTATTAGTTGAACAAATTGTCACAACTAACTCGTCATTATTGGGGCCGGTCAGCAGATAACTTTGCTAAATAAATAAAGGTGATAGATTTTAAAAATGTTTCTCATGAATAACCTGAACAGTTACTGTATTTAAAAAAAAGACATATTTTGAATTGAAACATTTTAAAAAACTGGGTGGTGAGGGGTACAAATGGTAGGGTAAGTTAAAGTTGTGGGTTTCTGTTTCTTTTTGCACTTATGATCCACGCCTCCCATGGCCAAACAACACTTTTGAAAACAATGTTGAAAAAAATATAGTCACCTTCTAAATAAGGAAGAGTTCCTTGAAATATGGAACATATATTAGGCTCAAACAATTAAGGTTATGGAATCATAATAACATAGGGGTGGAAGGGACTTTGGAGATCTTTTATTCTAATCCCCTGTCCAAAGCAAGAGAACCTATACCATCCCATACAAATGGATGTCCAATCTTTTCTTGAAAATTCCAGTGAGAAAGCACCCCCAACTCCGCATGATTTCCTTGGAATCAAAGTTTGCATTGTTTAAGTATTCCTACTATGAATGTGAAATAACTAAACAATGCAAACTTTGATTCCAAGGAAATTACATTTTGAGAAAATATATATTGCTTATAACATGTGGAGGTTAATATTAACAAGAACTGTGGTGGCCCAGTGGTTAGAATGCGGTATTACAGGCTATTTCTGCTGACTGCCGGTTGCCAACAGTTCGGCAGTTCAATTTTCACCAGCTCAAGGTTGACTCAGCCTTCCATCCTTATGAGGTCAGTAAAATGAGGACCCAGATTGTTAGGGGCAATATGCTGATTCTGTAAACCACTTATAGAGGGCTGTAAAGCACTATGAAGTGGTATATAAGTCTAAGTGCTATTGCTATTATATAATCTCGTTATAGTTCTGATCGTTAAAATATATTACATGTTAATATAGTTCAATATATTGGTATATAAGTCTAAGTGCTGTTGCTATATTCTTAAACAGGAAATTTCTTAGGCATTTGTGAAGCAATATATGTCATACAGAAATGCAGGGAGAATTGAGAAAGAAGTGGTCTTTTCTTCTTTTTATATGCTTCATTCTCTTTTTTAAATAGATTGTGGAATTGCCAGAATAATTTCCTAGAGAAATTAGTGAAACTCATTGTATGGGGCCGCCAGTTTGGCTCCTGGAGGAATATCAGAAAAGAAAAGGGCCTTTATTTCATTCATTTAATCTACATACATAGAAAAACTACTCTGAAGTTAAAATGGTTATATTTTCAATGATCACAACTGCTTGGCCAGTTGATTAAAGAATAGGAACTGTAAATAAACAATTTGTAAAAAGCTATTGTTAGAATTTAGGAGAACTGAATTGAGAAAATCTGCAAGCTGGCAGTGATGTGTAGAGATTCTGTCTTTATTCACTGATTTTATTAATATATATTTATTTATTTCAGCACTTATAATTGATCAGTTCCTGAATTTACTTCTGTTTAGAGTTTATCTTCTCGACATTTAAATGAGACCATGAAATAATGTTGCTAAACTATACCCAGTAATAGAATCAATGTTTGTTAGATCCATAAAGTTCCCAAGATCCCAAAACAAAATACATAAAATGTCACCATAGGATTTAAACATGGGAAGCCAAAGAGGCTGCATACTGTTGGAAAGTTGATTATAAAATGAAAACATACGCACATCTTCAGCCATGTTGTACCTGTTGGATAAGTCATTCCAGTCCACTAAATAGTCTTAGGTGTAGAATGGGTCTCTTCTGCTGCTATTACGTATATAAAAACAAATGGTTGTTATTAAATCTTCTGCCTCTTTTATATCTTGCGTCTTTCTCATCCATCTGTTTGTCTGTCTGTCTCTTTTTTATCCATATTTTTTGCCAATGAAAAGCTTTTGATCTTTGCTAATGTTTCATAAATCAAGATTATATCATATTATTTGCTAAGTGGCTTGAGTAAAGTGTACAAGTTAAAACAGTGGATGGAAGTACAGGAAAAAAAAACCCCAGCATAGTAGGAAGACTAAGAATGCTAGTTTAAACCAGTTTTGTTTTGTTTTTTCTAACCCAAACTTCTTTGAATTCAGTGAGCTGTATAACACTACAGTGCTGTACAACCTGGAAATAAGCTTCACTGAGGTCAATGGGCTTTATTTTTGACAAGGCACACATAGAATGGACTTATAATGTTGCTTACCTTTATTTTGCATTTAACCACACTGTTATTCCTCATTAAAAGTTGCAATGATCCCCCAGGAAGGGAAGGGTGATGTTATCACTGTTTAATTTCTTATTTTTTATAAACAGAAAGTCCCTGTGTCTTCTCAATATGTATTTTTTTTTCCTGGCAGAGTTTGATCTTTCATAAATATAGGTGAGAATAACCTCTGGATACTAGCCTGCAGCACTGAAGTATGAAATTTTGAATTCTATGGGTCACTGTTTTTGCAGCAGCCATATGTGAATAAAAGGCAATGACTGTTTTATTGTTGTTTTCTTAAGAAACAGAGAAAGGTTTGTTTTTCTATGTGTCAACTAACTCCTTTTTTTGCAAATTGTGGGGAAAAGAAACCAGTAGCCAACATGTGGCTTGGAAATGGCATTTGCCACTTTAATAGACAGAACTAAATAATACAAAACATTCTAAATATTCTTGTCTGCCGCTAATAAAATATGCAGTATTTTGAGTCCAAATTGAGTCCAAAAAGTTTCAGTTAGATTCATGCTAGCTTGAATATTAACATTATGATTGGCATTTGTAATTGTTTCTCAACTGAATTATCAGGCTGATTTTCACTTGTTTAAACCAGGAACCTCCCATTACTTTAGGTCGTGGGAACAATTGGACTGTTTAGAACAGATTGTGACACATAAATAAAATGGCTTCTAGAGTGGCTTGCCCATTCTATCACTCCCCAAAATTAGTCTCTTGAGTTGCAACTAATTACAAAGACTCCGCCTGTCCCTGCTTATCTTTTCCGAACAAGGGAGAACATTTAGAAAAGAAACACTAACTGCAAGAAAGCTTGTGTCACTTTTGCAGCCCAGAGACATACATACTTCGACATAGAGATGGTGAAGTAGGTTGGCCTTCTGTTTCACAACTTCCCTGAGTCTCATTTTTTAAAATTCATTATTTTAAAAAAATTAAGTGGGACAGGGGAAGATTTTGCTTGGGTCTAGTTGCATGATCTTGTTAATATAATGATGGGTGGAATGATGAGAGTGTTTGAGACTTCAGAATTCACAAAATTAATTCCAAAGAGGTTTGTAAGAAAATATATATATGCGCCTCAGTCACTGCATTTTGATACAAGGATTGCAATTGCTGCACCAGTCTTCCAAGTATGCCATTTTCCACACTGAGATTCACTTTTTTTGTGAACAATTTCATTGGTAGTTGCTTTCTATGAGTTGGATAACCATCTATCTAGCTCACTGTTGCCAGTTCAAGAGATTTTAGAATTAGAATAGAATACAGCTGGAAGGGACCTTGGAGGCCTTCTAGTCCAACCCCTTGCTCAAGCAGGAGGACCTATACCATCTCAGACAAGTGACTGTCTAGCCTCTTCTTAAAAATCTCCAGTGATGGAGCGTCCATGATTTCTGGACGCAAAATGTTCCACTGGTTAATTGTCCTCAGTGTCAGGAAGTTTCTTCTTAATTGCAGGTTGTTTCGCTCTTTGATCAGTTTCCAACCATTGTTTCCTTCCCTCTGGGGAAGGCCTCCTCTGCCTTGTGGCAGCCTCTCAGATACTGGAACACTGCTGTCATGTCTCCCTATTTCTTCTTTTCTTTAGACTAGCCATATGCAAGTCCTGCAACCATTCTTCATATGTTTTAGGCCTTTAATCATCTTAGTTGCTCTTCTCTGAATATTTTCCAAACTCTCAACATCTTTTTTGTGATATGGTGACCAAAACTGGTTACAAAATTCCAGATGTAATCTTACTAGGGTTTTATAAAGCGGTACTAATACTTCGCATGATCTTAATTCTATGCCTCTGTTTATATACAGTAACTCAGGATTGTATTAGCTTCTGCTGCTGCACATTGCTGGCTCATAGTCAAGTGATTGTTCACTAGGACTCCAAGGCCCCTCTCATAGTTACTGTTTTTAAGCCAGGTCTCGCCCAATTTGTCGTTATATTTTTGGTTTTTCCTGCCTAAATATAAAACATTGCTTTTCCCCACATTGAAACTAATTTTGTTGAATAGGGCCCATTGTTCAAGTTTGTCTAGATCTTTTTGGATCCTGAGTTTGTCTTCTGAGGTGTTGGCTACTCCTGCTAGTTTGGTGTCATTTGCAAATTTAATGAGTTCCCTCATCTAAGTCATTGATGAAGATATTGAAGAGTACTGGGCCTAAGATGGAACCTTGTGGCACCCCACTGCTTACTTTTCTCCATGTGGATGTAGTGCCATTGAGGACTACTCATTGAGTACTGTTTGCCAGCCAGCTACAGATACATCTGGTGGTGATGTTGTCTATTCCATCTTTTTCTAGCTTACCAAGGAGTAGGTTGTGGTCTACTTTATCAGATTCTTTACTGAAATCTAAGTATACTACGTCCACAGCAGATTATTAGATTTCAGTAAAGCATTTGATAAAGTAGACCACAACTGTTGGTAAGAAGAGAAGATTCCCTATCACTACTCTTTTCTATCTTCTGAGATTTTAGTAATTAATTCATGTGGGATTAAGTATATCTTTGCAGCTACAATGTTGAAATTTATTCTTTGAACAAAAACCCAGTTCTAAGATTCTCAGAAAGGTGTAATCTATTTTAGAATCATGGTTAATACCAAACTAGACAACCAGATCTAACACATATGAAGTAAATCCCAGGTCTTCTCTACAAGTATAACATTTACTTTCATGAAGATGCTTGTAATCCAGCGGCCATTTGCTGCAGACAGCCACGTACTTTAGAATTTTAAAAAAGGTAAGAAATGTAAAAAGAAAATAGTAAAAAAATATTTACTATCCAGACACCTTTGCCTTGTAGGCTGGCAAACCCTCCCCTTTGCATCTCTGTTGAAAGTCTAAGTCCTTGTCAAGTCTCTTCCACCTAAAAGCAATTTTACAATAGATTGATAGTAACCTTCACTTGACAACACCTTGGAATTGATTACAAACATAATGGAGGGCAGAGCATCAGAGCCCCCAGATCTGAAATGAACAACCTGTTTTGCACTGCTATAGCTGAATGGTGTAACAAAAGTAAGAAAAATAAGCAATCTAGCATCTTCAAATGGAAGATTGTAGCAATCTCAAGATTTCTTCACCCCAAAACACAATCTTGTGGTCTTCTGGGGCTGCATGATGGGGGTTTGCAGTATTGAATGAGAACAGAGGGCTTGGGTTTGCTTAGTCTTGACAAAGACCAATATTGGTTACTGTAACTGGCAGGTTTCTCTAAGTTCTTCCTAGAGATGCTGTCAGTTGAATATGGGTTCATCTCCTTC
The DNA here is from genome assembly GCF_016545835.1 of Crotalus tigris. Taxonomy (NCBI): domain Eukaryota; kingdom Metazoa; phylum Chordata; class Lepidosauria; order Squamata; family Viperidae; genus Crotalus; species Crotalus tigris. The sequence goes on from NW_024100081.1 coordinate 2,073,770, forward strand.
AGAGCAGATGTTTTATAATGGATCCATAAGATCTCCTCTGGTACTAGGTAGAAAATAATAAAAGAATAGGTTTTAGCAGTAAAATAATGTATACATTTAGGGATGTAGAATCAACCAACCAACCAAACAAACAAACAAATCTATATTACACTTAGAAGCTAAGCTGTTCTTAAAAAGCCAATGTTATATACTTTATTAAGTTCCTTAATATAAAAAAAAGGGGTGATCAGTTGAAAGTACCAACTCAGCAGTTTCTCTTAATAATTCCAGGAAATAGGCTTATTGGTTCTATTTGGTTCTGCATTATGGATCCCTTTTTATACTGAATGTGATACCTGAGCATATCTATGAAAATGATGTGTCAAATCCAAATTTAATTTCTGCAGGAACACCACAGTTTAAGAACACAAAGCCTAAGCCAAAGAATTATATATACAATTTACAAAGCCAAGTTGCTGGAATGGTTAAGGGGTTGGCTCAGTGGTGGGATTCAGCCAGTTCTCACCACTTCAGTAGAACCGGTAGCTAATTTTTTGTTACCCAGGCCCAGAATCGACTTCCGGAAGTGGCATCCACAAAGAGAACCAGTTGAATCCCACCTCTCGGTTGCTCAGAAACTAGAATAATGTGAGTTCTTGTTCTACCTTAGCCAAAAAAGCATCTGGGTGACTGGCCAGTAACTCTCTCTCAATCCAATCCCCTTCATAAAGTTATTTTTTGGGAAAATAGGAGGAGGAAGGTGCATTATGTATGTTCACTGCCTTGAGTTATTTATAAAAATAATAAGAGAGGGATTAAAAAAATCTAATTAAAAATGTGATCATTTGTATATTCATAGACTTTAGGAGTTACAAATAAATGTGCTCCTTCACAAATGGAGGGATAATAGCTTTGGATTGCTAATGTGACCGTTTTAAAATTAATTACAGTTAAGTCACTCAGAGGCTAGGCTTAAGGTTAAATGTCTCATTATTAGCTAAGAGAAAGACTTCAAGTGTCCTTTTTTATTTTCATATGACATTTAGCTATCAATGATATGATTGTTTCTGCTAGTGGTTCTTCTTCTGTTACAGGCAGTTTGTGGTGCCAAGTGCTGGATGGGCAAAGAGACTATCTATTTAATTGGGGCAAAGCTGCATTGGGTTGCAATGAGTTTTGCAAACAACATTAGACTGTTTTGTTTCAGCTCAGATTAAGTAATCAAACTGAATATGAAGTGGTTGGATGGTACCATTTACATTATCCTTAAGGATCCGCCCCCCTTTTCAGGCTTTTTTTCAGATATCTACAAATTGTCTTTCTGGATATGTTGAGGCAAAAGTTTTCCTAAGTACTAAGTATTGAATAACTCCAAAAAATATTATTGCATAATTGTTTGGGAACGTGAATAAGACTCCTTTCAAGATTCCTCCTTACTCTGTTAAACATATCTTTCAAGATCAGACCAAGATCCATCTAGTTTTTAAGTGAATTACTGCAGTTAAATTAGTTAACATGGTTTGTTCAGTGAACCTGACTTCCCCATTGACTTTGCCTGTCAGAAGGTCACAAAAGGTGATCGCATAACACTGGACACTGCAACTCTCACAAATACATGCTTGTTGCCACTCATTCAAATTTTGATCTTGGGGATGCTCGCAGCAGTCATAAGTCACTTTTTTCAATGCTGTAACTTCAAATGGTCACTAAATGAATGGTTGTAAGTCAAGAACTACCTGTAGAATGCTAGGCCACCAGGTATACTTTATGTTTGCATGTTTGTTTGGTTATCATAAAGAGATGGCTAGGAGAGGTGTTACCGATGGAGCCTGACAAGATGTTGCAGTGTTAGTAGTTAAAAGTATCAAATGTTGATGGAAAATATATTGAATATTTTCCATCAACATTTGACATTTTCAGCTACTACCACTACTTTCAGCTTACTGAGGGGCGTCCTGAAACCAAAATGTATAGCAATGAATAAAGGTCATAAGTTATGCTCCAAACACAAAATAAAAGTTTTTTTTTAAAATTAAAACATTCTTTACATATTTTATTTCCAATATTTATTTCTTGCCTAGTAGCAAAATCATCTGGGCAATTTCCTGTAAAAGACAAACTGTGCTGTAACAAATTACAGAATGAGACATCTTGACAGTTTCTTCCAAAGCTGGTACCTGAATTGAATGTTTTTGTCCAAAAAACTGAATCAGAGCATAACACCCAATACTTTGTTTTGGAGAAACATATATAAATGTTTTCCTTACCTTCTCTTCAACAGTCTATGTTTCAAAAAAAAAATCCTCTCCCTAATACTGCAGCCTGGTTTAATGAACCAATTTAATGTGGCTACTTCAAATCAAAACCAGGAGTGCTTTTCCTTGGTATGTACCATATAATGTGCCTTGAATACCCAGCGATTCAGAACTATTCAAACAAATCAGTTTCTTTACCAGATGTTAACTTTTCCCCTCTGTCTCCTTTTCTGAACTCAATATGGTGGGTGAGATATGGATCATCTGATCTGTTAAGAAACTGTTGTTGAAAGTTCTGCTTGAAAGAAAAGCATGCCTAAAGGGCATTGAAAACACGGATGACTTTTTTTCCTTCCGAAATTCAAAAGTGTTTTATATTTCTTATCATACACTCCTTGGCACAAATGTAGCACCTTAACAGCACAATTTAACTTGATAACACAACTTAACTTATTTTTGACCACAAAATGCCTCACTGTGTGTATGTTTGTGTTTGTGTGCACATACATTTTCTATCCTAAATCAAGCATATCTGTCTGTCTGTCTGTCTGTATATATAAGTGTGTGTTTGTGTGTGCACACACACACACACATTCATACATATATACACAGTATTCTTGAAGCCCAGCTTGATACATATTTATTTGACTATAAAGTCAACATGACTCTCACCTATATATATATAAATGTATGAATGTTGTTTTTCACTTTCATAGGACAATGCATGTATGGTACATTTGTATGAGATTAATAGATTTTTCTACTAGCTATGGCTGTTCATATGGACAATGACCTGTTATATATAGTCTCAAAGGTGCTTTTCCAAAAGGCAACTGGACTTTCTTGGTTTTTTGAAAATGTTTTGCTTCTCATCCAAGAAGCTTTTTCATTTCTGAAGAACTGACCTTCTGCTATTGAGACTCTTTCTGTGGTATACTGAGTATCTTATCTATTCTAGCTTCATCTTTCTTTCACCAAAATCTCTTACTGCAAGTTGATCCTTGGGTATGGGCAACACAGTGGTTTCTATAACAAATGTTCTGGAGGCCATTTGCAATAGGACCACTACAGAGAACATAAACAAAAAGTACACAAACACATTTATGGTGGTACCTTCTATTGCATTCCTACTTTGAAGGAATCATTTTGTCAGGACAATCCAGTAATTAAAACTAATTTTTTGACAGATACTTTAAATTATAATGATTTCTTCTTTGTCCCTTTAATTTTGTCTCCTTCTTCTCAGTATATATATTGACTGGCTGCAAACCAGCTGAGAGGAAGGAGACAAAGTTAAAGGGACAAAGAAGAAATCATTATACTTTAAAGGAAAAATAGTGCTGTTCAACTTGTGTCTGTCTTCTTGCTCAATAGATGCAGCTCTCTTGAGAAAGACAGAAACAATGCTTTTGAACCATAGTTTTATTCTCATATGAGAAAAATCTGATTTCGTGGGGACATAGTGATTCTTGTGTGTTTTCATGAGACAGATGAATAAATGATGGACGGATGAACAAATGAGAGAGATGGAGGGTAGGTGTAAGTACGCTTTCATGATAATTGATATGCATGTGAATGAATTGATGCATATGTGAATATAATAGAGAGAAAGAGGAAGGAAGGAAGGAAGGAAGGAAGGAAGGAAGGAAGGAAGGAAGGAAGGAAGGAAGGAAGGAAGGAAGGAAGGAAGTTTGGATGGGAAATGTGAGTGAATAAAGTAGAAAGACAAATAGAAGAGAAAAAATAGTATCTCCTAAAATGTAGAATTGTAAATACTGCATTATATTTTACATTGTTCATATGCATTTTATTATAAACTCTCACATACATATAGTGTATAAACTCTCTCATACACATTGTGATCTAAAACAATTCATTTTTTTCCCATTCTATTTCCATTTATATTTCCATTTACATGATCTGTAACATGACCATATTAAAACATTTTAAAATCAGGGTGATAAATGGTTGGAGCATATCAAATCTATTTCAAAATTCAGGCACCTTAAACTTTTTCAGCAAGATGATTTCATTCAAACCAGCATCAAATTTGGAAGCCTTAATTTAATACAAATTTATGGGCCACAAAAGTGGAATCTGAAAGGGATCCACTCAGCCCAACGTGAGCCCTGTGAGCCTATAACAGATAAAGCAGGAGGTGAAGAAATCATATCATACTGGTTTTCCTCTTGTTAAAAATCCACCTACTAACATCTGTGGGAGAAGAAAAATATCAACCTCTTTCTGATACTGCTAATCCTGCAGCCACACAGTTAAAAGGAATTCTTTGTGTGAGTGCATTACCAATGTTTCCACCTAAGACTTGAAAATACAGCCTCCGAAACTTGCATCACCTATTTTGCATGCTAAAAAAATATAGTAAAATCAAACTTCAGAATCCTACATGCCCATCCACCTCTTTTTGGAAATGCCTATAAATTTAAACAGTAAATCCACGCCATGTCTTAAGCTCAATTATGCAACTTTGACTCATTATTTTAACTTTCTTCTTTTTTTTTAACGAAAGAATTTTGCCTGACATCTTCAGCACAAAGGTAATAAATTTCTTTCCAAAGACAGATAAGATACATCTTTAAGCAGTCTCAGACTTAACTTTATTAAGACAGGAAGAAATTTTTATAAAAGCTGGACAAGCTTTTCAAGGATAACTTGAAGAAGGAATGGGGATCTCACTGCTGTCCCTTCCAGCCACACCTTTAGAGGAAAATCTTAATACAGATAGTTCTCAACTTGGAACCGTTTGTTTAGTGACCATTCGGAGTTACAATGGAACTGAAAAAAGTGAATTACAACTATTTCTCACTTTTACAATCATCACAACATCTTCCATGTCATGTGTTTGAAATTTGGGCGCTTGCCAACTGGCATTTATTTTACAATGGTTGCAGCATCCTGTGGTCAGCTGATCACCATTTGTGACTTTCCAACAAGCAAAATCAATGGCAGAAGCCAGATGATTCACTCAACAGCTACAGCTACAGGGTTTCCTGCCTGAGCAGGGGGTTGGACTAGATGACCTCCAAGGTCCCTTCCAACTTTGTTATTGTTATTGTTTGTGGTTAAAAAAAGGTTGTAAAATTAGGCATGACTCACTTTCAAAACCGCCTTGTTACTAAGCAACAAGACATTCTAGTTTCAATTGCGGTTGTAAATCAAGGACTACCTGCAACATAGACTGCTAATAGCAAAAGCAATTTTATTTTATTTCATTTTATTTTATTTTTAGGAAATGAGAAGTACAATTCATGTTGTAGTGCCAGCTATTCCTAATTGCTTCTTTGTGTAACGATGACAGTTTTGCAGCCCTGTGCACCTCTTTAAGCAACACTCTACACATATACTGATGCCACTTTGTATAAGATGAGTAAAAACAGACAGCCATAACCTGGAAATAGGTGTCAGCAGAACTTCCAGTCATCATGATCCATCTTTTCCACATGGTTTTAATTGCCTCTCAAGAACATAAAAACAGTTATGAATGATCTAATAAGGATCAGCAGGCACCTGCAAAACGCCTGCCTCCAGCTGCAGGAAATCAAATTCAAGAAGCAAAAAAAAAAAAAAAAAAATGGAGAAGAGGAAGGAGGGTGACCCATCTGGGTGCATTCTCCACACATCATTACAAACCCACAGCAAAGGGAATGCATTAATGCCCTTTTTGGCACGAAGGGTGCAGGCCTCTGGGGAAAAAAAAAAGCATCTCATATGAATGTTTGCTTAAGGAACTTACAGCATTTGCTTTCCAATGATCTGCTGGAGCGGGGATAATGATATATTTGTGTAGAAAAATGGGGGCATTCACATTTCAAGTGGAGAGTTGAAAAGCCAGATCACAGAGCTGCAACCACACAGATCTGTATTTCAGGGAAGAAAACCAGTAGCCTTCCAGATGCACTGGAACCATAAGTCCCAGCAGCTTCTTCACTGGTCATGTTGGCTGCTGCTGCTGGAAGTTTATTTATTTATGAGACTTATATACCGCTTTAAGTGCAAGCACTCTCTAAGCGGTGTACACCAGCAAGCAATGTATGTATATATTTTACATTGCCCCCAACAATCTGGGTCCTCATTTTACCTACCCCGGAAGGATGGAAGGCTGAGTCAACCTTGAGCCGGTGAGATTTGAACCGCTGACCTGTTGAACACAGTCAGCTAAAGTAGCCTGCAGTACTGCACTCTAACTGCTGCGCCACCTCGGCTCTTGGTTGTTGTTGTTCATTTCTTCTTCTTCCAATGCTTCATATGTCTCCTCACTCAATCATGATGAGTGTAGTGAATTTTAACGTCCAGGGAACTAGACAAGGATTGGGATTGGACTAGGTGTATTACTTTTTCTCCCAATACAGGAAATAGAGAACCTTTTTTCTGGGTCAAGTTCTCTCTCTGAGTTTATCTAATATATATAATTGCTATAATTTTGATTATTACTATAGAGATCTTAAACACTGTGAGAGATGGTAAACCTGTCTCAGATGGGCAGCAGTTTATTGCCAGAGAGGGGCAATAAAAGAAAAAAATGGAAGCAAAAATGGAAAAATATTGACATTTGGTAAAGATTTGCATTGCTTCCCTGTGGGAGGGGGTGATTCCTAGCATTTTAAGGAAGTTGTGGTCTACCCATTTCTTAAGAAGCCATTGCTAGATTCCACCCTATTGGATAATTTTCATCCTGTCTCCAGTTTTCCATTTTTAGGGAAGGTTGTTGTGTGAAGTTCCTGGATGAAACGGATTATCTATACTTTTTCCAGTCAGGATTCATGCCTGGATATGGGACAGAAATAGCATAGGCCAGGGCTTTTCAACCTTTTCACCCATTGTACCACTTTCAGGATATGGCAATATCTGAGTACCACCAGTCGTCTAGCAAGGTGTCAAAAATTTGATGACCCAAAAAAAAAAAAAAGGAAAAAAGTGATAAAATACAGGTAGTCCTTGACTTACAACAGTTCGTTTAGTGACTGTTCAAAGTTACAATGGCACTGAAAAAAGTGCCCCCCAAGCCACAGCCGAGCAAGATACCTGCCTGCCCACCTGGCAACGCTCTTCCCCCTGTCTGAGGTTTTCATTGTTGTGAGCATTTCTGTTGAGGATTGGCAGTGGGGGTGGGGTAAGAGGGTGTTTGGTTTTTATTCCCCCTGTCTGCTGGCTGGTTGCAGCAGGTTTTGGTCACTTCACATGACCCTGGGACACTGTGACCATCATAAATATGAATCAGTTGCCAAGCATCTGAATGTAAATCACAAGACCCTGGAGATCTGCAACATTCCAGCTGATCGGCGCTTCTTCTGGGCTCAGCAGAAGCACCAGGATCAGCGCCAAGCTCCAGCTGGAGTCTGGCACTGATCCTGGTGCTTCCGCTGAGCCCTGACAGCCCTGCAGCTCCAGCCATCTCTCGCTCAGGCTTGTGTGGTGCTGCTACCAGTTCAGCTCATTCCCCTCCCCCTCTACCACTTTTCTAGGATGGTTGCTTACCACCTGCCAGGTGCCAATATACCACAGGTGGTACCCGTACCACTGGTTGAAAAGCCCTGGCATAGGCCACACTTTTTGATGATTTCTGGCAGGAGTGGAATAGTGGCATCCATCCTCTCTCTACTTGGCCTCTCTGTGGCCTTCAATACCATTGAAAATGGTATCCTTCTGGAGTGGCTTCAGGGGTTGATAGTGGAGGCTCTGTGGTCACTCCCAGTAGTGTTTCTAGGAAACAAGAAGTCTGGCCCTTGTCCCCTGTTTTGTGGGGGTTGGTACTTTCTTCATTTTTTGTTTAATATCTACATGATGCTGCTGGGTGAGATCATTTACCACCACAAACTGATGACACCCAGCTGTATGCCTTGTCCCATGGTGAGTTAAGCAATGCCATGACATCCCTCTTGCAGTGCTTGGAGGCTTTAAGGACTGAATGGAGAGCAACAGGCTGAAACTGAACATAGAAAAACAGAATGGGGTAGAACTGCCCCAGACAATTCCTATGCATATTTTAGTTCCTCTAATCTAGATTCAAAATTCCCACTCAAGGAACCAGCGGCAGTAATGGCCAGGAGGGCTTTTACACAACTGCAGATTATGCACCAGTTATTCTTTTCCTGGACCAACAATCCCTGTTTACAGTCACTCATGTTCTAGTCACCTTCTGTCTTGATTATTGCAAGGTTCTATACATGGGGCTGCCCTTGAAGAGTATTTGGAAGCTTCAGTTGGTTCAAAACGTGGCAGTCTGTATTGTTTTGTGCAGACTTAGATATGCACATGTATCATCTCTCCTGTAGGAACTGCATTGGCTGCCCTTCAAAGCCCTACATGGCTTGGGACTAAGTTATTTTAAGGGCTGTCTTTTCCTGGTCACATCCAGGGCTTTTTTTCTCATAGAACGCCCAGAACAGAGTTCCAGCACCTTTTTTGGATGGAATCTTGTAGGGTAGGCAAGGCAGGTTGTATGACCTGTGTGAGTTCTGGCACCTTTTTTTTTTTTTTTAAGAAAAAAAGCACTGGTCACATCTATCCAACCCACCAGAGTGGAGTGCTAAGGAATGCTATGGGTCCTCTCCCCTAAAGAAGTCCATCTGGTAGGACCAAGAAGAAGGGCTTCTCTGTGGTGGTGCCTTCCTGTGGAACATCATCCCCATGGAGATAAGATTGGATCCCACTTTGACACTCTTTCACAAGGTCCTGAATATCTGGTTTTGCCAATAGACCTGGAGACCCAGAGTGGGGTGGTCCAACAAAAGGCTCACTTGGTTGTTGTCACCCAGGAGCTGTGAAATTATTGCTTTTTATTGTTTTCATATTATAAGCCACCTGGAGTCACTGAGAATCATTTGGTTGGCCATATAAATTTTCATAAATAAATAAATGGATCATTCAGACTTCATCATAAGTCATGATTTGTGATGGGAGCAAGTGCCAACTTTCTTTAGTCTCATTAACTTTCCCTCAAAACAAAAAAGGCATTGTTTTTTTTTTAATGATTTTTGAATTCAATTAACAAAGAGCAGGAAAAGTGCATAAAAACATTGTAAACATGATGGAAACTCATCATGAGAAAACAGCTGGAATTTGAAAATATAAATTTCAAATGCAGATTAGGCAGTCTTAACCACTCTTCTCTGCAGACTGCAGTGTTCAATGTCTGGAAAGATAGTAGAATTTGTACTCAGAGACATCTAAAGTTGAATTGTCTTATTTATTCCCATTATACTTTTCATTCTTGAAAGGGCTAGTTGTTAATTTGTGACTATCGAGAAGGTGTGTCAAAATCTCCAGAATTCTAAAAATGTGGACTGACTCCAGCCAGGGTGGATTACAATCTTTCATTCCACAACAAGCAATTTTTGTTATCTGTGCCTAATGCTCTCTTCCTTTACGCTGCCTTCTCTGGTGGGTGGTCAGGTAAGCATTTAAGTGTCCGCTTACACAATCATGAATCAGCTTGTAAAAACGGAATTGGGGGCCTGCATTCCAGACTGATGGTAGCAGCCTCTGCTGCTTGCATTTCAGAAATGAGATTTCATCAATGGATTTTTTAAAATTCAATTTCCACTTGTTGATTTCTGTAGGTCTCTGGTCTCCTTTGCTCATTTAGATTTATTCACCACATCTCACTACAAGTCTCTCTCTGTGGCTGCTTTTGGAAGTGATTTTTTTTATTTATTTTGCATACAAATAATGTTGCCATTGTCACTGGAATATAAACAGGCTAACTTTACGGAATTTATTTTCTCCCCTTTAATGATCTGGCTATACTGATGTTTAATTCACTTGTTCATTGCTTTCTAATGGTCAGCAAGTCTGTCTAGATATCTTTTGATAGTCAAGCGATAAAGATCTATGGATCTGCTTCTCTGTGGATTGCAGTGCCTCTGTTTTTTCTTGATTGATTGTACCAAGTTCAGTAGAGCAACCCATTATTCTTGTGGAAGTTTTCCTGGTTTTTTTCCTAGTCTAAACATTAGGCCAAAAGAGTCTTCTTATCCTCCTCCTCCTCCTCTTCATTTTCCCACCCAAGTAACACCAGTGCACTTACAGTGCTGACCTACTCATTGAAAGAGAGGCAGATCATAGCAAATGCCAGAAACAATCTTTTTTTTTTACTTATGGTAGTTTTGCTTAAGGAAAAATGCATATTCACATGCATGTTTTCTAGTTGAAAAGGCTGATTCTCTGCCATGGTTACTAGCTCATAAATGGCAACCTGCAGCAGTGTGAGGGATGTAGAAGATAGGGCAAAGCTGAGACTTCAAGAGATGCAGACATGTCAACACTCTGTTAATAAAGTTCAGAGGGCAAAGCCCTAATATAGTCAATATGCTCTACAATATTAGAAATGTAACCCAAAATATCAGAACAGCACAGATGTCCAAATTGCTGGCTTTGTTTTGCAAACAAATCCCAAAGACTATGAAAAAGGTTTGGATGAGAAAAATTAAGAAGAATATTAATGATGGTATTGTTAACATGTTTTTTCTGAGTACATGCAACATACATAATAGCTTTTTAAATATCTGACTAAGCCAATTCTACTACAAGAATATAAGATGCAAGATGCCCCTCAAATTAGCTATATTCTCAGTACTAGAACAGTTTTCCTTCTATGGGCACTTCTAAACTGATTTTTTTCCTTCCTTTTTTAATGGCAGAATTATGTAACATACCTAGCAGAAAATCCCGTCCTGCTGGCTCCTTTAGAAAGTTGTTGAATGAAGTCACAAAGCAACTCCAGATATGTATTTCTCAGAAATAAATGGATTGACATTTTTCCCAATCAGGAAAAGCTCAGCTTGACCAACAACAAGATGCTTCAAGGAAAGTTGTATGCTTCCTCTTTTTATTGGAGAAGCTGGACTAGCCATAATTGTAATTCTGTAGACTGAAAAGAAACTTCTTTGGCTTTTCAGAAATTTCAACATATGTGTCAGCACAGCAAAAGGCAACAACATAGCTTAAGTCTATATGTGAAACTATATTTCTTCAGATAGTTTGTTTAAGAATAATTTTGTGCCTGACTTGTGTTTTGCCATTGTTTGATAAACAACCACAGAAGTAGCAGAAGCAGCAGCAGCAAAAAAAGTTCTCTTCAGGTGATCAGGAAAAAAAAATAGTTTCTTTTTATAGAAAAATAATATAAGATTAAGTGTATGGAAAATAAATACAACAATCCAGAAATATATTTGGGATGAGTAGTTATTTATTACAAAGTATTAATATCTGTGGGAGAAAGAGATGTCTTTATGGTTTCTAGATTCAGATCCTTAATATATCAAGTTATGATCTTTATTTCTCAAATGCTCATTTTGTCTTCAATGAAAAATATTCGGGAACTAAAATGTTGGGTCATGCAACACTTTCAACTGAATTGTGATAGTTGTTATTTATCAGTGACAGACACGTATCTTTGATTTAACTGTTAAGTGTCATAACTGAGCCTGATGATATTGCAAAATTGACAGAATTTCAAAAAGGATAAATGAATTTAGGAATTTATGAGAATTATCCTTCTCATCTTTTCTACTACCTATTCCTTTAGCATCTTATGAATATCAATTTGTTGTTTGTATCTTATGATTTAAGTTGATTGCTTTTATTTAGTATCTTATGACTATCACTGTATTGTATCTTATGATTTATGATATTGTATTATGATTGTGATCATGATTTATCACTTGTTGCTTGTATGTACACTGAAAGTTTATTCACCAGAGACAAATTTCTTGTGTGTGTCCAATTACACTTTGCCAATAAAGATTCTATTCTATTCTATTCTATTTTGATTGACATATTAATCTGAGAAATATAAATTAGGTTGGTTTGTTTAAAAATTCATAGTGAATAGCATTTCTATAGCATCCCAAATCAAAGCTAAATATAAGGCTAAATGATGCTTTCATCACAAAGAGAAACAAGTAAAATATGTAACTAAATAGAAAACCAAACTATTCCATCAAACTGGATCAATATTACAGAAGACATAAGAAGCACAGCCATCTTGCGATTCCTGTCTGATGTCTCATATGAATGGATTTGTCTGTTTCATTCCTTTGTGAGTTCACTAAACCCTCAATCAGGGTGCTCCTAAAACTCTAGTTTAACTATCATAATTGCTACAATTAAATCAAAGCATATGTACTTTGCCACAGTTTTCAGTTCTCTTGGGTTGTTTAGATCAGGGATTTTCAAACTTCTTCAGACTATGGATCTTGTTAGTTAAAAATAACAAAAATAACAACAGAATCCCTGATCAAGAGGCAAAGCTGTAGTTATAAAAAATACCCCATTTGTGTGATTTTTTAATTTTTGTTTTTGCCTTTAACTTCTTACAGAACCCATAAATTCTTATGAAGGGTTCTATGGAACACCATTTGAAAAGGAGAACTTTAGATCATTTCCTCTCTGCTGTTACACATACATACTTCTACTATATATTGATAATCAGTATATGTAGTATAAAACAATGATATCAATATTCTTGTGTGCAGTATTTTACAAATGTATAAATTTTTTTCCCCCTATTTGCTTTCCCCCAGTGGTGGGATTCAAATATGTGAACAACCGATTCTCTGTGTGGATGCTACTTCTGGAAGTCCATTCTGGGCTTGGGCAAAAAAAAATTAGCTACCAGTTCTGCCAAAGTAGTGCGAACTGGCTGAATTCCACCATTGCTTTCCCTCTGTTTTCAGAACTGCAGTTTTCATATTCTCATCATTCTTGCAGAAGCTGTGGTTGCAGTTTTCTCCATTGAGCTGGAATGATTAGATTATAAGTACAGTGAAGACTTGGACTGAACTCATAAAGATTTAGATAAATTTTAGTAAACACTCCAGTGGAATGTTCTTAGATTTTAGCTTTTTTTTTTTTTAAAAAAAAAAGAAGTTAAATTCTTCTTCCCACAAAACTCTACTAATTCATTACATTCTCACCTACCACGTGTATTTGTTACTTGTTCTCCATTAATACTCATGTTACAATTATACTTAATACTTTGATCCAACTTTTTTTTTAAGCACTCAAAATTTTTTCTAGTCTATTTTGTACCATTTGGTTAAAAAAGGTTCTTCATAAAGGAATGATTGCCAAATACCTAAGATTCTTCTTTGTTAATGGGCATCTTGGAAAAAGATTACAACCATTGTTTAAACAATTGAGAAAATTTCATGTTAACCGTTATATAATATATAAAGTGAGAGAACTATTTAACTGGAGGATGGCAGAGTTAGACTGAAAACATCTTCATACCAAGTATTTTGCTATTTCCTTTAGTTCATGAAAAGATGGGGGAAATTCAGATTTGCAAAAGATACAATAACTAATACTTTCAGAAGACCAACACTGAAAGTGATTTCCTTATATTATTTATGATAGTCAAATGAAAATTTCCATCTAAACAAAACTGCATCCAAATGAAACTCATCAAATATATCATAAATATGAATTTGCTGGCACTTAGACAACTATGAAAGAAGATTAGACAAATTAATGGTAATAATATCCATGACCACTAAGCCTAAATATGTCCTTTTTTTTAGGTTCAAAATGCCAGCTGCTAGAGGGCAATAATACAAGAAGCTTGTATGGAAGGGTACTGGATGTTAGAATCAACTCCAGAATTCTCAGCCATCATTGCTACAGCTAAATTGCCAGAGAAATTGAAGACCCAATGTTAAGTCCTCTAAGTAATGGCGAATGGCATATAAATAAAATTAAATAAATAAAAATAATAAAAAAATAGAATGATGAAGACACATCTTCAAGTAACAACTCTTTATTTCGTTTCCAGTCCAAACTCCAACAATGAGCAAGGGCACGCAGGCCTCCTTTTATACGCCCAGATCCCCAGACACAATGATGGCAACCCAGGCACTTTTCCCGCCTTGCACATGTGCGCACAGCTGGCGTCACTCAGTCTGGTCCTGGGCAACTTCTGCAAAGCCCAGGACCATTGCAACATCCCGAGCCTGCATTTGTAGGCTCAGGACACAATACCCAGCATTTTTGGTGGCCACCAGAGTAGACAAGACTGCATCTGATTTACATTTTGTCTTAGCCACAGATTTCTTTGGTTTATTGTTCTAGAGCAGGGATCTTCCTGACTGAGGAATTCTGGGAGTTGGTCCACAAGTCATAAAAGGGCCAAGTTTGAAAACCCCTGTTCTAGAGTATAACCACAGAATAGGCTAGGTCTAGGGAGTTTTCCACTAAGCCTACATTTCTCATTCTGCACTCCCACTCCTTAAAGCTTCCCACCAAAGGGCCTTTTTTTTTTTTGCCAAGGATGACATGGTCATACATTATTGCTTTGTGTTAACCCCACCCTCTACTCTACCTACTGTTTCTCTAAAAACAGTTCCTGAAACTGGATTGAAGTAAATGACAGAGGAAGGAAAGGGGAAGGAAGAATTAGGAAGACAGAAAAGTTTGGGCTTTTTTATTTCTTTATACCCTATGGTGTGAAAAGTACAGTTGTATATTAAAACTGAATTCAAAGCATTGTCATTCACAGGCATTATTATTATTAAAAACCAATCTCCCATGATTTTCAATGGGATAAAGTTTTAGTTAATTTGGACTAGATGCTTAGTCATTCTAACCCAAGGATCAAACATACAATAGGAAGTATATATATTTTAAAAAATATCCTGAGATAGTTCCAATGGCTATACAGATGGCACTGTGTATACATTAGATAACCCTGTGATGGAACAGGGTTATCTAATGTATTTAGAAGAGCTTTGTTGGTCCTCTGTTTGTGGAATGAAGTCCTTTGCTTGTAAAGCTGTTTTGAAAGCTGTTCCCGGTAGTCTGAACAACACATGTTTAGGTATATAACCATGTGACTGCTAGCAAATCCAGTGAAGCAAAGGAGCTGTGCATTCAAGCAACTGAGGGAGTTTCAGAAGTAGTCAGTGCTTTTTTTGTAAGAAAAAAGGTGCCGGAACTCACATCTTGTTAATCTTTTATTTACCTTTCGCATGTAGTCAACCACTGGACTCACACCCAGTATAGAGGTAGTCGCCCCGCAGTAAGCACACAGCATGCAACCACACAACCAATCACAAGCTGAGCAGTGCCATAAGCTGAGCAGCCAGAGGAAGTACGCATGTATTGGACTCGACACACAAGCAGCCCTCATGCACCATTTTAATGATTTTGCAACCGATCTGCTACACTTGATAGGGTAATTCAAGTCCATGTAGACCAAACATCAAATTTTCAAAAGTTATTTTTAAAATGTGAAAAATCTGTCAAACAAAAGGTGCCGGAACTCTGTTCCGATGAGTTCTATGACAAAAAAAAAAAGCACTGGAAGTAGTTATGTGTGCCTTGCAAAGGCCATGACTACTTATAACACCTCAAAGAACTTTGCACTAACATGCTTTGTAAAATGATTATTTTGAAGCTTTTGCACAGCCGTGGCGTATAGACAATGGAAGACCAAATCAGTTACTAAACCTTGCTTTTGATACCACCTTATTTTCTTAAGCACATATTTATTATCCTGTACTATTTGTAGAAGTTAGAAAGATGTGTCAGTCAGTCAGAATAGAGCTGGAAGGGACCTTGCAGATCATCTAGTCCAACCCCCTGCTCAGACAGGAAACCCTATACCATTTCAGACAAATGGCTGTCCAGTCTCTTCTTAAAAACTTCCAGTGTTGGAGCATTCACCGCTTCTGGAGGCAAGTTGTTCCACTGGTTAATTGTTCTAACTGTCAGGAAGTTTCTCCTTACATGTACAGAATATGGTCTTAGTAACTGCACTGTGGTATTGATGCTTAGTAATGACACTTATGTACAGAATATGGTCTTAGTAATGACACTGATGAATCTACAGGAGTAAAAACATATCCACTGAGGAAGACTGGAATGAGCATCATTGTTTATTGTTGTCTTATTTCAACTGTTCTTTTGCAAAGATGAAGGTGGAAGGAGTCATCCAAATTCATTGTAAACCAGATGCTGTAATGCTAAAAGATACCCCCTGTCAGTGAACAGTGACACATAAATTTCAAAGAGCTGAATTTCTGTCTTCTGCACTATTCATATCATACCTGCCATTATTTCTTTAGAATTAATATTTTCTAAATTTCCTAAACCATTTACACTAAGTTTGGGCTTCTGTAAAACTGTATCTCTTGATCTTTGAAAGAAAAAATAACAAATCGTGATTTACAGGCTGTGCCCTCCCCTGTCACCAAAAGAAAATAAAGAATAGATTATGATTTACAGACTGTGTTTCATTTCCATGGGGCCACTACATTGACTTTGTCAGTTGCTAATGTGATAACATGAACCAGTAGTTGAGCAAAGGTAGCATTGTAAATTTCCTGGTGGGTAATGTTGGGTGAAGGATTACAGTAAATACACAACCATTAAGTAATGCCTTATGGAGAAACCCTTATAGCTTTCATTTGGGGCTTTGGTGACAAATAAACTGTGCTGAGGCTGTTTCTGCACCATCAAAGCTTTCTGTTGTCTGGAAACAGCCTCTTTTGTCTGTTTGTGTCTGTGAGGCAGCACATCAGCACAACATCCTTTGTTCTCCATTGTGAGACACATAAATTAACAAGCCATATGGTGTTGTTTGCTATTTAGCAAATGCTCTCAGACCTTTGATGTGCAGGATTCCCATACAGCAAGAGTGCAGAGCTAAACAAATCTTTAGGATGGCTGAAACAGAATGGGTGGTAACTGCCGCCTACTTGAAGAATTGCACAATCCCTCGTGAAAGTTACAGTTTAAAATAGCATTTTTTGTTCAATTAAATACAGCATAAATCTTTCTGTTTAATTCTATTTCAATTAGATACCTACTCTAGCAAAATAACAATTGGAATATAACAATTTCTGCTTATATCCATTAACATTAGCCTTTAAATGACTACTACTGTTTCTTCTCCTCCTCCTCCTTTTCACTTTTAAATTAAACTCAGGTTTTTTAAAAATATGATAAAACACTATTAAATGAAGTAAATTAGTATAGCTATAATAAAATGAGATGGTAATAAAAAAAGTGAATAAGTTAAAGAGTTAAAAATGAAAAAAGAAGAAATGAGCAAGTAATGACTTGAACATATTACTACATTGGAAAGGTCATAATATTAGGCAGAATGGTTGCTATTTTATGTTCTTGGGTTGAAGCAGCATGTAAACAAAGATAACAGATAGCAATCTGATTAATTGATGTACAATTTTTAGTCGGGGAAGCAAGATGAGTTTGAGATTTTCTCCCTCAGAGTCTAAAACAATTAAAGAGAGGGTGGGACCTACAATTTGACTTTCAATAGAAAAAAATTTCTTCATTCCAATAGAAAATAGGAAAGTGTAATTCATTCCAGAAAGAGGAAGCAAACCACCTACAAAATGTCTGCCAACAAAATTATCAAAAAGTAACTCACCACACAACCTCCTGCTATAGCACACCCAATACAACCTATGAAAATAAGAATACTCCCATACATTAAAAAAAATCTTATAAACAATCACACAGTTATAGACTATTACAACCACATGGAATCACTGTATTACACCTACTAAAGCCCCCCCCAAATATCTTTAGCAAACCAAAAGAACCAGTAGCCCAAGAAGGGAAAAAAGGAGTCTTTTACAATATATAATATACAAGCCAGAAAGAGGGCTGAGAAATATCTAAGACCCCTCACATCCTAGACATAAACTGTTTCAACTTTTCCCCTCAGGACGCTGGTTCAGGGCATTCCATGCCAAAACAACTAGAAACAATGATAGTTTCCCCCCACCCCCATGCCATCACTATGCTAAACACCTAATTCCCCAGCACTGTCTCATGCCTAAGGATATCTATTTATGTACTAGGGCTGTATTGCTATTATTATTCTTATCTTTCTCAGCTTCTCATCTTCCCTATTACCTTCTTCTATTTGTATCTTATGATTTATCATTTGTTAGTATCTTATGATTTATGGTTGTATCTTATGATTTATGATCTATGACTTACCACTTTGTGTATGTACACTGAGAGCTTATGCACTGAAGAAAAATTCCTTGAGTGTCCAATCACAGTTGGCTAATAAAGAATATTCTTATTCCTATTCCTGTAAGAGCCTGCAGGACAGACAGGCATAGCACATCTGTGAACACCAACAAGCAAGCAGAAAACATAAAGAAAACTCCTTAATCTCACAACACATAGACAGTTTCAAGTGGGAAAGTATTAGCATCTTGGACAAAGCCAAATCCGAAAATGTTAGGGATTTTCTGGCCTTCAGCCAAATCAGTCATCAATGTACGCATAGAAATAAAGCATGCTACCTAGGGGAAAACAAAAAACAAATGAAAATACATCCTCTCCAGCAGCCACAGATAAGCAAGGATTAACCCCTAACAACCAGGCAGAAAATAATATTGTAATCAAGGAACCACCAAGGAGGAAACCATACCCCCACCAAAACTGGCAACTACTATATGAACAGCCAATAAACCCCACACACTCACTTGCACAGATGTTGTTACCTAGCTGGGTAATGAAATATTTGCAAGCAAACACCCAAGCTCATAAAGCACCAATAACTCCTCAATATCTTTATTCTTTTTGTTATTCATTCCCCATCATTAAAAAAGTGAATTGTGAAGGTGATCAGCTTAACCACCTGCTTTTCAGTATGGTGTAGTATCATGTGATAAGAGTTACTGGATGAACCTGGTCCCTTAGTACAGATACTCACTCGTAATTCCTTTGGCCTACTTTTCTATGATATTCTTTCATACAACATGCCAAAACCTAGTGGGAGAATCAGTGAGAGAAAATAGTGAAGAATTATATTTTGCCATCATCTCCAGGTTACAGTTTTAATTATAGGAAGGTATGATTTCTCCACAAACAATGTGTTGAGTTGGTGAAAGATATTTGGATCTCCTGTGGGTACATTCATTCATCATTTGCTTGAGAAAAGATACTGGCATTCCTGCTGCCAAATACTGTAAGTAAAAGCTAAAAGTTTCTGTGCACGCTCATCTGTAAAGACCTTTAGACTGACTTCTCCATAATTCAGATGTTTCTGAAAATAACTGCTTTAAATCATTGTTATCATCATCAATCTCCTCCTCATCACAGTGAGAAGAGGTGAGCTGGGAAAACCTTCCATGGCTATATAATTCTGTACCTGTTCATTTTTTTTTTTGCTAACAAAGAGAGCCAGTTTCAGATGCTGTATTTTTGCCTGGGATCAGCAACAAATATGGAAGCAGTTGTTTTTTTGAGGGACACCCCCCCACACACACACATAGAACTTCAGTTTACTAGTAATGAATCATCACACGTGTGTTCACTTCTTGGTTTGGCGACAGTTTGTTAGGCTGAGCTAGTAGTAATTATTAACAGTGCTAGGGGGAAACCAGTTTACTAGAAAAGAAATGAAGCCACAATGATTGAGCAATCACAAAACTCTTCTAAACTCTTACAGAGAAAATGGACAGTTTGCAGGCAAAAGCCAGACTCAGATTTTTAATCCTGTATCTCAAAGGAGAAAACTCATGAGCTTATTCATGTGATACTTTTGTGTATAGATTTTAACATACGAACAGCAGTATGTTCTATATTCTTCTGTTGAAAATCACATTGGTAATATCACTGAAGATTGGGTCATCTGTAAGTACTTGTTTGTCTGCAGTAGAGTTCCATTCTGGCTCATTGGGACCCTCACATATATACCAAAGTGCTCCAGAACAAAGTGACAGTAGTCCTGTTTATACAGTATGTCCCTAGTAGTCTATTCAAAACACTGTTTCTCAGAAAGATTATGTCAAGGATGAAATTTTGGCAACTACATGCTTCTGCGTTTCAACTTGCCTTTAGATTAATGTGTGTGTGTGTGTTACTTTCCAGTGGGTAGATGGAGAAATGAAACTTCTTTGATTCAGCTGAAGACCATGAAAGCTTGAAGCCTTGTCAAGGGCACCAGAACAGGTCTGGATTTGAAGCAGATAGCTCCCATAACAAAGTGAATTTGTTGATATGGATTATGTAAGACATTGGAGGTTGGGCTGGAAAAACTATTGTTTAAGACTATGAATTGGTGTTGGAACCTCAAAGTTAATTTTGCTTTGACATAACCAAGCAGCGTATTTAATAAACAGTAAGATTTTTGGAAACAGAATGAATCTGGAATTTAATTTGGATTCTTGATGTTGACAGATTATATATGTGATAAGGAACATTCCTCAATCTCCTTGCATTGTCCATGGAAATCTGACAGAGGCTTCCATTCACATTTCCTTGAATGTGAGTAAACCCTTTGTAACTGTGAATTCTGATCTAGCAGGGTATTTGTTAGAATGTGCTATTCACTTTCACATATTGTGCTAAGCCCATGACACAGAAGGAACAAGAATAGGACAGGGCTGGGCAATTGAAGATGTTCATATAAACATGTCCATGTTCCTTATGTGGATTTTTACAACATGTTTTTGTTATTTACTTTGGGTGGCATATTCCAATGTTTGGATCTAAAGCCTGAAAAGAACTTATCACTGAGTTCAACCTAATGACAAAACATAATACTCCCTAAAAATATCTGCCAGTTTCATCAGATTGAACTTGTGCTCCAAGTTTCTTCCCTCAATAGCAGGCCTTAGGAAGTGTGCCTTTTCTGTACAGCCCCTACTCCATGGAACACTCTTCTCACTGAGTTCTGGAAGGCCTCCGCTCTTTCAGCCTTCTGGAAAACCAAAGAAATGTGGCTTGTTGGGGTAGATGTACTGGAGAGTGTTGGTTTCATAAGAATGGGACTGAATTTACAAGAAAGATTCATGCTGAGTAGTTTACTTGTGGAAGCCCCTACTAATTCTTAGTAAAGGCCTAACTTTGGTGAGAATCTCAATATGATAGCCAGCAAACTTCATGAAAGTTCAGACTGCGCCAACCGATAGAATTTAATAAAAATTAGAAGTAGAACTAAGCCAGCTAAAGCCCATGAGTTACTCAAAGCTATGTGACTTCTCCATGCCCATATTCATTAATGATCCAATACAAGGATTCACAAATAATCCCAACTTTACAATAGTTTATTAATTAGCATTTCACCAGAGCCATCTCTGATTATTTTGAATCCTAAAAGTGAGCAGAAGGCACAAAACATGCACATATCTTATGCTACGTCTTTTCTTATCACAGTGATACATAAAATCAGAATAAATATTATTGATTTTCTAGGCAATTGTTAAAGAAATACCCATGATGAATTGAAATATCTGCTTCCAGTCTATCAAATAAACTCAATCCTGACTCAACATAAATTCAGAAACAAATTTGCAGCGCAGTTTCCTCAATATATCTACAGAAATACAATATATTGAGATTCTACTGAGTAAAGTCCAAGGCTGAATTCAGAAACATAGTAGCTTAAATAAAACCTTTTTTTTTTAATTTCCCAGAACAAAAAAATAAATGGGCAAGTTTCCCACTTGTTCGAACAGCTGAATGGGCAATACTCCTTCCAACGCCAACATTTTAATTAACGAAAGATTCCCTGGTAGAATTTACCTAGTTCATTGAAGGCACATGACCTCACAAGTCACCTTCACAACCTCCAAAGATTTTAACAGTTTAACTGTTGCTGTGAAACACAAACAATCATTGTTGCACATGATAAGTAAATGAAGCTGGTTACTGCTTTGTATCGCTTCTTCATGCCCCTTGAAATGTTGGGAATTGTATGTGTTTCCCTAAGTCAGGGGTGTCAAACTCAATTTCATTGAGGGCCTCACCAGCATTGTGGTTGCCCTTGGGGGGCTGGGTGGGTGTGGTCAGGGTGGGTGCAGCCTACTGGGTGGGCATGGATGGAGTGGATGTGGCCTACTGGCTGGGCATGACCAGCTCTACATCGATCGCATCAAGGGTGCCTGTTGGGGCCTGGGCAGGAATGGGACAGATCTAAGGGTCTCTGGCAGAAGGGGGTGGGACCGGGGCAAGCACCAGGACATGGTCCATTTCTTCATTCCTCAAAACAGTGACACTTTCCCAGCATGCACCCAGGGGGCAGGGCCGATGCGGCAGAGGCTGGTTCCTCGCTGTTTCTAGATGGCCTTGTGGAACTAAGACTGAATGTGTTTCAGCATAGATGGCCACTACAAAATTGTACATTGGCTCCTGGCCGGCCTGGGCCACGGCCAAGGCAGTGGGGGCCATTCCCTCACTGTTTCCAGAATGGCTTCGTGGGCCACATGAAACCACTTCGCGGGCCACATCCGGCCCCCAGGCCTTGTGTTTGACATGTCTGCCCTAGGTGCTTCTTTTGTATCTTTACTTACCCTTTTCTTTGTTAAAGGTCTAGGTGCCCCTCCTGGTTGTCTAAGGCTGCCCTGAAGGATGACATGTGGATGGGTTCTAGCAGTGATGAATTAATCCTTGGGAGAGAAGGTTGTTCCTTGTTGGAGCTTGTTGAAATGTTATTCCCCTCCCCCCCCACCCAGGGAGAAACATGATTTCTTCATCAGGCTTGGGGATCCCCTGGACAAACAGAGCCCTTATGTTTTCCTTCTGATTCAAGCCACTAAAAAGCCCAGGCAAACCTTTATTAAAAGGAAAAATTCCTCTTTTCTTCATTCTTTAAGTAAAAAGTAAAAGTCAAAGCTCATTCCTCAGGATCTTCTTAGACAAACAGACATCCTACTCAGTGCTGGGATTCAAATATGTGAACAACCAGTTCTCTGTGTGGATGCCACTTCCGGAAGTCCATTCTGGGCCTGGGCAACTGAAAATTAGCTACCAGTTCTGCCAAAGTGGTGCGAACAGGCTGAATCTCACCACTGATCCTTCTCCATCTTGGTTAGATGGTTAGATTATGCAGTAAACTTATTTAGTCTTCAGTTCCAGATTGCTATAGAAAATATAGATGGGAATACAGTATCACAGAATGTTTTGCATTTTTAAATCTATTTTTAAGCTATGGTATGATGCTTTATACTTTAATTTTTTTAAAAAATAATTATAATTAAATTAAGCTTTATTATAAAAATGAAATTAATTTTATTTATTTTAATTATTGTTTTCTACCACAGATGTTTTAGTATAATTTGTTAACATTATCATCTTCCACAAATCTTTTCACTGTAGTGGGTTGAAATCAAAATTTTATTTTATACAAGTAAAACTATAGGGAAAAATCTGTCCCAAATTGCCCTGAATTGTTCTAGATTCGGGGTTTGCCTTCAAGTAGAGCATATCCTAGTTTGTGCAATCATGATCAACTGATTTACTTCAAAAATTATCTTTAGATGTTGCCATTTAATCTCTTTGTGAGTGATTCCTTTCCTGCTCTTATTCTAAAAATTATAAAGGTAGTATGCAAGTCTAGATTTTCATAATCAGAAAGACATTTTACTCCGAAACCAAATTATCCCTTTATATCTCCTCTGACAGGAAGTTGGTATTTTGAGTCTCTGATATGAGTTAGAAGATTGCTTGATCATTTTAAATAGAAATGATAGGGACTGAACTTGGAGTCTATTGCATGGAAATGATATGTTCCTTCAACCATCCTTCATTTGTTCAGAATCTGTAGCTGCATTGAAAAATTCCAAATAAGTAAAGCAACCATGAAATAGAGACTCAATTATAATCAAGTTCTTTCAATCATGCAATTTCTGTGGCACTCTCTCAACCTTCGCCATTTCAAGTTGATCGTGTTTTGCTTTCTTTGATGACTGTAGTGGTGTAATTGCATTTCCCAAGAGTTATAACCTGGCACAAAGGCATTTGCCTTCCAACAGTAAAAAGTATAAAATGAGAAACCATTTTTTCAATGAACTGTACTATAATAGCCCATCTCTTTAACAAAGCTGCTAAATTTAAAGGAATTGTTAACATTACTAGTAAATTTTTATCTGCAGCGAAATGCCTTCCTTGGGTGGTCAATGTTTTTCTCTTGCTTTATCTCTTCTATTGAAAAAGTTATTGCTTCAGTTTTATGTGCACTGGCACCAGCTTTTCTGTTTACAACATGGAAGAGAAGAAGAATTAAGCTCGGTTTCACAGTTTATTTATCCAGAAATGTAGCAGGTAACAGCTGACCATGTAGGGTAAGGATCTAGTGGTGAATCGAGGTGTTTGTTTTAATATGGATTTAATGCTGAAAGCAACAATCCCATATGGAGCTCTTTCTCCTTCTACTGCTGTATTTAATTACTATCCCAATGTGCTACATTTGGAATTTCAGAATTTCCAACCACCAGACTTAGAATTCTGAATCATATGATCCCAAGCCATGTGAATGATTCCTGTGCTAGACTTTCCAAATGTCAGCTTTCCAGGCAAGCCAGGTCAGAAAGGACTATTGGAACCCTAGTTTATTGTCATGGTATATAATAATAGACTCTTGAGACCCTGACAAGAGTTTCTGTCTCCCTACTCTTACGCATATCTTTCTTACTACACCCTTTCATTCAGATGACACAAGCTGCTCACGCACATAAGGTGGTATTAATATAACTGCCCTTGCATTCCTTTTTCAAGGAGATCAACAGCCCCATAGCAACTATTTTTTCTTAGGTAAATGTTTTGTCATTAAAGCTATATATTGCTTCATTGGGAAGCTCGTCTCAGGTGGAGGTGCTTTCTTTCCATAGCAGCAGATCTAACTAGAGAACAGAGTACTAAAATTTTAAACTACAGAAAAGAATTTCTCAAAAAATAGAGACCTACAGTACATAAAATGCCTTGGACCTGTGCCTATTGTGTATGGCATAAGGTCTGAGGGCTTTATGTGGTTCCTAACCTCATCCTTTGCCTTCTCCTCTTTCTAAGGAGCTGTGGTGGCACAATGGTTAGAATGCATTATTGCAGGCTAATTCTGCTGACATCGGCTCAAGGTTGACTCAGCCTTCCATCCTTCAGAGTCCAGTAAAATGAGGACCTCAGGGGGAATATGTAGATTCTGTAAACTGCTTAGAGAGTGCTGTAAAGCACTGTGAAGTGGTATATAAGTCTAAGTGCTATTGCTATTGATAAGAGCCTTCTACTATTACTGTAAATCATTAAAAAGCTGTGTCTCAGTTTCATATTATTTTTACGTGAAAAACACTTCAAAACTATAGAGCTGGTACTAAAACAAACTTAGCATACGTTTGCTAAGAAAACTTAGTAAAGATCAAACCTAAAACTCTTCCCTTCCAGCCATAGGTAATAACAGAACATTCTGACTGTATCCCATATGCATGATACCACCATGTCTACTGAGGACCTCATCCTGTCTAAAGTTGTTGAGTGTTCTCCCAGCCATAAAAGATTCCTCCCTCACCCTGATGTATGAGGTCCAGGTTAAAGAGCAAGAGCAGGATCTGCAATTCCTTCTGGGCATAGCTGTTGGAATACTTAATTGTCTTCTGGGCTTCTCAAAGTCTTCTGGAGTGGGCAGCTATAATGATACATTTAATCCTCATCATCAATCTTCTACTTCTTCATTATCATCCTTAGACTACCCTCCAGCAAACTGAGCTTTTCTTCACACAGTGTGCTACTTAAACCACATGTCCCTGTGCATGAAATAGCAGCATGCAGACATCAAGCCAACCTAATCCTGGAAAAATAGAACAGTTTTCTTACCCTGTGTTTCTTAAATGTTTAAATGTAATTTCTTTCAAAAGATTTTCTTTCGCAGCTAGCCAGCACATATGCTGGTCTTGGTATGACACCTTTGCAGAATGCTTCCATGTTGAAACTCTCCAGACACTAAGTATGTAGATTTGACTTAGGACAGGGCTCTGTTCCACGGCCTTTCTTCTGAGCAAAAATGAGATTTATCTTACTTCACAGATTGATACTGCCAAATGACCTTTGAACTAACCCCTGGAGCCTAAAAATTAGAATTGACTCCCTCATGGACCCACAATTTGACAGATGATCTGTTATTTTTATCTTAAGCAGAAGCAAAGGGACCATAGGCAAGATGATATTGGAAAGCTAATAATTCTTGCACTGTGTGTGTGTGTGTGTGTGTGTGTGTGTGTGCTATGCCCTTTATCATTGCCCTAAATCTGAACTTTCCTTTGTGTTAAATTTTTTACCCTTTTTGGTAATGGACAACGGTGCTTCAGAGGATGCTACTAGTGGTAAGGCTAAAATTTACTAGTGGCACCTACCCTTTCCTCTGTCCTCTTGTTTCATTATTCCATCTATAGAATCTCCCCATCATATTCTCCACTATAATTCTCTCCTAAATTTAATCTCTAGTTCTCATGTTTAAGTAAAATGTAAATAGATGAGTTGTGATTTCATAATGGTGAGGAAGACTGTGTTCAGCCAGCTGTCCAGTCTGATATTAGCTGTTGGATACCTTCAAGACCTGTCTTGGCTTTTCTTATGGTTCTTTGTTTTCACAACAAACTTGGACTTCACAGTCCTTCAAATAAAATAGATTTCCTTCTAACAGATAGCTATTCCCTATGAAAAAAAATAGCACCTATATTTTAATATTATGACCTATACTGTATATAAGAGCTCTGAATTTTGTGGATTTATCGTTCTTACGAAATACACTTTATAACAGGTGATCAATATTTTCCTGCTGTTAGGTATATTTCCCAAGGATAAAACTTTCTCAAATAAATGCATCAGGATTCCAATTTTTTTTAAAAAATGAGACTTGTAATCTGAATTGCTAACCCAAATTATCTGAAGTAAATCCTGTTAATCTGAATTGCATGAGTGAATCAAAAATGAGGGGCTGAGTTGGCTATCTTTCAAATGCTGTCATTGCATTTTGCCTGTAGGGCTGATGATGGCTTCTTGAAAAATGTTGAATTCACTGGACATTCTCTGCAGCCCTGTATATAAACTCCCTATACAGTACATGGGGTAGCCAAAGCAAAACAGTATGAAACAGAATGGGATAGGCTGGTTTTCCTGGAGCCATTTAGAATTTATGCTCCAATGTGCTAAGATAAACTAGGCCTCAAATAAGTAAAAAAAGAATCTGGAAATACAGCAGCAACCTACCTCTTCAAAGAAACTTGCTGCTTAAATAATCCTGATTATAAAAATACTTGGCAGGCAGTAATCACTTTGGGGTAGTGTATAATCCCATAAACTGCTTTTTTTGTTAATCTCACTAGATTAGCACTTGGAAAGAGGCATCTTCACTGAAACCCTCTATCCGAAAGGGTTGTTACCGTAGAAACATCTTCCTTCCCTGTTCAAGCAGCTAAAAAAAACAGGAGGAACCTTGATTCAAAGGAAACAGTAGACAGTTTAATGGCTAGCTTTGTTTCTCCATAGTTTACAGTAGTTGGAAGCAATAAAAAATCATAATAAATGTTTATTTTATAACTAACGTTCCTACTGTTCTCTCAGCACATTAACAGAGGGCATGCAGAATTTGAAGCTCAGTGTTTATTGGCACAGTATCTGAGAGAAATACAGTTGACACGCAAAGGAGAAACAGGGAAAATTTAGTCCTTTCTTGAATAAACTTCCAACCAGGAAATGCTAATAAGTACTTAAGAAAAGAAAAGCAGTCCGAGTTAAAATAAAAAATGAATATTGTTGCGTCCTTGGCGGGAAAACAGACACGAGAAGCAGCTGGAGTTCTCAGTTTCTTTTATTCAGCGTTCAGCTTACAGGAAGATGGCTTCAGCCTCGCCCAAACGCCTCGCAGCCTCTTATATAGGCAACTCCCGGGTAAATGGGTTACTTTTCCCGCGCCAGCACCCGCGCATGCGCACGGCGCTGGCGACAGCCTGTCTGGTCCCGGGCAGCTTTGCACCTGCCCGGGACTGCCTGCAAACGCCCGAGCCGTTTGCAAAGGCTCGGGACATAACACCCCTTTCCCCCGGGCTAAAACTACTACCAACATACACATTTATTTTATATGACATTTGCTCCCCAGTGCTCCCACTGTTTACTGGCCTTTGCCTTGCCAGCAATGTTATGTAGTCTTCTAGGTACTTGGGAGATTTCTTTGCTCTCTGTTACTCTTAGCTCTGGTTACTGGCATACGTTTTCTAGTTTTGTGTGTGTTTTGTTTTTTTTTGTTTTTTTTCGTTTTTTAAAGTGTTTTTTTCCTCGCTCCTGACTGGAGGGAGGCGTGAGCCTGTTCTCTCTATTGTGTCCTGGTGTCTTCCAAGGACTGTGCCCCGATGCCTGGCCTGCTTGCTTGCCCACCGGGCTCGTCAGGCCAGGGCTTCTGTTACCTTGTGACCTGGTTGACCTACCTAGCTGTAGACCCTCAGGCCCTTTGAAGTGATAGCCGCTGCTGGGCGTCTCTGTAGAACCTCCTAGGTCAGTCCAAGACCTGTCAGGAGGCTGTCCATTCCCTGAACCCCATTCTGTGTTCGGGCTCGTGTGGGTTTCTGTACTTTCCCAAAACTCAGGTGTTCCCTGATGTGTGCTAGGGTTGTTGTAGTCGGGACTTGGTTCCTCGACTAGCTCTGTGTATGTTTGACCCCCTGTAGGATTTGGGGTAAGGTCAGGCCAACCTTGGGAATTGTGTGCCAGTTCTCTTGCGGGGAATGATTTGTTGGGATGCCCCCGGGTATCCTCCGTTGCTGGCGTGCTGTGTGATGTGTGTGGAAAGTGAGTATGCCCCCGGGGTGACTCCCTGGCTGGAGTAGGCGTGAGTGCCTGTTGTGTGGGTAAGCTCCATGACTTTCTTTTCGGAGCAATTGCAGACCCTTGGGACGAGCCGTTTGTGGCTCCCTCAGTGGAGGTGGGCAGTAGCTCTTGCCCTTCCCTTTGCTCCAAAGGGTCCCTCTCCCCCCCTGGAAAAGACCCAGGAGTCTCAGCAGAAAAGTCTCGCCTAGAGCGAAGTTGGTCGATGTGCCGACGCAGGACACGACCGTTGTCCAGGGCAACATCGTAGGAGAGAGGACCTGTGATCCTGGACACAGAAGCGGGGACCCATGTATGACCAGGCCCGTAATTGCGAGCCCAAACCGGGAAACCCACAAGTAGTTGTCTAGGTGCCCTAGGATGTGAGGTAGATGAAGGCAGTCTGTCCGGATGCAACCGGTCAAGTTTAGTAGTAAGTTGACGCCCCAACGAAGTTCAGCTGGGCTTCTCCCTGTAGAAGTGGACGGTGTGGTGCGATAAGAGAGGAGAAAGTCAGCCAACCTGTGATGCCAGTCCCCGTAGGTGAGTCTTTTCAAGGCGTCCTTTGTGATGCCGCATCAGACAGCACAACAAAACCCCCTCCAGGCATGCCGTTCAGCCATACCGTTGGTGGACGGGTGGAAGGGTGCAGACGTGGCATGACGAATCATGTTTGCCTGTAAGAAAGCTTGGAATTCGGAGGAAGTGAATTGAGGGCCGTTGTCGGACACAATGACATCTGCAGCCCGTGTGCAGCAAAAATCCCCCTCAGTACCTGAATAGTCTTTGCAGTGGTGGTGGAAGAGACAGGTACAACCTCAAGCCATTTGAATGGCTGTCAACAAGGACCAAGAAGAATTGACCCTGAAAGGGCCCAGCGTAGTCAATGTGCACCCTAGACCATGGAGACTGTGTTTCCTCCTCTATGTCACCAGACTTGGGGCATCTCTGGGCGAGGATCGTTGGCACAGGTGGCATTGTGTACCGTAGCCTTCAATACCTTTATCTAAACAGCCACCACAAGTGGCTGCGTGCAAGAGCCTTCATGCGAACAATGCCAGGATGACCCTCGTGGAGGGATTCTAAGACCCTAGTCCTCATTGAGTTGGGAATGACAACTCTGTTTCCCCAAAGCAAACAACCCTGAGAAAGGGACAATTCGTTCCTTTTGGACCAGAAACTCTGAAACTCAGGACTAGGGCAGTGCTCAGGCCACCCGGACAGGACCCAGGAGCGGACACGTGAAAGTGTGTGATCTGTACCTTTTTCAGCGGTAACATCCCTGGCACTAAGAGGGAGCCGGCAAGGCGTGGATTGATTAAATGTTGACAGCTGGCCGGGGTCCTTCTACTACTGGCAGAGGCAACCTACTTAGGGCATCAGCTGGCCCATTCTTTCCAGGCTTGTGAGTCATGAAAAATCATATGCGACAGCAAATAGACCACCAAGCATTCAGGGGAAAATGAATGTGGGGAGTCGCTTTACGTGTGGTAAACAGTCCCCGTAACAGAGGCTTATGGTCAGTGGAGACGTGAAATGCTGCCATATATAAAATCGTGGAATTTTTTAATTCCAGCAACACCAGCCAGAGCCTCCCTGTCTATCTGAGCGTAGTTGCGCTCGGCAGAAGACAATGTTCTGGAGTAGTATGCAATAGGAACCTGAGTTCCATCAGACCTGAGGTGACTCAGGACAGCTCCGACCCCGTAGGGGGATGCATCACAAGCTATGCACACAGGGAGAGACTCGTTGAAATGTGCAAGAACACTGTTAGAAGTGAGCAAGGCCTTGACTTCTTTAAAGCAAGCCTCATGTGCTTGTGACCACAGCCCCACAGCTTGTTTGTCTAGTAGCCTGTGAAGAGGCTCAGCTACACTAGCTTTATGTGGAAGAAAAGAATTGTAGAAATTCAGGAGGCCTAGGAAGGCCTGAAGTTCGGCCTTAGACTTTGGCCTGGTTGCTTCTAAAATAGCAGTTAGTTTGGATTCAGCAGGATGAATCCCAGCAGCATCAATTTTGAATCCCAGAAATTCAGTAGAAGGCACCCCGATCTTGCATTTGTCTTTTCTGAGCTTGAGGCCTGATTCCCTGAATCTTAACAGGACAGCCCTAAGTCGTTCAGCTAGAATGTGTGTGGAGTCTCCTGCAATCAAGACATCGTCAAAGTAGGGGCAGACCCCTGGTATACCTCGTAGTGTGTTTTCCATTACGCTTTGGAAAATCCCAGGAGCGACATTTACTCCAAACTGTAGCCTTTTTACTTGAAAGGCTCCCCTGTGGGTCACAATGGTCTGAGCTATGGCAGCATCATCATCAACAGGCAGCTGTTGATATGCTTGAGCTAGGTCAAGCTTTGCAAAAACACGCCCCCCCTTGAGAGAGGCCAGGATGTGACTGACCACAGGAACCGGATAGGCATGTTGCTGCAATGCCTTATTGAGTGTGCATTTGTAATCAGCACAAATGTGAATGTCCCCATTTGCCTTTAGAGGCGTGACAATGGGGGTCTCCCACGGGCTGGAATCAACAAGGTTCAGGATTCCCTGTTGGATTAGTTGTTTCTATTCAGGTCAATCTTACTTTTTAAAGCAAAAGGGACCCTTCTTGCTTAATCCTAATGGGAGTGACAGTGGGTCAGCTGTAAGGACACAGGTGGTCCTTTGAATGTGCCCCAGCTGGGGCTGAAAACATCTGCAAATTCTGTGCAGACTTCCTGTAGGTCGAGTGTTTGTAAGCTATTGAGTCCTGTGACGTGTATCCCCAGGGCCTCAAACCAATCGAGTCCTATGAGACTCGTTCGTTCACCCCCTACTACTAATAAGTCTAGTGGACTTCAAAACTCTTGTATTGCACGTTAAGGGTGGCCTCCCCCTTAACACACACTCTTGCGTTCTGAAAATCTGTTAATACAATATCAGAAGGCCTTAACTTGGCCTTAGACCCACTTCTGGAACAAATCTTCCTAAATGTATGCAATGAAATGATGGACAGGGCAGACCCTGTGTCTAGTTCCATAGATAATGGAACCCTTGTAGCTTCACGTTGAGTGACAGCTTTTTCTTCATGGGCTTGTGTGTGCCTGTTCTACAGATGCTTCTTCGCGAAGCGCAAAACCCTACCCTATTCTGGCTGGGGGATCTGGTACCTTTCAGGCGTTCTTCTTGGGGTTGTGCCTTTCGTCGGCTCAGACACACAGCTGCAATATGCCCTTTGTTTGCCGATGCCCGGCAGGTGCGAGGGCCGGAACTTGCAGTCGGTTCTCCTGTGGCGACCTCCACAGCCGATGCACTGGAGCAGAGCCGAAGAGCTTCCCTTCTGGTTCTCTTCCTTCGCGGGGTGTAGACGGTCGACTTCCTCGTCCGGATCCTCCTCGGAGTTTCGTCGGACGTCTTCCTGGTGCACGGACGCACCCTCTGCACTGTTTCTGATCGGCCGCATGTTTTTTGATGGCGCCGCCTGCTGCTTCTTCTGCGGTGACTTCCCTTAAGGCGTCTTGGAAGGATAATTCTTCCTTGGCAAAAAGTCTCTGTTGTAGCTCTCGATGCCTTAGCCCGCACACGAATCGGTCCCTCAGTCGTTCCTCGAGGACCTTGAACTCGCAGGGCTTGGCGGCCTTCCGTAGCGCGGCGATGTATTCCTTGGCTGTTTCACCGGACCGTTGATCCCTCTGCTCGAAGGTGTGGCGCCATGAGATAACGGACACCTTGGGGTGGAAGTGCTATTTCAGCAGCTTCTTCAGGTCTGCGTAGCTTACAGACTCTACTGGAACAGGTGCTACAAGATTTTCTGCGATTTCGAAGGCGTCTTGGCCGCAAACGCAAAGCAGGGTGGCGGCCTTCAAGCTATCTTCCCTCACTTGGTTTGCCTTGAAGTCGTTCTCCATTCTGGATACGTAGGACTCCCACCGCTCTGGATGTGAGACGTCGAATTCCGAAAGCCTTCCGATTTTCGCCATCTTCGGATCTTCAGGAGACGGGTCTATCAGCCAGCCTACCCCCGAATGCGCACCGGATGGGCGGGTAGCTGCCGAGTCGACGCCGTTCCTCTTCCGCCGCTCAGGACTCCTCGGGTAAGCTTACACTTCTTCCTTTCCAGGTAGTGCAAGGTATCCCACCTTCGTCGCCAGTGTTGAGTCCGTGGCGGGAAAACAGACACGAGAAGCAGCTGGAGTTCTCAGTTTCTTTTATTCAGCGTTCATCTTACAGGAAGATGGCTTCAGCCTCGCCCAAACGCCTCGCAGCCTCTTATATAGGCAACTCCCGGGTAAATGGGTTACTTTTCCCGCGCCAGCACCCGCGCATGCGCACGGCGCTGGCGACAGCCTGTCTGGTCCCGGGCAG
The DNA here is from genome assembly GCF_016545835.1 of Crotalus tigris. NCBI lineage: Eukaryota > Metazoa > Chordata > Lepidosauria > Squamata > Viperidae > Crotalus > Crotalus tigris. The sequence continues at coordinate 2,106,915 of NW_024100081.1, forward strand.
CTTTGCACCTGCCCGGGACTGTCTGCAAACGCCCGAGCCGTTTGCAAAGGCTCGGGACATAACAAATATAGTAAAGAGATTCAATCTATTTTGCATGTTTCTTAGCCATCGTATCAATACATAGAAGTTTGAAGGGCAGAGATGGTAACTGCCTTGGCATCCCTGAAATGGGAAGTGGAGACATTAATTCAGATCCATTTTCTATGTTACAGAGTAGACAGGGAATTTGGAGTATGTCAATGTGATACAATGGTTAAAGTGCTGGACTAGGAATAGAAAAGACCCAAGTTCAAGTCCATCTTCAGCCACAGAAACTAAGAGACTTTGGCCATTCAGACTCTCTAAGCCCAATGCATTTCATAAGATTGTCGTAGGGGAAAATAAATGAGGAAGGAATTCTACATACAGGTGAAACTCGAAAAATTAGAATATTGTGCAAAAGTTCATTTATTTCAGTAATGCAACTTAAAAGGTGAACCTAATATATGAGATAGACTCATTACATCCAAAGCAAGATAGTTCAAGCCATGATGTGTCATAAGTGAGATGATTATGGCTTACAGCTCATGAAAACCGCAAATCCATAATCTCAGAAAATTAAAATATTACATGCAATCAATAAAACAAGGATTGTACATAGAACAATATCGGACCTCTGAAAAGTATAAGCATGCATATGTACTCAGTACTTGGTTTGGGCCCTTTTGCAGCAATTACTGCCTCAATGCAGCATGGCATGGAAGCTGTCAGCCTGTGGCACTGCTGAGGTGTTATGGAAGACCAGGATGCTTCAATAACGGCTTTCAACTCTTCTGCATTGTTCGGTCTCATGTCTGTCATCTTTCTCTTGGCAATGCCCCATAGATTCTCTATGGGGTTCAGGTCAGGCGAGTTTGCTGGCCAATCAAGCACAGTAATCCCACGGTCATTGAACCAGGTTTTGGTGCTTTTGGCAGTGTGTGCCTCTCCATTCTTCCTCCAGACTCTGGGTCCTTGGTTCCCAAATGAGATGCAAAAGTTGCTCTCATCAGAAAAGAGGACTTTGGACCACTGAGCAACAGACCAGTTCTGTTTTTCTTTAGCCCAGGTAAGATGCTTCTGACGTTGTTTGTTGTTCAGGAGCAGCTTGACAAGAGGAATACAACATTTGAAGCCCATATCCAGGATCCATCTCTGTGTGGTGGCTCTTGATGCACTATCTCCAGCCTCAGTCCACTTCTTGTGAAAGTCCCCAACACTTTTGAATGGCCTTTTCCTGACAATCCTCTCCAGGGTGCAGTCATCCCTGCTGCTTGTGCACCTTTGTCTTCCACACTTTTCCCTTCCAGATAGCTTTCTATTAATGTGCTTTGATACAGCACTTTGGGAACATCCAACTTCTTTTGCAATTACCTTTTGAGGCTTTCCCTCCTTATGGAGGGTGTCAATGATGGTTTTTTGCACAACTGTCAGGTCAGCAATCTTTCTCAAGATTGTGATCCCTACTGAACCAGACTGAGAGACCATTTAAAGGCTCAGGAACCCTTTGCAGGTGTTAGCTGATTAGATTGGGACACTTTGAGCCTAGAATATCAAACCTTTTCACAATATTCTAATTTTCTGAGATTGTGGATTTGGGGTTTTCATGAGCTGTAAGCCATAATCATCTCACTTATGACACATCACAGCTAGAACTATCTTGCTTTGCATGTAATGAGTCTATCTCATATATTAGGTTCACCTTTTAAGTTGCATTACTGAAATAAATGAACTTTTGCACGATATTCTAATTTTTCAAGTTTCACCTGTATAAGCTTCTGATGGAAAGGTAAATCAGTAATGTAATCCTAAGAGGTCAAACTGTGCTGGTATATTGTCTAAAGACTGGCTGCTCAATTATGTCTCAGTTAAGAATAATCAACAGAAACTGAGAAATGGAATATTGCATGAAAAACCTCCCATAGCTGAAGCAAGATTGTTGTTGTCCCTAATGCTATTAATGTAGTTAAAAAGAATTGATTGCTTAAGACTCATTGAATCAGGCCAACTCCTAGTGATTTGGTGGAGAAATATTTGCTGTCCCACTTTTCCTTCTATGATTACCTGCAGCTACCCCAAGTAAAACACAGTGATATCCTCCAGTTTATCCTTCTACTGTCTATTGTCTTCCAGTTCTTCTACCTCTTTTATTGCCATGCAATATGTGATCTTCTGCTTCCTTTTCATCACTTCAAAAAATAGCAGTCTTTATTTAAACCAGGATTGCTAGATTGGCTTTTCTTGCAGTCTATGGTATTCTTAAATCACTATCTATATCAATTTATAACTCAAGGGTATTTTGTTGCTCTTTCTCTGTGACAACTTTCACAGCTGAACATTAATTGGTAAAATATTTGCTTTAACTTTTGTGGTCAGAAATATTATTTTAATTAAATCTTTCATTGTCTTCCCTTCCTCAGTTTTCCAATTAACTGTCCCTCTCCATTTTTTAACTCAAGAAAAACCCATCTACATCTTTACTTTTTTGCTCTCGTTTGTAAGTTTAGAATGCTGGTTGACCTTAATATTTATTTAATTTTTCACCATCCATGTTTTACTTTTGTGATTTATTATTCATTGATTGTGCTTATATACACACACTAAATCACTAAAGATTCCTGGTGATTTACAGTAATAAAAACAACCATATGCAACTATACAAACAGAAAATCCCTAAAATCACCTGAAACAATAGAACATTTAATAAGAAACAATAATAGGTGTTTACACAAATGGTATTCCTCCAAGTCCCTATAAAAGAGTTCAGTTTTAATGGATTTCTAGAAAACCATCAGGGAAGATATAATCTATCACCAGGGAAAGGGAATTCTATTGTGTGGCTTCCATCACTGAAAACATTATCCCTGAACTCCTACCCATCTCACCTAATATAAACTTGGAACATGAAATTTTCCCATTAGGGATGAATGCAGAAGAGGAATTCTGCAGATACTCAATTCTTCTATGTCTTCTTTAACTTCAGCTACCCAGTGGGTGTTATATTTATAATTCAAACTTTCAGTGTTATCCACTTTTGATTCCAGTTACCATCTCTTCTAGTCCCGCCCTTTTGATAATACAGGTAGTCCTGGCCTTACAACCACAACTGAGCCCCAAATTTTTGTTGCTAAGCGAGACAGTTGTTAAGTGAATTTTGCCCCATTTTACAATCCTTCTTGCCAACAGTTGTTAAGTGAATCACTGAGGTTGTTAAGTTAGTAGCACCATTGTTAAGTGAATCTGGCTTCCCCACTGATTTTGCTTGTCAGACGGTAGCAAAAGTTGATCATATGACCCCGGGACACTGCAACTGTAATAACTACATTGCCAAGTATGTGAATTTTGATCACGTGACCATGGGGATGCTGCAATGGTCATAACTATGAAAAACAGTCATAAGTCACTTTTTTCAGTGCTGTTGTAACTTCTAATGGTCACTACATTAACTGTTATAAGTTGAGGACTACCTGTATATTTGCTATACAAATTAAACAGGTATGGGGATAATACAGTATGAATATTTGTCTTATTCCCATTTCTGCTCTCAATTATTCTGCTTCTCCAAACTCAGTTGTTCATTGTATGAACCAATGTTTCTCAACTTTGGTAACTTTAAGATGTGGGGACTTCAACTCCCAGAATTCTGGGACTTGAAGTAAACAAATCTTAAAGTTGACAAGGTTGAGAAACACTAGTACAAACTATTTAGAAGAATAATCAGGGGCTTTGATGTACTCTCTCCAATACTGTAATAGGCTGTAACAACAACCTTGGAAGACAGGAGGAAGAGCTTCCACCTAGATAACTTATAAAATCTAACTCCATAGTTGAAGAAGTGAGGAAGACTAAACTTTGAACAGCTATTTGAAATAATCAGCTAAATATTCTGAATGCCTCTATGCTCATCACTTGGAGAAGTGCCACCTTTGCTTTCTAAGATCATGAGTTCCCATACATATGCATGTTGAAAAACAACATTTGTGATTAGGAAAGCTTCTGGTCAATATTCTATGCTGTAAGCTGATGACTTTTTGCATACCTTTGGATATTCAAAGTCAAGCCAACAGGAAAATACTAGCAATTCCCCAAATAACTTCAGCCATGCGCAGATCCTTTCACAACCTGGTACCCTCCAGTATGTTATACTACTATCTGCCAGTTGGTCAATCAGGCTGAGAATGTTGGGAATCTGGAGAATACCAGTTAGAGAAGTACGAGGCATAAAAGTTTAGAAATAGAGATAACAAAAAGCATCTGTTCCTTCCCATAAAACCATTTGAGAAGATCTCCTGCCTGCACTTGTCAGATGTTAAACAATTAAATAGATATGGTCTGGGATAGTTACAGATGTCAACTTGGGGATGATAAGAGAAATGAGAGCAGAAAAGAAAAGAAAGCTCTTGGCCAACCCAGCATTAACGTATTTGTCATTTTTTTTTTTAAAAAAAAGATTTATTTATTTATTTATTTATTTATTTATTTATCCTATTTCTTAACCACCCATCTCCTCAGAGAGGGACTCTGGCAGCAACCAATTTAATCAATATATAAAAACATTATATGAAGTTAATATTAAAATATTAAAATTAAGATTATTTGTTTAAAACAATTGTAAAATGTAACACTATACATTTTTAAAAGGTAAACCATTCCAAGATGGGTATTTAGCAATTGTTAATATACCATATTTTCCAGCATATAAGGTGACCCAGCGTATAAGATGATCCCCAACTTCGGCGCTGATTTCCATGCCTAGAAAATCATCTGCCGGAAACTACTGTAATTTCTGGAGTATACAACGACTCGGTGTATAAGACGACCCCCGACTTCAGCACCGATTTCCACACTTTAGAAAGTCATCTTATACGCCGGAAAATATGGTAGGTTTGGGGCATTCTCATGGGCCCAACCAGCCCCACAGTTCTGGGGTCCTCTGTGCCCCCATGCAAGGCTGAACTTCTAAGTTTTGATCCCTTTGCAGAAGGCCAGGAGAGTGGGGACCCACTGCACCTCTGGGGACAAGATGTTTCACAATGCATGGGCAACAGCAGAGAAGACTGTCTTCCTAGACCCCGCCAGTCAAAATTCTTTGACTGATATGCTTTTCAGATAAAAGAAAACAACCATCCAGTAAAGTTAGTGTGAAATGAATAAAATCATTAAATACAATGCAGCTCTTGCCATCTTGCCCAGCAGTAGCAAGGAATGGAAGTGATGGTTTTTTGACATAAAACATTCTTGCTTCTTCCAAATTAGAGTCACTTTGCTTACACCAATTCTGAAAGTTAAATAGCAGTTACATAAAGCACACTAAAAATCTCTTCGCACACACAAACACATACTCAGATCTCAAAGAGAGCACGGACTGATAAATTAGAAATAACAAAGAGCAATATGAGTCATATTAATGATAATATATAACTTTGGTGCTGTCAAAAATCCAAGATCTTTAATAAGACAGGCAGGAACAAAAACATGGTACTGTATTAAGGCTGTGCCCAAGTCTGAAGTATTGCTTTGCTTTAAAAAAGCTCAGATGTAATCATCTTTTTTGAAACTATCTCATGAAGCATCCCGTCCCCTCTCTTTTTAGAAGTATGACTTATTATCATGTCAAGCCTCTCATTTGACAGTCCTGGAGCTACCAGACAAGGCTCAGGGCAATATGAAGCACCTCATCAAGAACAGTCATGTCACCACCACAATGCAAACAGTCTCATAAAAGCTAAGTATAACTCCTCACAATATGAAGGTAGATTGGACTGGTGCTGAGGAAACTAATATCTTGAATTAGCAGGTCTGTGCATTTTAAATCAAGGGAGTAGGTAATAATTTGTTGACAGAGTTAATGTTTGCAGGCAATTTTTTTTAAAATAAAAAAAATGTCATATTATTTTTGTCTGGAGAAAAATCCCTGCATACTTCAAAATATAAAGCAGACTATTAAAATAATGAGGAAAATTAAAATAGTTCTTTGCCTAAACAGCAGTCATCTTTCTGCTGTTTAGATTTGAGATTATCCCCTGATATTGAAAAATGTCTCTGTTTTTTTTTTTTTTAGCCTTTAATGGAGAAGTGATCCGTAGAAATAAATGGGATAAGTTTTTCAAGAGCATGGAGATAAACATTATCTTCTGTTAATTGTCACAGTTCAACAGTTTCTAAAGACATGGCAATATTACCCAGAAATCAGCCTTGCTCTGAGGAGACCAGACATATTTATCTTCTGCAGAAAAGAAAAAGATTACTTCAGTGTCTTTGGGTTGTTTTATCTCTGTTTGGCAACGTGTGTAGAAGAGAGTTGAAGAGCAAAGGTGTTTCTATCCAGTCTTCATCAAATTCAAAACAATTCTGTATAACACACATTGTAGTGAGGAAGAAAGAAATTGTTCAGAGAAACTGTTCATTTCAATTCTGATAATTAAAAGGATAGATTGATCAAATTTCGGTTTATCTCAGTAACTTATAAGAAGGCCATATTATTTACAGGTGTATATGCTGATTATTATTATATTTTTAAATAAACTTTATGCAGGCACTTTGACATCTGTGACTATTCCAATTTAGAAAGCCTTGGGGAACACGATTTTTACATAAATCAGAATTGGACCACCTGCTTACCCTACCACTAAGTGTAATCTTTAAAACCTAGATACAAATGCTTAGGACAGCAGATGACAAGATACATAATTATTAGATGGGGAGAGAGGAGATAGATGTTACAGGATTGTGATCAAAATCATTAGTTGAGAAGATTGTGGTGGAAGTTAACAAGGTGGAATGTGTAGGCTGTTCAAGCTTCCTTACAAACTTTTCAAGAGATGATTGAATAGTGTCTCTTTCCTTTCTTGACTCTATAATATAGCAATGTATGGTCACTTCCTCTTTTCACTTCCAAAAATTGTGTAACATTGCGGTCTATTTTCTCAAACTATCGTGAGGAGCAAATTTTATTTCTTTGGTGTGAACCTTTGTAGCTCTTTAACTGGTTCATTTGCTTCTGCTGTTTTGACTGCTTCTAACTTTATCAGATCTTAATTTAATAACTCAATTCCATTGGTTTTATTTGCTTTTCATCATCATTCACATCCACCCTCAGCTTTATCTGTTCAGCAAACTTCATAATTTTTCTATTACCCTTTTTATGTCTTATCTCTCTCATAGTCTTTGAAGCTGTTAACCAACCAGGATAATTTTTTTTCCCCTGTAACACATTCAAACATATTTGGAGAACTAGTGCTCAAGGCTTAGAGACATTTCTGTTGATTTGGTAAACAGTAAAAATTTCTGATTCTTGGCCAGATTTTTCTGATACCTGCATTAATGTTGCTTATAGGTAGTAAACTTTTTGTTCCATGGATTACATGCCATGTTCAATAGAAAAAAACACAGATTTAACATTTGGATGTGCAGACCGCCAGGATAAGCCTGAATGGGATCTTATCTCAGCAGCAGTCTTCCACTTTAGGAATAAAACATTTGATGTCTTATTCTTTTGAACTAGTTTTCAAAAAAGTCCCACTGTGATTTAAGTGCTTCCATTTGAAAGGAAATGCACAGGAGGACAGCCTTTTTGATGAATATAAATCTAGGGGGATTCTGAATGATAATGAGGTAGTAGTTTCAGCCTGTAATGTTTTGCTTCAAACAAAATCATAAAGCTATCAAGTGTAGCCTTAAAACTACACTAGTAACGTTTATGAATTTCTTTTCCTCTGGAAATATACATTCTTTCTCATATTTTCTTCCAGAATCACTGTGTCTCATTGGTCTCTGTGTCTCTTTGGCATTAAATAATTGTAATCACCTTCACCAATATATTTTTTAACAAATCAGGATACATGCCTGTTGCTTTCATAGCAGCATAGGAGCCTGACCATTCCCTTTCACCTTATGAAAAGTAGAACTTCATCTTAAATCTATTAAATCAACCACTGCTAGCCATAAAGTTGATATTACTGTTACTGTACTTCCTATTTATATATTTGCAAAGATGTCTAGCCTTAGCTTGTATTGCAAGTAGATTAATTGGAATGTGGTGTTAAATTTGAACTTCAGTCCAAAATGTTAGTTTCTATCTCAAAGAGTGGAATATTAAATTATTGTTATTAATTTTAAAAATACCAAATTTGTCTCTTGCTCTTTTATTGTTATTCATATTATAATTGTTATCACAATAACAAGTGAACCCACTTCCTGTTCAAAGGAAGAAAGGTGTTGTTCTCTTTCATACTTTATTATTGTCATGTTCTGCAAGTTGGTCCTACATTTTTGCTATGACTTGATTGCTTTTCATTCATTATTACAGTGCAATTTACATATAAAGTAACATAAGCATTGCAGAATAAAGTAATAGCAATGCATGATTCAGAGAGGAATACATTGACGCACAGACTATTTTGTGTTACATACTAATGCAATTCTTATAAAAACATTTAAGATCTGGAAAAGCAGAGATACAAAAAGCAGGCTACTTAGAGCAATAGTTTTCCTTATAATGATGTATGGGTATGAGAGTTGGACACTAAGAATGGCTGATCAAAGAAGAATGGACTCCTTTGAACTGTGGTGCTGCTGTAAATTATTGTGTATACCATAGATAGCCAGAACAACCAACAGAGTTGTATAAAACCAGAAACATCACTAGAAGCCAAAATCACAACACAACACTTCATCTTATTTACTTTGGCCATGTCAGGCATGCAAATTCATTAGAGAAGTCAATGATGCTAGGAATGGTTAGTGAATCATGAAGAAGAGGGCAAGCAAAGAACTCGCTGGCTTGATAACTTCAAAACTGATACAAAGATGAACATCCAACACCTGAAAGAAGCTGTGCTTGACAGGGCAGCATGGAGATCACTTGTCTATAAAGTCACCAAGAACTGGACACAACTGAGCAGTTAAAACTAATTAACTATTATATATCTCTGATCATACATAACTCAGACATTGACTTTATTCTTTACGGCAGTATATTGTGTGCTTATATTCTTATGGAACTGTTCAAGACTTACAAATCAAAAATCATACTTATAGTCATGAGACATTTCTTTTAATGCTGTAACTGTGCATATTGGAAATGCACCTAAAAGTGATGATATCCCATCCTTCTCAGCAGCATGAATGCACAAATAAAACATAATTCTTGTAATGGATTTATGGAGACAGCCATGTTTTTTCCACACACAATATCTCTGGACTACTCTCTGTGGGAGCTCTTGTAGAATCAGTAGATTTACTGTTGGCTTTAGGGATATCTATTAGACTTGCCCTTTTCATGAATAGAATTTTGAATCGGTAGATTTCATTTATTTAAAATATTTATAGCCTTCTCACTATCCAGAGCATTTAAAATATTTATATTCTGCCCACTATCAGAAAATTTAAAATACTTATAGCCTACCTACCATGCAGAGGACTAAAGCTCTTCAAACTGCAGATAGACAATCACATTCTTTAATGCTTGCCTATTGTGCAAATATTGTGCAAATAAAAGATTAATACATAATGCAAAAGTCTGAGCTACAATCTTTTTCCCTTAACTTTTATTTTTCTGATTCTTGGAAAGTATTATTTTTTATGTGGGGAAACCGATTAAAAGTACTTTAATTAACATGCATGCAAGATCACATAAATTATTAGTACTGCTTTATAAAACCCTAGTAAGACCACACCTGGAATACTGCAACCAATTTTGGTCACCACACTACAAAAAAGATGTTGAGACTTTGGAAAAAAATTCAGAGAAGAACAACTAAGATGATCAAAGGCCTGGAGAATAAAACATATGAACAATGGTTGCTGGACTTGGATTTGGCTAGCCTAAAGAAAAGAAGAAATAGGAGTGACATGATAGGGGTATTGCAGTATTTGAGGGGCTGCCACAAAGAAGAGGGGGACAAATTATTCTCCAAAGCACCAGGGTGCAGGACAAAAAACAACGGTTGGAAACTGATCAAAGAGAAACAACCTGGAATTAAGGAGAAACTTCTTAACAGTGAGAACAATTAACCAGTGGAACAGCTTGCCTTCAGAAATCGTAGGCATTCATTCACTGGAGATTTTAAAGAAGAGACTAGACACTTGTCTGAAATGGTATAGGTTCTCCTACTTGAGCAGGGGGCTGGACTAGAAGACCTCCAATGTCCCTTCTAGCTCTATCCTATCCTATCCTATCCTATCCTGTCCTGTCCTGTCCTGTCCTGTCCTATCCTATCCTATCCTATCCTATCCTATCCTATCCTATCCTATTCACTAGTGGAAAATGAATAATAATATTTTCCTTTGCAATTTATTAATTACAAATATGCTAGAAATGGGATATTAATATGGTATGTCTCCAGAATAACTGCTATTCTTTCCTCTAACTTACCACAAATTTTTATAATTAGGTAACTCAGTCTTTATTGATGGCTGACAGACTCTAAATCTAAGTTCCCAACTTTTTTTTTTAATTTAAGAATCATTTTCCTGGTTAATATAGAAGGTGACTTTTTAGTGGCCCTGTTGATTTCTTCCCCATGGTTATCTCTGCTCAGAGAGACTACTTTTTCTATAAACCTGGAAAGCACTTCAAAGCTGCATTGTGTAAACATAAATCCATTCCTTTTGTACTTTGGAAATAGGTAATATAGCAGCTGAGAGGTGAAGGGTACTGAAGCTCTTGTTTATTTCACCAGGAGTCAAGAGATGGGAAACATCTGCCACTTACACGCTATGTAAGTCTTGAAAACAAAGAAGCCTCAACTGTAGTCCGGCTGAATAAGCACTGGCATAAAAGCTAACGACAGGCTGCTTATTTAAAAAGATCATTATACAGAACAGTCATGTAGGGAAGCCAAGAGGACCTGAAAAATGGGATAGAAGGGAGGAGGGAATAGGAGGGAGGAGCCAGGATTGCATTTCATGATTTCTTGCTAGGGGTCAAATCTGATCTCACTTAAGCCAAAGTGCATTTTTCATGTCAAGTTTCCCCAGGAGCCAGCATAGACACAACCTGTTGCAGCTGCGACACCCATTTGATTCATCACAGTTTTTTGTACTTAGCACTACGTTGATGTTCAGAAGATTACTTTAGATTAATATTCATTTTCAGCTGAATATTTATGACTATGAATACATGTAAACATAAAATCAGGTAGCTGCATAGCCTTTAATTCGTAGGAAGATGTTAGTGTGAAAAATATCCAGTTATTATTTCCTTCGCTACAAGGTCAGGTTCAAAATTTGAAGTGAAATAAGGAAAAACTATGGTGTTTTTTAAAATTCATTTATTATTTTACTTTACTCTGTGCCTCACTTTCTTAGTTTTGTGAAGTTTATTTCTGCTAAATATCAAGCTCACAAGCTTCTTAGAAGAACTAACAATCAGAGGAAGAGATTATCAGTTCCTCTATTTTTCTGACAGGGTCTAAATCAGCATTTCTCAACCTGGGCAATTTTAAGATGTGTGGATTTAATTATTGGGCATTATTAATAATTCCCAGCTTGGAGTTGAAGTTTACACATCTTAAAGTTGCTGATCTAAGTAACACTGGCCTAAGTTATGGTCTATATGGGTTTGTATATGTGATAGAGAGATTGAGAGGCAGGGAGAAAGACAGAAATAGATAAGGCAATTGGCTGTTTGAAGGATCCAGTGATAAATAGTGGTCTGAAAGAAGGATCACCCTATAAATCTAATGCAGGAATGCCACTTATTTAGGAGAGCTTTTAGTATATACTTCTTCTTTGCAAACAGACAGATTTATAACAAAGACATTTCCAAAGGAAATAAACTTTTAAACTATGGTAAACTAGGAAACTAAACCTCAGAGAGTTATAGCTTGACTTCTTCTCATTTATGAAAATGGTGAGCATCTGATAATATTATTTTTCAAAATTTTTGTCCAGAGAAAAGACATTCGAGAATCATCCTCAAAGCTTAAACCATGATATGCTTGGATTTGAAGGAACTAATCTTGCAGGTTTGCTCACTTGTTTGATACTCTAAACAATTATATATAGAATAGAGCTGGAAGGGACCTTGGAGGTCTTCTAATCCAGTCCCCTCCCCCCCCCTTGATCAGGAGAAACTACATCATCTCAGACAGGTGATTGTCTAGTCTTCTCTTAAAGATCTCCAGCACCCACGATTTCTGGGAGTAATCTGTCCCACTGGTTGATTGTCCTCACTGTCATGAAGTTTCTCCTATTTGGCCTTCAAACAAGAAATTAAGGACTGCTGCAAATGAGCCTTTGGCTTATACTATACTTTTAAATAAAATCACAATACAGGGCATTTTTTCTGAGGATTGAGGATTATTGATAACACAATGCACTACTATTGAAACATATCACTCATACAGACATTCCTTACTAATTCCTATGAAAGTTCTATAATGTGGACTATTATTCATCCAACTTGCATTTATCATGCCAGTTTTAAAATATGGCCTATGTGTCTGTCCCCATGTCTCATGTTCAAATAGTTCAGAGATCAATATTATCTGATCTCAAGAATTGTTTAGAAAATTGAAAGGAGAAGAGAACATTGTAATCTTTAAAACTTTTAAAAAACTATTAACAAATTATACAGTACTTTTTGATGCAAACAAAGGGGGAAATTTTTAAGGGGACCAAATCATATAAAATAAAACTGTATTGTAGATGTGCCTGCAATCCAGAGATGGGTGGGTGGGAAATATTCTGTTTATGGATATGGATTGATAGGTAGGAACAAAACAGAAATCTAGAAAAAAGAGACTGAGCTATTCAGATATCCAAGAATAAATCAGAAGGATAACAGTTTGGTGAGTATATTCTTGGGAAAATGTCTATGTTTTGAATATGTGCTTTAAGCATAAATCTATCTGTATATACACATGGCAATACAATAAATCTGAAAGTGTTGTTGCTTTGATTCCTTATGATGAAAGATTGAAAGACTTAATGAGGGTGATAAAAGGATGATTTTGGGGGGGGGCAGAGTGGACTTTGGAGAACAAACATGGAAGAAAAGGAAAGAATAAATGAAATGAGAATGATAGTAGAAAAGAGATAATACCTGCTGTATAAAAAGTATTAAAAGAGTAATTAATTACCTGGAGAATACAAAGTATAATTGAACAGAATAAAAATCATTGTTATCCAGATTGCCACAAAAGTATATGGAGTTACCTAATAAGAAAGAATAAACCGTGGATGAGAAAAATGAACATAAAAATATGCTTGCTATAAAGAAAAAAGGAGGATGAAAGATATTGCATAAAATGTACATAGAGAAGAAGGCAGTTTAAAAAATGTACAGTACTTAAAAAGATGGAAAATGATAGATAGATAGATAGATAGATAGATAGATAGATAGATAGATAGATAGATAGATAGATAACCTTTATTGTCATTTTTTTCCTATGGGCACAATGGCACACATTAAAAATGAAGTTTAGTTGCTTGCGCTCAAAGTGTACACATATATAACACACATTTAAACATACTATATACAACATATGTATAGACCTAAACCCTTACAGATAAGTAACATATAAATATTAATCACTGTCCATCTTGAATACATAATGGAAGGAGGAAGCTTTAGTGTTCACAAGGTTAATACTGAATAGAACAAAACTGTGACTGAATCGGGATGTTCTGCTTCGGATACCATGAAGCCTTCTCTGGAAGGTAACAAGAAAAACAGGTCTTGTGGACCCTGCTCAAGCAATGCAGAACAAGCAATACAGAATAATGGTAACAGAACTAAGCACTTGTTTTGTAAAGGATTGCAGAGGTCTAAATAAAAACAATCTCATAGAGTGACTGGAATTCCGAATAAAAGAGCAGAAGTGCTCCAAGATAAAACTGAAATAAAATAATGTTGGAAGAAGTATTTTAGAGATGTTGAGGATCAATATGAGAATGATAGTGCCTTGTCAAAGAGGGAAATTGAAATGACTGCTATAAAAATTAGTACACAAGGGGGAAATGATGAAAAATATCATAAAGGCTGTGAGAATGTTGAAAAACAAATTGAAGACTATAGGTGCAGAACGTATAATGAGAAATTAAAATATGGAAATGTTTGTTTAGAGGTGCACACTCTGCTAAATATATCAGTGCCTGATGATTAAAAAGATGCTGTTTCCATTGCACTATACAAATGATAGACAGGGAAAGTAAAAACCGAAAACAACATGTTTGTTAAATGTGCCTGGCAGAATTCTGATTTAAAAGGTTAAAGAAGTGATAGCGAGCATAATTTGTCACTTGCAATGCTGGTTTATGCCAGGCAGGGGGTGTGAGAACAGATTTTTTTTTTTTAACAGAAAAATGGCTTTCAAATATGAGAAAATTTATTGCACCTTTGTTAATTTAAGATAGAATAAAATAAATAGTCCTCAACTATGGAATGTTTTGCATGTAGCATGCTAAATGCTTAGTAAATAATTGAACCTTCAGTAAGTAGTAAGATAAGGATGTATGAAATCCCTGTGGTTGTTTGATGTATATAAAGGTATACAGAATTTGTCTGGAAAGATTAGAGGTGTGTTGGCTGGGTGTGTGAAAAGAACCCTGTATTTTTGTGCGCTGATAATTGTGTGCCTTGGCTAAGAACCAGAATGATATGTACCCAAAATTAGATAATGTGATGATAGAAGAAATGTGGATCTGAAAATTAATGCATCAAAAAACATAGCAGCTGTGTTGAATTGCAAAAAAAAAAATTAAAAAAAATAGAACAGTTACATGATTTTTTTATATTTTAAGAATGTTTACTAAAACTTGAAGAAAGATGAGAAATTTTAAGAATACCAAATACATGTATAAAAGTAGTAAGTAGTATTGGGGAGTAATAACTAATAAATAATTGCCAAATAATTGAAAAATGGGTTGTTATATGTAAATGACATATGGGTAGGTTCCACAGTATGGGAATAAGTTACTTATGAAATGTTTGTGGTAAAAGAAGAGGGGATAGAGTTAAGAAAGAATGGCTACAGAGTGAATGTGAATTGAAAACAAACATGACTGACCACTTCAAAAGCAGTACATTATGTGGTATCATATAGAAAGAATAAATGAGGATCAAATTGCAACATGAATATGTGAGGAGTAAGGTCAAGAGATGCAGGAAGATTGGAAAAAAAATATGGCTGTGACATTATGGATAGGACCCTTGAAAAGAGAGAGAAATAAATTGGTATTTTAAATAAACTATTAGAATTTTAAAACAGAATAAAAAGTAACAAAAACTAATATTAGAAAGAAAGAAAGAAAGAAAGAAAGAAAGAAAGAAAGAAAGAAAGAAAGAAAGAAAGAAAGAAAGAAAGAGTGCAGAAATCAAAGGAAACAAAAAAGATTATGAAGTGACATCCTACGGTACTTTCTTTTACAGCAGTTATATGTATGAATATAAATTAACCTCTTGTTTATTTTTTGCTGTAATCTTTTTTAATCATCAAAACTATAAATTGGCATATGGATAGAGAATAATATTGCTGTTTATTATTTTTAGTAATTGATTTCATTTCATTCAAGGGTATTTCTTACTCTTTTTATATCCTCTGGGTAATGTTGTTTAGGTGGAAAAGGAATAATTTCATATGTAATGATGTATGTATGCAGAGTATCCTTAGGATGTAGTAAAAAAAAAAAAAGTCAAGATTGCAATGAGATCAAAGTTCACCTTTTTGTCCTGTGCAACATATATATATAATAGGCAATATTTGGGTTTTTGCCATTGTGACCATTATTGGTGTACAAATTTAATGGTTAAATAAAAATAATGGTTTTAATGGTTAAATAAAAATAAAATCTTTTTAGAACATACCCTATGGAAATGTTTACATGCATATTTGTATGTTATGGACTGAATCCTAGGTAAATAACTATCTTTATTGCATTTGGGCAAGTTAAAAGAAAAAGTTGGCAAATCCTTCCAGTATTCGCTACGTAACAAAAGAGTAAAATGTAAAAGACTGGGGGATATTTATGCTAAGATCTGCAAAGCCTTATGTTTTATACTGCCAATATAAGCAGAGTCTTGAATGATGTAAAAAAAAACAACCAGTAAAATAAAACATAATCTCTCTAATAATACAGAGTAAAATATTCCCCGCCCATATATATATGAAACATATTAAAAAAGGAAGAGCAGTTGGGTCCCAGGGCTACTGAAAATTAAAAAGTAGATGATTCATTCAGTTCCAGTGGGGAAGAAAGGAAATTAATGCAGGATTCTCACAAATGTTATCTATATGGGGGTATTGTTCCTATTTCAAAGGAAATGTCCACTAGTTTATAGCCTGATTTTATATTATGGGAATCAAATTTTATCTCAAGAAAGTTAGCTAAATTAATGAAGTTAACCTAAGCAAAAATAAGAAAGGTGGACTGGATTTATTTTGGACCAAATGCTTTGTTATGTTAAATCCAGCACACTATGTTTTTATGAACTGGAAAAAAAATCTGCTCAAAATAAACCTTTCACTGTATCTTGAAGATGTATGTACTTTAAATGCAAGCTGCCACTTTGTTCGGAGCTGTAAAAGTCAATTGACATTGCATGTCAAACACATACACATGTGGGTGTAAAAATCAACAGTGTTTTCAGCCCTGAACCATATATATGTATTTTCTCAAAATCAGTAAACTGTGTCCTTCACAATAAGGTGTTTCAGGAAAGAGCATATCTGACACAATTCACATAGGTTATGATTTACAAGTGACACTGGAGGTTTAAGTAGTTTTAATTCATGGTTTCAGAGATTTAGTGAGAGAATAAAAGTTGAGAGGACATTAATTTTATGCTGAACTTACCAATTACATCATACGTGGGTGTATGAGTACACTTCCCCTGGGTGTTGGCTATCCATTTAGGACAAATCTAGTACTCAAAATTAAATTTATGAAACAAGAATGACAATTTGGAAAAGATTTTTAAAGGCTGTATTTTGAGATAATATTTTGAAATAACTATGATTTATGACCTGTCTCTTTGTTGTTGTATGTGTGTACACTGAGTGCTTATGCATAAGACAAATTCCTTGTGTGTCCAATCATACTTGGCCAATAAAGAAAGCTCTATTCTATTCTATTCTATTCTATTCTATTCTATTCTATTCTATTCTATTCTATTCTATTCTATTCTATTCTTCTGTGACATCATTATAAATAGCTCTGAAATAGTTGAAAGTATCCTCTAGTTGTATGAAATTGAAATGCCTTATTAAACCTGGCCTTTTCACGTCTTGGCCTTTTGCCTAATAACAAAGGTAGTGTATTAAATTTGTATTGCATAACTATATTTTTGTGTGGATAGGTTCAAGGTAGCATTATCAACCATGGTGACTTTTGCTCCATCCTGTGCGTCAGTTGCAGATACTGATTGACCCGTTTCTTCCTTTTGCCGGAGAGACAAATGGTGAGAACACATCAGATGTGTTTTCTCCTGTGAATATTCTTAGCAGAAAAGAATAGCAAATCTTGAACTGGAAATGAACTATGATTTCTTCTTAGGTGTCACAACCCTTTCCTTGAAAACGCCCTTTCAAAGGAAAATAAATATCTTGTTTTCAAGATATTTGGGAGTATGCTATTAAACAAAACAAACCATTCCAGTCTATTTTCTATGATTGAAAAAAGAAGAATTATATAACCGTTATAATTAATTTAACTTAGAATTAATCTAAGATAAATTAATTATGGCTAATACAAGAAGCGTGGATTTCAGTTGTTTAAAATATTTGACCAAGGCTCTATTCACTCATAAGGTTTAATTAAATGGATTTTTTGTCTTGTACCGAAATGGTAGAAAAGGAAGAAAAAGTCAAGAAAGTTTGCTGTGCTTTCATAAACAGCTATTTATTTGAACCTATCACAGCTCCACTAAGAGCCTTAATTTGGTTCATATTATCATTGGTCCAACAATTTTGGAACCCAAGCATAATTTAAGATGCTGATAAAATCTTCAAGAATGTTAAAGTAACAGGCTATCATTCTTTGCTGGTGCAAAGAAGGTAATTAACTAATAGCTGTCAAACCCAATTGTAACTAATCATTTTGCATTATTAATATGGATGGTATTACTCAAGCTGAACAATATAATCTACTCAGTGATAATTCCTGTTTTTGTTTCAGGGCAAACATAACATGACCCATTTTGCAGAATTTCAATAGGCCTTTATCATGCCTTGAAGTTTGCTGCCCTAAATGGTTATTATAATATGAAAATGTATATATAATTGATGATAGAAGATAATAGGACAGCAGGTTTGGGGAGACCATCATTTCCCATGACCCCATTCCAGTGGTGGGATTCAAATATGTGAACAACCAGTTCTCTGTGTGGATGCCATTCCAGAAGTCCGTTTTGGGCCTGGGCAACAAAAAATTAGCTACTGGTTCTGCTAAACTGGTACGAACTGGCTGAATCCCACTACTGCCTCACTCTCTGCTGGACTCCACTGGCAGGCCTGCCTAATCTGATGTATCTAATCCACATGCTGGAAGAACCAACAAACAAATAGAAAATTCCTTATTTGCTATTTGTGCTGCCATTGAACAAGGAAAAGTATCAGTTGCTAGGGTTAGGACAGATTAAATAAAGAGAGCATCTGGGCACTGGTGTAGGGGCAGATTTTTCTCCCCCAAATCCAATGATTTCTAATGAGAATATTCCACACAATCCAGTTTCTGTTAATACTTTAAAATATTTAGAAAATTGGATATTAAAAATTGTATTTTAAAAATCACCGGCTAGCCAGATTTATAATTTATATAATTGCCATTATAACAATTATATAATTTATATAAAGGCAGAATCCAAAAAAGATTCATGGAATATTCAGTCATCTGAATGAGACATACTGACATAACACAGTATTATAATTCCTGTTATTGTAATAATTGGACAGACACAAGCTAAATAATTCTGAACTATTCTAGGCTCCCGTGCTCCGAAGCAAAATCTATCATTTTTAAACAGCCACGACAAAGATTTCAGTCATAACATTTTGTATGCTTCTCAAGATGATCAGGGGCATTATACGTTCTGGGTATATTATACTATTAAAATTGAATATATAAGTGCTCTTCCAATACAAACATACCTGTTGTGCAGTAAGAGATGGCTGATGTAATAATATGAACTTCCTCCTTCATCCAAGTCACACAATCTCGTTTTGTCTTAAAAGCAAAAGGTTTACAAAGAAGCAATATGATTATACAGGCTGAAAGGCAGACACACTGCACAAAAGTATTATCTGAAAACGTATTTGCTTGCATACGTAAAAAAATGTGTATATATTTTATTAAATGACAAATGCCATTACTATTTCTTTTTTTGACTAGGCAGGCATTGGTTTGGCTTGTAAATTGAATTGTATTGCTTCCAACAAATTGTGAAATGTACTAGCTGTAACTAAAAGCTATTTAGTTTATGAAGTGTGAAAATATCTCAAACTTCTCCCTCCCTGCTTTTAATCCCCTTGAAAAACAAGCTTTTTCAGTTCCAAAAAGAAATTCATATATGGATGAGGCAAGTTGTTTAGAAATATTTTCATGCAATCATAGCTTAACTTTATGATGGGCAGATAAAATTCAGCACAAGTTGTTTTCTCATCGATTGCACATTAAAAATTTCTGGCTGGGAATTATAAGAGTTGTAATCCAATGCATATGAAAAGCTTATGTATTTTTTATGTGGCATCCTCCTGCAATCCCAAACAATTCTCATTGCATGATTAAATATTTAAAATTTCATAAGAGTGGCTATCACACTCCTGCACTGTGAATGGTGTACACTAACAATGAGCTCTATTAAGTTTACATTACTGGAATATTTAATACAGTCATTAAGAGAATTCTGAACCAATTATCATCATCTAAGTAACCTTGTCTTTTGCTTAAACTTCAGTATGAAAATTGACTTTTTGCCTGTAAACAAAAAGATGAAACTAAAAAGAGTGAATGGCTTTCATTTAGATGAATCAAACTACAAAAGTCAACCATGATTTTTAAAGAAATCAGACATATTGATTCATAATTAAACACACCATGATCTATGGCTTATTCAATCATATTGAAATAGAATATGTATCTTAATTTTTACTATATTAGAGGTTAAATATATGTTCAAATAATGAAAATCCATGGCAGTTCATCTAATCCAGACAGAATGCTTGAGATGTTTTATCATTATGAAATTGTGTTGAAGAAATAACAAACACATTACAATTAAAAGTGTCTTTGCTCAGCCAGTTTATAAATATTTTGCAGACAACCATTTCATGCTATTATGCAAACCTAGAGATTGTATTTTATTGCTATGAGTTGGCCCAAGTTGTTTTAAGATCAGCCCTATACATTATTTTGAATTAATTAATTAAAAATGTACATCTAAAATAGCGTCTCAATGTCCATTCATGCAAATTTTCAATATTCTTATGTTCTATCTACTTCTGTAACCAGGATACATTGGGATATTTGCTAATTATATTAATCAACAAATGCTGTTTTGTAGCCAACTACTTAAGCCCAGTAAAAAAAATTGTTTTAATTTGACCCCAAATTTTTATCCTATTGGATAAATAGTGTGGACTTATCCAAAAATAGTTTGAAGATTTCCCCAATCTGCTGTTATTTTTAAAAAGATTTATATTCCCTTGCAGATAGGAACAAGTTATAAAAAGTTAACCTTCACTGACATCCTTTTTCTCCCCAAATCAGGTTGCCTGTAAGGAAAAGTGGATTAATTATCCCTCAGTCATTGCAAACAGTCAATCATGAAGCAATGGAGTCCATTTGTGGTCATTTAGATAGGAAGTTGTTGCAAGTAGTTAGAGTACTAGAGGTGATATATATGTCTTTAATTGCATTAAAAATGCAAATCCTGGGTGTGTGCATGTTAGAAAAACAAAAGAAATCGAGCACCAGGATAAAAGTATAAACAAAACTGTTTAATATAAAACCACTTAGCTTTCATCAGCCAAACTGCCAACATCATCAGAGTGAAAGTAAAGGATCTGGGAATTTACTTATACGGCCAGCTACTTCTGCACCCTGCTCCTTGAGCGAATCACCAGTCCATTTGCTTCGATCGACTGTGATGCTCCTAGTCATCCTGCACCTATCAGCATATTGGCGAGTTCACAAGCTGTTTCCCCGCCCGCAGTTGCTCCCTTAGCAAATGCTAAGTGGTTTTATATTAAACAGTTTTGTTTATACTTTTATCCAGGTGTTCGATTTCTAACACTCTCTCTCTCTCTCTCTCTCTCTCTCTCTCTCTCTCTCACACACACACACACACACACACATACACACACATACACATATATATTAAAAAGTCCTTCAGTTCTGTTGTGTTTTTTCCCCCACCATGCCAGGTTATGTGATAAAAATCAAAGTTAATGATGGTAGTGCAAAAATGGTAAGCCAATCTTCCAATCTGCTGCCCTTAAATCAATAAGGTGGACAGGGAAATAGGAATGAATGAGTTCACTGTTGTCACACAGAAGCATTTTCAAAAGGAACTGTCATAGCTAATCTTTGAATGGGCTGGAATGCTGGAGAGAACTAAGATCAGCTGAGGAATTTAACTCTGCAGCTGATAGAAATGAATTGGCAAGGATTTAGAGAGCCATGAAGAATGGAAAGGGGAAAATATGGGGAAATTTTAATTCACCCAATGCCCTCGGGGAAAGGAATGCATTTTAGAATATTTGGATATTTTCATTAAAGGAAACACATGCAACAGAGAGTTGGCATCATTTAGGGTGCCGTGCTATGTGAATGGCATGCCAAGCTAGGGTTAAATAAGCACTCAATTTATTTATATATTTATCGCTGTAACCTACTTTTTGGGGAAGGAATCTGTCAGAGTTCACACAGGGTTACTTTTCTGCTCCAAGGCATAATAGCAAGTTTATCACATTTGAAAAATTATTTCATGAATCAGGTCTTAGCTGAAGAATGAAATATTGTATTGAAGTATAATCAATATGAGGTTATGGAAGTACAGAGAAAGAATGAGCCAACATAGCAATAACATTGATAACTTAGACTTATATACTACTTTACAGTGCTCTACAGCCGTCTCTAAGTAGTTTACAAAGTCAACATATTGCCCCCAACAATCAGAGAGAAGTCACTAGAAAAGGCCTCTGTGGGAAGGCACTTTTGTAAGTGTCTGTGTGTGCTCACACATGCACTTGGATACCCAGGGAAGAAGCTGCTTGCAAAGGTCTTCAGCACAATCCCCTTATGCTAAGCAGCAAGAGAACTGCACCACACTGTTTTTTAAAATACAATTTAAAGTTCTTTTTAGTCCAGAGTAAAATCACTATTCCAGAAGGAACTATACCAGAGAATTGTATTTCAGTGTTTGATTTGTGTAAAGCAGTTTGGATAATAATTGCATAATAAATTTGTTTCCTGTTCACAGCCAAAGGTGGCTTATCTTATTTATTTTGCACTTTCTAGAGCAGTGATGGCGAACCTTTTAGAGACCGAGTGCCCAAACTGCAACCCAAAACCCACTTATTTATCACAAAGTGCCAGGGCTGCATCAGCATTGTGGTGTCCTTGGGGGAGGGGAGGAGGTGCCTCTGAGTGCCGCCTCTGGTATGGAAAAACCAGGGGCGCAAAAATGGGATACTGTGCTGCAAGGCGCAAAAATGGCTGCCGCTGTGTCACAGGGTGCAGATACAAGGCGCTGCACCATGCAAGAAGGGGGCAGGGCTAGTGAGTATCACACAGGCACTAGCCCTGCCCCATTTGTAGTGTGTACATGCTCACGGCCCTGTGTGCACATGCGCGCATGTAAAATGCTTCCCCCTCCCTTTTCTTCCAGTCCACCAATCAACAATGGTTGGTGACCTCTGCTCTACCACCTCTACTTGAACTTGCTAGTTGGCTGCTTCACCTCTTTTGTGCTGGGTGGGGCTCCTGCTCTGGGTGGCGGCGGCGGCAACCTGATGGACCTACTGCTGATGGTGGTGGCGCACGTGCCAACAGAGTGGGCTCTGAGTGCTGCCTCTGGCACCTGTGCCATAGGTTTGCCACCACTGTTCTAGAGAAAAGTGCAAAATAAATA
Organism: Crotalus tigris; assembly: GCF_016545835.1. NCBI lineage: Eukaryota > Metazoa > Chordata > Lepidosauria > Squamata > Viperidae > Crotalus > Crotalus tigris. Next base: position 2,130,007 of record NW_024100081.1, read on the forward strand.
AAAAAATCTTGGAAAATAATTTCTTTTTAGCCCCAATCAGGATGGAGGCATTACTTTGAGACCAAGTTTGTTAAACTTTCAGAAAACCCCCACCTTGTATATGAGATTGACAGTCTAGGTTTCAAACATGGAGGCCCTAAATCTGATAGAGAGGCTACTTCTACAACTAGGTTTTTTTTCTTTATAGAAACATCAATTATCATACATATGATGTAAATGGCCACATGTCTTAATCATTCTATAGATAGCATTAAATTAATCATCTCAGAAGATATTAAAAGTATGAATAAATTCATGTTGCACAACTGTCCTATTTTAGAAAGAAGCTTGTTTTACTTGTGCATTATAGTACTGCTGCCCAGAATTACATATTTTTTATTTGCATATATACTATTTTATATGAATTGACAGTGCTTATTAGTTGGGAATTGGAATATCATATGCATTTAATTTCTTTCAACATTAAATGGGAAATAAAGAAAATAAACTCTGGTTCATGATTCTTTCAAAATAATATCATCAGTTTAAAAAAACTCAGATGATCCAGTGGCTGATCTTATCAACACTGCCCACTGGATTCAAAAACCTCCAAAGAAACTTAAGGGAATATAAACAATCAAGGAAAAAATTTCTATAAATCTCTTTTCCATTCTTAACCCTTAATTTCTCAACAAAGTTAATTAAACAGTTGTGTTTCAAAGCTATATATTTTCAGGTGAAATTCCTATGTTCTTTCAACATTAATCTCCTTAAAATGACGAGAATGTTCAAAGATTTCAAGCTCAAAATGATCGGGTTTTCAGAAAGTAATTCTTATGGAAAAATAGACCACAACCTTACTTAAATATGATATGGGAGTAAGATATTCATTTTCACTGAATATGTTACCGAAAATACTCTTTTTATTCCAAATGATACCTGTAAGACTGGGAAAAAGTGTTTTTTGATGAATTAAATACAACAATACTGAAATTTATCAGGCAAGGAAAAAAAGCTAGAATCAGACTGAAAATACTACAAGGAGCAAAAGAAAGTGGAGGATTTGGACTGCTGGACTGGACGTTATACTACCAAGCAACTATATTAACATGGCTTAAAGAGTGGATAATGCTTAGATATAAAAGACTATTATACCTAGAGGGGCGTGACCTACAACTTGATTGGCATGCCTTTCTATGGTATGGGAAGAATAAAATTCATAGATACTTTCAAAACCACTTTATAAGAAACAATATTCTTACCACTCCATTTAAAATCAGGCACACGAGGAATAATGCAGGGCAATCATGATGGATATATAAAATAAACTCTTGATAAACTTGGCTTTAGTAGCTAATTTTCTCCACTTCTCAATTTATCATTATAGGTACAAACTGATAACTACAGGTATAACTAAAGTCTTTTTCCTCAAACAGATTTATTTCTTGTCTGTGCAATAGGAAGTTTGGATATTATTATAAGCTTAATCATATTTATCTTCATAAATTACACTAACTGGATTATATATAATTGGAGAGATGATTTGTACACAGTATGTTTTACTATAGATGTTTTGTTAGCCATCGAGACTCCATTTGTTTTTGCGGCAGGATATACATTTACTTAGTAAATAAATAATGTCTGGACACAGCAAAGATAAAATAAGTCCATGTGCAAAGAACCAAATGGCAGGCTTCATCATTAATGTGATTTGATTTTAATTAAGCTAAGTTAGGGAAAATATACAAAACATGACTTCTAGAATTCTTTTCTATCTCTTAATAACAGCTTCTTTCTGGGACAGATGGCCAAGAAGAGGGAAGAGTAATGTTGTGTCCTGAGCCTGCAAAAGCAGGCTTGGGATGTTGCATTGGTCCTGGGCATTCCAAAAACTGCCCAGGACCAGACAGAGCGGCGCAGCCTTGTGCGCATGCGCATGGTGCGAAAACGCTCTGTTCCATTGGTTGACGTTGTCCAGGTTTCTGGCCATATAAAAAAGGCTTGTGTGCCTTTTGTTTTTCCTTGGGTGTTGTTAGAAGGAGAATAAAAAGTTGTTCAACATCGCCATGTGTCTTCATCATTTGCACGCGAACAAAGTATACAACAAGTAATATTTATAAAAGCAACAATTTAATAGTTAGAAGGTCCTAATAAATTTGGCCAGTGAGAATAGGTAGAACAATCAGGAATAAACTATTCCAGAAGCAAGGGGATATCTCTGAGAAGGCTTGAGCATTGAATCTTTGTAGTTGGCATTCCCTTGCATTTGAGATGCCTTCTTTAGTTAGACTGCATTAGAAAGGCAGATTCAACTCAGAGAAGACTTCTTTGAGATATCTGGGTCCCAAAACATACAAGGTTTTACAATTGATAATAGCACTTTAAATTGCACTCCAAAGCTGACTGGCACATCTGTCTCAAATTTGACATCATTGATTCCCAGAAAATGGATTACGTTTATTTAAAATTTTATCAACATCTTGAAATTTGAAAGGTTTAAATTTTTGCTTGAATATGTTATTGGAGTTGATTGAAAAGTAGATTGCTGCAGACATTTGTACTAGAAACAGAGAATGCATTTTCTTTGGATCTGAGAACAAAGCATCTGCATTACCAAACTAACTTCTTCCAATGGAATGAAATTTAAAACAACTTTGTTTTCTGGAAGAACAAAAAATAGAGATGTTGAGAACAAGCAGGGTAGTGCTAACTATTATCTGACACCCAGCTTGCATAATAAATTGTCAATGGGTTGATTTTGAAATTATTTTAAAAAACAATAAAGCACTCATTAAGATAAAACTAAACCAATAATTAATTGACAGGATTCTCACTTTTTCAGTTTTTAAATATGTTCAAGAAATCTCCTGAAGCACTTAGCCAACTACAGAAAACAAATAGCTAATCTCTTATTGATATTTTTTTTCTCTAAGTCCCAACTATAGTAATAATACCAGCCCAGGCCTATTACACCTTGTCAGCCTTTCTTGGAAAGAAGAAGAAAAGACCAGCTTGGGAAATTATACTTTTGCTGGTATGTTTTTTTTTTAACTGCTTCCAAACATGTTAAAATTACCACATTGTAGCCATAGCCAAATGTTGTACTATCTAGCTATAACTTTTGCGTTACAGGCAAAAGGATTAACAATTTTGAAAATGTTCCAGGGTCAACTGGCAAGCAAAATGCATTCTGGAAAATTTTATAAATCACCAAGAGCAAAAAAGAAACACATTTGCATACCCAAAGTCAACCAGAGCTCAAGCCATTATTAAGTTAAACAAATAAACAGAAGCTCATCAGCATAAGAGGGTCTTCAATGTTCTCAGAGAAGGACAAGGGGGGACATGATAGCAGTATTCCAATATCTCAGGGGCTTCCACAAAGAAGAGGGAGTCAAGCTATTTTCCAAGGCGCCTGAAGGCAGGACAAGAAGCAAAGGATGGAAACTAATCAAGGAGAGAAGCAACCTAGAACTAAGGAGAAACTGCCTAACAGAACAATTAACCAGTGGAACAACCCACCTCCAGAAGCGGTGAATGCTCCAACACTGGAAGTTTTTAAGAAGAGTGTTGAGTCCGTGGCGGGAAAATAGACACGAGAAGCAGCTGGAGTTCTCAGTTTCTTTTATTCAGCGTTCAGCTTACAGGAAGATGACTTCAGCCTCGCCCAAACGCCTTGCAGCCTCTTATATAGGCAACTCCCGGGTAAATGGGTTACTTTTCCCGCGCCAGCACCCGCGCATGCGCACGGCGCTGGCGACAGCCTGTCTGGTCCCGGGCAGCTTTGCACCTGCCCGGGACTGCCTGCAAACGCCCGAGCCGTTTGCAAGGCTCGGGACATAACACCCCTTTCCCCCGGGCTAAAACTACTACCAACATACAACATTTATTTTATACGACAATTTGCTCCCCAGTGCTCCCACTGTTTACTGGCTTTTGCCTTGCCAGCAATGTTATGTAATCTTCTAGGTACTTAGGAGATTTCTTTGCTCTCTGTGACCTTCTTAGCTCTGGGTTACTGGCATAAGTTCCCTGACTGGAGGGAGGCGTGAGCCTGTTCTCTCTATTGTGCCCTGGTGTCTTCCAAGGACTGTGCCCCGATGCCTGGCCTGCTTGCTTGCCCACCGGGCTCGTCAGGCCAGGGCTTCTGTTGCTTTGTGACCTGGTTGTCCTACCTAGCTGTAGACCCTCAGGCCCCTTGAAGTGATAGCCACTGCTGGGCGTCTCTGTAGAACCTCCTAGGTCAGTCCAAGACCTGTCAGGAGGCTGTCCATTCCCTGAACCCCATTCTGTGCTCGGGCTCATGTGGGTTTCTGTACTTTCCCAAAACTCAGGTGTTCCCTGATTTGTGCTAGGGGTGTTGTAGTCGGGACTTGGCTCCTCGACTAGCTCTGTGTATGTTTGACCCCCTGTAGGATTTGGGGTAAGGTCAGGCCAACCTTGGGAATTGTGTGCCAGCTCTCTTGCAGGGAATGATTTGTTGGGATGCCCCCGGGTATCCTCTGTTGCTGGAGTGCTGTGTGATGTGTGTGGAAAGTGAGTATGCCCCCAGGGTGACTCCCTGGCTTGAGTAGGCGTGAGTGCCTGTTGTGTGGGTAAGCTCCATGACTTTCTTTTCGGAGCAATTGCGGAACCCTGGGATGGGCCGTTTGTGGCTCCCTCAGTGGAGATGGGCAGTAGCTCTTGCCCTTCCCTTTGCTCCAAAGGGTCCCCCTCCCCCCCTGGAAAAGACCCAGGAGTCTCAGCAGAAAAGTCTCGCCTAGGGCGAAGTTGGTCGATGTGCCGACGCAGGACACGACCGTTGTCCAGGGCAACCTCGTAGGAGAGAGGGCCTGTGATCCTGGACACAGAAGCGGGGACCCATGTATGACCAGGCCCGTAATTGCGAGCCCAAACCGGGGCACCCACAAGTAGTTGTCTAGGTGCCCTAGGATGTGAGGTAGATGAAGGCAGTCTGTCCGGATGCAACCGGTCAAGTCTAGTAGTAAGTTGGCGCCCCCAACGAAGTTCAGCTGGACTTCTCCCTGTAGAAGTGGACGGTGTGGTGCGATAAGAAAGGAGAAAGTCAGCCAACCTGTGATGCCAGTCCCCGTAGGTGAGTCTCTTCAAGGCGTCCTTTGCGATGCGCACCATGCGTTCAGCCATACCGTTGGTGGACGGGTGAAAAGGCGCAGACGTGGCATGACGAATCAGGTTTGCCTGTAAGAAAGCTTGGAATTCGGAGGAGGTGAATTGAGGGCCGTTGTCGGACACAATGACATCTGGCAGCCCGTGTGCAGCAAAAATCCCCCTCAGTACCTGAATAGTCTTTGCAGTGGTGGTGGATGAGACAGGTACAACCTCAAGCCATTTTGAATGGCTGTCAACAAGGACCAAGAAGAACTGGCCCTGAAAGGGCCCAGCGTAGTCAATGTGCACCCTAGACCATGGGGACTGTGTTTCCTCCCATCTATGCACAGGAGCTTGGGGCATCTCTGGGCGAGATCGTTGGCACAGGTGGCATGCGTGCACCTTAGCCTCAATATCTTTATCTAAACCAGGCCACCACAAGTGGCTGCGTGCAAGAGCCTTCATACGAACAATGCCAGGATGACCCTCGTGGAGGGATTCTAAGACCCTAGTCCTCATTGAGGTGGGAATGACAACTCTGTTTCCCCAAAGCAGACAACCCTGAGAAAGGGACAGTTCGTTCCTTTTGGACCAGAAACTCTGAAACTCAGGACTAGGGCAGTGCTCAGGCCACCCGACAGGACCCAGGAGCGGACACGTGAAAGTGTGTGATCTGTACCTGTTTCAGCGGTAACATCCCTGGCACTAAGAGGGAGCTCGGGCAAGGCTTGGATTGATAGAATGTTGACAGCTGGCGCGGGTCAGCTTCTACTACTGGCAGAGGCAACCTACTGAGGCCATCAGCATGGCCCATTTCTTTCCCAGGCTTGTGGAGTAATGAAAAATCATATGCAGACAAAAAAATAGACCACCTAAGCATTCTAGGGGAATGATTTGGGGAGTCTGCTTACGTGTGGTAAACAGTCCCAGCAGAGGCTTATGGTCAGTGAAGACCGTGAAATGCCTGCCATATAGAAAATCGTGGAATTTTTTAATTCCAGCAACAACAGCAGAGCTCCCTGTCTATCTGAGCGTAGTTGCGCTCGGCAGAAGACAGTGTTCTGGAGTAGTATGCAATAGGAACCTGAGTTCCATCAGACCTGAGGTGACTCAGGACAGCTCCAACCCGTAGGGGGATGCATCACAAGCGATGCACACAGGAAGGGACTCGTTGAAATGTGCAAGAACACTGTTAGAAGTGAGCAAGGCCTTGACTTCTTAAAGCAAGCCTCATGTGCTGTGACCACAGCCACACAGCTTGTTGTCTAGTAGCCTGTGAAGAGGCTCAGCTACACTAGCTTTATGTGGAAGAAAAGAATTGTAGAAATTCAGGAGGCCTAAGAAGGCCTGAAGTTCGGCCTTATACTTTGGCCTGGGTGCTTCTAAAATAGCAGTTAGTTTGGATTCAGCAGGATGAATCCCAGCAGCATCGATTTTGAATCCCAGAAATTCAGTAGAAGGCACCCCAATCTTGCATTTGTCTTTTCTGAGATTGAGGCCTGATTTCCTGAATCTTAACAGGACAGCCCTAAGCCTTTCAGCTAGAATGTGTGTGGAGTCTCCTGCAATCAAGACATCGTCAAAGTAGGGGCAGACCCCTGGTATACCTCGTAGTTTGTTTTCCATTACGCTTTGGAAAATCCCAGGAGCGACATTCACTCCAAACTGTAGCCTTTTTACCTTAAAGGCTCCCCTGTGGGTCACAATGGTCTGAGCTATAGCAGCATCATCATCACCAGGCAGCTGTTGATATGCTTGAGCTAGGTCAAGCTTTGCAAAAACACGCCCCCCCTTGAGAGAGGCCAGGATGTGACTGACCACAGGAACAGGATAGGCATGTTGCTGCAATGCCTTATTGAGTGTGCATTTGTAATCAGCACAAATACGAATGTCCCCATTTGCCTTTAGAGGCGTGACAATGGGGGTCTCCCACAGGCTGGAATCAACAGGTTCTAGGATTCCCTGTTGGATTAGTTTGTCTAATTCAGTGTCAATCTTACTTTTTAAAGCAAAAGGGACCCTTCTTGCTTTAATCCTAATGGGAGTGACAGTGGGGTCTAGCTTTAAGGACACAGGTGGTCCTTTGAATGTGCCCAGCTGGGGGCTGAAAACATCTGCAAATTCTTTGCAGACTTCCTGTATGTCGAGTGTTTGTAAGCTGTTGAGTCCTGTGACGTGTATCCCCAGGGCCTCAAACCAATCGAGTCCTATGAGACTCGTTCGTTCACCCCCTACTACTAATAAGTCTAGTGGACCTTCAAAACGCTTGTATTGCACGTTAAGGGTGGCCTCCCCCTTAACACACACTCTTGAGTTCTGAAAATCTGTTAATACAATATCAGAAGGCCTTAACTTGGCCTTAGTCCTACTACTGGAACAAATCTTCCTAAATGTATGCAATGAAATAATGGAAAGGGCAGACCCTGTGTCTAGTTCCATAGATAATGGAACCCCTTGTAGCTTCACGTTGAGTGACAGCTTTTTCTTCATGGGCTTGTGTGTGCCTGTCCTACAGATGCTTCTTCGCGAAGCGCAAAAACCTACCCTATTCTGGCTGGGGAATCTGGTACCCTTCAGGTGTTCTTCTTGGGGTTGTGCCTTTCGTCGGCCCAGACACACAGCTGCAATGTGCCCTAGTTTGCCGCATGCCCGGCAGGTAGCGGAGCAGAACTTGCAGTCGGTTCTCCTGTGGCGACCTCCACAGCCGATGCACTTGAGCGGAGCCGAAGAGCTTCCCTTCTGGTTTCCTTCCTTCGCGGGGTGTAGACGGTCGACTTCCTCGTCCGGATCCTCCTCGGAGTTTCGTTGGACGTCTTCCTGGTGCACGGACGCACCCTCTGCACTGCTTCTGATCGGCCGCATGTTCTTGACGGCGTCGCCTGCTGCTTCTTCTGCGGTGACTTTCCTTAAGGCGTCTTGGAAGGATAATTCTTCCTTAGCGAAAAGTCTCTGTTGTAGCTCTCGATGCCTCAACCCGCACACGAATCGGTCCCTCAGTCGTTCCTCGATGTCCTTGAACTCGCAGGGCTTGGCGGCCTTCCGTAACGCGGCGATGTACTCCTTGGCTGACTCCCCGGACCGTTGATCCCTCTGCTCGAAGGTGTGGCGCCATGAGATAACGGACACCTTGGTGTGGAAGTGGTCCTTCAGCAGCTTCTTCAGGTCTGCGTAGCTTACAGACTCTACTGGAACAGGTGCTGCAAGGTTTTCTGCGATTTCGAAGGCGTCTTGGCCGCAAACGCAAAGCGGGTGGCAGCCTTCAATGCTATCTTCCGTCACTTGTTTGCCTTGAAGAGTTCTCCATCTGGTACGTAGGCCTCCACCGCTCTGGATGTGAGACGTCGAATTCCGCAAGCCTTCCGATTTTCGCCATCTTCGGATCTTCAGGAGACGGGTCTATCAGCCAGCCTACCCCCGAATGCGCACTGGATTGGCGGCAGCTGCTGAGTCAACACCGTTCCTCTTCCGCCGCTCAGGACTCCTTGGGTAAGCTTACACTTTTTCCTTTCCAGGTAGTGCAAGGCATCCCACCTCGTCGCCAGTGTTGAGTCCGTGGCGGGAAAATAGACACGAGAAGCAGCTGGAGTTCTCAGTTTCTTTTATTCAGCGTTCAGCTTACAGGAAGATGACTTCAGCCTCGCCCAAACGCCTCGCAGCCTCTTATATAGGCAACTCCCAGGTAAATGGGTTACTTTTCCCGCGCCAGCACCCGCGCATGCGCACAGCGCTGGCGACAGCCTGTCTGGTCCCGGGCAGCTTTGCACCTGCCCGGGACTGCCTGCAAACGCCCGAGCCGTTTGCAAGGCTCGGGACATAACAAAGAGACTTAGTCTGAAATGGTATAGGGTTTCCTACTTGAATAGGAGGTTGGACTAGATGACCTCCAAGATCCCTTCCAAGTTTATTATTATTATTATTATTATTATTATTATTATTATTATTATTATTATTATTCGTAGATGCATTCTAGAAACTATAGACAATGGGTGGATAAATGTGCATAAGAGACCATCCTAACACAGAAACATTTGAACTTTAAAATACACTAAGGTAACAATGTACCAGTAGTCTTGCTGTCTGCAATCTCAACAAAGCATTAGAAATACTGGCTAAAGCATAGCAGTAGATATGAACATCTGACAAACTTCCATTTTGTGCATTCTGCTGTCTTGAACAAATGAAGCAAATCACATAGCACAGCTAGGCAACTATAATTCCTTTACAACAGGGGTCTTCAAGCTTGGCCCTCTTATGACTTGTGGACTTCAACTCCCACAGCTGAAGTCCACAAGTTATAAAAGGGCCAAGTTTGAAGACCCCTGCTTTACAACCTGTGAAACTTCAACTCCCAGAAACTTCAACTACACTAATAATAGGGATGCATAAACACAAATGCCTTAAATAAAATTGTTTTTTTTAAGGTTCAGCAGTATCTTATTAAGCAGATAATGGCATGAAACTGCAAGGGTGCTTCTCCTGTCTGAGCTGGGACAGGGGTTGGGCTGTGCTATGCAACTCCTCCATCTCCCCATTCAGCCAAGCAGTCAAAGCAAAGTAAGAGGGAAAGGGAGGACAGACAGATGCACACTTTAGACCTAGGATCAAAATTTAAAAGGGCCAATTGTCTTTTAATTAAAAAAAAATCCAAATTATGTGTCATTCTTTTCTTTTTGTATGTCGTCGACATGGTTACATTTTATTAAAGCCAGAGGCTTCCAAAATTAGAAATGTCCCATGCTTTTCTACCACTCTGAGAGGGCCTGGGCACCTGATATATGAAAATAAATTATATTCAGTGGGTGCAGCTGGAAGGTAAACTATCCTTGATCACAGAACAGATGTTCCTAAAGAAGAAAAATGTATGTATATCCTGTTGTTTTGCTCCCTGGCAGTAGATTCCATCCCAGACCAAACCTGAAATTGAGATGGAACTTTCCTTGACATTAGACAAGTTCTGCCTGTTTTGTTTCTTTTAAAAAAACACAGGCTTACATAAAATAATTTCTAAAACCCCTCACAAGATACTCTGAATGAGTCTGTCATCCCAAAGAGGTTTGTTTATCGACATGAATTGACACCCCACCCCTCCTCCAGGCAGCTGGTTAAATCAAACGGTCCAGGCCTTGAGAAGTGGCATGAAACGCCAAGAACACGTGTGAGGCCTAATGCTATACTTAGAAATTCGACTTTCCCCAATGATAGATGGCTGAAATGAAGAATGGGAAGTTTGTCCTTTGAAGAATTCATTTATCTTGGTACTTGAGAATAAAATCCCATTGGCAGCCCTGGAAGATAGACACAGAACATTCTTTCTGGAGTTTTAAAGCAACAATAGCATTGACAACAAAGCATTCCTGCATGTTAGAAACACTCTTTATAGCACATTCTATTTTTGTGGAAATATTTAAACATTTCTTCATGAAAACATTATTATTATTGCAAGTTAAATCAAACTCAGAACCGAATTTTCCAGAAATCCTCAACCACAGTCAGATTGCCATCCAATACTTTTACTTTTCCTTATATTTGGCTTATTCCGCTTTTAAGAAAAAAAATGAGAAAGATATGGACAGACATGCACAAATACATGTTTTCAGATACACATATATTTATTAATTTCATTTGTAAACATTGTGTGTCTTATCCTATTTGTATGAAGGCATATACTAACTTCGCTGTTTAGCTATTCTGTACTATGACATGATCTATAATACAAAGATATGTATATTGTGATATTTTTTTTAGTCTTTAAGGTGCTTTGGGATTTAGATGTTGCAATAGCTATTCCTTCTAGTATTATTCAGTGTCACAACTGTGCCAAGCATTAAAATCCAAAACAATGTGTTTATTAAAATATTCAGACAGGTTTTAGGCCCAGCCAGAATATAACAATCATCTTTATTGTTGATCAAGATTAAACTAACCCCAAGATTAAACTAACCCAGGTAAACTGTCAAATTGGCTTCCTTCTTTCCTAGATCTATGTCCACTCAAAATGATTAATATGAAAACCAACATACAGTTTTAAAAATTGGGTGCCTTATGTTTATTGCTTGCTTGCTTGTTTTTCCCTTCTTTCTTTAGTGCTTTTTCTCTTCTCCCTGTTGGAGTTATTTTTATTATATCTTGTCAACTCATTTTGCCTGAACTTCAGAGATAATAAATGCTGTAATCCCAGGGTCCTCAACCTTGGCAACTTTAAGACTTGTGCACTTCCACAAGTCTTGAAGTTGCCAAGTTTGGAGACCCCTGCTCTAATCAATCTGGTTATCTTTAGGATGATAATTCAGAGATTCCTCAGTAGGAAAAATTGTGAAACATTATTTTAATGTAAACAATGCCATTAAATGCAGATGTGGGATTTTGAAGGTGACAATGGATTATATAACATTGCACCTCCTCCCCACATGCATTTTGCTCCTTTTATCTTCACCTTGCTCAATTTTATTTTAAATGAATTTTAATTTAAGATCTCCATTTATTGTTTTAATGTTTTACATTGTATTTTAATTGAATGCTTGTAAGCCACCTAGGGTTGCCTGTAGCAAGATGGGTGGCATGTAAGTATGTATGTATGAATGAATGAATGAATATCATATTGCAATTGTTAATTTACAACCACACATACACACACACACACACACACACACACACACACAAACTACTAGAGGATGCAGCTTAGTAGAAGTATAACAACCACAGCGGGAGTAATCGTTTCAGAGATTTTCTGACAGGAGATGTTAAACCATAATTTACTATCTGAGGATTTTAAAAAGTACATAGTTTGATCATATATTATTATTTGATTGATCTGAAAGACTAAAATTAAAATGCTGGATTCCAATCAGACCTGAACCAGTCTCACAGAGAACAAGTTGTAGCAACAATAACAAGCTACAATTAGCATGTTAGAGATCCACAGATATCCATGAAATTTCTTATATGTTCGTGTATACCATAATTTCTTAATGTACGGTAACCTAATGTACTTTACAGGATGGTTGTAAATCCAGTATAAGATTAGCATTTACTAATAATATTTAGCATAGGAATATCAGCAAAAATTCCCCAAATTTGTTGGAGTAATAGCTGTCTTTACTAAGATCTAGCTATAAATTCTAAGGACACAATAATTATTAAGGAATTAATTATTGCCTCATAACTTTATTAGATAACTATAAGTCCTACAATAATTCAGTTCATCAAATGGGATAACCTAGGAAAAATTAAAATAAGTTTTAAAATTAGTGAATCTCTCTCTCTCTCTCTCTCTCTCTCTCTCTCTCTCTCTCTCTCTCTCTCTCTCTCTCTCTCTCTCTCTCTCTCTCTCTCTCTCATCTATCTATCTTCCTTTTTACATCTTTCCAAGGTACTCCATTTATTAAAGCATGTAGCATATTGAAAATTGCAAACCAAAAACATCAAACAAAACCAGCTCACATGGAGCTAGAAACTCTTATTTTTCTTTTCCAGAGTATAGTAAACTCACAGGAGGCAGACTTAGGCAGTACAATCTTAACAGCAGCTGTGCAAATATTATAATATTGTGTGCTATTGTTGTGTTAGGTTGCAATCATAGACATTTTGATATCTGGGCTTGTTTAACTAGAGCCAAAGGCAAGATAAGCAAAGGAAGTAGAGATATTAAAACCCTGGTCATATAACTGGGAACAGATTTAGTTTCCTCTATCAAATCTTCAATTGGAACAAAAAATAAAAAATGAAATAAAGCAGGTTTTGTGTTAACAGCCATTATGCAGGGGAAAGACTGGCATAGGCAATATTTTCCATTTGGAAATATGGACCATTTCTTTTTTCTGGGAAGTAGTAGTTATAACAGTATACCAGTTCACACTCAGTGAGTAAATGGACACAAATATTAAGAAGCATCCTTATCCTGATTGCATTATTTTAATTATATTCACGGCAGTTGCACTGCCTGAAACAAAGTTGCTAAAAGGAATAATCCAAGTACTTTACATATGTGTGCCTCTCCATTCATAGTGCGTGTGATAGCAATAGCACATAGACTTATATATTGCTTCACAGTGTTTCCAGCCCTCTCTAAGCAGTTTACAGAGTCTGCATATTGCCCCCAACAATCTCAGTCCTCATTTTACCAACCTCAGAAGGATGGAAGGCTGAATCAACCTTAAGCCAATGAAAATCAGCTGCTGAATTGCTGGCAGCTGGCAGTCAGCAGTAGTAGCCTGCAGTACTGCATTCTAATCACTGCGCCACCAGGGAATTGTGCCTTTCTTGTTTGAACAATTCCTTCAATTAAGTATCTCGCCACCTGTTGGTTTCCACATGACTATGCTTTCATTAATCACAACAGTTTATAGAAAGGGGTTCAGGTCCATAGAATGAAGGGAAGATGACAATATAATTGGAGGCATTTTGAAGAACATTAGTTATGATATAAATAATAGTTAATTTTTCTCCCATCCTATTTCTTTCTGCGATAGTTTGCATTTTGTTCTTTTCAACCCAGTGAAATATTGGAAAGAAATGTATGTGAAGCAGGCCGGATAGGGGTGTCTACCTTTTTTGTCCATCCACTGAATAACTCCTCCAAAGCTGAACAGAACTGGACTACATCTGGTATGGTGTGAGAAGCCAACAAAAGAAAGACTGTGAGATTGAAAATGAGACTATGAGGAACATTCCAGAAAACATTTTCCAACACATCCCTCATGGGATAACTCGGAGCATAGCATATGAATACCAGCTTGGGTGGCTTTCTATTGCTTGCTGGAATATCATGCGAACAATGGTAAATAGAGAGTACCATCTTTCCATTGTAGAATCTTTTCTCTTCACCATTTTAAATGATCATCACTGGGATTAGTGTTTAGTGTTAGTATTCAACACTTTTCAATGGAGTTTGAGTGCTACCATCTTCTTCTTTGTTCATTGATGCTAACTTAAACCACGACAAAGAAGCTGCAACAAGCTGAAAAAGAAGGATAGGAGAAAGGGAAACAAAAGTAGCATTATATCATTAATAGTGTCCCTTAAAGCCATGCGGTTAAAGGCTGCTTTCAAGAGGAAGTGGCTTCATATAAAAGGAGACCCAACTTCTATATAATTCTCTCCAGGTTTTTGGAGTGAGACGATGTATTTGCAGCTGCACTACACTAAGGATTCCCTGGGCTTCACAGAATCTCTCCTTTGAGGTTACTCACTTACTTTTCTCAATGATCTCCATTGTAAGATTCTGGGTCTCTGTTACCTCAATGCACTGGTTTCTTAAAGTTTGACAATCTTGTAGATGACTGTTATGCAAAGAAAAAAAAAAGCAATGCAGAGCAAACTTCCTAATCATTGATTTTTTTTTTCCTGACTTCATAAGGCACGGTTCCAAATAGTGTAAAACACTATTTCTCATTCTGAACTAATTAACCATCTGTATCCATAGATTGCCTTTTTTTATTCAGTTGTCTACAAAGTTCAAGGAGCATTGGGTACATATTTCAAAAGTCAGTTGTTATTAGTTTTCAGTGGGATTTCAGCTATACTTTACTCAGTTTTCCAACTAGTTAATGCTAGAAGTAAATGAATGTCTGAAGGAAGAACTATACATTCTGACTTAAATTCCTTGGGATGTATCTACTTTATTTATTTTTATTTATTTAGAAAATTTATATTGCCACCCACTAGCACATAGTGACTCAAGGTGGCTTACAGGACATAAAAGCACAATATAAACAAAGAAATAAAATAATAACCCTCCCATCTCCCCACCCAGGTGACAACACACATTCATAGCTATTTAATGGTTCCATCACATTCTGGAGTCCCCAGGCCCGCTGGCAGAACCACTTCTTCAGGGCCTCCTGGAAGAGTGTCAGAGTGGGTGCCAGTCTAATTTCCGGAGGGATGATGTTCCAGAGGGAGGGAGCCACTATAGAGAAGGCCCTTCTTATGGGTCCCGCCAGATGTATTTCCTTAGGGGGTGGGACCCACAACATTCCTTGCCTCCCCACTGTAGTGGGTCAGGTGGATGTGACTGGCAAGAGACGGTCCCTCAGATAACCTGGTCCCAAGCCATGAAGGGCTTTAAAGATGACCTTGAATTGCACCGGAAGCAAATTGGCAACCAATGCAGCTCCCACAGGAGAAGTGATATATGTGAACACCAAGATCTGCACAAAACTATGCAGGCTGCTGCATTTTGAACAAACTGGAGCTTCCAGATGCTTTTCATGGGCAGCCCCAGGTTGAGTGTTCTGCAATAGTCAAGATGGGAGGTGACTAGGGCATGAGTGACTGTGACTAGGGATTGTTGAACTGTGTTTGTGACAAAGAGCTACTACTTTTCTTTGAAGTTTAGACGTTTAAATGCATAAAACTTATCAATATCCTACATTATTTTGCTTGTGCTCTATGCCTTCCTCAGAGAGGAAGACCTTTTCCAGATGTGTCACACACCTCCAAATTGTTCATTATTTCTCTTTCTCACTGTATCTGCAGTTTGTTATGAATTTTATTTAGGAGAAGAGAATCAGAGTGTGCCATTTTGTTTTCCAGAACACCCTTTTCTGATGTGCTATTGCAATTGCACAAAATTCAAAATGGCTACATCTGTGGAAAATGTCTACTTACATTGTCACTCACTGTCACTGTTACAGATTGGCAATTGAATATTTAATTCCAATTAAACGTCCAAAGGTATAGGCTAAATGGATCATTTGTCTGATATTTTTCTTCTTTAAATTATACTATTGATTTGTAGTTTAATTATCTATTATTCTCTGACCTGGTATTTTGCCATTTTTCTTGTTCTCTTGCAAAAACACTTTGAAGGAAATAGTATAATTTGGTAAATGAGATTTTCTTGCAAAATCAGGATGGCAAAATAAAATTACTTTGAAAATGCGAATAAAACTGGTCGATGGTTGGCTTATAAATTAAAAAAAGAAAAAGGCAAAAGAACAATACACCAACTACAAGATGAAAGTGGAACAGTACAATATAGACGGGAAGAAAAAAAGAAAATAATACAAAATTTCTTTTCAAAGCTATACCATCAGGAAGATATACCAGATGATAAAGTCAAACAATATATTGAGGTAGCAAAAATCGGTAAAATTACTGAAGAACAAAAGGAAATGTTGAATAGACCAATAATTGCAATAGAATTAGAAATAGCATTGAAAAAACAAAAAAACAACAAATCACCAGGCCCCGATGGAATTCCGGTCGAGTTTTATAAAAATACACAAGAGTCACTACAATGGATAATGTTGGAGATTTACAATGAGGTGTTGGAAGAGGCGAAGATACCGACCCTCATTCCTAAGGAAGACTCAGACCTACAACAAATTCAAAATTATAGACCTATTTCTTTACTGAATACAGATTATAAGACATTTAAAACAATAATAGCAGAAAGGATAAAGAAAATTTTGAATAATTATATTCATCCAGATCAAAATGGATTTTTACCAGGACGACAAATAAAATATAACATGAGGATAATACTGAATACTTTAGAATTTTACGAAGTCCATCCTGAAAGACAAGCTATGCTGGTTTTTCTTGATGCCCAGAAGGCATTTGATAATTTGAATTGGAATTTTATTATAACACAATTGTACTATATGGATTTTGGGATAAAATTTGGAAAGATGGTTGAGAAAATATATACTAAACAAACAGCTAGGGTAATTATAAATGAGGAAATGACAGAAAAAATTGATATAAACAAAGGAGTAAGACAAGGATGCCCACTTTCTCCTCTTCTATTTATTTTATCATTAAAAATACTTCTTACAAAAATCAGAGAGGACCAAGAAATAAAGGGTTTAAAAATTAAAAAGGAAGAATATAAGGTCCAGGCCTTTGCTGATGACTTGGTATTTATTTTGGAAGATCCAATAGAAACCGGCTTTAAATAGAAGAATTTGGCGATGTAGCTGGACTTAAGATTAATAGGAAAAAATCCAAATTAATAACAAAAAATCTTACAAAGGCACAAGAAAGGGAATTGGAAGATAAAACAAAGATAAGTATAACCAAATAAAATACTTAGGGATCTGGCTTACAGCGAAATGCTCCTCGATTAAGGAGGACAATTATGATAAAATACTACACCAGATAAAAAAAGATTTAGAAAATTGGGAAATCTGCAAATTTCATTTTTAGGGAGGACTGCTAGGATCAAAATGAATATATTGCCAAAAATATTATTTCTGTTCCAGGTTATTCCAATATAATTAGGCAAAACATTCTTTCAAGAAATAAATAAACTGATCACTAAATTTATATGGCAAAGGAAAAAACCCAGGATTAAATTAAAACTCTTGCAAGACATGAAAGATAAAGGGGGATTGGCGTTACCAGAGTGGGAAATATACTACCAAGCATCAAGCTTAACTTGGCTAAAAGATTGGATGGATTTGAAAAATACTAGAGTCTTAACAATAGAAGGACATGATTTGCAAGCAGGGTGGCATGCATTCCTATGGGACAAAAAACATAAAATACACAGATATTTTCAAAGACACATAGTTAGGAATGCATTGCTACAGACTTGGGAAAAAATAAAACAAAAACATTATACAAGAATTCCAATGTGGTTATCCCCAACAGAAGCTCTGAAATACCCAAACCTATTGGATATAAATAAGATAATTAGATACAAGGAATTAGTAAATGAACAGTGAAATTTGAAAACAAAACAAGAATTGGAACAAGACATTGGCAGAGAGATTGATTGGTGGACATTTACACAAATTCAATCTAAATATACAGAGGACAAAAAATTATATGAACTCCAAAAAGAGCCGCAAGAATTGGATAAAATTATACATGGAACAGAAATAAAATTAATTAGCAATTTATACAAATACCTATTGAGATATAAAATGGAAGACGAGGTTGTCAAAGACACAATGATTATATGGGCAAAAAATTTCGGATATAATATAGAATTGGAGAAATGGGAAAAAATATGGGAAATAAATATAAAATTGACTATGTCGGCGGCATTCAAGGAAAACCAGTTGAAAATGTTTTACAGATGGCATCTTCCACCTGCAAAGCTTGCCAAGATGTTCCAGAATAATTCACCAACATGTTGGAAATGTAAAAAAGTACATGGAACATATTATCATCTATGGTGGACATGCCCAGTTGCAAAAAAATACTGGTCTACAATAAGAAAATGGATCCAACCTGTAGACTGGAAACCAGAGATCTTTTTGTTGGATATTTTAAATAGAAAATATAGTAAAGAAATATGGTACTTAATTTTACATATAATAACGGCGGCAAGAATAGCATATGCACAGTGCTGGAAAAATGAGAATATACCATCAGAGGAAGAAGTAATAAGAAAAATCCTGGACTGTGCTGAGATGGACAAATTAACAAAAGAGATAAAAGAAAAGGAAGACACAGAGTATTATATAGTATGGAACAAGGTATATGTCTGGTTGGAGACTAGAAATAATAGAGGAGAATAAATATGGAAAGGTCAAAAGTGAAAATATGTGTACAATAATGTATAATAATAATAATATGAATTATTCTTATTAAGAAATAGAACATGAAGGAAGAAAAATGTAAATAAGAAATAATGGGGCTATAAGGACAAATATTTAAAGAAGAATAAGGGGGAAATGTAAATATTAGATTACTGTTACATAATTGCTGTAAAAAAAGGAGGAGTATATATTGTGTGTATATGTGTGTTATGTTTTGCTTTGTTTTGTTTTGTCTTGTTGGTTAAAAATAAAAATTTATTAAAAAAATGAGATTTTCTTGCAAAAGAAGTAATAAAGCTATTTGGAATTTTGAAAAGAATTGAGTCATTTCCATGCTGTCTTTAGAAGAAAAATATTTGTTAATGACTGCAGAGTTTTGTAGAAAATGATTCTTTAAAATACACAGATTAGAATTTACTAAGCAAATAAGAATTTGAACATGCAGTATTTACATGGAATTGGTATGTTCACTATTATACTTTTCTTCAGAAATAATAAAAACTTAAAATATTGTTTCCTCTAGCTTTCATATTGCTGATTTACTTCACTTATTTAGCTTCTGCTATTCATTTCCAATTCTTTAAATTCTTTTTTTTTTTTTATTAAAAGTTTTATAAATTTTACAAAAAAGAAAAAAGAATACAAGACAAGAGACAACATATACAAAAAAAATAAGACTAAACAATACATATATATAAAAAAAAAAAACCCCACCCCTCCCAAAAACCCCCCCCCTCCCTTCCCCCCCCCCTGAGCTTCCCAGAGCAGAATATAGGCTTAAGAAATAAAAATAAAAATTAAATTAAGAACTTTATATTTATATATATAAAAAGATTATCTATAATATATATGAAAATAAAACTTATGAAAAAACTATATAATATTTTTTTATACCCAATCTAAATTGTATAAATTTTATCCATTTATCCCAAACAGCAAGAAACTTCTCTTGCGTTTGTTGCTTTAAGAAAGCCGAAATCTTTGCCATATCCGCCAGATAAGCTACTTTAAGAAACCATTCCTGCAATGTAGGCAAAGATTCCTTCTTCCAATATTGTCCTACTAACAGCCTAGCGGCTGTAATCAAATTTAACATCAAAACAACCTCCTTTGTATCACACTCTGTAACAATACCTAACAAAAATAATTGCGGAGTAAATTTTACCCTCCTTCTAAAAATTCTCTGGATATTCCACCATATTTTGATCCAAAATGCTGTTATCTCTCTGCATGACCACCAAATATGATAATAGGAAGCCTCCTTATAACCACATCTCCAACATTTGGGTTGCACGTCAGGGTACATATAAGACATTTTTTTTGGATCAAGGTGCCATCTATAAAACATTTTATAAAAATTCTCCCTTAAGTTCTGTGCTTGTGTAAATTTGACATTTCTCACCCAAATATTTTCCCAGGTGTCCAATGAGACTGGCTCACCAAAATTCTGCGCCCATCTTATCATACAATCTTTAATCAATTCTTTAAATTCTTAAGTTCATGATTAATTTTTCTTTTGTTCAAGCAAGTGGCTTTTCTTTTGTACAAGCCAATGGATTTTCAAACTTGTTGTTCCGAAGATCTCTAATAGCCTTAAGGTAAAATTTCTGAAAGTGATTAGAAAGTGAAGTTAGTGTCCTTTAAAAGGCACTTCTGTGGTTGAAATCATGATGGCTGGTCCCTTCATTTTACAGCAATCAAACTCAAGAGAGACCACTCTCCTGTGTTGCCCTCATGAGGAGCACATGTGGTTAATCTTCTGTCTTCTCCTTATCTAGAGAGGTTCTGAAGAGTTGGTCTACTTGCTGGTACTTCAGTTTTTGCTGTGGTTGTTGTCTCTGCTCTTTTGGAGACATGCTTGGTTCTCCATGCCTTCTTTGGAAATCTTCTAAAGACTGACAATTTTTGGGTCATCCCTGAACTTGCAATTTGTTTCCCTGGATTGCTTGCAAAAGGAAATTTTTGAGTCTCCTTTTTCAAGGCAGGATAGTTTCAATTGCAATGTGCTATGCTTAAAGATTCATGGCTGCAATAAATATTTTGAATTTATAGCCAAAGCTGACTGCAGGACTGACAGCATAGACTAGGTAAACAAGAGGCTGATAACAAGTAAGCATGTGCTCCCTATGGGAAGATGGCTGGTGCAAGTGGACTCAACGTAGCTAAAGCCTATCAGACAATGCTTCTGTCTGGATGTGCACTTGAGTATGTATACATTAAATTAAAAAGCCTATTGGTAAAGGAAAATATTTGTAGCTCGGGGTTGAAATGAGGGGTCCTTGGTGCTCTGAGCTTGGTTGTTTTCTTGCATAGGTTTCATTATCTAACTAAATAACATCATCAGTACTAGATGCTGATGACTAAAACTGATGATGTTACTTAGTTTAGATGATGAAACATCTGCAAGAAAACAACCAAGGTCAGAAAACACCAAGCCTATTGCATAGCTGTGTCCTACTTTTAATTTGATGTGATAATTTACAACTGTGTGTCAATTTTGAGCAACAACTTTCATTTATATTCTTTGTAAATTATAAAGAATTTATGAAACAGCATTTTTGTTGAACTAGGAAATGCTTTCCTGTTGCATTTATCTTCCTTGACATGATTTCTTGAAGGATTCTCACAGAACTATAGTACAACAATCTACTAAAGATTTTGACAAAATTTGATATCCATCATAGGGGGACTTTGTAGAAATAAATTCAGTTTTTCAGTTATTATAGAGAGTTAGACATACAGTTCAGTGCAGTATGCTGAATAGAGTTTATTCTTTGTGATAAAGCACAAATAAAGCTTTTATGCTTACACTGTAGGGTCTTTAAATAAATAAATATAAATACATATATAGTGTCTGTCTGGAACTCAACTCTTGGTGGCTACATGATCACATCCATATAATTTTCTTGACAACAATATAGATTTGGTTTCAATATGATTTTTTTTTAAATTTCCCATTGTAGCTTATAGACCTGGTATTTCTTAGTGGGTTTTCATCCAGCTGATCCATTCCCTAGCTTAGGTTTTTTGTTGTTGTTGTTTTGTTTTTAGGAAGCCAAATTTTCCAGATCTGCCACTAACTGTAACTTTTGAATGAAATATGATGCGTTAATATATATAAAGCCACATTCACAATTAATCTTTAGAACATTTGGCACATCTTAATGCAAGCACATGTTTACATGTTTTGAGCAGAGAAGTGTCTTGTTTATTCTTTGGCATTTGCAGCTATCTCTAGGAATTAACATTTTATAGGTCAAGGACTGTATTCATCCTTGAGTATCAAGTTGAGGGTTACATAAGGTCAGGAAAGAATTGTGAGGGCAGAATGGAAAATGCAGATAGAACTCTAAGGAACAAATTGATATTTTAATAGATTAAATAAGTACATATTCTGCTTCTGGCACCAGTCAACATGTTGCTTCCAACGTCTTTAGAAGAGTGAGAGTGCAGCATATTCTTCTAATTTTGTTTCTATCATTTCAAATGGGATTTTTGAAAAAGTTCAAAGGGTTCCCTTTAAAAATGTAAACCAAATTCCAAAAGGTTTCTGAATTTATTGTAAATTTGGTTAATACATTCTAAATTAAAACATTTATTTGTTGTTTTCTATTCTGTCTCTGTTCTGTATCAAATAAGGTTCAGCACACAAGGATAACTGCGAGAGGTGTCTAATAAAGAGGTCTTGCCCAGAACTATAGAAATAGCCTGAACCAGGTTATTCCGACAATTAAGGTCCAACTCTATGCTGGGACTTAGAGCAAAATTTAGGAAAATGTCATGAAATAGCATCTATCACGAACAAAGATAAGATAATAAACTCTTTTGCCTTTCAATGGTATATGGAATTTTCAGGACAACTAGATTTTTACCACATGAAACATTCCAAATTCCATACAAATCAGTGCAAAGACCTTTTAGGTCATATATGTAATGTTTTAGACATTCTTTAACTTTATTATTTTGGGACAGAATATGATAAAATGTTACGAGTAACATCTCCTTGCAAATTCCAGTCAGATTTTGGTTGACTTTGGGCAATGGGAAGAGATGTCTATAAGAAAAGATGATATTACTGCTTGCTTTTAGTGAAAGTGGTTTCAGAAGGTAAAGTGGAAGTATACAGATTTATTTAGAAAGGTTGAACTATTGAAGATAAAAAGAGAAAAATATTCAATCAGTGTTAATTTCAGTTTAGAATATCAATATTACAGACATAACAAATTTGCGGTTAAGTCATATTTAAGAAGTATGACATTAAAAAACCCTGCTGCAATTCACATTAAAGCACCAGCTATATAGCAGTGATGGCAAACCTTTTAGAGACCGAATGCCCAAAAACTGGCCCTTCCCCTGCTCCACCCCCTGCTCCGCCTCCGGTCCACCCCCACCCATCACCCCACCTGCCTGCAGGGCAACTCACCGCCTCCAGGGCCTGCCGCAGATCGCCCAGGCAACCCAGCAGCGCTATGGCAGTCACGCCCTCTGCCTGCGCCCTGCAGAATCAACTGTGCATGATGGGGTGTGAGGGCAGAGTCTTGTCTATGCTGCTGGCTGCCACAAATTTAATAAAAAGTAAAATATCTAAAACATAAAGAAAAAAGAGAAAAGGAAGCTTTAAAAAGAAAAAAACAATTGATTTCTGATTCACCCCTTTTTTGTACATTGGCTGATTTTGTGATATTTGAAAAGTATTCAGTCCCACTTAAAAGCCATGCTGTAAGTGATTGTATTTACTATGCTTTGTGGTATGTTAACAAATGCCTTAATTTTCTGTAAAAATATAATAGATGTGGAATAGAAAGTAACCACAATTCTGTTTCAACCTTCTTCTGAAGGAATTACAGTGGTAACCTGGGACTCATGGTTAATTGATTATGGGAGGTGCGATGTGTACCAAAATTGATGAGTACCAAACAAATTTTTCCCATTAATGTAATGAGTCACAAGGCAGCCAACACTTACAAGTTCTAGTTTGTGCACTGAGTACCAAACAAACGATGAGGACCGGGATAAAATTGTCATGTGAAAATGTGATGAGTACCAAATTCACTGAGTTTCAAACCAGTTGAGTACCAAGGTACCACTGTATATATTGAGTATGCTCTTGATTAGCAGTTGAAAAACCTAAGTTAGGTCACTCAGAGAGAAAGATCACACTATTTTTTTTGTAATCATAATATTTCTATTAAAATATTTTTTTTGATTAAGTATGAACTGAAAATTACCAACAATGGAACATTTTAAGGAGTGCTACAGTGCCAATTGTGTTAATGGAAAATGAAGAATATAAAAGCCATATTGAACACATGGTCAGAATTACAAGTGTTGGTTTTCTCATTCACTGAGGCACAATGTATTATAATTAATAATTACATCACATGCATAAAAAGATTTTTATGTATTCCAAACTTTTCATATTTTCACAAATTTTCACATTACCATCTTGGGAGTCGAGAAAGCAGAATTGATATTGTCCCTGTCAAAGCTTGGTCTTTGAGAGATTGTGGAAAAATCTCTCATTTCTCCATTATAACTCAATCTTTTCTGAAGCTGGCTTTTATTTCATTTTTTAAATTTTATTTGATTATATATTTACATAGGATTATAATTAGCTTTTCTATAGAGTGTGAAAAAGTAAAGTATAGGCTCTTTCATACATTATTGTTTGATAATATTTCCAGTTTCTTCCTCAACAGATGAAAGAGACTGCTTAAAATATAAAAATCCAGCAATAATGGCATCTGTAACGACTTGTATATTTAGTTTTTAATAAAACAGACAAAGAAGGAAAGTTGTAATAGCTCTTTCTGCTTTTACTCATACTGTTAGCAAGGAGTAAAACTAAGCTTTAAAAAAGGTTAAATTAAAAAGAAATCTAGCTTGAACTATTTTAAATTAAAAATAGAAATGATAAGATACTTAAAATCATGCCTAAAAACTGAAGTGTTAGTTGAACAAGCATGCCAAAATCTTAATCAAGCATACAAAAGTATTTGTCTTATGCAGAATGCCTTTGTAGTATCCTTCCTCAGCCAAAAACAAACTTTAGCAAATTGTCAGACTTTTTCTAAGAATTGCATTTTCCTCTTATTCTGCTATTTATGTGTCTGCCAAGCATTTAATTTTCATGGCTCTCTGTACAGCAAAATCTCTATTGATTTTCTTAAGGCCAGATACCATATCTTTTGTTATTTTCAGCCAAAGATGCTGTGCCAGTATAAATCAGAGAAAATCTGGTCTTTAATAGCTCCAAATGTCTACATTCTGGAAAGGACTGAACGTTCCCAAGACGTACAAGTCTGTGCTTCAGTCAGGCTCAGTTATGGAAGATTTTATTCACTGTATTTGTCCACATCTAATTATTTACTGACACAATGGATTAAAATAAGAGAGCGCAACATTTCTTTTCCATGAGAAAAACATTTTGAGCCATAAGGTATATTTGCAAGGGAAATTGGTGTGGGGAACATACAGGAATTAAAGGCCCATTAATTGCCAATAGAATAGCATGTACACGTAACAAATTCCCAAATAGTCACCAGTTTGTTCATTCCTCAACCACATGGAGGAGGCCTAGAATCAGTTTATTGCCTGTGTGTGTACACATAGGTTTGCATACATGTAAGCATGTACATGTGAAAGTGCTTGCAAACACTTTTTCCTAGTAGGCGGTTCAGTGATTTCGAAACTTGTCAAGGAGGAAAAAATTAATCCATGAAATAGTATTTCTTTTTCTGTTTCTCAGTGCTGCTTTTAAGCAGCAGACAACTAGAAAGATAAAGTTATAAGAATACAGTACACTTTTTTTAAGCAAACCTGTACTATATCACTTTCCATGGAGTTTTGTCCAATTACAGGCTGTTCCAGAAGGGAAGAGGGTTCTTTCTTTGTAGAACAACAACAACAACTACAATAATAATAATAATGAAATGTGTGCCTAATTTAAAATGGGAAACTTTATTTGGGGATCCCACGGGTTTCATGCTGTATTTTTTATTTGAAAAAAATCAAGAAACTTAACATTGTCAGTTTTGATTCTGATTATGGAAACAAAGCAATAATAAGGGGAAAATGGGTGAATATATAAGAATGCACAATCAAGTTAAGCCATTTTTTTTTTTTACGAAAAGAGATAATTTCGAGTAGTGATTGGAAGGATGAAGAACATGTTTCCATTTTGTTATAAAGCTGTATTCCAGGCTAATGGCAAGTGGGAGACTGTAGTGTTAAAACTTTATAGAATTAATAAAAAAAAATATATTGTCAGAATAGACACACACTCCATGCTCTAAACAGTGTAGCATCCATCATGCTGGGAGAAAAAAGGAACAATCAAGTACTTCCTTCCTGATTTATGTGGTTGACATAAGATATTTGTTATGAATTTCCTTGGGAACATTTACGAATTCATACTCTGAAACACCATCTGATAATGAATTACATATTTGATGTATATTGGAAACATACTCCTTTTGGCTGAGCAGGTGCAATTTTTTGAAAGGTATTTGTTGGCTGTACAGATTTTTACAATGAATCATTCCTCTTTTGCATCCTGCAGACAATGAGAATATGGAAATGATCAATTTAAGGCTAAAAATGTCAAAGAATAAAGTAACTATTTGTTGTCTGAGTAAAAGTCATTGAGGCCGCTAGAGGATTGGATTCAAAATTACAAACTTCTTATACCAAAAAAAGTTAAATGAAAAAAAAACACAAGCAGAGATAGTGGTAAAACCTTATTTTGCATGGAAAAGAGCCTGACTTTAATCCCAGATTATTCCAGGTTAGCAACCATTGACAAAAACTTTGGGGAGATGCTGCTAATAGGTAAACAAATGGTCCAATTCCATCCTAAACAATTTCATATGACCCCAATGTACATTCATTCCATAGCAGAAAAGCTGAGTTTCCAGTATGGTGTCCCTCAAAAGCTAATGTACTTAGATATACTTTTACTGACACTTAATCAGTGTCCTATCCCAATTTCTTACAGGAAAAGAAAGTTTGATATAAAAGAGGTATAATGCTACAAAGCCTCCAACATCTTTTTGATTTGTACAAATGTCTCTGAGCCCCAACGGATTCCATAAGCTAGCAGGGTAACCATAATAGAATTTACTCTGGAGAGTAAATTAGAAGTGTAGCAATTTTTTTCACAAGATAATTGACAAGTAATCTGAGAACCACAGCAGGTATGCCCTCATATGCAAAAGTCTTCCCTAATTGTAGACTTCTAGACTTCCAGAGGAAGGGAAAGTAGCTCCTGTGACATTTCTATAAACTCACCTTCTACCCTGAAATTCTGAGTGGAATTTCTAAGCTCTGCCACATCCATGGGTTGAAATAACACACTTGCAGATTTCTCCCATTGACCAAATTGGGTCATGCGACTCAAATTACATTCTGAGCCCTATAATATGTCCACTCACAATTTAGGTTCATTTCCAAGCTTCTTTTCATAGTTTTGAATGAAAGTATGATTACCTGCCCTGAAAACAAAAAATAAAGACAGGGAAAGGTTGGAAAAGTTTGGTAAATTGGTGCTTTATAACTGATAATGTCCCCTGTGGCTGTATTTTATTCGAAGTCCTACAAGCATCTTGGGATATTTTAGCCATTCTAACTAAAGCTCCCATTATTTATTTGTTATTGTCTTGCTGACTTTGGTTAATGAGAATTGAAACCCAAAATATCTACAGTCATCAGCTTGGACTGCTCCATCATAGAAATCTCATCCGGTTAGAATTTTTCTAGTAATAGCATTGCCCTCACTGACACAATTCATCATTTGCAGACAGAATGTTTGTCCCAGTGACATGGCACTCAAAGTATTTTCAAACACACTGAGGTGGGATTTGTGTACTCTCCCAATGTTTACATATCAAACACTGCTACTAGCTGCTGTGCAATTTCCATCTGCACTACCTTTGTAAACTCTGTCAGCAGTTCTTGGTACATCTCTCACAAGACTGTCAAACTCTGTCTCATTCTTTTTGTCACAGAGAAATATTTACTGAAAAGAAGCTAAGATCTGTTTGCCCAAAGAACAAATGAATCTTGTATAGCATCATTAAGCACAGAGACGTGCACTTTTCACATAGCTTCTGACCCTGATGTCCCTTTAGGATCAGAAATTCATAATGGTTCAAACAATCTCATACTTCATGCCAGTTGTCTGAAGAACTTCTGATGCCCTGACATAAGCAACATGAAACTTTGATTTAACCATTATTTAAGCATATTAAAGCATTACAGCTTGTACTTATGTATGACTTTTCCCATGAAAGAAACTATGTGGGCACTTTTGATTTTAGTATAGTGAGCCTAGGCATAAAAAGAGAAGGAGGTGTGAAATATTTTATGAGCCAGCCATAAAAAAACATAGTGTTTTGTTTAGTTTTCCTCTGTGCGAAATCAATTGCTTCCAGAAGTCCAGCAATCTTGTTCCACTGCTTTTTCTTTACTACCTATTGCTGTTTTACAATCACGATTTTACTTTCTAGTGCCCTAATTTTATATTTACGTACTCTTAGAGTACATATGCCCACATATACATGCACCCAAACATGAAGTGCAAAAGTTTAGTTTTGGGAGACAGATCCTGAGGATCAGGTGGGCTATTCACTGTAGCACCTATCTTTCTAAAGAAAAAGAACCTCAATATTTATTTATTTGGAAGATTTAAACTTGGACTTTCCTTCAAGATCTTAAAGTAGCAAATGCAGTACTTTCTCCACTTAGTTTTTCCCACATCAACAACCCTGGTTAAACCGTTCCCCAATGAGCTTCCATGGTGGAGGAGGGACTTGAATCTGGGTCTCTCCACTCCTTATCCAACACTTATACACAGCAAAACAGGTGCTTATGTATGTTAACAGAATAACAGACTTGGAATGGACTTTAGAGGTCCAGCCCCTGCTCAAGCAAGAAACCCTATACCATTTCAGACAAATAGTTGCCCAATCTCTTCTTGGACAAGTTGTTGGAGTACCACAACTTCTGGAGGCAAGTATCGTTCCACTGATAAATTGTTCTAACTGTCAAGAAATTACTCCTTAGTTCTAGGTTGCTCCTTTCCTTGATTAGTTTCCATCCATTGCTTCTTCAGGTATTTTTGAGAATAGGCTGACCCCCTTTTCTTTGTGGCAGTCCCTTAGATTTTGGAACACTGCTATCATGTCACCCCTAGTCCTTCTTTTCATTAAACTAGACATACTCAATTCCTGCAATTGTTTTGTTTTCTATATTAACTCTGAAAGAAGGGCAATACTTAATAATACCATCAAAGCAATGGGGCAAATATAGGATAGTCATCAAAGTATTGACTCAGAACTAGCTTAAAGTGGGGTAGCAATTAAAGTTGAGGATGAAGATCTCAGGAATTAGCATTTAGGACTGAAAATTCCTTCAAGTCACAATGCTCATGAATTGACCTTTAAGCAACCATATCCCTATCCAAGTATCGCATAGAGTTAAAAAGTTTAAAAGGGGATAGAATGATTTACATTTCCTTGGGATCCTTGTGAGAAATCCAGAATGAAACATTCAAAACATAGCATTAATAATTACTATTTGTAAAGCTATGGATGTGAAGTCCTAGTTCTGCTCTTATCCTTCTGGTTGGGAAAAAATATATATGGTAGCCTCAACCTCAGAATTTGCATGCAGAAACACAAACATGTTATAGTAAACACATTTAAAGGACACAATGTTATAATTTCATCTGCATCTTACCCTGGTCTGTTGCTGAAGCAGTCTGAAGTCATCTGCAAGTATTTTAGTCAAAGTCATTTGAAAGTATTTTTTCCCCTCTTATCCTGACACAAAACATCCTGATGGATAATCCACAGAACATAGAGAAGAGTCTTGGGATGTCATACTCAGGGTCAATGATGCTAACCTTTAATTGGTCCAGCAGCTTTGCTATGGAAACATCCTTCTCATGCAGTCCTCAGACACTGAGCTTCCTATTTCTTTTGCTGTGGCAGATGAGAAAAATTGGATTTGTGAATATTGATCCCATGGAAGGCCAACATGCTGCTTATCCAAGAGATTAATGTTTCAGTTAGTAAAAGTTGAACCTAAAAAGGATTTACTCCTTACAAGATTCTAGAGCATTCCCATGGCATTTATATGTCATTCATCCAGAAGTGATTTGCTTAATTACAGTTTAGAAGCATTTTTCAATTTGAACTGGGAAGTGCTGGCAGGATTAAACTTTAAGACAGACACTCAAAGCCCACTTCAGCCTGGGCAGAAACAAACATAACTACAGGTGACCTTTAAAAACAGAGCTCAGTTTTTTTTAAAAAAAAATATGATGTATGGATAATCTACTGTTAGATTCACAATCTAAGACTGGAGAAAACTTAATAATTTAATTCCTAACCAAGGACCTAAGAATTATTAAAATGGTGTCTAAGATTATGTCTTGTTGCACAGTCAGCCAGATGTTTAGACTGGATTGGCATTTTTTATTTACCTAATGAATCCTCCCCAAGGACCTGGAATAGGTAGATGTTGTTGTTCAAGGGCATTAGTGGTATCATTACAAGAGGTGAGCTGTTCCAAACAAAGCTGGCTTTCACAATCGACTGGTGGTGATTTTGTCATTGCCAATGGTTTTGAGGTAGGATTCCAAATGTTTCGGCATTGCACTCAGGATGCCTATCACTACTGGTATAATTCTTTTGTCACAGTTGTTCTAGTTTTGTTTTAAGTCTTTTTATTTTGGGATTTTTCTTTCTCTTCTAGTCTGCTGCCACCAATCTACTGCCACATCCACTATTCAGAGTTTTTTGTCTCTCTTATCAACAATTGTTAAGTCTGGGGTACGATGTGGCAGATGTTTTTCTGTTTAAATTCCAAGGTCCCAGAGCACTTTATGTTCTTCATTTTCTATTACTTTCTCTATTTTGTGGTCCCGCTACTTCTTGCTTGTAGGCAATTGGGTTTTTTTTGTTCTTGTTTTGTTTTTGGTTTTTTTTTTTTTTTTGCAGACTTTCCAGTGTCCCACTGTTGCCATTTTATCAAACCATTGTTTGTAGTCAGTCTGTGCAATCGTCTTGCAGCAGCAGACTAAGAGGTACATTGTTTCCTCAGCTTTTTTTCAGAGGCAGCATTTGCTGTCTGTTGTTGTCTTCTCAGTTCTGACTTTGTATGCATTTGTTCTTTGGTCTTGTACAGTCAGAATTAGCCCCTTGCTCTCTTTCTTCAGCGTTCCTGTTCTTAGCTATTGTCAGGTCTTGTATTATCTTTTTTACCCTGCTATTTTATTAATGTATTGGCCGTGTAATGCTTTGTCTTCCCATGCCTCCATTCTGTCCTTCATTTGTTCTTTTTTGTAAGGCCAATTTGGTCTCTCCAGTACCGAGTAAGCCTTCCTGGTATACTAGCTTCAGTGCATCTTCTTCACTGTCCTTCAAATATTCTTCCAAAGCCCTTTTTTTTTTCTTCAACTGTCTGGTGTACTTGCAATATTCCACGTCCATCTATTTTCCTTGCTAAGTAGAGTCAACATCATTGCAAGGATGAAGGTCATGATTCATTGTTTCTAATAGTATACCTTAATTGCCCTACCTCAGTTTTAAGCAACTGACGTATCCTGGTCTTGCCACTAGTTTTTGTAGATCAATACTATCAATGTAGTTAAAATTTTTGATGTATTACTCCCTTTTCTTCAGAAAAGATGAAACATTTGCATTGTTTACAACAATCTCTTAACAGAGATTGACAGATACTAGGGAACTCTGTCCATTGCTGTTTGCCTGTGACATGCTAGAATCTGATTTGGTAAATATCACTCCCATTAGAATCCATGGTGGTTTTCTTTGACATCCCTAAAATTGGCAATGGATTTCCAGAATTGCAGAAATTGATTCCACGAGGACTTTTAAAAGGCAGAGAAATGGCAAACTCTGTAAGTCTATGAACCAACCAGAAACTGTTGATAATTAAGTGATTTCCACAAATGGTAAGCAAAAGTATTTATTCTTTTAATAGGAATTAGTAACTGTTTATGCCCACATTTCCAAAGCCCACTGAGAATTTATAATGAAAAGGTTTGTATGAAATGCAGTGTCTTGACAATAACTAAGCACTCAGAGAAGTAACAACCTAATTGAAACATTATGCAAGAAAAGCAATTAAGAGACAAACAGGACCAGACTCTGTCAACATCAACAATGTAAATATGATTTGGCTAGTACAAAATAAAACTTTGAGATTTAGGAAAGCATCCAAACAGAACAGCCCAAGGAGTCATCGCATGCTAAGACCCTCATCTTGTGGGATAGGAAATTGGTATATCATTATGCAATATACTTTGTTGGCTCCTGATGAGCCATTTATAAGGACTGTGGGTTTTGTTACCATAACCTTGAGTTTATACATCAGTCCCCAAAGCCAAAATGACAAGCATCACACGTCAGAAGTAAAATAAAAAATAGAAAGCTGCTTGAAAATATTTCCAAGACATAGGAATAGGGCTGGCAAGACAAGTAAAGTGAGGAAAATAGATGGTGTATCTTTAAGGATGAAAATCTCCAATCTTCACTCTCAAGTGCTTGCCTTGAAACAATATATACCTCTCTTCCAGATGCCTTTAATGAATCCAGGCACTCATGTTATAACTCCCTGCTGCAGTAAAAAATGAACAAGCAAATAAAAACTCTCTGCAGATTCAAGATTTACATTCACAATGGGAAAAGGCCAACTAGATGACATCATTTTCCTTCAGATTTGAGTTTCTGCCAAGTTTAATAATAGAAAAATGGAGATATCAATCTTTCTCTTTAAAAAGGGGAAAAACCCACCCAGAACTCTATTAGATTTAAATTATTTATGTGGATGTCAATATTTAAATAATATTGCATAATGCTGAAGGTCAAATAGCTTAATTTGTTTGCAGAAATCTGTTCAATCAGAAATTAGTTACCAGGCCTTGCCAATGAATGGTTAAAACTAATGGAATACTTTCATTAATCATAAAAAGAATAAATCCTGATCTGTAAGATTATTTTAAAAATCTAATGTTAAATATGTATTCGATCCACTACAACTTCATTGTCTGCCTTTTTCTTAGCCTCTGCAGCAGAACGGGGAGAGAATGGGGTTTCCAGCATTTACAAAAAACTGCTATATAGGAGCAGATTTCAGAGTAGTGAGAAAGGAAATATTTAATTCCTATGCAGTTTTTCCAAACTCGGTTCATGTATTGCTGCCTTACATCTATAGATTGCAGATGATAGTCACGCAGAAATTCAAGCAGAACCAGTGGGGAGGAAAATTGCTTGTCTTTTCTCTGACACTATCCAAATTTACTTTAAGCAAGCTACAGACTACTAGTTTTCCTTTCATTTTTTCAGACCTTTGCCATTTTCTCCAAAGATAGGCAACAATAGGAAAATTAATGCTAAGCATTAAAGAACAATTAAGTCTGGAAATACTTAAATCTTCTCCCTAGGCTTTTTTTTTTTTTTTTTTTTGGGAACTAATCATCATGAGCAATGAAGTTCAGAAACTCAAACAGACTGATTAGTGGGGACATAATATTTATCCAGGGCATTCTTCAATGAAGGGGAACGTGTAGTTTTATATTCTTTTTTTTTTCTTTAATGACAACCTCTGCTACATTTCACAGAACTGAAAAGTTCCTCTGAGGCAAGAAAATGGGAAATAGCCTAAAATCAGGAAGCTAGTAATCATAGGAAAACTAGACCACACGCCTTAGGAGTGTAAATAAGAAGGAAAGAAATATTTCTGTGAAAGGAACATTAGGAGAATTATGGACATCCTTTGAGTTCTTTAAATATTCAGCCAGAACAGGAATTTAAATACATATAATGGGCATCAAGCCATTTATATCTGCCCCACCATTTCTAGCTCAAGCTTCACTGATGAGTAACAAATCTGAAGGAAGGGGTCTATCTTTACATTTGCCTTAATGTGAATAAAAGTCTCTGTGGAACTGGGGCCCCTATTTGGAAAAAAAAAACTTTTATTCAAAAGAACATGAATAGGACCCCACTCAGAGCTATGTAAGAGAGTTAGGGAGCAGGCCCTATGCCCCTTAACCATGTTCAAATAAATACTCTATTCAAGTTGAACACAGGCATTTATGTTTCCCTTCATAATGAACTGTGACCTTGGGTTCCTGCAGCTGCTTTCTATGATGGTTAAAATCAGTTGAATTGTTGGCAATTTTAAGGGTACCTGAGAATTTTAATGGTTTCAGATCCTAGAATTCAGAGATGCAAACATCAAATGCTTGTAACAGTCAAAACCAACTTTCTTAATTTTTAAAGGATATTTTGTTTATTTGGAACGATAGTGCTAATACGTTGGTCATAATAGGTTTTGTCCCTAATATCTGATCCCACAGATACAGATACAGTTAGAAGGAAACACTTCTAATTGTAAATCAAATACATGGATTTGGGGGGGGGGTGCAAATGGTCAAAACTTTATAATCCTCTAATTCCCAGATTTATTTATTCAGGAGCAAAACACCTGTTTCAAGTCAATAATGAACAGCCTTTTGCTCTCTATTGGGCCGGTGGTTAACAGTGAAGAGCTGATAAATTGGGTTCATTGCAGCAGTGGAGAGACCTGCTGCAATCAGCTGTAGCAATGGAAATCAGCTCTTCATTGTCTAAGCTGCCTAAGGGGGAATGAACACTAGAAAATCCAAGGTTTTGCTGTAGTTCTGATCAGGTAAGTATGTGTCTTTACCCAGAAATGATAAGAGTAATGACAAGATCTTCTAACATTTTGATCACTTTTTAATTTTAAAAAAATAGATTAGGTTTCTGAGTTTTGAATTGTTTAACAATTATCCTGCCATTGCATGTTAAAAAAAGTATTAAAATAAGTATTAAACAACTGCAAAAAGTAGTGCAGCAGTTGGAAGATTGCTCTCTAAAATAGCTTGTCATTGTTATGCCCCCCCTTTTTTTGCAAGTCTTAATGAGTCATGATAACTTTGCAAATACTTCAATCCTGCAAGATACTCCAATCCTGTTACCCAGACTCCTGATGCATTGGATATTTTGTTAGAGGAAATATAGTGTGAGAAGGGCTCAAACAGAGTTATAGGATCTCCCTTAGATTTTAATGTTTAATGGCTTTGAGTCAACCTTCAGTCACAGAAGAAAAGTTACATATAGACATGTACTGTATACACAAATATAGAAAAGTTACATATAGACACATATAGATATGTATAGAAAAGATACATATATTCACCTTCATTCATCGAGAAAAGTTAATGTCTGTAGTCCAGGTTTGTTAAATAAGAAGCAATTGAGCTAACATACCAATTACCCAATATTTTTCTGTTATGGTAAACCTGCTGCATAAGCTGCCAGAAATTATACAATATTTTGATCATGGCAACAGTTTTGCTTGTTTATGATAGATAGATCAGGGGTCTCTAACTCTCAGTTTGTGAGCCAGTACCGGGCTGCGGCATGCCAGCAACCTGTCTACACAAACAAGCAAAGGCCCATGTGCAGGATGCAGGCAGCACACAAAACCACAACCCCTCTGGTCCACAGAAAAACCTCTCTCCATGTAACCAGTCCTGGTGCCCAAAAGGTTGGGGACTTCTGAGATAGTAGATAGATAGAGAGATAGATAGAGAGATAGAGAGATAGAGAGAGAGAGAGAGAGAGAGAGAGAGAGAGAGAGAGAGAGAGAGAGAGAGAGAGAGAGAGAGAGAGAGAGAGACAGATATAAAGATATAAAGACACAAAATGTACAATTTCAGGAGTAATATGTAGTTTCAAGAGTTTAAAATTCAAGTAAACTACAGGTTATATTATGTTAGCTAATGAAAAAATATCAACAACACAGAAATAAAGTGATCCAGATTTGCCACAGGAGCTCTGCAGCCTAAGTAAATTGGAGGCTCAAAGATGGCTTTACGTGATAATTCTCAAGAGTAAAAAAATTATATATTCCATGAGATTCTGATCTGAGGGGGAAAATGGTGGTGACATTCCAAATCTGGATTAAAAATTACGATTACAATTGATGTACCATATTCTCTTGCCCTTGCTTGAACTTTCATTGCTAACTCTATTTGGCTCTGCAAGGGTCCAACTAAAACACGTAATGTGGTCATAAATATGTTTTGCCTAGTTAACAAAAATGCTGAAGAGGAACTTCAGGAATGTTCCCAGCTATGTTTTTTCTGATTGGAGGACTGGAAATATGCAAAAGAATCAATGTGATTGCTGTGCCAGTGTATATGTTTTGGCCTCACTGGCTGGCTTTTATAAATATTTGAAATCTAGTAAATGGTCCATTAGCCAGCAGTGTTCCTTCATTAGGAATCATTCCTGGATACAATTCAATGATTTCTGCTATCCAAGCCTAATGACTATGAACATGATTGTTTTTGTATTGTTGTTTGTTATGTTTTATGTGTTTTTTATTGTTAGCCACCCAAAGTCCTTCGGGAGTGGGGCGGCTTATAAATTTTAAAAATAAAAATAAAATAAAATAAAATTTGCCAGGGAGTCCCCTTGCACAAACACACACTGAAATGAATGGAAGAACCATAGCAATCCCAATAACTGTGCAGCTTATTTCTGTGAAAATCCAAAGGTATTGAATAAAATATGCATTGAATAGAATATTGGGTCCAGTTTGGGTCAGTTCCATTTTGGAAGCATATTGAAAAACCAGACCCTATCAAGAAAAAGGTAACAAAGATGAACATCTTGGCAGAAAGACAAAGTAGTTGTACAACAGTGGCAATACATGTAGCTCTGGTATAGGATAAGGGTGAAGTTTCATTCTCTGAGCTTATGGGTTGGTGTCTTGTGACACTTGACACACCCACACCTGAAACTCTTATAAACAGAACACTTACACTGACATTCCCTAAACTCCCCTGAAGATGTTACCTAGCCTGATAATGAAATGTATGGAAATCAACCCACAACCTCAGAGAACGAACATTCACCCTCACAAAGTAGTTTTCTTGTATCTGAGAGTTATCTTGGCAAAGATACAGCAGAATTGTTTAGAATTGTTCTGGAAGACAGATAATGAAAAGGGGGTATAAATTACCCAGAATTAGATTTCAGTGAAAAGGCGGTGTGATGCTCATTAATTAAAGATGCTGAGCTTGTCAGCTCAAGAACCAAGTGCTGTGCAAATGGGTGAGCATGCAAATGTAAGTAGATAAATGGGAACCACTTCGGTGGGAAGGTAACAGCATTCCATGCACCTCGGTGTATAGTCATACAGGCCACATCGCCATGGAAAAGTCTTCAGCCAAAGCTGACTCCCTCAGCTAAGAAACAAAGATGAGTACCACACCCAGAGTTGGATATGACTGGACAGGGAAACCTTTACCTTAGATTTCAGTTGGACCCCGGGGGCGGGGGGGGGGAATCCTAATTGTAAGAGCAGTTCAAAAATTGAATAGACTGTCTTGAAAGGTTTATATATATTGCTCCTAGAAGCACGAAGCCAAAAACACTAGCCTGAAGATGACGAATGAGACTTCGTCGAAACGTCGCCAAGACCCTTCCAATTTGACACGGGAGAAAACCCGAATAACCAAAGACCTTCATACAAACACCCGCAAAAACCTCAGAAAAAACACACACACACAAACACACACACACACACACACACACACACACACACACACACACACACACATATATATATATGTAGGTCTTTGGTTGTTCGGGTTTTCTCCCGCGTAAAATTGGAAGTGTCTTGGCGACGTTTCGACGAAGTCCCATTCGTCATCTTCAGGCTGGTGTTTTCAGCTTCGTGCTTCGAGCAGCAATGTGTGGTCTTAGCTGTTTCTTCCTTTTAACTGCCAGTGGGGGTATGAACTGATTGGGTGGGAGCTTGGCTGTGTTCTGATTGGGTGGAGGTGTGTTCTGATTGGTTAGGGGCTTGGCTGTGCTCTGATTGGCTGGGGGGTTGGCTGTGCTCTGATTGGCTGGGGGAGTGTTCTGTTTGGTTGTGCTCAGGTAGTCTGAGTTGCAGAGGGGTTTAAGATTTTGGGCTGCCTTGCTATTTTTTGGCTTCGCGTTCGTGGTTGTGCCTCTCTTCATGGAGGGTGTCAGTTTGCTTCATGTATGGATTGGAGGGGTTTAAAGTGGCTAATGATGCAGCTGTGGTCTGGCTTCTGGTTTGTGGTCGTGCCTCATCATCGGTGTGGCTTTGGGTTTGCTTTTTGCGTGGATGTGTGGTGGTGACATCCTGTGTGGTTTTTGTGAGTGTGGGTCTGGTATCATTTTTTGTGTTAGGGAGTCGTTTGTCAATAAGGGCGGGTTTCCAAATGGCTGGTAGGCGGGAGGTATCATCTCGCTTGTTCATGCTGTGTGGGCGTTTTTCTATCTCGATGGCTTCTCTGATTATTCTGTTATTAAAATGTTCACTTTGGCAATGGTTCTGGTATTTTTAAAGTCAATTTCATGTCCTGTGGCTTTAAGGTGTTGGACCAGGGAAGATGTTGGTTACTCTTTTTTGACTGAGTTCTTATGTTCTTCAATGCGTGCACTTATTCTTCTGTTGGTTTGTCCGATGTATGTGGTGGGACAAGTGGTGCATGGGATTTCGTATACTCCTTGATTTTCTAATTCAATTTTATCTTTGGGGTTTCTAAGGATGGTGGATATTTTTCTGTTTGTGCAGAATGCTGTTTTGATGTTGTGTTTATGGAGGATCTTACTGATTCTGTCTGTGGTGCCTTTTATGTATGGGAGGAGGGCTTTGCCGTTTTCTTGTTCTTTGTCTTGGATTTTAGTGGGGGTTTCTTTTTGGATTAGGTTTGTAATCTTATTTCTATGGAATCCATTGGATGTTAGTACATTGGTGAGAGTGTGTAGTTCGGTTTTAGGTGTTGTTCGTCAGCTAAGCGTTTTGTTCTGGAGATGAGTGTCTTGGCTACAGAGTTGATCTGTGCTGGGTGGTGGTGTGAGAGAGCGTGCAGATAGCGGTTTGTGTGTGTTTTCTTCTGGTAGATGGTGTGTCCTAGGGAGCCATTGGATTTCTTGTAGACTAAGACATCCAGGAAGGGAAGTTGGTTGTTAGCTTCTGTTTCCATGGTGAACTGTATTTTGGGATGTAGGCTGTTGAGGTGTGTGAGGAAGTTGTCCAGTTTTTCTTTCCCATGTGGCCAGATTATGAAGGTGTCGTCTACGTATCTGAGCCAGAGTTTGGGTTTGTGATCCGATTTTTCTAGAGCTTGGGTTTCAAAATGTTCCATGTAGAGGTTTTGGCAATGACAGGTGAGAGGGGTGATCCCATGGGTGCTCCTTCTGTTTGTTTGTATTTTTGTCCATTATAGATGAAGTATGTGTTGGATAGGCAGTGGTTGGTCAGATCTAAGATGTGTTTCGGGGGGTTATATTTGTTTTGAATAGCTGTCAAGGCTTCTTTGATAGGCACTTGGGTGAAGAGGGATATGACATCGAAGCTCACTAGTAGTCGCTGGGCTGTAAGTTTTGTTTCTTTATGATCTCTATAAACTGGAATGAGTTTTTTACGTGTGAGGTGATGGATTCTGCATAGGGCTGTAGTTGTTTGGCGAGAAATTTGGCTAGGTTTTGTAGAGGTGAGCCTATGGATCTGACTATAGGTCTGAGTGGGGTTCCTTCTTTGTG
The DNA here is from genome assembly GCF_016545835.1 of Crotalus tigris. Lineage (NCBI taxonomy): Eukaryota > Metazoa > Chordata > Lepidosauria > Squamata > Viperidae > Crotalus > Crotalus tigris. The sequence continues at coordinate 2,169,230 of NW_024100081.1, forward strand.
TATCTTGGGGAGATCATAGAGTTTGGGGCATCTGGATGATTTCTCTCTGGGAATGATTCTTTGCTGGATCTCTTCGCTAATGGGGGAGGCTTTTATTTTGGATCTGGTGGTTTTTTCCAGGTAGGTGGTGGGATCTGTATTTAGGGTTTTGTATGTGGAGTCTTGGAGTAGGTTTGTTAATTTGGTTTGGTAGTCAGATGTGTTCATAACCACCGTGGCGTTGCCCTTGTCTGCTGGTAGGATTATTATGCTGGTGTCTTCTTTCAGGTTACGTAGTGCTGTCTGTTCCTCTTTGGGTAAGTTGCTTTTGGGTGGCTTGCTGGTGCAGAGGATGTTGCTGATTTCAAGTCTGATTTTGTTAGCGTCGTCGGGTTGATTTTGGTCAGGCTGGTTTCAACTCCACATATAATGGTTTCATTGGGATGTTGTTTTGGGAGCGATGCAAGTTGAATCCCTTTGGAAAAGGACATTGTTTCGGCTTTGTGATGATCCTACTTAGATGTTATGCACTTGTTTGTTTCTGTGGGGGGTTTGGCTTGAGGGGAGGGAGGGGTTTGTTTCTGGCGTTCTTGTTACTTCGGAGTTTGTTGGGTTGGACAAATGTGCCACACTTACTATCCAACAAGGAAAAATAGTGAAAAATGAAGGAATCAAGATGCCCCACGAAAATAACATTAAGAACCTGGATGAGGAAGAGTACTACAAATACTTGGGTATCCTTCAAGCTGACAACATCAAGCACACTGAAGTCAAGAAAAAGATTAGAGATGAATACATCAAGAGAGTGAAGAAGATCTTAAAATCCAAACTCAATGGAGGAAATACCATAAAGGCAATCAACACCTGGACAATTCCAATCATTAGGTACACAGCTGGAATAGTGGACTGGACTCAAGCAGAACTAAAAGCAATGGATAGGCAGACCAGAAAAATAATGACAATGAATCATACCCTTCATCCACGCAGTGACATTGATAGACTTTATCTACCAAGGCAAATAGGGGGGTGTGGAATGCTACAAGTACATCAGATGGTTGAAGAGGAAAAAATGGCTTTGGAAGAATATCTGAAGAACAATGATGAAGATGCACTGAAATTAGTATATCAGGAAGGCTTACTGACTACTGGAGAGACCAAACTGGCCTACAAGAAAGACCAAATGAAGAACACAATAGAGGCATGGGAAGACAAAGCACTACATGGCCAATACATTAAAAAAATAGCTGGGAAAGCAGATAATAACAAGACCTGGCAATGGCTAAGAGCAAGAAAATTGAAGAAAGAGACAGAGGGACTAATTCTGGCTGCACAAGACCAAGCCTTAAGGACAAATGCATATAAAGTCAAAAATGAGAAGACAGCAACAGACAGTAAGTGCCGCCTATGCAAAGAAGCTGAAGAAACAGTGGACCACCTGGTAAGCGGTTGCAAGAAGATTGCACAGACTGACTACAAGCAGCGGCATGATAAAGTAGCAACAATGGTGCATTGGAAGATCTGCAAAAAATATCATTTGCCTGTAAGCAAAAACTGGTGGGATCATAAAATAGAGAAAGTCATAGAAAATGATAAAATTAAACTGCTCTGGGACTTCAGAATTCAAACAGACAAGCACCTGCAACATAACACCCCAGACTTAACAATTGTCGATAAGAAAGACAAAAAAGTCTGGATAGTGGACGTGGCAGTGCCTGGAGATAGCAGAACAGAAGAGAAAGAACTGGAGGAGATAACAAAATACAAAGACCTACAAATAGAAATAGAAAGACTGTGGCAAAAGCAAGCAAGGGTAGTACCAATAGTCATAGGCTCCTTGGGTGCAATCCCAAAACAACTGGAGCACCACTTGAACAGAATTGGCATTGACAAATTCGCTATTAGTCAATTGCAAAAGGCGGCCTTATTAGGAACTGCTTCCATCCTGCGATGGTATCTGTAATACCATCAAACATCCACATCTGCCTATTTCAGGTCCTGGGTAAGGACTCGATAGGTAGACAAAATGCCAAATCCATTCTGAACATCTGGCTGACTGTGCAATGATCCATCATCATCATCATCATCATCATCATCATCATCATCTGGAGATTCTGCGGGTTTTATAAACAAGCATATTAAATTGAAGAGATTGTTTGTGAGGAAGGAAAACTGACAAACTGGAGAGCAGTATTCTGCTAATATGGCCAAGAAGTTTAGTCTGTGATGGAGGATGAACATCAAGATACATTAGGAGAGTATTGAACAAAAATGACCAGAGAAGTTTGGAATTTCCATTCATTGAATGGAAGCTTTTTAAAAGAAGGAAAGGAAAGAGGGAAGCAGATGTAAAGAATGGTTTCAGTATAAGATTATTTCCTGTCTCTGGGAAGATTATAAGAAGAGGCATTTCCTGTGGTTCTGTCATTCTAAAAGGTACAGACAGTTTCAGATAGATATATGTCTTTTACTCATTTTAAGATACCCCAAGTATAGCAAGGAAAAGCTAGGCTGCAAACATATGGTAAACTTAATAAACATTAATCTCTACAAATGTATGCTGGGATTTATCCAAACTGTGTTGAATATACTGTACCTACTGAGGTCAAGAAAGAAAACAAGCCTTATTCAATTCTTTTACCATCTTCCTTCTTAAACCCTCCCAAATCCCACTTGCACTTTTGTTTTAAATGGTTATGACACTATTCATATCTTTTATGCCCTTATGATAGCATTCAGCTGGACCCCATGACTCATAGCTTCTTAAGAAGTTTTATGCCTGGGGGCCCTTAAAGGTGCAATATTATTTGCATCTGTTCTGATTAACTCCTTCATAAGTATCTTTTTATGTCCTTTACTGCTTTACAAGATACAGTGAGTAAGATGAGTATAGCACAGGATTCTGGCAAATAGGACTACAATTCTTCTGGTATCAGAATAATTCTTCTGATTAGGACTGGAAACAGAAAGGGCAATCTTTAGAAAGCTTGAAACTTTTTCAGAATGAAGTTATCAGATGTACATATTTACCTTCATAGAAACTTAGGCATTTTATCTTTTATCAAATAAGTTTATTGGGAGTTCTACATCTGTTCCTCTTGTGCTCTTCATCTGACATTCTGAGGTCAGTGTGTTTTCATGAACAAAACTGTGACTTCATTAGTTCAAGTCATAGTATTTAGGTTTCAATTCTTATGTCATTTCTAGTTAATTATTGTTTGTAAATTTATGGACTTTATTCTATGCAAACTTGTGAGCTATATGCTATTGGCTAAGAATTCTCTTAAACTGGTATAGCATCTCTTTCTGGACTGTCTTTCTTTGACAAGCTATTGGGAAACACTAAAATTGAATGCATAAAATGAAGTTCCATATTAATACAGAAAAAAATATTTTGTAGTTTTAGCAACATCATCAACAAGTACTTGAAATATATTAATCAATTTTCCTCATTCTGGTTAGATCCCACTTGCTTACATGAATCTCTTTGGATCACACTCACAACTGGAGAATAATGTAAGAGCATGCCTATGCTTTTAATAAGGAAGTACTATTTTGGAAGTTTTATCTATTTTAGACACAGCCTATGCTCACACATTGCATTAAACTATAATACATTTGAAATGAACTTATTATACCATTGCTTCATGAATTGAACTAGTTGCTATTTTTCTGGATTCATTCAAGGTGCTGGCTATCAGCTTTAAAGCCCTATATGGTGTGGGGCCAGATTATTTGTGGAATTGCTTCTTCCTGAAAATATCTGCCTGTTCCACCTGGTTGGATAGAGTGGGCATGTTGCCATCTAATGGAATCTAGAAAGTATGCTTTAGCAAATACTGGTCTTTCCTCTGAGCATTGGAGTGTCCATACCCTCTTAGCCTTGCAGAAGGCCACAAAGAGCTGGGTCTTTTCCTGAGCATGGAATTGGCTGACAGGGGAACCTAGAGAGATTCTGTTGGATGCATCTGAAGAGAATGGCTGAGGTGCCAGAATTTTGCTTATTGTTTTTGGAGGTTAGTTCCTTATGATGGTCAGTCATATAGGCCTTTTTAAAAAGTGCAAACATAAATAAATAAATGTCAGCGAACATCTTTCCCTCCCCACTATTCTGCATATGCTCCTCACTCCTCCTTCAATTATTTTAGTAGCATGGGATTAGTTAACATGATGTAAAGTGATTCTGGCTTAAATATGAGCAGCAGATGGCTTCCTCAAACATATTAACAAACATACAAATTACAGACAGGCAGTAGCGTATCTATATTTGAAGATGAAATGAGTTTTTAGGACTTTGCCATTCATTTTCTGAAAACTTTATTGCTTGTAAAACTAAAACTATTAATTTGTCTTCCTGAAATTTAGTCGATGTGAAATAGAACATGTCTACCATGCCATGGTTTTCTCCAACAATCATACTGAGATTTTCAGATGCACTTGTTCCCACTGCCTTGAAATTAATTTGGCCAAGAGCGAGCTTATTCATCCTCATCCTCATCATTTTCCTCCCATTTCTTTTATTTTTCAAGATTGACAGTTGCCAACATTGTTGATGATAAAAGATTTGGAAGTTTTAATAGGTAGGATATTATAGAACAAATGAAAGTATACAATATCATCAAGAGAGTAAAAGAATTGAAAAGGAAGTGGGCTGGTCACATAGCACGAAGAACTTATGGCAGGTGGACCAAGGCAGTCATAGAATGGATCCCACTCGATAAAAAGCGTCCATGAAAGAGACCTAAAACAAGATGGATCGATGACATCAGGAAGTATTGCAGGCCCAATTGGCAAAAGAAAACCCAGGACTGTATTGGTTGGAAACATACAGAAGATGTCTTCATCCTGCGGTGGATATACAATGGGAAGAAGAAGAAGAAGAAGAAGAAGAAGAAGAAGAAGAAGAAGAAGAAGAAGAAGAAGAAGAAGAAGAAGAAGAAGAAGAAGAAGAAGAAGAAGAAGAAGAAGAAGAAGAAGAAGAAGAAGAAGAAGAAGAAGAAGAAGAGAAGGAGGAGGAGGAGGAGGAGGAGGAGGAGGAGGTGGAGGAGGAGGAGGAGGAGGAAAGGTACAGCTATAGAAAGGCTGTACCTTGCAACTTACATCTTTTGAATATCTGGAGAATTTTGCCATTTCTTGCTATTAGTATAGCCAAGCAGGCAATTTATACCTTGTTTGGAGTCTCATTTGGACTATTGTAGAAGTTTGCTGGCAGGGTTTCCTCTTCTCTCTGTACTTTGGTTCAGGTCCAGGATAGCACGGTTCACATTGTCCTGGGCCTTTCCCAATTTACCCCTGTTTCTTCCTTCCATTGGCCTTTATACTGGCAGGATCTTTGGGAGAGCTAGCTACCAATCCAAACTGCTGATGCTGACTTTCTGGGTCACACATTGAGGAACATTCTGTTATTTGAATAGTTTGATTGTAATTCACATTCCTGTGTGCTCAGCTCAATCAGGATTGTTTTAGTTTTCCTCATCTCAGAATAGCAACCTCACATTATAGAGCCTTCATCAGTCTAGCTCCTACTTTCCAATCCGCTCTCCTTTTAATTCTATTTGGGAGGTCATTTGTGATTTAAAAAGGCTCTTAAAACACTTCTTTTTCAATATTTAGAAATTGGAAGGAACATTTTTTAACTTAATGCCAGCTTAAATTACAGCAGTGCTGGCATTAGGTAATATTAATAAAATGTATCATTATCTATTGTTTTATATTGTGCTGTGATTTTATTGTTATTTTCTTGAATTGCTCCAGACAAATAAAAATAATACCACTGCATAAGATTTGGCCAAAATAAATTTGGCTAGTTTAAATACTTAAATGTATTCTCCAAGATTGGAAACCCATTTTTCCAGATGAAAGTTACTTTTACTTGGGGCGGGGCATTTTTGATGCATGGAACACATAAAAAATTCAAAATAGTCCTAAGACATTTTTCTGAGAAACAGTTAAAAAAAAACCTAATAATATAATGGCAATTCAATCAGGAAAAAAATAGCATTTTTATGCAATTGAACTGTAAGCTTAACACGGTTGCTGATACACAAGGAACACCTATGGAAAAAAATATTGATCTTTAGATATATGATAAAATTGTTACATGCAATTACAACTGAATCCTGTTTGGATCTGTAAGAAGCTCCTGGTCCTAGGGATATATAGTTCAGAACAAATCAAGAATATTTTAGGAATTATTCTAATACTTATTTTTTTACATAAACATAATATTACATTAAAGAGTCAGGTTAATGTAGTGGTTAAGGCATCAGGCTAGAAACAGGGAGATTGCAAGTTCTAGTCCCACCTTGTGCGTAAAGCCAAATGGGTGATCTTGGGCCAGTCACTTTATCTCAGCCCTAGGAAGGATGCAATGGCAGAAAAACCTTGCCAAAAAGACTTCAGGGAACTGTCCAGGCAGTTTCCAGGAATCGGACATGATTGAGCAGGGGGAAAAACACATTACATTATATAACATCCTACTGCCAATCATTTATCTATTCTTTTCAGAATTACATAATATTTCTTACCAGCACCATCCCACATTCTTCAGGAAAATGAAGAAAAAAATGGAGCCTGGAAAAACAGTGTACAAATTGTGTTTATAGACAACAAACTATTTGCATAAACAACAGTTATCTGAATCCTTTATTTTGTGTATACAAATTTGTTTTGTTTGGCTTAGAAGATAAACAGCCTTGCTTATAAAGGAATAGCATCTGGGGATGATGAGAAGCCATGTTTTGGTAAATGCATAACTGGAGATTGACCATTTTGAAAAATGATACATTCTTTGACCGATGTTAATTTGTTTTTAAATAAACCACCCTGAATTTTTCACATTAGAGGAAAAGACTAGTCAGATAAGACTTTTTGCTTTGTGGATAGCTCCTTTACAATATCAGTTCAGCAACAAACGATCTTATTCAACAATTGGAAAATGAAACATTTTGAATGTTTATTATATTGACTTCAGTCATAAGTTGCAATTAAAGGACTGCTTAATTTCTCTTGAAGTATCTTGCCGTTCACAAGACATATACTTGAATCTATTATGAGTACTATAATTCTTATCCACTGGCTTAATAATCATCTATCTCTTATTATCTAATGGAAGAGCTAGCTTATTTTTTTCCAGTATATTTGCAATACGCTTAAGTCTGTTCTCCTTTTTCTATAGAGAAAATAGAGCTAACTTAGCATCATTTTTTCCCCTCTTGGTATTGTTTTTTTCTGGATGGTTGGAAATACAACATCCAACTGCTTATCAACAGACTATTTTATTATTTTGTAACATGTCAGATCTATAGACTGAATAAAAATAATAATAATTCTGCCTCTGATGATTCAGCCTATGTGAAGTGCTGTGTTCTGCTTCATTTTTAGCTAATAGTCAATCAGATTCATTCCAAAACTTAAAGATCAATGTGTGATTCAGTTTGCATCTAGGAAATGCAGATTAACTTAGCAAATGGTACCGGTATGTGATTTATTCCAAAATTCATTTTCAGAAACTTCCCATTTTTTTGTCCCAAATTTCAGTTGGATGCCTCCTTTTGGAAGAAAATACATACTGATTTTAGTGTGAGAGAGAGGGGTTTAGAGATTGAAGAAATGAAAAAAGATTTTTTTTGAGCCCTTTCATCTGTATGTGTCACTGTGCTTGATTAGCAGTTCTAGGTTAAGTCAATTCTTAATTCTTGTCTAAAGAATTATGTCCGTTGAAGAAAAGGCCATAAATATGTCCATGGATGAAGCAGATTGATTATTTAATTCCAGTTATAAAGTTCATCCACTTTAGACTTCCCTAACCTTGTTCCTTTCAGATATATTGGACTACAAATCTCTGATCAGCACAGATAACAACAGATTGGGGAAAACACCATAGAAATTTCAATATATTCTCCATATTCTATTTGTCTAATTATTTCTCTCATGCTGGAGAACATGTAGCTTTTCATATGCTGCTGAACCGCAATTTTCAATAGTCATAAATGGCCAGTGGTGACAGATGCTTAGTCAACTATTAGAGGCCACAAATTCCCCATGGATAACGGAATATGTGCAGGTCCTTCTTCAGGGTTATCATCAGGGTTTAAAGTAAAAAATCTTATTAAACTATATAAACAAGAAATTTCTAAGTAAAAGAGCTATGCAATGCTTTGAATATGATTCCTAAAAATATTTTGAAGTCTGTGTGGGTCTAAACATATCATTTTCAAAGCTCATGAGGCAACTGCAGAGGACCAGCTGCACAATCCAAAGAAATGATGCAGCTGATTTAAAGAGTTTCAGGCAGGTTCTATGTTCATGCTGTCTTGGAGTCCAAAATACCTTTCTAAAATTATTTTCAAAACATTATTTCTGGATTAATTATCGAGCCCTACATAGACTTAATAACTAGCAATAGATTCCTAAATGTGTTACACAGAGATTCAGACTTTACTGAACAACTTCTGTCATTGCTCAAACGGACTGGAGCTGCTGACAGTTGCATGGCAGCAGCATCTTAAGGGCTTTAGGTTCCTTGTGTATGTTGTAAAGTGATAACAAATGTGAATCAAAGGAGGTGAAACAGGGAAAAATGCCAATTTTAATAGAAACAGAGAAGTAATTTTCTAACCAAGAGGATCATCAGAACTATAGACCTCCTTTAGCACTGAAATCAGCTCTGTGGAACCCAATATTTAACTGGCCTGCCTAAAAGGCTAGATTTCCTTTCAATATTTAGATAAACTTTATTTCAACTTTATTTCAGAACCAACTAGACTACCAAGAACATCTGAAAATAGATATCGGGCAACAGGAATAATATAAAGCTTGATTTTTAAGAGAGTGTGTGCAGTAATAATTCAGGGCTGCATTAAATTACAGAAATTGAGAAAAGCTGTGCCCTAATTTGTTTTTTCTTTCTTTCTTTTTTAAACTCTTCCACGCAACATATTTTTTCCTTTCAAGGATTTTTTTTTCAAGGCCATTCCACTGCTTTTCATAATAAAAAGCATGCATGTCTTACTGGTACATTTTCTTTAAAATCTCTTTGCAAAACTGTTCTGCTCTATTAACAAGATTGAAAGGATACTGAAATGCCATATACTCATAAGCACAGCATTTCCAGAGACAGTGGGAATTAGGTGGAAAAGACAGATACATTAAAAAAACACACACACAAACTGAAAATTGTGTGGAATTATGCAAACCAGAAATATTTTTAAAAGGAAAAGGAAAAGAGATGAAGAAATGAAAAACAAGCTCATTCAAATCTGTCCTTGAAGTTTTTCTAATGAATAACTGACAAAAGATGTTAATTGTTTTCCAAACATAAGTTGTGCATCTGAAATTCTGCAATTTAATATACTCTACTGAATCATTTTCCAAAGATTTTATAAATCTTACATTTATGCTTGCACGTATGTTTGGGCAATACTTCATAATTTTTATGGATTGAAAATAATTCTGCAATGGATAAAGGTAAATTTTAGTATGCTACAGGCCTAGAGGACTCATGGCAGGAGAATATGCTATCAGGAAAGAAGTCCAGATTGTGTTTATCTTTATCCTTATCACCAATAAAAAAGAAAACCCATGATAAACAGGATAAATGTTTTGCTTTCTAAAATGTACAAAATGACCAGTGGGATTTATTCCAATCCATTTCCCCCCCCCCAAAAAAAATCTAGCAAAAGAGTGTCCTCTTTTTAGCTTTCAAAAAAAAAAAAAAAACAACCCCTAGCACCTGACTTTTTCAAGGCTGTTTTAAGGCTAAGATATCACATTGATCTTGCTTCATTTAAAAGTAAGTAATGACTTTGTTCCTTCTCAGCTCCAATCTGTCAATTATCCTTGGCTTTTAAATTTATTTATTTATTTATTTTAAATGGCAGGGCCTTTTACAGGAATGGCAGTCTTCACCTAAAAGAGGTAGATAGATGAAGCGGACCTACTCTGATGTTTTTTCAATCTTAAATCTCCCATTGTTCTAAAACGAGCTTCACTATTTGATGATTATGTCATAGTTTTGCTTTGAGGAATACTCAGATACATACCAGAATGTTTCAACTTACTACAGAAAAGACAAATCTCATCATCATCCATACAGATGTTTCCAAAAAGTATTAAAGATACTATCTTACGCATAGAGGCAATGTATTCTCATTGGGTACTGAAGCACGGTTTCTTCTTATTACCGTTTGCTAAAGTTAATTCTACTTTCAATAGGTTTGGTCCAATCAGATTATTTTAAATCATCATGGTTTAAAAAAGCCCTAGATAAAATTCATTCACTGGTCTTCTCTGGGGGAAGTCCATGATAATTGGGTTTTGATAATGTTAGAAGTGTCCTCAAACAATACATTTTGGATACAGACCTTCAAACAAATTTAAACAAGGTGTCACACATTCTCCGAAAAGGATTTGTTCCAGCCTCTTGTCATCCATCATGACTCTGAAATTTTGTAAGGTTTTCATTTTAGCCAGGCTGGATGCATTACCTCAGCAATCCTTTTTAGACATTTTAAGGGTACTCCCATGTCTCTTCAAGTATGTCCATGTGATGATCACTTAATAGAAACTCTAAATCCTATGCTACAGGTAGTTCTCAACTTACAACAGTTCACTTAGTGACCGTTCAAAGTTACAATGATACTGAAAAAAGTAACTTATGACCATTTTTTCACACTTATGACTGTTGCAGCATCCCCATGGTCATGTGATTTATGTTCGGATGCTTGACTGCTGACTCACATTTATGATGATTGTAGTGTCCCTGGGTCATGTGATCACCTTTTTCAACTTTCTGACAAGTAAAGTCAATGGGGAAACCAGATTCACTTAGCAACTGTGTTACTAATTTAACAACTGCAGTGATTCGTTTAACAAATGTGGCAAGAAAAGTCATAAAATGGGGCAAAACTTACTTAGCAAATTTCTCACTTATCAACATAAATTTTGGGCTCAATTATGGTCATAAGTTGAGGACTACCTTTACTATGCTGCTTCGAACAGACCTCCATTTATCCAGTCTTGAAGTAATTTCCAGACAAGGAATGTGATTTATATTTGCTGTTATTTCTTTTGGCCAAAGACTCAAAAAATATACTTCCACATTGCCCAGTTTTGTGCTATGGTACCATCTACACAATAGGTAACTGCATTAATTAAATATCTTGTTAAATATATATTAGATATTTTATTAATGGCCATATGGCTGTAATAAACTGATTTGATTTGGTGGAGTTTCTAGAACACCGATGATTCTGCTAGTTTGGTGTTTCTTTAACAAGAGCTGTGCTGTTATTGTATTTATTGTTGGATGATCATGAGATCATGGCTAGCCCTTATGTACTTTAACCCAAGAATCTTCCCCCATTATTTGGTCTTTCTTTTTCTTTCCCACTGTCAGGACAATAAAAGACAGCTGTAGTTTAGACATCAGGAAGATTGTTATTTTAAGAATATAGGCTATTTTCTTCCCACAGTAAACCAAACAACAGTCAATTGTCATTTAGATTTACTCTGAAGCTTACTAACATTTTTAAATAGAAAAGAAGACAGAATAGAGAACTTTTTTTTAGTCCTATTTTTTTTGTTTTGTTTTGTTTTTGTTCCACCAGCTCAAGGGATGGAAACCATTTTGGCAGCCAAGGCCATGCTCTATAATTAGGCAGGGACCAGACCAAAAAGTGGCAAAAACCCAAATGGGTATTAAAGCCATCAACCATCATTTCATTCTCCTCAGACTGATTTTAGGTAAACTACCAAAACATTTAGCCATTTTGATGTTACATAATATATAAATGCTGAAGATGTTATTTGATAGACTGCTATTCTACAATATTCTACAATATAGATCTATAATTTTTATATAGAAAAGAGAAGCTTTGTGACAGTAAGTGGTGTACAACAGTGGATTATTCATATTTAGAGGTTTTTAAGAAACTCTCATGGATGGTTTAATTGATTGTCCCGCAGCTTTCAGAGATTTGATATTAGATTATCTTTGTGGTCCCTCCCAACTGTACAGTTCTATGACTATATATTTACATCTTCCTCAGTTGAATTGGTCAATGGTTTGCCACTGAAATTTGGTGGTAGCAAACTTCATTTATGCCCATGTTTAGTGTGGTGACCAATTCTTAAAAGCAAAAAAGAGGGCTTTTACTGAATCTTAGGATGGAAAGGGGATATGGTTGATTTATAGGGACTCATACTGGTTTCCTCCATGTTCCAATGAAAAAGCTCAAATAATCCCGAGGATTATAACTTCAAGTTATATTTGTTGGATGAAGTGAACTGCAACTCACGAAAGCTTAGGTCTCTTATAAAATTTGCTATTTTGAAAAACTACTATCATGAACCTGATATTTTTGCCACCATAGACTAATAAGGCTATCCTACCACATGATACCAAAATAATCTGAAGGAAGAGAAGTGACTAGGTAAGAATTGGTCCAGAATTGTATTTTTTCTAGGGAAAGAGGTGTTTTTATCAATAAAAATGGAACTATTTAAATATATTTGTGGTTTTCTTAGTGGAAAGGGAATTCTGATCATGCAATATTTGGTATGTGAACAAACTATTTCTATGTCCTTCCCAATATAGGGTACAACATATGTGTACAAATTGCAGAAAGTTCTACCTTCTATGTCATTGAATCTGGTACAAGTGCTATAGAATGGATTCCGTAAATGAATAATGAAGCTGTTCTCATACAATAAGGCATTAAAACACAGAGAACTGAGAAAGATGTTAAGGATTTAACATTTGTAAAAGTGATTAATAGCCATTAATACAACCAAGGAAGTGAAATGTTGACATTAGAACTTCAATTCTGTTGCTTGTACCATTTATTGATAGGAAATTAGGAACAATTTGATCTTTGTAGGGTCAGGATGCTTTCTAAAATTTTAATGCATATAGTACAGCAGAAAGAAAGCCCAAGAGAAGAAGGAGAGGTCATTTTTGTTTCTTTTTACAGATATGGTATGGTCCATTTATGTAGTAGTGCATATGGATTTGATGGCAATCAACCATAATTAAAAACAGATTGTCTGAAATTTGACTCAAATACATTCAGTACAGTTTTCCATGCCAGTTAGCAAGCAGAAATGTCTCTCTGTACATGGCTTCTGATCTTTTTACTGGCATTCTGGGTTTCCTAAAAAAAAAAAAAAACTATGAGCAAAATGGAAAAGAAGAAAAAAACAATATTATCCAAATGTGGTTGACACTACTATCCTATACATGTCAAAAGAGTTGTCTATAGCTGTTTTTTTATTGAATATATAGTAATTTGTTTTTCTTTTTAAGTCAACAATTGCATGCTTATTATGTAGAGATTGTAATGTATAAAATATGTTTAATTGGAAAATACACAACAAAGATAGATAAAATTAATTAATTCATTGATGTAGGACACAGTTTCAAGATTTCTGCAATTAATTAATTCTGCAATTAATTAATTTATTGATGTAGGACACAGTTTCAATATTTCTGCAACAGTGTATTGATTGGCATCTTCCTTCTGAGACCAGAGATAAGATTCATGTCTCAAAGGAAAATTATGATGTTGATGATAATAATGATAGTTTATTAAATGTATATGCTTCCAACCAGTTGTCTGTTTCTGAAATTACAAAAACCTACATCTTTCTGAAAGTTCCCAGATAAATACTTTGTAGCATAACACACACAAATAAATATTTGCTCAGCTTAAAAATGGAAATCACCTTAGTTCTGATAGATTAAGGTATCGCCATTCCTTTATGAAGCCACAAAATTCTGGACTGTTTCCCTTTGCCAGCCTCAAACTGACATATTTTCACTGCCATTGGAACTAGAGGAAGAAAGAAATGTAAGGAAATGTAAGGAAAAAATCCAAAGAAATAAAGAAAAGAACTGCAATACATAACAAAAGAAAATAATAAGCCACTTTCTCCCTGCTTTCTGGGTGCTACAAATTGGAAAGTCTAGATGAGTACTGCTGAGTTCAAATACTCTCCAACCATCCTTAAGTCAAAAGGAAATGATTGTGTATTAATGTGACATTTGCTATCTCCAGTGTTGACCCTTCATCTTCCTCTTTTGTTTTTGCTCTGACTCACTGATGAATGGTACTATTCTTAATTTTGCATTTGTAAAATGTGATAAGCACCTTGATGTTTTCACTACTCTACCTACCGTATCATCAGAAGATTGGAAAAAGTTCCACCAAACATAAGCAACAAATGTGGAACTAGTCTGGCTGAGTCAGCTTTGATCTGGTCAAGAGCCATGGTGACACAGTGATTAGAATGCAGTATTGCAGGCTAATTCTGCCGACAGTCAGCAGTTTGATTCTAATGTATAAAATATGTCAACTGGCTCAAGGTTGTCTTCGCCTTTCATCCTTATGAGGTTGGTAAAATGAGGACCCAGATTACTGGAGGCAATTTGCTGATTCTGTAAACTGTCTAGAGGGGCTGTAAAGCACTATGAAGTGGTATATAAATCTAAGTGCTATTGCTATCAAACATCTGGCTGTGGGCAGAGTTCACCAGCAATACTGCATTTTAACCATTGCTCCACCACTGCTCATAATGTTTACCAGGGCATGGGGCAAAGGACATGTGCACATAGTCTGTTATGACCATTACTGAGTATCTAGTATACTACCGGGTTTCCCTGAAAGTAAGGTGTACCCCAAAAATAAGCCCTAGCTTGACTTTTGGGGGTAGGCCTACATTGTGGCCTGTTGACCACCGGAGAACTTCACAGCTGTCTCAGAGGAGAAAGTACAGGAGTAGGAGTTGGGCTCAGTGTCAGGGCCAGCTGAAAGCTCCAATAGGGACGAAGGAATGGAGCTGTTGCAGCCAAGGATAGAGGTGGAGCCTGGGCCATCTGCCAGCCCCCAGATGGAAAGGCCGAGACCTTCATGTCTTGAGGCAAATGATTCAGGAGAGGAGGATCATATGGGGCAAGTGATTGATGCATGGGCAACAGCAGAAGCTGAGGAGAGGAGAACACCGAGAGGCTATGGGCCAGTCTTCGGTGTGGCAGACAACTATTTGTCTTCCTGATGGTCAGCACTTCTATTTGGAACTCTTGATTCTTGTTTGGAAACTTGCCGGAGTTTTCCTCGGATCCTGTGGTGCTAGGAGTGTGTGTGTGTGTGTGTGTGTGTGTGTGTGTGTGTGTGTGTGTGTGTCTTATGTTGGAAAAGAGCCAGATTGCCTGAAGGACTCTTGCTGCAAGCGTAGTGAGAGGCTGAGATTAACACTGGGTTTAGGGAAATCCCTGCAGGGGAAAAGGGAGTGAGCTCCATTGTTTAGAGGCAACTAAAGACTTTAACAGTCAGCTGTGTGAAACTGCTGGCATTCCTGAATAAAAGGAACATTGGAGATTTATTGGTGCATCTGTTGTGTTCGAGGAGTCAGGTCAGAACAGCCTAATATAAGCCCTACCCCAAAAATAAGCCCTACTTTTGGGGGCGAGGCAAACATTTAAAAATCAAGCTAGGACAGGGGTAGGGGTATGGATCTGCCCCATGCACCCTGCACCCACTTATCTTGCAGCCAGGCCTCTCCTCACTGGCCCACTTCTTCTGCAGAATCTTCTGTAGCCAGGCCTCAGTACTCAGCTGCAGAGGCCTTCCGGAAAGGCTTGACTGCAAAATGGAAGCCGGAATGCAGCTGCAGAATGAAGCTGCTCCTTTGGTCCCAGAGGAAGAAGCAGGAGGTGAGTAAGACATCCCCTGAAAATAAGACCTGGTGTCTCTTTTGGAGGCAAAAAAAAGACCCAGTCTTATTTTCAGGGAAACACGGTATATAGCTGGTCCTCATTTTCCAACCATTCATTTAGCAATCATTCAAAGTCCCAATCTGGGTTGTTAAGCGAAGACTACCTATAATAGGAGGCAAAGGATAACAACATTGAATGCTATCAATTTAAGTGGGTAAACATTCTTTTGACACTAAATTGTTCTAAATCTGTTTAATTTGGGATGAGATAAAGACAATCTTTGATGGAGATGGGCAGTTCAGAAATGTGAAACATAAATAAAACTAAAAAAGTAAATATTATTAAACAAGAAGAAAAAAGAGATGACATTAGAAGTAGAGAAATTGCCAATACTGTATATTTCTTTCTTGCCCCAGATGGTTTCCCTACAAATTACATTTTTACTAATTCCTCCCATGGAATTAATTATGAAAAATCATACATTTCTAAGACGTTGTTGAATGCAACTTACATTACCTTAATTAATTCTGTATTTAGAGAGATCTTTGTAGATCTAACCTTTTTATGTCAAAAGAAGAAATCACTAGTTTCTGAATGTAACCTACATTTTATCTAATGCTTACAATATATTGCTCAGCTAGTTTGGCACATGATTTCTTTAGAAAGCTAATATTACAGTTTTGTTTTCCATGTTCCCCACTTACTCTGCACTATAAATATGTACAAAATTGAAGAAATACCACTAAGTGGGATTTCAAATTATGTAGGGGTGGTCTCCTGAGATGATTTTCAGAATCTACAAAACTCAGCTATAACAAATTCCAGATTATCATAGTCAAGAGACGTAGTTTTCCTTTCGTAGTTGGTTTTTTTCTGTTCTCGCCCAATTTTGTAAAATCCTCAACTATGTTTAATATATGAAATAGCTGGAGAATTACCCAACTTGAAATCTACTTAGGTGGATTTGTTTTCATCCTGACTTTTTATATAGGAAATGGCCCAGGAATGTTGTTAGGCTTTGCAAAGACTCTAAATAAAGTGAAAGAAAAAAATTATTAGCTGGTCCAGATTCATATGCATGGGACCCCCCTAGTTGTGAATGGTGAAGTTCCAAAGAATGTTTTATTTGCTTTTATAACATAACATGCACAATTATATTCTGGAGAAAAAAAAATTATCCCCATTCTAATGGACTTAAGAAACTGAACTGGTTGGGGGAGTGTGTCAGCCACAAACCTTTGGCAATGCCTTTGCTCTTTATCTCAAAAATATTCAGGGAATTCTAGTTATCCAATTAAGCTCATAGATTTTTTTAAAAATAAAT
Organism: Crotalus tigris; assembly: GCF_016545835.1. Classification (NCBI taxonomy): domain Eukaryota; kingdom Metazoa; phylum Chordata; class Lepidosauria; order Squamata; family Viperidae; genus Crotalus; species Crotalus tigris. The sequence continues at coordinate 2,186,245 of NW_024100081.1, forward strand.
CTTGTCTTCTTTTTGCAGCCTAATGGGAGTCTCAAAAACTACAGAGCCATTAAAAATACACATGTTTATCACTTATTTCTTTGTAATATATTAATGGGAATCTAGACCAGAGTTTGTCAATCTCAGCAACTTTAAGATATGTGAATTACAACTCCCAAAGTTGGAAGCAGCAATAATAATAGTAATGCCAATGCATTATAGTTGGAGTGCTCCTGATGAACCTGCCACCTTATGCTTGCTTGTATTTCGCTGCTATGCGGTGACAGACTGCCATAAACTAGAGGGAGGGGGAACTGGATGGGAAGGCGGATGCTCGGGGGAAAACGAAAGTAGAAGCTGTGCCACCTCAGGATGCTGCTCCAAGGTCACACAACTGGAGAAGGAGAGAGACGCATACTAACCTGTGTTCAAACTGACCATTGTGAAAACATCTTGCACAAACTGGATTGGTCAAAATGGGATGGGCAGCAAGAGGCAAATAAGGGGGAAGAAATAGCTGGCTTTGCAGTTCTGCAATACACTTGATCTTTAATAAAACTATACCTTTCTCAACAAATGGAGCCAAGGGTCATTTTCACTCAGAGGTTTAAGCCGTGGCTGATCTGACACAAACTTTATTAGAAAAAAAAATGTTTTTCACCTGAAGCATCATACATGTTTTCATTCAGAGTGATTTACCAAGAGTGTAATAATTTTCTTCCCCTCCAGGGTGGCTGCTGAACCAGTGACAGGGCAAAAAGAGAGTTGCAAGACCAGAATGACATTAATATTCAAACCATTGCTGAGGGGAAAAGAAAAAGTAACTCATATGATTAGGTTATTTGTCACATTGGCTCAAAGAGGTTGGCTCTATTCCAGATGGTTTGCCATAGCTGTTTATAGATCACTTTACAGGATTATTGATTAAACAGTGACAACTAAATGAGCCAGCAGAAGTAGATCCATACTTTCCAAAGGACCACCCTGACAATAAACCTCAGTGTAAGCAATGCAAAATAAAGAGAAGGAAAGGGGAGGTGTCACATGTTCCGACTAATTTTGCATTGCCGGTCCTGGCTTGCTCTGCAGTCGAGAGTAGGGGACTGGACAGGTGGCCGCTCGGTGTCCTCCTTGTCCACACTGCCCAACGCCTAGCCATATTGTTCCTGAAACATATCTACCGGCTGCATGGTGCCCCTAAGCGAATAATCTCAGACAGGGGGGTGCAATTCACAGCGAAGTTTTGGGGATTGATCATATTCTGTTGAAGGATCAGCATAAACTGAAGTAGGATTCAAGGATCTTATTTGTAGATTCCTTAGCTCAAAAGAGCTCAAAAAGAGCAGAAGAAATTGTATTTACTGAAAATTGCTAGAAATGTTAGAGGGTTGTTAGAGAAGAGAGAAACTGAAGTTCCATTTTCAAATAAAAAAATGATTTTTTACAAACTTTTGCAACATATCCAGAACTGTATATTCTTATTTTACTCAGCCCTAGATCAGAAGTGATGCAAAATCTTATGAGCTCCTTACTTTGGTCCAGTTTTCCAACTCTCAATCTTAGATTATGACTAATTGTTACTTCATTTGCAAATAGGAACATAGCCTGTCTGGGCAGAATTTAAGCTCTTGGTTTGAAACTTTCATCATATCTTTCTTGACTAATATTTGCCACACAAGTTAAGTAAAATAAAGTTAAGTAATGCCAATTTTGACAAGCATAGGCAATAGCAGTGTTTAATTTTAAAATTTGACTAATAATGATGAGTAAAAATGAGCTATGATATATTGCGTCAAGGCTAGGGAACTGCTGAACTGGAACCTTTAAACTTAAATCAAATTAAGGAAAAAACACACAGAGGCCAGATGGGTGTTTGTGAACCAGTAGATTGACTTGCTTTGGAGACATGAATCGGCTCCATTGACAAATGATGGAAAAGAAAAAAGGAGACTATCAGCCAGGAATGCAGTGGAACAAGTTCCAATTTAAGCATCACCCTGGTTTGAAAGTATATTTGCCCTGTCTCTGCTCCAGATGAATCATTCATGGGGACAAGTCTTGAAAGACAAACAGCAGGCCTGAAGAATAGGGTTTCTTGAGAGTCAGGAGTGCAAGACTCTGAAAGATCATTGGATGGGACCAAGTAGTTTTCTATGTTTCTTTGTTCCCAGTTATTTGGATTTTGGGAGCGACGTGTAACACCCCATACTTGTGAGTCAAGTACTATTTGGGGCCAGACACCTTCTCAAAAATCATAATTTTTATTGATGGGTTTGATGGCTTGCAGCTGGATTATAGCAGTGGCTGTAATTACCTAACATTTCACTTGTGCACTTACCCAAATAACTTGCAGTAATTATGAAGTGCTAAATAAGCAAATCGGAAACCATCTATATCTCTAGTGACCACCTGAGAGAGAAGGGAGATCAAATTCTGGCTAGGCTTTGACAACTGAACATCCCCTGGCAGCTCATATTGCCAGGATATGCTGTTGCCTATGGCCAAAGTTGAAAGAAGACCTTTTGCTTTCCATGTCAAGAGAGAACCTCCTCAGATAGTGGATAGAAATCAGAGACAGGCATGGGAAACTCATGCAAGGGAAGAGTCTTCTGAGGCGTACATAACTTGGTCTTCTATGAGAAGGTCATATCTGGTGTCTGGGAAGAGCAATGATTAGTTATTAGTATATTGATTGTTTATTGAATTATTAATATATTTTTGTTGTTGTTAATTGCGAAGTCGTGTCCGACCCATCGCGACCCCATGGACAACATTCTTCCAGGTCTTCCTGTCCTCTACCATCTTCTGGAGTCCATTTAAGTTCATACCTACTGCTTCAGTGACTCCATCCAGCCATCTCATTCTCTGTCGTCCTCTTCTTCTATTGCCCTCAATCTTTCCCAGCATTAGGCCCTTCTCCAGTGAGTCCTTCCTTTTCATTAGGTGGCCAAAGTATTAAAGTTTCAACTTCAGGATCTGGCCTTCTAAAGAGCAGTCAGGGTTGATCTCTTCTAGGACTGACCAGTTTGAACGCCTTGCAGTCCAAGGGACTCGCAGGAGTCTTCTCCAGCTTCAGTTATTGCTAGTCATTAACTCATTAATTTTACACAGGGCTACATTTTCTGTATTTGTTAGATTTAGCCACTATTTTCCCTCCAGGAGATCATGACTGAGTTCATGGCACTCATTTGTCTGATTTTTAATACTCAATGATCCCGTGTGGTAGATTGGGCTGAAAGAATTATTGGACTAATATACTGTAATCCGGTGAGATTTCATGGTTAAGGTTAGATTTTGACCTGTGTCTCCCTACTCCTTGTCCAACACTTTAACTATTAGACCAGTGGTGTCCAACCGTGGCAACTTTAAGACCTATGGACTTCAACTCCTAGAATTCCCCAGCCAGCCATTCTATAGGACAGGAATTACAGTTCTTCCACATACTGGCAGAGTAGAAGTCCACAGGTCTTCAATTTGACGAGGTTGGACACCCCTGCATTAGACCATACTGGATGTCCTATATCAGAAGCTTTTCTGTCTATTCTGTTGCTTTTCAGAATTTATCTGGCTGGAATGAAAAACAGGATCTTTCCTATTGGGACAACCAGCTTGCAGAACTCCTTTTCTAGAAAGATAGTGGCTTTCTAAAAACAAGATTGCGGTACTGCTGAGCTTTTGATGTTACTTGCTTTCTTATTTATCTGCTATAATTATTATCCATATTTAATAAGGTTTAGGTTTTTTAAAAAATGTGGCTAGAACGATGAATATAATTTTGAACCCATTCATAAAGACATGTGTGGAAGCAAGGCACCGTTCAGCAATTGTACTTTTCCCACAGTTATGTGGGAAAAGCAAAGTATTATAAATGGATGCCACCATCATCTAGACTCTTAATTAAATTGTATAAAAAAGGCGGTTGCACAATAAAAACTTTGTCTGAAAGCAACATAGATTGAATGTCTATTCGGTTCTAATAGTGGGGTAGTGGTAGGGAAAACCTAGAATAAACATTGCTCTAAAGTAATATGTTTGTTATTTGTCTGCTTACTTCTTTAAAAATGTACTACGGTAAACCTGAACTGGAACTTGACCTCCCTAATGCATAATTGGCTGAGTGAGATTTCGCAACAATACACTGCTGAGGGTACTACAATACCACAGGAATTTGTTGCAATGTCTTGCCAAAGTGTTTTGTCCATTGCTATGATTTTTAGCTTGATTTATTTTCATTCTATTTTGGATAGATACCTTCAGTTTGACATATATACAATAGGTTTCCCTTGCTGCCCTGCCCTGCCCTTTATTTCTATGGAGTCATGTTCTCCAGAGTAACTTGTATAGGAAGCAAACAACCCATTCTGCAAATCTGCTTAAATTATTTCAATTGCCAACTTTATATTTTATCAGCAATTGTGACTAAAATTATTAGTTGTCTATAGCAACCATTCTCATTAAAATATGAAAAGCTGTTCTAAAAGTTCATAACAAGCATAATAAAACAATCATATGAAAATGAGCAGAATAATACAGCTATTAAAATAAAAGTAACTAAAGCAACCGAGGTAACATTAATATTAAAAAGTAGCCCAATTGAAAAGGATCTAAATCCATTATTATTTGCAGTATGCCATGTCCTCACACTGTGGAGTACCAAATAGTAACATCCCACAGATAAATTGAGACAATTTTGTCATATCAATCAGTAGAGATGGCAGGGACCTTGGAGGTCTTCTAGTCCAGTCTCTACTCAAGCAGGAAATCGTATACCATTTCAGATAGTCCAGTCTTTTCTTTAAAACTTCCAGTGATAAAACACCCACAACTTCTGAAGACAAAGCTATTCCACTGGTTAATTGTTTGCCTGTTAGGAAATTAGTTCCAGGTTGCTTCTCTCCTTGATTAGGAAGTTTCTCCTTAGTTCCAGGTTGCTTCTCTCCTTGATTAGTTTCCATCCATTGCTTCTTATCTTGCCTTCTGGTACTTTGGAAAATAAGTTGACCCCCCCCCCCTCTTCTTTGTGTCAGCCCCTCAAATACTGCAATACTGCTATCGTGTCACCCCTAGTCCTTCTTTTCTCCAGAATGGCCTAAACCCAAAAATCCTGCAACTGTTCTTTATATGTTTTTGTCTCCAGGCCATTCTACAGTTAGTAACCCACAGAAACAGCACTGTTCTAATTTATTTAATTTGTTTAATTTGTCAAACAAAAATTACAAATTCAAACAAAGAAAATAATACATTGAAAACGTGACAGGGACGATAGGCACCCCAGTGCACCTGCACACACTGCCTTGGGGACCTCTTAAATATGGAGTGAGGTCCACAGAAGTTAAGTTAGAATTAAAGCTGTAAAAGTTAATGTCTGAGACAACTTTATTTTTAACTATATTTTAATCATTTGACAAATCATCAGAGGGAATATAGATAGCCTTCTATTTATGACCACATTCAGGTCACTCACTGGCAATACATTGGTGAAGATCACATCACTTGGCAGTTGCAATCCCGGCAATGTCCATTGCAATTATTAAGTGAACTTTACTGGTTGTTAGTGGAGGATCCACCCCAATCTAAGCCATTGGTCCCTCCCAGCCCAGACCCTCAGCAAGATAAGGGATTGCCTCCAACTCCCTCTACCTATCTCTTCCTCCTATCTCTGTTCTTTTGGCTTCTTTGCCTCCTACCTTGTGGAGCAGCAAGCAGCCCCAGAATTGCACTGCTCCACAACTGTTTGTCACACTCTGCCACCTGCCCCAGCCCAGTCCCATCACCTCCCCTCCCTGCACTCTGAGTTCCTGGCCACCCAGGTCCATAAATTGACCCAGCTATCATTAAAAGCCACAAAATTTAACCTGAGAACAGAGATGGCGATTGATTTTTTCCACACTTTGATGCATATTCTTGTAGGAATTAATCCAAAACACAAGGAAGATTCTCTCTCTTTCTGATATTTGCTCCCCTCACCCCCTTTCTTCTCTGCTGATTTCCCCCCCCCCCTCTTTCTGATACCCAGTTTATGTTTGCTTTTCCTTCTCATGTAACAGGCTGCTTTCAGCCAGGATTCTGCTTTTGGCCAGAAAGTCTGTTTCTTTTTGCCAGTGGCTTTTCAAATTAGGTTAAAAGACAAATTAGCTTGTCCAAGGTCCATTGGCAAGCTTGGGCGAGAGGGTTATTCCCATGTTCTTAGTCTCATTTATAAAGAAAAATCATTTATTTGAGATGATTCCTTCCTTTTAGCACAGGCCTTTTAAGAAAGACTACACAACAAAGACAGCTGATGATGCTAGAACTTTTTTTGTACAAAAAAACCACAACTGCAATTACTGGTATCAGACATAGTAGCCAAGCTAGGTTTGGGATCAAATGTTGAATAAATCTCTTTGAATGAGAGTGTAATAGTTTGAGCAAATCCAGGAAAAGATTAATTCAGGGGTGGGAGAGTAGCTGAAGGCTGGGAGGCTACACAAATATTTAGAAAGTATTCAACATGTGGAGGTTAGCTCAACACTTGCTTTTATTTAAGAACTGAATAAACATGTACAAACATTGCAACATCTGACTTCTTGTGACACCAAGGGCAACTGTCTACTGCAGCTGCATTCCCTTTCCTAAAAAACATTATTGTGTTTCTTTTCAAGACTGCACAATTCTTCAGTGTGCAGGAACATGTTCAATCCTTGGAGAGAGGGAGAACAATGTGACTTCATGGATGAATACCTGCAAGTAGAACAGCCTAATATAAATTAAAGGAATCTGACTTGTGGATTAGAAAAGACTTGAGTTGGGATCTTGAATGCACTTTGTTTATGCTCACAGCCAATTTTCTAGTAATAATGATTTCTGTGTTGGAAAGCAAATATTTGGGACCAATTATTGAAATAAATTTTACATTGTTAGGTGCCATCACATTGCATCTGCCTGCTGGTGATTGTGTTGCAAATGTACTCAACACATTTCCAGGGCCAATTTGCAGATTTTTCAATACGTTTTCCACTCACTCACCTAATTTGTTGCCTTCCTCTACTTTGCTTAATCTTGCCAACTATAGTTATTTCTTGTAGTCATCAGCTGCTCATGTCACATGCCCAAGTTTTTTGAGCTTCTGTTTGCTGTTCATCTCCTCAAAAGAGCATTTATTTCATTCAGGACATTGTAGTCCATGGTACCCTTTATATCCATCTCCAAATTCATAATCTCCAAAAGGCAAACTATGGAGATTCTCAGTCATCCTGGTCATGGTTGTCTCAAAGACATTTTTTTCAAAAGGCAACTGGACTTTCTTTGTTTTTCCTTGAAGATGTTTCGCTTCTCATCCAAGAAGATTCTTTAGTTTGAAGAAGCTACTTGGGTGAGAAGAGAAACATCTTCAAGGAAAAATGAAGGAAGTCCAGATGCCTTTTGAAGAAGCATCTTTGGGACTCCAAAGGGCATTTTTTTCCCTCCCTTTTTCTCAGTACCTAGATTTCACCGTCAGTCATCATCACTGGAAAAAAATATTGCTTTAACTTTTCTGACCTATGTTGTTAAAAAAATATCCCCATGGTTTTTGAGCTTATGTATATTTGTCACTGTCTCTTCCATAAGATTAATGTCATGTTTATTTCTCCATCTTTATCTTCAAACTGAAGAAAGCAAAACTACCACCTTCATTTCTTAACCACCAGCTGTGAATTCACTAAGCATTTATGTCAACATTGTACTTTTCTTCTTCTTTTTTTACCTTCAGTCTCAATTTTTCACTTTCTATTTTTACTTTCATAACCAGCTCTCCTAAATCTTTACTTTCAGGTAATAAAATGTTGTCTGCCTATCTCAATTTATAACTGTTTCACCTTCCAATTTGTATTTCAGCTGTCATCTCTCTGAAAGCTGTCTTTCTTATAATAGATTCACTGCACATACTGTATTATACAGCTTTGAGAACAATATGCATTCTTCTCTTTCTCTCTTCATTATTCTGACTCTTAGCTTCTTCACATTTCTTACAGTTGCTTTTTGTTCATTGCAAAGATATAATCTACCCCTTCAAAGGACTTGCTAAAGTCAACAATGCAAAGGAAAAGCTGCTATTTGCATGATGTTCATCTCTCCATTAACCATTTTATATTAGCTGTCAAATTTGCTAAATTATATAATGATCAGTGAACAGGCAGCCTTTAAAGAGAGAATTGAAATTTTTGTGCAATATTTTCAATTAACACTAGTAGCACTTTTAGATGAAGCTTTGAAGAATTACACATGAAATTTTACAAGAAATTAGAGAAGATAATGACATCTTCTGTTGATAACCCTTATGTATCCTGACTATTTCTTTCAATTTTCCTGGAGAAAAAAACTTATCTATGTGGTGCATATTCAAATAAATTCTTCCAATTTACCTTTTTCTTGATCTCTCCAAATAAAAAGCTATTTAAGGGGGAAAATATTCACAGAGCCTTTATTGGAAAGGAGGATGTGAAGGGTGGGTGGATAAAATGAACAACTACAGTGGACCCAGAGATTTAGATATATTATCAATTTATTGTATTTATTACACTAAATTTAATCTACCATATTTTCCAGTGTATAAGACGACTTTCTAAACCATGCAAATCTTCTCCGAAGTCGCGGGTCTTATACGCCGAGTTGTCTTATATGCCGGAAAATACGGTATTAAAATATAAATTTTGGGTTTCTCCTTCTACTCTGTTTGCTGGCTACTGATTTCAATGAAGAAAAAGAAAATTGCATTTACCTAGGATGCAATAGCATAAAAATAAAGGAACAGGGCAGGACAAATAAACATTCTGCTTGTGTCCTTTAAAGAGTCTAAAACAGACTCTTAAATTTATCCTTAATTAAAGAAAGCTTTGGATCAATGCCACCTGCCTTGTCTCTTTAGTCTTTTTTCCATGCTATGTCTTACACATGGGTTCTTCTAAAACTGTTTTAGTATCATGCAAGATGCATTCAACTCTTAATCTTCATGGTTGGTAGGAGTTTGGATAACCCACCAAGGTGTTTTTAATTCACTCCTAACAGAGAGAGGAATGCTACTGATGGGAAGGGGTTTTCAGATGCCTGAGGTAGAAATTAACACTGTTACTGGAACTGGAACTAGTTTCACCTCTTCTTGGTTTCGGTGTTACGAATTGTGCACAGCCCCTCAAGTGCTATCTTCTGCCGTGACCAGATTTACTCTACTTTCTCACTGGCCCATTCAAGATTACTACCGGGAGGAAGAGAAAGACAAGACTAAGGATATTTCTACTATGTTGAGAATCTGTGTAGGAGAAAAACAACAAAGAGGAAAGCAGGAGGGGGGGGAAATGCTTCTATAGTTTCCCCTCAAATGTGCATATTCAGCTCATTCTCTTCATAACTGAATAGGCAATAAAAGGCAGCTTAAGCTGCAGCCACTGGTTGCAGGAAAACTCAGCTTGATGAGTAGCTCTGAAGGCTGCTGTTTGTACTGAAACAATTGGGAAGTGTGTGAATTTCTTTTAACACACTCTAAAGTAATGAACATTAACTTACTGCCACAGCCAAATTGAATTTGAATACAGCCAATGTGCCTATATTTTGATTTGAAAATAACTGCTGGTTGTGTTGCACAGATATGGCAGCAAAAAAGAAAAAAAGAGCCTCACAGCAATGAGACAGCAACAATGTGGCATCCATTAGCCAGATGAACAACTGTCATGTGGACAAATTGCCATATTACATTGAACAGAGACAGTTCAAGCACCCAGGGTGATTAGATCTGGGCTGCCAAAATACAGACAGCCAAGAGAGGGCAGGAACAAGCTACACAAAACTCTCTGATGGCTAATTGTCATCTGATATTGTCCAGCTTAGAACTTCTTCTTCTTCTTGTGCCATATCCGTTATCGGACGTTGGCAATCATGTTGGCGATCCTGTTTTTATCAGCAGCTGCACGAAAAAGTGCTGCTGAGTTTTGTCCAAACCAATCCTTAATTTTTGAAGCTTAGAACTGCTTATCTCGTTTGATTATCCAAGTAGTGGAGATCAGACCCACTGTTAGCTATTATCCTTAGTGAGTTGTTAAGTGTAACCCAAGGGAAGAAAGTTGATTTTCTGTTGCGATTAGACATTTTTTTAAAAAAAAAAATCAACCCAGTAATCTTGAATAATATCACTGGGAATGAGCAAGGGCAGACTTTTTCTTAGCAACATTCCTTCAAGAGGATGGGAAGAAACCAGTGATCTGCAATATGTTTAACGGAAGCGGGATGTGTTGCCCTTTTTCTCTTCCTTCTAGCATTATTGCTGGAAATTAGTGGGAAGGAAATAAAACAGAAGCATCTGCAAGTTTCTCAATATGGAACTTATGTACGATAGACAGTGATGTGTATGAAAGACTGGAAAATGTGTGTACAGATGTGCAGCAAATCTGGCAATATGGGTGGCCTTCCAAGGCTGAAATTGTGGCTCATTCATACTTTAGGAGACCATTTTATATCTGCTTTGGAATTGTTTTTAATGTTGAAAAAGAGGTACGGAAATTTCTATAAATAAAATATACACGATCATGTGTAGAGGCATAAACAATGTAAATGTACTGCACTGTGAACATATTTTTTCCTGAGAGAGACAGAACTTTTGAAATACTAACTTGACAAGAGAAAATAATAATTTTCTTGGTTAGTAATCTTAAATACAAATAAATAATTACATCCATATGACTCTACATCCTCTTCTCACATATGCACATGTAGACACACTCACTGTGAGATATTTTATTTGCTTGTACTTAAGAGCTGTGGTAAGACAGTGATAATATTGTGATAATATTGTTAGACATCCTGGATTAACTGCAAGTTGATACTTTAAGGTTACCTTTTCCAACCTCCTGATCTCCAGATTTTTTGGATAAAAACTCCCATCATCCTTAGCCAAAAGCCTTGCTGAATGGGATGGATTAGAGTTTATTCCACAACATGGAGAAAAAGTCTGCAGATTTAAGGAAAATGTGTGGATTTTTAGATATTGATGGGAAGGTTGAGGTCTTTTTTGGACATCCGGTTCTAACCAGATGTTCAAAGTAAACCTAAAAAAGAAATCTCAGAATCCCAGATCCATTAATAAAAAAGGAATCTGCTGTTGCTGGACTTCAATTCTACCTTATATCCCCCAGGAGTGTTTTACTGTTAATACTGTGTATCCACAAAGCACAGAAAAAGTCCCAAAGTTAAACATGGTAAGATAATCTTTGTGCCTGCATATATAAGAAAGCACATTAATCCTTTTATAAAATTCAGCCTGTAAGTAGATGAAACAGGGTTTCCTTGCTTGCTATTCCAGCTTCAAAACATCTTCCAAAAATTAGTTTGTTCCCCTTTCCATCTCCTCCAAAACACATATGCTTTCATTTCATTGCAGTGATGTTCAGATGTTGTTAACTAGAGACTTTTCTCTCTTTTTTCAAAAATTTTCATATATTTAGTCTAAAAACCAAGCTTTGTGACTATGAAGCCGACACACTATTTCTCCAAGAGTACTGAAGGAAGTACTATTATTGCTTTGGGGAAGATAATTTATCAGCATCCATTAGACAACCTACATTTTTTAAAAAAATAGACTTTGGGCCAAAGCAGAAAAAAAATCTATGATCTTGTAAAAAAAATAATAATAGGTGGTTTTTAAAGGAGTCCTTTAAAACTGGGTCTGTTTCTTGGCAACTCTCCTTTTATTATTCTTTTGGAAATGGCTTGATCCTTGATTGAATCATATTGTAAGTATTATGTATGTAAAATGCTGGTCCTTGCCCTAACATTTTATTGAAATTACTTGCACTCACTGGTAAAACTGGACACCCAGATTAGGTCATGTGATATTCTGATAGTGTCAAGCCTAAACCCAAAGAGATCCAGTCGAATCCAGTTCTTTATTTGTTTACATTTAATAGAATTTTGCCAAAGCTATAACTTTCTAACCTAATAGATATGGTCTGAGAACGTCTATGCTGTGGGTACCCTGAAATCTTTTCCTTTCTCCCGAGGGTTTCCTGCCTAAGCAGGGGGTTGGACTAGAAGACCTCCAAGGTCCCTTCCAACATTATTATTATTGTTGTTGTTGTTGTTGCTGTTTTTATCTTATTTTAGATTCCTCCACCCTGTGCTATTGCCAACATCCCCCCCCTCTGTCGATTCCTTCAGCTGCACATACCATCACAGATCATATCCCTTGTATCAGATAGCCCTTAATTAACTAGGGTCAACTCTATGATTCATCTTTTGAGATAGCAATAATGTTGAGCTTTCAAAAGGTGATAGTTGAATAGATAGATAGATGATTCTGTGTTAATATGTATAGAATTGCAGAGCATCTCTTCGCTTCGTTAAAGCAGCTTGACATTTTTCAGGCTTTAACGTGAGCCTCAAATTCCATCCAGTGCGGAGAGAAAGGAAGGTGACCTTGATGAAAACATGCAGGAAGTGTTACCAACACAAAAGGAGCTGATTTTTTTTAAAAAAAAAAAAAAAAATCCAGAACAACAAGTTAAGATTTGGAAGAGATTCAGGCAGATGCCTCCCTAATTCAGCACAACCTGACTTGCAAGATTCTGTTATTATAGCCAATCTTAATAAAAGTAGTTCATCAGGTCTTTCTCATTTGAATGCCAGGTCTAGTTTCCATAATCAGCAAAAAGTGATTTTAGTAGCCTTGGAGAAATATCAGTACAACATGAAATATATTGTGTTCTTTTTTTAACTTAAAGAATGGAACAGATAGTATATTCAATTGGCCTTGTCAGTACACTTCAGGGTGTTTAAAATATGAAAGGCTTAACATTCTTATCTTATTCGTCTTCTCAATTGCTCTATGTTATTTGTTTAAACAAAATATTAAATGGAAACAGAGGAGATTTGGAAGTCTTGGGTTCATGGATCATTTTAACATAAGCACAGAGAAAGATTGAGCATAACATATTGTCTGTTGTGCATCTGTTCACAGGGGTGAGCAAAGCTCAGAACAGCACCTCCTGGTGGTTTCCAAATTTATTAAGTGGCAAATTATCCAGTTTTTTGTGGTTTCCTATATTGTCTTCTGAAACTTTGCTTGAGTCTGCTTGATGCCTATTAGAATCCTTATTTATTGGTATTTAACAGAGATTTTGCAATTTTGCCATGAAAAGTGATATCTGAGGACCCGATGAGCAATGTGTCAATTTTTTTTTGCCGTTACTTTTCCCATCAGGGAAGTTCTCTGCAAATCAAATTCAATATTCATCATTTGGGTGTAACTGTATGGCACATCTATAGTGAAATAAAATGTTCCCTTACTTATTTGGAATGCATTTAGCTGGAAGTCTTATGGCATACCACGGATAGTGTTTAAAATGTCAACCCTGCGTCTTTAGGGTGACTAATACATTCCTTGGTATCTTCAAAGTTCTAGATTATATTTATTTTAATTTAAATAATGAATAAGAAGCTAGTATAGGACATATTTCAAGCAATGGAATGTGGATAGACCTTCTTTAGCAATTGCTTCTTTTAGCAACCATTCAGTTACAACACTGATGAAAAGTAACTTTGTAAACAATACCTGCATTTATGACCATTGCAGGCCTGTAAAGCAAACAAGAGTTGAAGCAAGATTATAAGCACGACCCTGCTTTCACTTAGCAATTGCTTTGCTTAATGACCAAGTCATGAGTCTCAAATGTGGTCACTCAATAAGGACCCCAGATGAATTCTTGCAAAATAAATGGCGGAGGACTGCAACCCAGTGTTGTTGTTGTTGTTGTTTTTTGCTTTTTGGATATGGCTGTTTTGATGGACCATAGTCATATGGCAACCATTGGAGAATATATTTTCAAAATTCCAAATGCGTGCAATGGTCCAAAAAGATTGAGGAAGCTTATAACAGAAGCAAATATAAACAGTGAAATATATAAGCATTGTTTCTTGTATAGTGAAACCATTTTTTTTTGTTTTAAAGTTTATACAATATAGCTTGCAAATGTGGAAAATATCTCAGTCTTAAAATGATATAGGTGTACTTCAAATCTTGTCAGCTATTACCTCCAGAAGTAGAATCACTGCAACCAGAAGTGACTTATGAAATCTACTTCACCAAATGTTTCAAATGCCCAAGCCATCGGTTTCCATTGAGCTCTCTGAATCTCATCATATGGATGTTCTATACTATACCCAGGTTTTTTTCCAGATAATATAAAATTCCAAAATTGACAAGCAAACTTTGTCTGTAGACAGACAAAGTTGCACCTTACAGATATGGAATGTGTATGTTATTTTGGAAACTGCTTTGGAACAAACCTGAGCAATAGATCAATGCTTAAATAAATACACCAATTTTTACTTGTTAAACTTTGGGAAATTCTTGAGAAATCCATAAATAGAACACAAAGGACCCTTATTTCTAAAAGATCCTTTAAATAATCTTTTATTTAGAATGATTTTCCTGAACTGTGATATGACTAAAAAAAAAAAAAACCCAATTGCAATTTTGACTTACAGTAAGCCTACACATTGTAATAAAGGTTTCACCGTTAAGAGTTAAGTATGAAAGATATTATTCTAACAGATGCAATTTTCCCAACATGTCTGATTTTTGTTTTATAGTTTATCACATCAATCACAAGCGTTTTCTTATTATGACTTTGGCCATGTTGCAATAGTAATAGTAATGGTCTGACATCTACATTTCATGTGTATCAAGACAATATAAAAGCTTTTTAAAATATATATATATGGATCAGAAAATGGAAAGAAAATTGTTCCCAATTAGTTATAAGTGGGAAATGAATGCCATGTGTAATGATGTAAACATTGGCATGGGTTGGTTTTCTAAGAGGCAGAGGCTCATTCTTGCTTAACTTTTCATCTGTCTTCATTTGTTCATGTTATTATGTCAGAAATCTCTCTAAATCCAAATCAAATATCCTTCCTTCCCCTCTTTTCACAGAATGAAAACAAATTTACACTTGGGAAGACTGCCTCAGTCAAAAGGTTGGCGTATGTTCTGCATACATTCGATTGTTAGTCTCATCATTCAAAAACAAAAGAATTAAAATGTTTGGAGCAATTTAAATTAGCCACGCAACTAACTTTAGACATTACTAATAGCTAACTTTGGGGCATTTTTTTTTAATGAACAAAGTGTTTTGGGGGCAAGTACTGTAGTTTAAAACAGACTGAGACTATTCACATCCGGATTTGTTTAGCCCAAAGAGGAAGAATCACAAACCAAAAAGAAATTGTAGTTAGGAAAAGAATAAGCCAGAAATCTCAATTTACATGTAACAATAAACCAAAGAAAGGGATTCTTGGTTCATTTAACTATTTCTCCTGGCAGGAGGACCCGTGAGAGTAATCAAACATGGTGGGACACTTTGCCTATGGTTTCTCTTTCAGAAATGTCAGCAGAAGAATAACTAATTGAAGTTGGAAGAATTTCAAGGAAGGATTAAGACAAGGGAGTTAAATGACTAGTCCTTCCTAGGCTCACTTCTTTTTTTTTTTTTCTTGCAAATAACCTTTCCCTTGATTAGGTTAACCACTCCTGTTGAATTTCAGAAAATGGGAGGAAGCTTATTTGCATGGGTCAGTTGGTAAGTATACAACCACTTTGTTCCATTTGCAGGGTGGAATCCATATACAGAATCCAAACAAGACTGTCTCACCAGTTCTCTTCATTGATAAAATTACTTTCAGCCCACAGTAAAAAAATTACAGTAAAGATTATCTTATCTTATCTTATCTTATCTTATCTTATCTTATCTTATCTTATCTTATCTTATAACATTGATGTCAAGAGAGCTAGAGTAAGTATTACTGAAAAAAAGTGCAAGAACATGGATTTTTAGTTTTACATAGCCTTTATTAATTAGGGACTCCTTAGAGATGGAAAAAGGAAAATGAGCGTCCATCCTAAGATAAATTCATTGAATAAATGATACATTACATTTTTTCTTCTGTTTAAAGACACTTTCTAAGGGCCATTTCAGTTGAATATACAATGACACAAAATGATTAAATAGCAACTCTGATGGTACTATAGTGGTTGGCTTCCTTATGGAGGATATTATCAATGCATTTGAATTATTATCTCACAATTGCATAGGATGACCCAAACTATGTACAACCAACATCACACACTACGGTTCTCAGCTTTATTACATGTTATGACCATTGTGAAGAGGCAATGTTACCATAACACTTTAAGGCTACCAAAGTTCACAAAAATTACTAGCACACAGCTGGTTTAAACAATTAATGATTATATAAGTTTGTGTCACAATTGAATCATTTTTATGCTGTCTCAGTTGAGATTTGGCCCTTCGTAAAAATATATTCACATCAGAATAAGGGGAAATTCAGGATATTTCAAGTTTTGCAAGGAGCCATCATTCTTAATTGACACATAAAATCAAGAGATCTGTTAATACAAACCACTTCCCAGTTATGATCATTATTAGGAATTATTGTCTTTGTTCTTTGCCTCTGTTCTTGTAATTCATTCCCCTCCAGCAAGAGTAACTATCCTGTTTATATGATTATGTATGCATAACTATTACTGTAAATCTGGACCTCACTATTTGTTGTAAATATTTACAGAGATATCATTAATGAAGCCCAGCTGAGGGAACATATGTTGTTGAGATGGAACTGCAGGAAAATAACAAAAGCACAACTTCAGACATTTGGCAGGTTGTAATTTATTAAACCTTAAGCACCAGAGGAAAAGCTCAGATACTGGTGGAAAGAGGAAAATTTTATGAATTGTAGTGAAATATAATATTTTTCCCTCTGAAAATTATCCTGAAAATGTTTATCCCTTTAGTTCTTCATAGGAAACCCATGGGGACTCCAAAACATAGGGTGTAAATATACCTCTTGTCTCATCTTTTGTGTAAATAGCCAAACCACAAATTTTGAATGAGAACTGGGATCCACTGATTCAATATGTTAAAGTTTACTTGAAAGGGTGTACTACCAGAATTATATTTTAAGTTTCTCTATTATTACAATGTCTGCTTTGACTTAAATGTTCTATATTCATGCCTAACTACTGGATAGAAAAAAACATTTTTTTAAGGATAAATGGTCGAATGTAGCACACCAAGTATTATGGAAGAAGAGAGTACGTGTGTAAAGTGAAATAGAAGAATTAAGCAAATTGGGCTCAGAAGGAACAGACCTAAATAGCTATAAAATGTAAATAATATAGAGATATTACTGTTGAGAAAAACTGAAGGCCCAATGTCCATGGAAAGTCATCCTCCCAAATCTCCTGAGACTATAACTCTCAAGATTCTCAGCTGTCTGATCCATTTTGGCTTGGCATTCTGGATGTTATGACTCCAGCTGATCTGAAGAGCAACAGGTTAGTCAGTCCATCAGAACGGAGCTGGAAGCGACCTTGGAAGTCTTCTAGTCCAATCCGCTGCTCAAGCAGGAGGACTATACTATTTTAGACAAGTGGCTGTCCAGTCCCTTCTTAAAGACCTCCAGTGATGAAGCACCCACAGCTTCTGAAGACAAGCAGTTCCATTGGTTAATTGTTCTCACTGTTAGGAAGTTTTTCCTTAATTCCAGGTTGCTTCTCTCCTTGTTTAGTTTCCATTCATTATTTTTCATATTGACTTCTGGTGCTTTGGAAAATAAGCTGACCCCCTCGTCTTTATAGCAGCCCCTCAAATACTGGAATGTTTCTGAGATAGGCTTAGTTTGTTCTCTCTGGGGTTTAGCCAGCTTTTCATGACAGTCAAGGAGATATGGACTATGCAGCAAGGTATAGAGTTATTCCTTTGAGATACTTTTTTTTCTGGCAATCTTGTTGTTCAGAATTTGAAAATGTGTCTCTCTGTGTGTATTCATGTTAAAATATTGTTACATTCTTTAATTTTAATTGCTCTTGTGTATTAGTGGAATCTAATATTCTAATGTAGTTAAGGTGACCAACCGCCCTCCTTTAGGGAGGACAGTCCTCTTTTTGTGAGTTCTGTCCTCCCTTGAAAAGTGTTCTCCTACATGTCCTCCTTTTTGATATTTGAAGACTAATCTGCAGGGCTTTTTTTTTCTCATAGAATGCTCAGAACGGCGTTCCGGCACCTTTTTTTGATGGTTTTTTTTCAACTTTTGCATCAGCTGTGCTACTCCCCCTATTGGCTTTTGAAAGCCAATAGGAATTGCTGCTGAGCGCGCCAAAACACCCAGCCAGCAAACTTTGCACATGTAAGTTGTCTGCAGCGAAGGTGAATTGGCAGGAACTTTGCACCCCTCCCTACTACCCAACTGCACCATCTCCTAGTTAGTCCCGAAGATACTTGGAGGAGACTGGAGCGGCGACACCATGGTAACTTTCTCTTGATCTTCGGCCCTGCTAGAGCAATAATGGCTGCGGGCGCAAGAGGCAGGAGCAGCGGGGCTGCTGTGGGTGGGGGTGTGAGGGGCAGCAGTGGCTGTCTGCCCCCCATACTGTGAGAGCTGCGGGGCCTGCTCTACATGGGGCTGCGCAGGGTGGGTGGTGGTGCTGGTGGGGCGGCTGCAGGCAGGGTGTGTCGATGGGCTACCCCCTGGGGCCGGAGCCAGCACAGCTGGTCCTTTGGGAGCCACAGGGCCCGCTCTACACGGTGGAGCAGCAGTGCTGGCAGGGCGGCTGCTGGTGGGGGCGCGCATGTAAGCATAATTACAATATAAAATGTTATTGTTACAAATGTTTTTTATTATGCATTTATCATATGTATTCTGTATTATTGTTGCAATGAATAAAATGTTTCTTTTATTTATGATATTTTTTTCTTCAATTTATTTGTCCTCCTTTTCATTGTAAAAAAGTTGGTCACCTTAATGTAGTTCATCATTCTTCTCCAATCCTTAACATTTCTTTTATTTTTTAGTATAAAAATGTTGTATTTTGGAATTGCGGCCTTCCAGTTGAGCTTTGAATATGAAGAATTCTACAGAGTCTTGCATTGTTCTTATCCTTGTACTCTTACCCAACTATTTCCAACATACACATGCATAAAGAAAGAAATATAAACAGGATTGTATCAATAGAAGGGTACTGTGAGAAGTTTCATATCCAAATATATTTTATTCTTTATAGTGTTTCCTTCTTCCCTTAAAATATTAACAGTCTAAGAAACAGTGTCTCCACTGATTAATCAAATTAGCAAACTTCTTCACATCCTGAAATAAGTACCAGACGTAATCCACATATCAAAAGATAAGGGTCTCCAAACACAAATAGAGTTAATTAAATTAAGTCTCCCAGCAGAACTGTATTTACAGGAATACATACCCCCCACACACACACATATCCTTCAGCAGTAGACACTTCCACACCCCGGACAAGCTACCCCTATAAAAGTTTGCCACTGTACCCCACTTCTATGCAGCCTGCCCCTAAAAACAAACAGTTTTGCTTTTAGGAATAAATATTTCTTCTTTCCTCACAGCTGTCTGGATTCATTTTTATTTACCGTATATGCCGCCGTATTAGGCGACCCGGCGTATAAGACGACCCCCGTCTTTATAGCCGGGCCGCATTCCTAGAACGTCGTCTTATACGCCGGAAACTACCAGTATTTCCGGCTTATAAGACGACTCGGCGTATAAGACGACCCCCGTCTTTGGCGCCGATTTCAGCGCTCGTGGAAGTCGTCTTATACGCCGGCATTTACGGTATTCTTGTGCAACCTTGGCTTGAATTGGAACCCCAAATTATTCTTCTGGACATCATAAACATGTCTAAATCTGCAATAAAGAAAAAGTTGTGTGGTAAGAGTTTTAACAGCATCTGAAGGGAGTCACGGACAAATGATCTTCACCTCCGATAAAAAATATATATTTTCTTTTAGTTAGCTAAAGCATAAATAGATTATTATATGAGATTAAAACCAGTATTTGGAGACCAAAAACAAAGAAGGAAAGTATTTCTCCTGTTTCAGTCTTAGAGTTCATTTTGATATCTTGCCCACTCTTCCAGATTTCTATTTTATTCATGAGAGATGATCAAGTAAATTCTAAACCTGCAGTTTGCAAGTTTTCTACAGCCTTTAGTTTTACAGTTCATTGACTTGAAGAATATTTAGATTGAATAGCTGCAAAAAACCATCTTAATTGGATTGTGTCTTTCAAAAAATGGATATTCTGCACGCTGAGAAGTTTCAGGGTTTTAATGCTGAGTGGGAAGTTCTGTTTGTCACTGGAAATATATGATTCTTTTTTTCCCCTTTCTAACATTTTCCTGCAAGTGCAGGATCTGATCTGATCCATTGGTTGCAATAGGAATTGACCAACTAGTTTGTTGCCTGAGACAGATGTCATGGCTCCAAAGTAACTGACCCAAAGTCACTCAGCTGGCTTCTATTATCTGAAAAAGGACCAGAACTCACAGTCTCCTGCTTTTTAGCCCGTGCCTTAACCATTGGACCAAACTGGCTCTCTTGCTAGAGATATATGATATTATCACAATATAAACATGTATATCAGCATACAATGAAGGTTATCACATTAACACTCCAGAAGAGTCACTGGATACTTAGAGGAAATTGTAGAGCCACAGACTGTCATCAGAAAGCAGTCTATAACCCCCTTTAAAACCTAGTTCTAAACCATATTGACTTTCTACTGTATATAGACCTGGTTCAGACAAAGCTATAGTTTGTTGGAGAAAAAGAACATACTCTGCATAATTACTGTGGTCAACTTTATGCTATCTGGAAAATCAACCCCTCATTCTGGGTGAAGCATTGCTGATTATTTGAACACCTTCAACTTTGCAGAAGATAGGAAAACCTGCAATCCTTACAGAAAAAAGAAAATAACCTGTCAGAAGATGCTGGAAAAGTACTGAGGTCTCAAGTGCATGTATCTCTGTCTTGAAAGAAAGTTCATTTTTGCCTCATATATCTTTCCCCATAACTCACTGGTATTTTTAACCCTCTACTTAGATTTATACTGATATGAGGTAACTAGTTTGCGCTATTTATAAGCTAATTGTCCTTATTCTAGAAAGTAATTATCCTTATTTTAAGCTATTTAAAATAATTCAAATCCCATTTTTACAAATTTTCACAGATTAGCGATTGTAGGAAATTCATAACATTTCCTTCAATTAATTGTATAATCCAATAATTTACCTATCAATTGTAATGTATCAATATATTTTGGTGTGGACTATACAAAATTATACAAAGGTTTTTTTGGGTTGAAAAGGAATGATCATTATACAGATATCTATTATAATTTTTTTTTCCTTTACTATACACCCAACAGAGTTAAGCAGTATATTTTGTTTCCAGAAATGGAGAATAGCTTAAACATTAAAGCTTCTCTTTTCTTCAGTGGAAAAAATGATAACAGGCTTCATTTACACATACCTAGTTAAATATTTAAAAGTTAACCCTCTCTTCTAGATATGTCAACAAACTAGTGCTTGGTTAACAGATGTGCACTTGTGCTTCTATGGACTGATAAACACTTTATTAAAGTATCTTATAGCATTTACAAATCTGGTTTGCCAATTCTGTATTTTCTTTTATTTTTTCTATAATTTGTCTGCAGTGTTTTAGGGATGTGAAATTGGGCATTCCAAATACAAAGATGCATGTAGCAGCAACTTAGCTGACCTTGGCTGAGCTAAAAAAAAATGATCAGAATTGGACCACTTTGTGAAAAACTGCCAGGAAATTCTAGGATTGAAAAACAAAATTGGGAGGTCAAAACATTGCAGAAGAAGACAGTGGAAATCCAGTAACAAAATGCTGCTGAGAAAACAAAATGGACATGTCCATGTAGTTACCAAGATCAGTTTACTTTCAAGTTTGAAACAGTGAGCAACAAAAATTACAGCATGTGCAGCATCCTTTAGAACAGGGGTCCCTAATCCCTGGTCTGTGGACCAGCACCAGTCCGTGGCATGCCAGCAACTGGTCCATGCAAACAAGCAAAGCCCCATCCATAATATGCAGGCAGCATGCAAACCCATGCCCCTTCTGGTCCATGGAAAAACTTTTTTCCACGGAGCCGGTCGCTGGTTCCCAAAAGGTTGGGGGCCACTGCTTTAGAATATAAAATTCAGAAGTAAACCTCTTAGTGATTGATTCATATTAAACAAAATTATCTCAGCTTCAAAATTCTAATTTTTTTGAAATATGAGGTAAAACAGCTGGGGATCCTTATATATTACTTTCACTTTGAAAACAAAATCAAGCCAATCAAAATCCAAGGTAAAAAACTTTTTTAATCCTTTCAAAATACTGCTAAAAATGAGCAGCAGTAACACTAGTGGATACCAAGAAATTTGCATGGTGTGACTGTAGACTAGGCATTTCCAACCTGCAACCCACAGGCCCCATGCAGCCCTGGGCAGCTAGTAATGCCGCCCCCCACAGGTTTAGTATTACAGGTAGTCCTCAGCTTATGACCACAATTAAGTCCAACATTTCTATGGCTAAGCAAGACATTTGTTAAGTGAATTTTGCCCCATTTTTCCACCTTTCGTGCCATAGTTGTTAAGTGAATCTGGCTTCTCCATTGACCTTGCTTGTCAGAAGGTCACAAAAAGTGATCCCATGACCCCAGGACTCTGCAACAATAATAAATATGAGTCAGTTGCCAAGTGGCTGAATTTTGATCATGTGACCATGGGGATGCTGCAACGGTCGTAAGCTTGAAAAACAGTCATAAGTCACTTTTTTCAGTGCCATTGTAACTTTGAACAGCCACTAAACAAACTGTTGTAAGTCGGGGACAACCTGTATTATGAGGTTTATATACTTTAACTATATTATATATTCTGTATGTGGCCCAAGACAATTCCTCTTCACTCAGTGCAGCCTAGGCAAGCCAAAAGGTTGGACACCCATGACGTAGACTGAAAATTCTGATATTCAGAGCCAAGTAGCTTGCAGGTCAGGCTGACCACCTCAGACCAGATGGCCAGTTCACATTCCAGGTGCTTGGCATATATTCTTTCAGGTTACTCCAGATTTTCCCTCAAATGAATAGAGATAATTTGAGTTCTTTTAAACAGAAGAGAGAACCTGAGGAGGAATTTTGGAAGACTTTGCCCCTGAGGTTGGAAAAGAAGTGAGGTTTGAGTTATAAATATAAACTCATAGATTTTTTTTTTTTCATTTACTTTTCCAACTGTCTAGACAGATTGCTCTTCCAGGAAGGCCAGGTCCAAATGATATAAAGGCTTGTGTCTTCCAAATACCATTCAGCATAGTCTCATCTCAATGAAAGGTGAGTTCCCAGTTAATATGTTCCAACTCATTGATATTAATAGCCTTGTCCAGACTTAATTTTGGAATCTGAAGTTAAAAATTGGTGAAACTGGGCCTCAGGAAAGCAATAGCTGAAATCTATATTCTAATCCGAGGTAAGCCTATAGAATTCATTGAAGTTTCTTTCCAAGTAAGCAGGTATTGGCTTGCAATATAAATGTTTATTAATTGAAAAGCAATTCACAAAACATATTTTGGAGATTATTAAAATCTATTAATCCTCCATATGAAAAATCAGGCTTAAAAACTTCTTGTGGCTTTTCATTTAAGAGTTTGTAGTATTTCATGAGGATGGGGGTTTTGCCTTTGAATAACTGTAATATTACAATCTTGCTTTGATTTTTATCCAGTTGATGAAATTAAATATTTTCCCCAGGCGGCTATTGGATTTCATGGACTTCTTGCTCTGCTTTTTCATCAGCGCACACTGAATATTTCCTAACTTAAAGCATAATCAATAATTGTTTCAAACCACAAACTCAGTTATAGCCTGGAGTCTTTCCTCCCTCACATGCAAAAGGAAATTAGAGTAAGACTATATTTCAGGATGGAGAAATAAAATGTGCCTTTACTGGTTATTATAGTAGCAGTTGGATGGTCAGAATAGGATATTCCCATTTGCTGTAAGTGTCAGGCCTTAATAATTGCTTGAGAATTATTGGAATGGGGGAACATATCATTAAACAGCAGCTGTTCATGCCAAACTTGGTCTTCCTACTTTACCCCCATGTCTCTCTTTCCTCAAGCAATGCTATGAGCCTGTTTCTAGCTACTCTTCTGGTTTCTCACATCTGAGATTTAAAGTTGTTGGGAAATTAACATTGTTTTCTTCAGTGAATGGAGTACTGATGCCTCAGTCAGGTGAAACTAAGCCCCAGCAGAGACTTGTCCATTAAGCAGTAAATCCTCAATCTACAATGATAGGACCAAAACCTCCTGAAGTCAAGCTCAGGATTCAGAAGGATGTATGAACATGAACTAAATGAAGAAGCAGGGAGAAAAGAATTATCCTTTTAATATCTATGTGTCAGTTTATCCAGTGGTAGCGGGTCCCATAGGTGCTTTTTCAAAGGGCAAGTGGACTTTCTTTTTCTTGAAGAGGTTTTGCTTCTCATCCAAGAAGCTTCTTCAGTTCAGTTCAATGTTTTCATGCAAAAACAAAGAAAGTCCAATTACCTTTTGAAAAAACACCTTTGGGGCACTGTGACCTGGATGACTGAGAATCTCCATAGACATTCAGCAGTAGCAGGATCTTTAATCATTCAAGTTCAAGGACTGCCTCTCTTTGTTTGCTTTTCCCCTGCTCTGTGTATAATGGGTATTGTTCTCCAAAGCAGAGTTCTAAAATGGAGGAATCAAGATTACATCCCAAGGGTTTCAGAATAAGAGGTAATTTTCTTAAAAGTGGGCTGAAAATGATGCAATGTTAAACATTTCATGCAAGCTGGAATTTTCTATTGCAAATCCTAAAACATAGTGCTCTAATGAAAAACAAATATTGAAGGTATCTTCCTATCTATACAGGATTTATACATTGATACTTAATCTAACTTAATTCTACTTAGTCTAGACCCATGTAAATTAATAAGACGTTAGTCACACTTGATTTCAGTAAAAATGACTCAAGGATAGCTCCACATGGATATTTTGGGTCCTTTCCCCATTTGTCTCGCAACAGGTAGAAACCATGATTGAAAAAAAAGCTATAAGTAACCTACAAGATACTATATTGGCAGAAGCCTTTTATCTAGTTTTTAAACCATTGTGTTATCTTTAATTCCAGAGATTTCCCCCCCCCCCAATTCTATAGGAAAAGTTTAGGAAGCTTTTGAATAAAGGTTCCTGATAAATTATAAACATGTTTAAACTATGCCAAGTAGCTTTCCTTTTTAATTGGTCCAATCACACACATATCTTCAACATCTTTTTAGAACCTGAACATTTATTTATTTAATCTGAAGTGGCGGTGAGCTGTATGGGAGTGTTCTGTGATGCCTTATATCAGAAAGCTTTTGAGGCATGGCAGCTTTAGAGATATCAGGTTTTTAAAGGTGAAGTGTTGAAAATAATTTGGAAATAGTTGACTCATATATCAAGCCATTTCTGAATAATGCCAATAAAGGCCTTGTCAGGTTTCACCATCTGTAGCAGTTCAGATGTTTCCCCCCCTATTTGGGTGATTTATTTCAGCACAATAGCTCCCAGGTCATCAGCTGCTTAAGTACTTATGGAAAAAACCAAGATGTTTTTCATGGTGTTCACCACAGATCCCATTTTGCCTCCAAAAGAAACATATTGAGAGATTTGAATCGGGTAATAAGTCAAAAGCATTTTAGTTTTACAGTTAAACTTAAGGTGACAGATAATTATGGTAAATAATTATAGCTGAAGATTTAAATCAAGTTTTAGATCCTTTATTAGATTACACTGCTTCTCCCCTGCAAAATTTAAATGCCCATACATGGGAAGTATTAAAAACTTATTTGTTAGAATTTAATTTGGTGAATATAAATCAACTTTTATATACATCTCAATAAAACAAATTTCAGTTGTCAATTAGTTTTTCTTTCTTTTTTAAATATTTTGCTGTTAAAAAGATAAAACTGTAGTTTTAGTATATAGTAAAGTAATAGTAATAGTATATACTATTGTGGTATCTGACTATACTTTAATAATATTATTAATTACTTTAAGGGAAAGACTTTGCTTTTTCTGAAGATGGAATTTGAATATATTATTAAAGGAGTTGACAGAATAAATCAGAGGAAAAGTGTAAGTATTTAATAAATACATAACAATTTAATAAAAAGTTCATTTTTGATCTACATCATGGTAGTTTGGTAGGTAGATGGATAGATAAACACACATTCTACAAATTCTAGATAATAGTTTTAAAGCATGCATGCATTCTATTATTGCAAAGTCTTTATTGAATTATTGAAATTACTGTATAATTGTATAATAAATTATATACATTGTTTAACACAAATACATAAAGTGCATGATACAAATTGTATGATTGTATTATTGCAAATGCTTCAGCTGAATGATCTTTGGCCAGTCACTTTCTCTCAGCCCTAGAATGGAGGGAAGGGCAAATCATTTCTGAAATCTTGCCCCCAAAAAACCCCATGCAGTTGTTCAGTCATCAGGAGTCAAGACTGACTCAAAGGCACCAAAAAGTTATAAATGCTTAATGAAGACAAAACACAAAAATTAATGATTTTTTCCAGTTCTACAGTGGTAGGTGTTGAAAAGATAGCATGCATCACAATTCTGTAAAGCTTTCACAATTTCAGAATTGGAATTCTATGTGTCAATGCAAGTATGTATGTTTATTTAATATACCTGTGAGTTTCAAAAGAGTCTGGGGATTTACAACATAGCTGAGCAACAATAAATAAAGTAGAACCTTTTACGCTTCACAACCATTCATAGTTGTTAAAATGTCCCGCAGAAGAGTGTTGTTTTCAAGGCTTTTCTAAATGATGCCAAGATATGCCCGACCTAAATTGCTGAGGGAATGATTCCATATTTTTAGGATCCCATACCTCCATCTCATGTCTTTGGAATACCTAGAATTAGCATCCCAGATATCTGACAGGCCACAGATGGCTTTAAAGATTAAGCCAATTAGACATCTGAGTGAGACAAGATAACCTAGACTACCATATCTCGCCTGCATTAGTCCAGACAGTTTGTAGATGATATCAAAAACACACAAGTCATCATCAAGTTTTTTTGCAACCCAGATAAGAGTATGCAGCTACAAATACTAGAACAAGAGAAGTTTGGGGCTATCAATAAACTGCAAAGCATTCTGGGAGGCTCCTGATTCAGTTTATAGGGACTGCCCTGTCCATGGTGTATTTATTTATTTACCACATTTATATAGCCACCATCTTTTAACAAACTCTGGGTGACTCCCACAAAATAGTCCAAGGAATCTGGACTAAGTGGCGAAGGATGTTTATCATGGCACATCCATCACCTCTTAATGGAAATTTGCCGCGTGCTATAGGATACACTTTTTCACACTAGTGATATGTAACAATGCTGTCTTTATGAACCAACTTTGTGAAAAAAAAGAGTGTGATAAAGCAGTCTGACTAAATAAATACCATATATAATCCATCTATCTCTGTTTTAATATAAAATCTGTATGGAAGAGTAATGTATCACTGCAGCAATCGTTAAATTTCCCTGGCAGTTCTGCTACACAACTATTTGTTGTATGAAGCTTGCAGGGAACTACCAGAACTGTTTAACTTACCTTTCTCCCTCACCCCCAAGAGTTTTCTGAGATTTGTGGAACTGGAAAGTAAAAAATAAAAAGTTTCCAGTTCATTATCCTGTTTTAATTTCATTGCGTTCAACTCAATCTGGTGAATGCTAGAAGTAATAATATCCCTACTGAATCCATAGATCTTATCCAAAGTAAGTCCGAAATGCTTTTAATTCAGAGTGAAGTCTTAAGGAAGAAAGCAAAAATTATCTTTATTCCCTTGGCATTGGAAATTTAAATCAGTGAAAAATGCCTGCTTCCTATATGTGGCAATGTTCAGCATCACCACAAGAAAGTTTTAAGAAATCAATAATTTTTTTGGTCTGTCTAGTTTTAGTTTCCCAGTTTTTGTTTTCACAGATGGAATCTCTGGAAAGTGATACCAACATGATGTTATGGTTTGTAAAACCACAGAAGGTTCAGCTACTGGTGATGACTTCAGGGTCAAAACATTTTTAATGTATTGATTGTATTTATTTATTTTGCAATATGGCACTGGGATTATTTATCTAGGTTCTTATCTATGAATAACAGGAGGACATTTTAAGTCTGGCTGATATCTGCTAAGCAACATTATTGTTTGCACAGAGTGCAATGATCACTCAGTATGAGGAACAGAAAATTTGGTGGACATAATCCAACCAAATCTAACACAGTTAACTGCCTTCCCAAGCAGTCTTTCTGCTAATTCATGCTGCATAACCACTATTTCTTTCACAGCTTTGATTCAGCCACAAAAGGAAGAGTAACACCAAGAAATGGTTTTTACTGAAATTGAGGGGTTGAGAAGAAAAGGTTTAACTACAGTATACAATCCTCCCTCACACACAAACACTACAGTTAGGATGTAGTTTATTAAATCAAGAAATATACTACTAGCTGACTTCAGTTTTGGCAACACAGCCCCTCAGTCTTGGACTACATGATATCTGATGATTAGTTGATGGGAATTGGAGTCTTATAACAAACAACACTAAGCAATAAGTATATATATGACATTCCACCTATTCTATGTGCTATATGTAACACATAACACCAAGAGCTAATGCGTAACACTTCAACTTTGTCCCAAGTCTTTTATTTTATTGAAGAAAAAGTTGTTTGCTAAGACAATCTTAATATGGAATGAAGATTTGATTTAGTTACTGAAGCAAATGGAAACTGATAAATCAATCTTTGTGAAACTGGCACCTTTCAGAGTGTGCAACTCCAAACATTCCTTGCTAAGATGATCAATGGCCATGATAACTATTGATTGGGAAAATTCCATATTTCTGGAAGGAAGGAAGGAAGGAAGGAAGGAAGGAAGGAAGGGAGGGAGGGAGGGAGGGAGGGAGGGAGGGAGGGAGGGAAAGAGTGAGGGAGGAAGGAAAGAAGGAAGTTCAGAAATAGACAACCAATGAACATTAGCCATTGACACAATTGGGGCTCAACATATTTTATCAGTGCATCACATCATCACTTTTCAATATATTCAGTCTTGGATTTTTCATATGCAAATTACCTCAAAAAAACCCCAACAATTTTTTCTTTGCAGATAACACCTTTGCAAATTGTAATAGGAAATAATTTCACGTCTTTATTCCTTGGATTAGGTTCTTTGTGCTACCACTTTTATCCTTTTTATTCAGGGCTCATATAAAACGCCAATGGTAACTTTTTTCCCCTCTTGGGTGATACATTCTATAGCTCCTTCACAATGAGGGTAGGGGAAATTTTGTTTGGTGTAAAAATAATCTTGCTGAAAATGAATTTGCAAAAGTTCATTGCCAAAGAATCATATTCGCAAGCACCTTGTGGAAGTGGTCTATAAAATGTTGAAATTTTATATTAAAACCCAATTTTTTTTTTCATTCACCCAATTTATTTGGCTGCCCAGCTCAACAAGTGACTTTGTGTCAAGTAATGAGTGACATATTAGACAATATATAACCCAATATAATATAACACTCTTCTGTTTTCCTCTGAAAAATTTTCATAGGTCAAAGCTATAGGCATTCTGAAGCCTCTGGCTATACTTTTTATATTCTGCCCTTGGTCCTCAATTTGCACTTGTGTGCCTACATACATAAAGGTTTGCCTTGTATATGCCAGAATGGGACAACTCCCCAAGGTCGACTCTCCATGGCCAACTCCAATTCGGCATGGTCAACTTTCCATGGGACAGTCACTTAGTTCCTTTGATTTTTGTTGACCATGTTTTCATCAAAATTATTTTGTCTCTTGTATCAAAGGAAATAATTCCTATGGCTATTAGCTTCTGTAATGCTTTGATGAATAATAAAAGGAACTATTCCTGGGTTGAATTGTCCCATGGTGAGTTGACTGCAGCAAGTTGGCCATGGGGAGTTTGCTGCAGTGAGTTGTCTATGCATCTCAGGCAAGATGCTGTGTTGGCTACCACAATAACCATTCATGTAGTTACCTTGGCAGCCCAATAATTTACCTGTTTATTCAAAAATCAGTTTGAATATGTTGGCTGTCTTTAAATGTGTCTGTTTATAGGCAGGGTGGAAACCTATAGCTCACCAGATGGTTTTGATAGACAGATCCTCACATTCCTCACATTTCCCCTGGAGGCTAAAGCTGCTGGGAGATGCTGTTCAGCAACAACATGTATACTACAAATCTATTCGCCCTTCCATAGCCCCAATAATTGCAGAAGCAGGACTATGTAACCTTTACAGTCATATTACTACACTCAATCATTGTTGACTGATAAAGATGTAAAAGCCAATCAAATCCACAAGGGAGAAGTGGGAAATGGAAAGCAAAAATAAAGTTTGATGATGGTCAGGGAGGGATGCTAAATCTTCCTCAGATTAATGAGTTTTAAGGGAAGCAGGAACCATGATGAGCTCTACCACTGTTCATTAAAAGCAATTAGCAAGACTAGAGATTGGTTTTTCTATTATATATTCGTATTTTGCCATAGAATGCTATTTTCTCAGCTATGAAAATAAAAAGATGCCTCATATCAACAGATTGCTGGAGCTCGCTGTTGTGGAAATGCACCATTCTCAATCCAACGCAGGTGGTGCTCGACTTACAATCACAACTGAGCCACAAAATTTCTATTGCTAAGTGAGATTTCCCCCATTTTACACCTTTCTTGCCCCAGTTCTTAAGTGAATCACTGCCATTGTTAAATTAGTAACATGGTTGTAAAGTGAATCTGGCTACTCTACTGATTTTGCTTGTCAGAAGGTCGCAAAAGGGGATCACATGATCTTGGGATACACTGACAGCCAATTATCTGGATTTTGATCATATGATCATGGGGATGCTATAAAAAGTGGTCATGTCACAGGACTCCAGGGCCCTGCAACTGTCATAAATATGAAGCAGTTGCTAACTGTCAGAATTTCATGCAGGACATTTTACAGTAGTCTAACGGGGGGGGGGGCGGCGGTGTCACTGGGGTGTGAGTAATTTTGATCTAGGAAGGAGTTTAACTGTTCATTTCTTAGGAGGTAATGCCTGTCTAAAGACATGTTTGGAAATTTAAAAAAAAAAGATTCTTACAAGCTGATGCTTTCTTTGTTTTGTAGCATGCGAACATCCCATTAGTCAGTTAAATCTCTTTTTAAAAGATGGCAGATAGAAATCTTACAGAATCCCTGTTCTACAACATCAAGCATTGCCTTGCATAAATCTCATATCTATCAAATATCAGCTAAACCATGGAGCTGAAAGACTTAAAACAAGCCCTCATGGGTGCATAAGTCTACTTTTACCCCCACCCCCACATTTGTACAATCTTCATGTTTGTCCTTGGGAGACACCATTTGTGAGCTACCAGCTCTTAACATTCTTTTTATTTTTAAATAGTAGATTAACAGTACGTTCAACAGAGGTTCCAAAAACAACAGTTTGCACCTCCTATGTTTTGGGCAAATATTCTGTAAAAGAAAAAAAAAGCAGTTTCAGAAACCTTTGTAAACATTCTAGATTTAATAGCCAGAGCAAATGAGAGACGATGGTGTGAATTTTCATATCTCTTCCTGGCCTCATTGCGCCTAAAGATGGACAGAGCCATGATCAATATTGAGTCATAGGTCCTTAAAGAAACACTTAATCTTTTTCAACATAGGAGAAAAAGCACAAGGTAAACTAACACCCTCTTGGCTAAGTCTGAAATATTAAAATTTTGGCTGGAGAATAATAAACCATGGGAGATGGTTTCTATTTCTCAAAGAGAGGTCTCCTCCATCACTCAGACAGCTGGCCAAGAGCATTAATGAGGCTCATTTTTGGCAGATGTAGGTCAACCCATGTAAATCAGAGCAGTAGCTGCGAGGCAAGGGAGGAGAGCAAAGGAATTGATTTCTGGGAAATAATGAAGAACTCTATTTGACCAGGAGCAAGGAATCACTGTTTTCTTTTCCCAAGAGTATCTTGATGTTCCTAAAAAGGAATAAAAAGCGAAACAAAACAAAACTGAAAAATGCATGACAAACACACAGTCTATTCTATCTGTCCACTTTTTTTCGGAAGCAAGAAAGGAGGAAGTCTGGGTAAATAGGATGAATTCACAAGGGCATTTTCTGGACATTTATATATGGTGGATGTCACATCAACACATGCTCAATATTGGCATTTCCTACTAAGTAGCATGAATTTTCTCCCATTCTATTTGGGTATTATACAAAGTATATACTGAGCTGTGGTGGTGCAGTGGTTAGAATGCAATATTGCAGGCTAATTCTGATGACTACCAGGGGTTTGATCCTTATTGGCTCAAGATTGACTCAGCCTTCCATCCTTCTGAGGTCAGTAAAATGAGGACCCAGATTGTTGGGGGCAATATGCCGACTCTGTAAACTGCTTTGAGAGGGCTGTAAAGCACTGTAAAGCAGTATATAAATCTAAGTGCTATTGCTACATTAAAAGACTATACATTTCATGCTCTACAAGGTCTAAACATGAAGTTTGAAATGTTGCTCAAGATTGTTTATTCTTTTTATTTTTCTGTTATCTTTCAATTATTGTTCCTGTAATATATCTGAATTTTCCTAGTCTTATCATTTGGGGCATAATGCAAGTTGTGTTTCTTATAGTTGTCTGGCTATATTAATGTACTTTGAATGTTAACATTTTAAATTAGATAATTAAAAAACTTTTTCCTCCAAAATGCAAAAATAGTTTATGTTTTTCCATTTTCTGTCATATATGCACATGACTTTCCTTTTTTTCAATATATCAAAGATTATTTGGCCTTAACAAAATTATTAGAAAGTGGATGGCGAAAGTTTAAAGTGGCAAAATGACACCTTTACTGTCCCCAAAGGTTTTATTTGCCTACCACTTTTATATTTCCATCTCATTCTTAAGGTTTCCAATATTGTCAGGAGGTGATAGATGATGCTAGTGTCGTTTTCTTTTCCTGTTACAGATCTACCTCATTTGGGGTAGGAGAATTCTTGAGATAGAGGTTGTGTGTGTGTGTGTGTGTGTGTGTGTGTGAGAGAGAGAGAGAGAGAGAGAGAGAGAGGTGGGGGGAGAAGGAGAGGAGGGAGAGTAAATGTAGGGTTCAATTGTAAAATGTAAAACAAGGAAAAATGAAGAGAACTGAGAAATTATTGTGCAAAGAGAGACAACACCAATCCAGTCTTTCTTAACTAAAGGAACAATGCCACATAACCCCATGAGATTTCATTTTAAAAAATCTTCAAAAAGCCTCTCTTTTTTTGGTTAGACTCAGAATTTTTGACTCTTAATTCAGCACTAGCAAGAGGACAGCATCTTCCCAACACCTAATGCCTCTGACACTTGTGTCTGCTCATAGTCAAACTACATATTACATAGCATGTCTGTCAGTCAGTCAGTCAATCTTATAGCTTGTTGGGACCATTCTGCAGATTTTGAGAGGGGTGCACTTTTGGGGGGAAATTAATCACCTCCCCATTATTTAGATTGGGGAGAGCTCATGCCCCTATTTTTGAAGAAGTGTAATCTTTTATGAGAGACATTCACAAAACCAGTTTTCTTAGGCTTACAAAGCCTAAAGGACAGAAGGACAAAGTTTGTTTCTACATCTTATTCTTCAACTCAGGTACAGTGAATATTGGCCTTTATACATCATACTGTAATTTAAGACACCAGTTCAATATTCATAGTTAAGCCAAACAAAGCATCATCTGCCATGCATTTTTCCTTTCTTGGCCTTTCCTCTTTATGTTAAAATATAAAACTTTCACTTTCTGCCACACAAGAACTTGAGAATATTAACTGAGGTCTTCATAATACTATGTCTGTGTTGTTTTACACAATCTAATGAGAACAGAGAACTAGATTACAGTCCAAACCACATCCTTCAATCAAACCCAGCAAAATGAATATTATAAAATAGAAGACCCCATCACCAATGCAGAATTTTTCAAGTTTGGTGCCAAGAGACTTTATAGGAAGAAAGTTAGGGGCCTCCAGCATAATATAAATTGTGTCTTGGTGTATAGCCGAAAGTGTGTGCCTGCTATCTTTACAAATCCTTGCACACTATATCTTTAAATGTAAAATGTAAGCAACAGGGCTGCCAAACAATTACAGTGTTTAGAGAACTTGATGACCTACATATGTTTAAAATACTGCTCTATGTTTAGACTAATGTGATTGAAAACATTCTGCAAAGAGTAAGTATAAATTTGCAAAACTTCATTAAAAAGAACTTATGAAGGAATCAAGTGCTTATAGTGTAGGATATAGTGATCAACATTAACGTGTACCAGAACCTCAATATTGTTGAAAGAGTGCAGATCATGTTTACTTTCCCCAAAGAAATAACATAATCTTGATAGGGAATAACAGTTTTGTTAAGGCATGGTTTAAGAAATTCTGAGATTAAATCCATCCAGGCAATTATGACCACAATGCATTTCAGCAGTGCACAGAATTATTACTGTGACTTGCAATAAGGTAGACAAGATAGCGTAATGAGTTCACCTCTCCAAATCTTCTCAAAATGTGGCTAAATCAGTAGGCTTAAGGATCCCAGGAAAACAAAGAAGTGTATGTAATAACGAAGATACTCTCTCCTAATCTTTTAAATTAATATTAATGTTTCATTATGGAATAATTTTTAATGTTTGTTTCATTTTATAGTGTATTTTTATTGCATGCTGCTCAAAGTCACATTTGTGAGATGGGTGGTTTTATAAATGGAATGAAGCAATAGCAATAGCACCTAGACTTATAAATTGTTTCACCGTGCTTTACAACCCTCTCTAAGTGGTTTACAGAGTCAGCATATTGCCCCCAGCAATCTGGGTTCTCATTTTACCAACCTTGGAAAGATGGAAGGCTGAGTCAACCTTGAGCCAGTGAGAATCGAACTCCTGGCAGTCAGCAGAATTAGCCTGCAATACTGCATTCTAATCATTGCACTACCACAGCTCCTGGTGAAATGAATGAATGAATGAATGAATGAATGAATGAATGAATGAATGAACTGTGACTTTGTATGCATGCACAAAGAGACAGGACGTCAATCATGCTTCCATACTCATCACTTTAACTTTTTCAACCCTTCTTGCAGACACCAGTAATAATGTGAGATTATATCTTTCACTATTTAAGTATGTACAGATCGTCCTTGACTTACAGCAGTTCATTTAGTGACCGTTCGAAGTTATAACGGGATTGAAAAAAAGTGACTTATGAATGTTTTTCATACTTGTGACCGTTGCAGCATCCCTGTGGTCATGTTATCAAAATTCATATGCTTGACAAATGGTTCATATTTATGACGGTCATAGGGTCTTGGAGTCACGTGATCATATTTTGTGACCTTCTGACAATCAAAGTCCATGGGGAAGCCAGATTTCCTCAACAACTGTATTACTTACTTAACAACTGCAGTGATTCACTTAACAATTGTGGCAGGAAAAGTTGTAAAATGGGGCAAAACTCATTTAACAAATGTTTCGCTCAATTGCGGTCATAAGTCGAGGACTACCTGTAGTATATGTATACTATTCTGCTGTCCTATTATTTTAGATGTTTTGCATAGTCCAATATAAACATTTGTTTACACACACACAGACACTTATATATATACATTCATGCATACATATATTTAAAAAGCACCACTCACAAAATCTTTAGCAAGGCTTTCCCAAACTATTGTGCCTCCCTTGTGATAATGCAGACAGAGTCTTTCGTTGCATTGTTATTGAACAATGGATATATACATATAGATTGTAGATCCACTATTGTTTACATTGTTCCTTTGTGTTCATGCTGGTTAAGTCCATAGGGGAGGTGTGCACATCAAGATTACACTAAAGGGAAGTGTGATGACAAAAAAACAACAAGAACCCTTGCTTTAGAGACTTCAGGCAGGAAGTTATACACACTTTAGAACTACCTGATTTTATTAATCTGTCTCTCCTTGACCAATTACACATTGCCAAAAGTTTGTCACTAAGTAACTGTTGTAATTACAATTAGTTCAGTGACATTGAGAGTTTAGAGAGGTGTACCTTCCCCTCCCTCCCCAAAAAAGTTATCAGTTGCATTTTCCTTGATTTGTTAGTGGAAATTTTCCACAAAATTTTGCAGGCATCACTCTTGGCTGACCTACTGTAATCTATTAAAAACAACGAAATTCGTTGATATGAGAAACCCTTGCAGGGTCATTGAACAAATTGGCTGTATTCTTAATCTGAAATTGGACCAGTTTTATCCACAAAGGATATGGTTACCCCCTGAAAAGGGCTCCAAGTTTAGATGTTAATTTAAAACAAATGTCATTGGGTTGGGTCAGAATTTAAAAAAAAATAGATGTCATCTTGACTATTTCAAGATGCAGCTTACAAACCAGATGAATGTTTATTAAGAAACAACATCAGTGCAGTTCTGAGATTATAAGAACCCCTCTTTGATATCTCTGTGGTTTTAGTAAGTCCATTCACAGATCTATGAATAATAATCTATGCCTAATAGAGCACACATGGTTTTGTACACTCAAGCACTTTCTCTTTGAGATTCAATAGATATTATTCTTTAGAGAATTAATATAAAATAATACTATATGAAATTCTGAGGAATAAGAGTTGCGACTTGCAACTTGTACTTTTTATCCTATAAAAAGCCTAAGTAGTACTGAAGTTAATTCTCAGCTAGGAATATCTGATAAAAGGCTGAAGGTACTGTAAAGATAGAAAGAACCACTTTGAACTATAATTCTCAAAGATTGCCATGAAAGAGATTTTAGATTGGTTGAAAATCTAGGAATTTCTCTCCTACTATCAGTAAATATGATTACTAGTTCTAACAGCTTTGTCCTTATAGGTTTTAGAAAATAGAAGACCTTGGAAGTCTTCTAGTCCAACCCACTGCTCAAACAGAAGACCCTGTACCATTTTGGATAAATGGCCATCCAGTCTTTTCTCGAAAATCTCCAGTGAATGATTTCCCACAACCTCCCGAGGTAAGCTGGTCCACTGTTTGGAAATTTCTTCCTAATTCTAGGTGGGATCTCTCTTTACTGGCCTTTTACTTGTTACTTTTTGTCCTGCCTTCTGATGCTTTGAAGAATAGGTTGACCCTTTCTTCTGTGTGACAGCCCCTCAGGTATCATGTTTTGTCCCAACAATTCTGAATTTACTTTCTATGCATGCAAGAAACTTTGTTGAAACATCCAGTCATTTCTGTCACTCATATTTCAAGAGTGTCTGCATAAAATGGTGAAAGAATCAGCAGAATAGGTTCTGAACTATTTTGCCCCCAGAAAATGAAAGTTTCTCCAGCTAGGCATCTCTATTGTCTCTTAGAAGTTTGCTTTTCACTCCTGATTTCCAGCAAGATTCTTTGGAATCCATCTTAACTCTGCTTTATTCAGACAGAGACCTTAGTTTTCTAGATCAATTAAAAGCTTTCTAAAATACTAAGAATGGACATTGCACAAAGAAGCAAATCTGAATCAATCATCTTCTTTCTTTTATAGAGTTTGCAGAACATCTGCAAATAGAAATATACAACCATTATTACAGAAACACATTTCCTATACTTGTTCAAAGGATTCTCCCTAAAGAATAAATTAACCTTCTTGTTTTATTTTTTATAATCAGGAAAACATGTCTGGAAAAGTCAGCCTTCAGATGTAAACAGAACATATTCCAATTTCAGCTATGGACAATTGTTACTTTAATATATCAAGGTTAGCGCTAGAATTTGACACTCTTTTTCAAAAAAGTTATTGTGATAAAGGAAGAAAATAATGTTTTGTGCAATGAAACCTTGATTGTCCTGACTTTCATTTCATGGACTTCAGAAGTAATGGACAAAAATCTACTTGGGTTTCAACCCCCCCCCCCCCAAAACAAAGTCTGTTATCTCTGAGGCAAACCAGACAATTGATGTAATTGACATAATGTTCATCAATTTTCATCATTTGCATAATTATCTAATTGACCTTTCCCCACCAGTTGCATCCATTTATGTCACTGGCAAATTAAATCGAAACTGGTAAATATCAGGTTTTTGAATGTCACTTCCAATTCAGAATCTGGGCCAAGATCTAAATCAAGGAGCCGTCCCATCAATTCAACTTTCTTGGCTAAGGTCAGATTTATATTCTTTAATGGCATGTTCTTAATTCATCTTTGGGATGAATTAAGTCTACTTGGTAATTTAAGTAGCTCAATAATACTAGTTATTTTCAGAAGCTGGAGTTATCAGGAGAAATTGTTTGGCACCTTAACCATTTCCATTTTATATATAGCTCACAGCAGTTAGGACTCTTCACACTCATCTGTGATGTGGGACTTATCCTAGGACAGTGAGGTAGGTGTTGTGGGTTCTCCTTCATTGTTTGATCCTCAGGGCAGCTAGGAGTTACTAGTGAGGCTGTGTGGAATTCACTTTAACTTTCTACTTTTCCAGCCTTGAAGCTTGGATTCTTTTCCAATTGTTAATAAATTGCAACAGGGGTTCAGTTTACTTTATGGTGTACACAAGATTATCTTGGATTGAAATGGCATTCCCTAACTAGATGCAATCTTGAAAACATCTGGAATTGATTCCATATTTACTTATCTTAGTAGACATACTTCTATGTTATGGAGGTAGAAATGATATTTTGGTAATATAAGTTGCAACAAGTCAGAAAGGCTTCAACTATTTCTGAAAAATGAAATTATTCAATTGTAGGTAGCTATGACAAGATCCTTCTTGTGAGGTGAGATTGAAAGAATTTTCTTCTCTGCAGTAGAGCTAAACAGCAAGGTTATGCCACTGTGATTCTGTCATTCTTATCTCACGCAGTAATAACTTCATACTCACTTTCTCATTGTGTACTTAAATCTGTTTATTTCCTCTGACATTTAACGTATTCTTATGTGTCCCAGTCAGGTATCCTCAGGGTCGATGAGTAGACATTTAAACTTAGGACCTTAAGAGCTTTGCAGAGCAAAAATCCATCCAGTCCAGCATCCTGTTTCCGACAGTGGTCAGCCAAATGCCTCCAGGAAGACCAAACCTTTAGTCAAATCCTTCTTTTATTTCAACTAAGATTGAGGGGGTGGTTTCCCCCTATTTTCTACAGAATTTCACATGCACAAACAAACACACATCCTGCTGCCAGCATTTCCTAGATGCCTGAACTTGGTAACTATTTTGTGGTGCAAATCCAATTTAATTTGCACAGTTTTGCTTGATTGGGGATGTTTTGTAATGAATTCAGGCTCCATGAAAAATTCCACACAGGTGATATACATACAGGCTATGGCTCCTAATATGGCACAGGTTAAAGATCTCCAAAACTTGGAGAAGGCAGGTGTTTGGCTGCTTTTCTCTCCTTAGACTTTATATTGACTTTAATTAGTGATGATCAAAGTCTGGTTTCTGTATGATCCATTTTCATCTCAGAAACCCATTTTGCCCTTGGGTTGTTGACATAGTTTGAAAAAGATCTACTGTTACTCTTTTAGCAAATATATCTTTCCTACTCTTCTCTAAGTTCATTAAAGGCTAGTTTATTCTTGTTTTTAATCATGTGAGTTAGGCAAAAACCTTTTGTATCTTGTGCAATAGTATGTTTAGAATTATTCAGTCTGATGTTGATACATAGGATTTATTCACAAGAGCCTTTACAGGAAATGTGAAAAGCTAAATGTGTGGGTCAGACTTTGCTAGACATAAGAGCAATTTGTTTGTGATATTGCTCATCTAGCTTGATAGGGTTAGATCTGTATCACTTTTCTCCTTAACTTAGTTCTCCTACTAAAGCTGTATACTTGCTGGAAGAAAATGATTGTCACAGTTGGGAATGTACTATTCTTCATTCAAGAGTCCTCAGCTATGTGTAATCACACTTAAAAATAAAACCAAGTCTTCTTCAAGCTGACTTCGATTCCTGAATATCAGATGGACATATACTGTATCCATATTGTTTTCTTAATCTCTTCCTGGATGTTTTTTTGATGGCCCAGTCTTGGCTGTTGATCCAAGATTTCCTAATGATCTTCCATCTGATTAATAACTTGTCTGTTTCCTATTAGCTTTTTGAAATCAGACAAGTGTATTTTTAAAAGGGTGTCAGGTTTGGAAGTAAATTACATAGAAACATGAATGCTGGAACAAGGGCCAAAACAAAACCGTGTCCTTAAAGGTAACCCACAATCCAGTTGCACCTGGCCTTCATGCATGCAACAGTTTGTTAGAACCCCTCAGATCCATTTTTGTAAATCAGTATTTCCATGTGGAGTATATATGAGGGTATAATTAATTATCATTATATTTGCCCTTCCTTAAAGATTCTTTCAAGATATTTGTTGCCAGTTTACATGTTTCAAGGGAGCAAAAAGGGAACAACTACCAGAACTTCCATTTCAAATAATATTTCTCAAGAATTATGACTTAAATCAGAGAAATGCTGATTATTTAAGCCAGGGGTGTCAAACTTGCAACATCACATGACGTGTCGCACCATATCACAACTTTTTTTTCCAGTGCTGGCAATGGGGTGGGCACAGTTTTGCTATGATGCCTGCGGGCCAGCAGTTTGACACCCCTGATTTAAGCTATAACATAATTTTGTAAAAAGTCATCCTAACAATCAGGGTCATCTAGCTAGAAAAATAATGCAGTTTATGGGGAACAGCAAATATTACATTTGTTTATTTTGTCCAATTCGATCTATATTTTAAACATTTTTATATGCTGTTTTGGTTTTAAATTTTGTTACCTGCCTTGAGTGTACATCAATTGAGACAAATCCTTATTCTGTTGAATAGTGGCTGTATCCCACCCACCCATCCTCAACTGAATCCAACAGTACTGCAATCATGTTTCCAAGATGCCATCTTCTGGAAATAAATTACATGTCAGTATTTATGATTCTTCTTATACATGGCTACTGCTTCAGACCTACAGCTTTTCAGGATGTAATAGTAAAGTGTAGTATTTTATTATGCTCTTCCTAGTTAAGCTACTGAATTGGCTACAACTCAGCCAAGTGAACCTAGAATGGTTTAAAAGGAAGTTAGGCAAATTCATGAGGCTAAGGCCATAAGAATTTGTTTGTTTGTTTAGTAAGGTTACATTATCCAGGAGACTACAATGCTAACACAGAGTAGTAGTTTGGCTGCCTAAGATTGTTAAGCCATTTGGTTCATGTTTGTGTGCTTTCTAAGGTGCACCACAGGGAGTGAGCTAGCTCTGCACCAGAAAGCCATAAGAATTACTAATCATGATGGATCTAATTATTAAAGTTGTGCAGATATTTGATGGGCTGCTTCAATTTATAAAGGCTCAAGGGATTGGTGCTTGAAGCTGCTTCATAAAGGAATATAATCTCTCCATTGCTAGTAAAAGCCAGGGAAAGGGCAACATTGCTTCATTTTATTTTCTCAGCATACTTTCCCTGTTGCTTCCATCTTCTCTTGGTTATGATAAGGAGAATTGTATCATTTTGGTAGTCCAAAGCACTACAGAAATAAATCAAAACCATGTAATTTAGACTTATTTTTCACTCATCTATGGCAATATATTGCTCAATATCAGTTTTTCAGAAGCATGGATGGAAGAGTGCTATCAGACAGGTTCTCTTATAGTATATTATTTTCAGAATCTAGTTTTCCACTGTAAAAATGAGGTGTTTTCCTAGGTAGCATTGTGGTTTGTTCCAGAATGGTGTAACTACCAACTGCTCTTGCTTAATTGCAAGATTAAATGTTATTTAAGATGATTCAAAACTAGATATAATAAACATTCAACAGATTTAACATTAAAACAACATCTAAATAAATTGTTCCAACATAATCTAACAATTACAGATTTGAGGATCAAAAATACCCAATTCATTCAAAGGTTTTTGAAAATCAAAAAGAATTGGGGCCACTATTTCATCTGAATTATAAAGTAATCATAGTCGTATTTGCCCTTTGACCTTCTGAAGAAATCACATGCTTTGCTTCCTTTCTCTGATTGCTAAAGTAATCCAGATGCTCCCTGCCTGGTGGATATGTGATGTGACCATTTCATACTTAATCAGTCTTTAGAGATTATATTTCCTTCCATATTTTAAAAGAAGGAGCTATGTTTGTCATTATTAACCTTTGTCATTATTGACCTTATAGGTTGATGGCTTGTTCCCTTTGTTGAGTATTGAATAAAATGTTGTACAATAATCAGATCTATCAGATATTTATGGTTACAGGGATGTTAATGTTTTATTAAGTTAAGTTTTCAGAATATCCAAATGGTCTCTAAAAACATATTGCTTTATTTTTCAAGAGAAAACATTTGCCCGGAAACATCACTGCATCAGAAACAATGAATTTATGTTGTAGTTGTACCTTGTCTATATTTGGACATATTTCTGACAAATATGTACATACAAAACAAAATGATCTCCTCTGCTTGCCTTTATATCCTGCAGAAGCAAGAGCACTATATGACTTAAACACTCTTTTTATCATTGCTACACAAAAGAAAGAAGTTTCCTTTTAAAGGCAAGAATGGTGATGTCAGACTAGTACATGTAAGCCTGGTGGATAGAATTCAAATTGGCCTCCTACTCAAATGTCTTATTGAAGATGGGCCCGTTTTATGAGCTCAGTGCCATCTTCTCAAGGAATATTGAGAATCTACATCTATTGAGTGTAGATATGTGTAGGTCTCTTTGTGAATGTCATTGCCTTTGCAGGATTTCAGTAAATGACTCGGTAGAAGTGAGAAGTATGTCTCTCGTTGAACTAATTTTAATCACACCGGGAAGTAATCATTTCACACTTCTGGTAGTAGAAGGAAAAGGAGACAAAAGAAAACAGAATGATCTTCATCATGCTCTATGTTGACTCACTCCTGACTTTGCCTTACCCCAGTGTATCCCAAAATTGACAATTTTAAGGCATGAGGACTTCAACTCCCAGAATTCCACAGCCAGCAACGCTGGCTGTGGAATTCTGGGAGTTGAAGTCCACATGCCTTAAAATTGTCAAGTTTGGGAAACACTGCCTTACCCTATCACCCATAACATCCTCTTGCCTTTTAGGCCTTCACAGAGAACCTGTCAACCAATTGGCTGGCTCAGGAGTTCTGGGAGTTGAAGTCCACATGCCTTAAAATTGTCAAGTTTGGGAAACACTGCCTTACCCTATCACCCATAACATCCTCTTGCCTTTTAGGCCTTCACAGAGAACCTGTCAACCAATTGGCTGGCTCAGGAGTTCTGGGAGTTGAAGTCCACAGGAGGTAAAGTTGCCATAGTTGCCCACTTCTGACCTAGATGGAATCATAGTTGACAAGTAAAAGCAATTCAAAATGTAAAACTAATAGAAAAGAATGCATAGACGTTTTCAGGTGAAGTTAAAAGGATGCATTATTGAAACTATTCATCAAAAATGGTAGAAAAAAATCTTTCAGCCTTTGATACTTCTCTGTGCATAGATAGGCAGGGAAGATATTTTCATCAAAGGCTATCTAGGTGCCAGATGCTTTCAAGGCAAAAGCTTTCCATCTCAAGATGTTGCTTGCACAATCAAGCCAGATCCACAAAGCAAAATGGTGCCTTTTTGCACATTCATAATTGAATTCTAAGGAGAACTGTTCTGCTGTAAAACAATTTAAATATTTTTTTCTTCTGGCTTGTGAGCCTCATGCATTCAAAATGGTATATTGATACCTTGTAAGATACAGTTCCTATTTCTGATCAGATAGTTTGCCATTTTGAGGAAATAACTAGAACTCTGAAAAATACAATGCACCCAGCCTTAGTCATGTTTATTCAGATGGAAATCTTGTTATGCTTAGACATCAATAAATGTCCCTAATTTCATTATACAGTTATTCCACAGTGATTTCATCTTGTGCTATGTTATGTTATTATTATTATTTTATGATTATTTTTTATTATTATTTCACTTTACTTTTTACTTTACTTATGTTAAATTTATATGCCCCCCACCACCACATCTAATGAAAAAGTGGCT
This sequence comes from Crotalus tigris, assembly GCF_016545835.1. Lineage (NCBI taxonomy): Eukaryota > Metazoa > Chordata > Lepidosauria > Squamata > Viperidae > Crotalus > Crotalus tigris. The sequence goes on from NW_024100081.1 coordinate 2,230,215, forward strand.
CTAGGCAGCATACAAAAGACAATTATTATATAAAAAACTTTTTTTATTTAGGAAAAAAAAAATAAAAACCAAAATTAAAAGCAGCAGATGTCAGCAACAATAGAGCCATCTCAGTAACTTACAAGTCTCTTGGGGTCCCCAGGCCTGATGACAAAATCAGATTTTGTAGAGCTTCTAGAAAATCAACAGGAGTGGAACTAACCTCAGTTTGCAGTGGGGATGGTGGTGGAAGAAGATGTTCCATAAGGCAGGGACAACAGCAGAGAAGGCTAGCCTCCTGGATCCCACCAAGTGTAGTTCCTTAGCAAATTGGACCCCTAGCATGCTTCTTCTGCTAGACACATAACTATTTGCACCATTGCTTTTTGTATTATATGAAGCTTCTAGATACTCTTCTAGTCTTATATACAGTGCATTGCTGTAATCCAATTGGGAGATGACAAGAGCATGAATGACCATGAGCAGAATCCCTGATTTAGGAAAAGGCACAACTGGTGCAAAATATACAGGTGTGTGGACAACACATAACTTGTTTGCAACCCAGAGAGGCACAAAAGTGAATGTCATTCCTTATGGAGTTCAAAATGGCATCGTCCACAGTCAACAAAGCAGTAATATGCATGTGATTATAGGACAGGAGAAAATCCTAAGATTAAAAAAAAAATATTCACAGTATAAGTACTGGGCATACTTACTAGCTACTAAATACCAACTAAGTACTAAAGGTAAGAGAACAGAATGAAATTTCTCATAGAAAATTGTGCTTGGTTGAGGGAAGGAAGGAAGGAAGGAAGGAAGGAAGGAAGGAAGGAAGGAAGGAAGGAAGGAAGGAAGGAAGGAAGGAAGGAAGGAGGGAGGGAGGGAGGGAGGGAGGGAGGGAGGCAGGGAGGCAGGGAGGCAGGGAAGGAAGGAAGGAAGGAAGGAAGGAAGGAAGGAAGGAAGGAAGGAAGGAAGGAAGGAAGGAAGGAAGGAAGGAAGGAAGGAAGGAAGGAAGGAAGGAGGCATCTATCTCATCAGGGTCTTTCCACCCTCCATCATGTTACCATAAATCCTCCTTGTCTGATATATTATTTTTTGAAATCCTGATTTTAGCAGTATTAACATGTGGGCAAAATATTTTACTGCCCACAATTGGGGATCTGCCCACAACAAAAATGACAGCTTAAGAAGCAGCTCCTTTACTTGTGCCAAAATATTGTGTATGAGAGGGAGGGTTGGACAAACCAAATATATTTCTCATTTGAGAAATACTGTTTGAAATGGGATGCTATCCTGCTTTTAAAATAATGGAAATTAGTTCTAAACAGAAACATGGGCTAATCCTCAGCCAAGAAATGCGTTCATATAAGTATTTCACATGACAAGGCCAGAAAAAAGAGATTGAAAATTATATTTATGAGTGGGATCAGAAATTCTGGTGTCCAATAGTTTATCTAATCTGTCTATCTAAATCAAGTCAAAAATCATGAAAAACATATTGTTCTTATTCTGAAATATGGGAATCCAAAAATTTATATTGTCTCTTTTACATACTGTAGTGAAAAAGATTATTGAGTTCTACAATGTGAAATACTCAACTCCTAAAATTGCTTATTGGAATTCCCCATATTCTATTACCTGAAACATCGTCTAGATCTAATTAGGTTTTTCCTTTGATCTTATGAAGCATTCATGAAGAAGCACTGAGGGACAATTTTTCACTTGAATGTGCCAGCCTAAAGCATCAATAAGCAAATCTACATCATGTGACAGATTGAGATCTGCATACATGCCCATGTAGTTGGGCATTAACTCTAGCTGAGAAGGCCTCCTCTTCTTCCTCAGTGATCTTATTATTGATGTTGCTTTTCCTTCCGTCCCTCCTTCCTTCCTTCCTTCCTTCCTTTGGCTAACCATGAGATTAGCAATAGAGGTGATATAGGAGGCCTCTTTGAATTGCATACAAGTTGTATGTTGCCAATACATGAAGTAAACTGCATTGAACCAGATAATTAATACCCCATAAGGAACTTCTTGGGATAAAAGATGTTCATTGTGTAATTATCATTCTATTTGTATAGAAAATATTTGATGGTATGCTGATTCTTGATAGAAGAATGTTCAATGTTTTAAAAATTAGTTCAAGCAGATTTTGATCTCCCTATAAACATAATCACAATCCAGAAAATTGTTGTGTAAATTAGCACTATTACTTAACAAAACATACGTTCAGGTTTTTTAGATTTTTTTTTAGACCTTTTTTCATATACAACTCAAGGCAAATGTGCCAAATACCACTTCCTCCTCCTATTTTCCCACAAACACAATCCTGAGGGCTGAGGTGGGCTGAAAGTGAGGTACTGGTCCAAAGTCATCCAGCAATTTTTTTATGTTTAAGGTAGGACTAGAACTCACAATTTCCTGGTTCCTAGCCTGGTGCCTTAACAACTATACCAAATTGGCTCACTTGATTTGGCACCAAGATCAATCAATTTAATCAAATAGTCTCAAATATTAACAACAAGAAATTAGAATCTGTAATACAGAAATAAATAAAGCAAAATTGCATTAATTCCAAGGCAAATATCTAACTAGGCAAATTATTCTCATAAAACATTGGAGTTTTATTGCCCTTATTTTAATAGATCCATATAAAAATAACTACATCATCATCATCTGAAATGTTTTTCCTGTCAAGATTTTTGCAAACATTTGGCTCAGTTATTCTTGTTAACAAGGGAAATATCCAAATGTTGTGCTATTTGAAGTCATTCTTACTATGAATAACAACTGTCTGTTGGTCATCAAGCAGAGAATCACCTTAAAAAATCATAGAATCCATTGACCTAATATGATTGATGGCAGTAGATGAAATCAGTTCTTAATCTGACATATGGCTATAAATTATTTGTTTACACATTATGTAAGAATATGTCAAACATGTAGGCAGTAGGATGTTTTTTTCCCCTTTTACAGGCTAATACAGTATAAGAAAACAGGAACTTCTCATGCTATCCCAAAGAATTTAATTTATGTTATGTGAAATGCTTACTTATCTCCCATTTTCTTCACACAGTCTCTTTTTTTTGGTTCCCATTTTGTATTCCCCTTTCTTTTGTTCCTAAACATTATCCTTTTAGTAAGACAGACAGAAAGTTAATAGTAATTTGACAATAGAATGTAATGCTAATCTGACATTTTTCTATCTCAAGTGAACAGTAAAATGGCTGCTCTTCCATTCCCCATGCAGAATTGATAACAATAATTCCTCCTTCAACATGCCTTATTATTCATTACCCTGACACACACTGAAATTCTTGATCTCAGTATACTCATCCACACAAGAATTTGATGTGCCAGTGTTCTAAAATTCAAATATTTTCACAAAAATAGGGAGTCCATACAAAGCTTGAAATAATGTCTCACAAGGCAAAGTGTGCTCAGAGTTTACATAGAAATATGGTTTCTAAAGGGGAGGGTGCAGAAGTCTGTAGAAAATGGCCTTGGAGAGCAACTATCAATGACTGGGGACAGAGGGTGGGAAGAGAGGCATTGCCTTCAATGAAATGAAGTACAGTAAACCGACCACCTCTTCTGGCAACAGAAGTTAGAAAACACCACCATGGATGAGGAGCAAGAAAAGACAGTTGGAGGCTGTGCATGTGGGGAATCTGAAGTAGGTGAAGGGTGATCTATTCTATTCTATTCTATTCTATTCTATTCTGTTCTGTTCTGTTCTGTTCTGTTCTATTCTATTCTATTCTATTCTATTCTATTCTATTCCCATCCTCCACAAATGATTAGTGGGGTGTTTTTTTGCCAGATGGATCCCATGGATTAAATCTAGTCCAACACCAAATAGAGCAGGACCCCAAACATGTTTAGAGAAGCTTACCCTTTAAGGTGAACAGGTAAAACAGAAGCTCATTTTCACTGAGATTACAGCTGGGGGAGTCAGGGTTAATATATTTTCTACTCAACACAGTCCTAATTATGTTCTTTCATGTCCACAGCAAGATAAAAAACATGCTGAGTTTTATGTGTCCAATAGCCTATTTGATTTTTTGGTGTCAGATAGAAGCCTTCATGAACCTTCACTCCAAATAAGTATGCATGTCTTTGACCATGAAACATGCAATAGTAGCAATAATAATAACAATAAATCAGCTTTAATTAGCAAATGTGCAAAAGAAGGAATTCATTTTCATCCCTGAGGCCATTCTTTTCTTCTGATTTCTTTAATAGTTCTTCAGTTTTAAGTCTAGCATTCTAGAAGTTATACTTGAAAATCATCAGTAAGTAATCATAACTGTCTGGTTGTGATTTAGTGGGTACACAAGTCTTTGTACAAGGTTAGCTATGAATCTGACTAATTCCCAGGTGGTACACCAGCCCCACTGTGCTCTGAGATAACCTGGCATTGCTTCTCATTCTTCACCTTTGTTCATATGTTTCTTGTAATTCATTACACATGTTAAATTATTTCCCTTGCATTTATATGGCTAACAGAGGCTGCCATTGGTTTGCAAAAAACTACACTCAGGATGTACAAGTCATTTTATTAGGCTGTTTGTTGTCCTTCAGTCCTGAGGACCACTGAGCTTCCAGATCACTAACTTCCCACCCATGGCTGTTTTGTGAACCTTCCCTGCAAAAATGTTTACTGCCATCTCTGAATTCTCAGAGGCTTAGTTAAAGAAAGACATAACATGTGCAAAGAAAAAAAAAAGTATGGCTAATTGTGAGCTGCTTCTAATACTTGGAAGATTCAATCTTAAAACAATCCTTCTCTAGTCCAGTTAGCACACCTCTGGAACAATTTTCATTTTGGCATTGACTAGTTTAGAGTTATTTGCAATATATCTGCCAAACCAGCTTATGTTTGAGGTGCAGAATCTAAACAAGGATGTATAATTTCTTTTGGACTGAGGGTTATTCCAGGTTTAGTAGGACATGTGCAGGGCCACTCTCCAAACACAGAATCCCAAATGTCACATTCTGAAGGTCTGGGGCTATCTTAAGGCATGAAGTGAATATGATTATGACTTCTTCAAAGCTTAATTAACCCATTTCTCTGCTTGAAAACCCCCCAAATTACAAAGTGAACCAAATTTAGCTGCTTTTTCCTCGTAAGGATGTTCTCTGGGTATTGTGAACTACGAAAGCACTTCAACCCTAATCTTCTCCATCAGATTTGTGTGCCATCTAACCTGAGCATATAAATGAATGCCACCATTTTTTCTGGGGGGGGGGAATGAAGAAATATATTCCATCATATTGTTTCTGATGGTTGAGGGTGTTGTTTACACTTTCTGAATACTAGGAGAGTACAGTAATGGTTTCAAGTTGCATTAGGACAATGTATATCAGAATTTCTCAACTTCAGCAAATTTAAGATGTGTGGACTTCAACTCCCAGGATTCCCCAGCAGGCAGAATTCTGTTGAAATTCACACGTCTAAAGTTGCTGAGGTTGAGAAAAACTGATCTATATCCACAAGATTTTCAGTCTGGATTACTTCAAGCTTACTTCTGAAAAAATGTATAGGGCTGAATCAGGCCAAGTCAGAATTCCAAATGAAGACCACTAAATGTGTCTTTTATCTGATGTTGCCCATAATAGTAAGGTGACCAACCGTCCTCCTTTAGGGAGGACAGTCCTGCTTTTGTGAGTTCTATCCTCCCTCAAAAAGTGTCGTCCTACATGTCCTCCTTTTCAATATTTGAAGACTAATCTGCAGGGCTTTTTTTTCTCATAGAACGCTCAGAACGGCATTCCGGCACCTTTTTTTGATGGTTTTTTTTTCATCTTTTGCATGAGCTGTGCTACTCCCCCTATTGGCTTTTGAAAGCCAATAGGAATTGCTGCTGAGTGCGCCAAAACACCAGTCCGGCAAAATTTGCAGATATAAGTTGTCTGCAGCGAAGGTGAATTGGCAGGAACTTTGCACCCCTCCCTGCTATCCAACTACACCATCTCCTAGTTAGTTCTGAAGATACTTGGAGGAGACCGGAGCAGCGATGCCACAGTAACTTTCTCTTGATCTTCGGCCCTGCTAGGGCAATAATGGCTGCGGGCACAAGAGGCAGGAGCGGCAGGGCTGCTGCAAGCGGGGGGGTGAGGGGCGGCGGGGGCCGGCTGCCTCCCGTGTGTGGGAGCTGCGGGGCCTGCTCTACAGGGGGCTGTGCAGGGTGGGCAGTGTGCTGGTGGGGCAGCTGCAGGCGGGGTGTGTCGATGGCGGCTGCCCCCTGGGGCTGGAACCGGCGCAGCTGGTGCTTTAGGAGCCGCGGGGCCCACTCTACATGGCGGGGCAGCAATGCTGGCGGGGGCGCGGCATGTAAGCATAATTACAATATAAAATGTTATTGTAACAAATGTTTTTATTATGCATTTATCATATTATAGTGTATTCTGTATTATTGTTACAATGAATAAAATGTTTCTTTTATTTACGATATTTTTTTCTTCAATTTATTTGTGTCCTTTTCATTGTAAAAAAGTTGGTCACCTTAATAATAGGAACATTATGTAATCATAAGATGTTACTTTCCCTCCCCCTATTTTTTAAAAATTCAGATTGTTATTTCTATTTCTGAATCCTGAATTCTGCTCCCTTTTCTCAGAGCAGAGTATACAGTACTTGGCTAGAATTATAGTCAGTGCCAAAACTTTCCAATAAAAAACCCCGTTGAACAAAGCTTGAAACATCTGGAAATAGTGGCAGAACAACATCTGCAAAACCTTCAGAAACATAGGAGGAAAACAGAACTACCAATGCAATAATTAATGTGGGTAACTGAATTTCAAAAAGCGTAACATTTGATACATATGTCTTATCTCACCAGAATTATACTCTGCTATATATTGTGCATTGCTTTTTGCTCATTGCTGATTTGAGCCAAAGCAAATGGGATGCAAAGATTTTGCATTCAAGCATTTTAATGGATGTCCACAGTGTGTAGCCAAGTAAGATCCTCTTCAGATTTATGAAACATTAAATGTTGTGTAGAAATTCAAAGTATCCCTTTCTTGGAAAAAGGAAAAGTCAAAATGGTTAGAATTTTAACAATAACAACAACAATAACAATAATAATAATGACAATGATGACAATGACGATGATGATGATGTGTTGGCTACTTTAAAAAGACATCAAAAAAAAAAAAAACCCAACAAACCAATTCTGACTCAGGAGAGAAAATGCAGATTTTGTAACCTTTTAACACATTTCAATTTTCAGCACATTTCTATGGAACACAGTGCATCCAATTTCCAAGGAAACATGGATCTATGCTTGAATTTTTTGTTAATAGGTTTGATTCATGAACATCCATAGGATGGGCAAGAAGGAGCAAAAATGACATCTGTGTGATGTTGTCATGATGCAAATCTCACCACAGACTATTGACACATGTCAGGGTGCAAGTATAAACGGCAGCATTTGGGTTGAAGAGAACAGTTGAAGAGAAACATTTCAGTGCATCACTATTACCCCCCAACCCCAAGTGATCTATAAACCAGGTTAAAAAAAAAAAATCTGACAAGAGTTGCTTCACAATTCACACAGATGTACACAGGATTTTTTAAGAGCAAGATGAGAATGATTTAAATAGTAATAGTAGTAAAGTTGAAAGGGACCTTGGAGGTCATCTAGTCCAACCCCCTGCTCGGGCAGGAAACCCTACACTATTTCGGACAAATGGCTGTCCAATCTCGTCTTAAAAACTTCCAGTGTTGGAGCATTTACTGCTTCTGGAGGCAGGTTGTTCCACTGATTAAATTGTTCTCACTGTCAGGAAATTTCTCCTTAGTTCTAGGTTGCTTCTCTCCTTGATTAGTTTCCACCCGTTGCTTCTTGTCCTGCCTTCAGGTGCTTTGGAAAATAGCTTGATTCCCTCTTCTTTATGTCAGCCCCTGAGATATTGAAATACTGCTATCATGTCCCCCCTTGTCCTTCTCTTCGTTAAACTAGACATACCCAATTCTAGCAACCATTCCTTATATGTTTTAGCCTCCAGTCCCCTAATCATCTTTGTTGTTCTTCTCTGTACTCTTTCTAGAGTCTCAACATGTTTTTTACATCGTGGTGACCAAAACTGGATGCAGTATTCCAAGTGTGGTCTTACCAAGGCATTATAGAGTGGTATTAAATGGAAGGGTATTTTAATCCTCAATTAGAAAAGGGCACAAATTTAAATTTTAAGGCCAAATGTCACATGGAACCATCTTCTCAAAACAATATATCAAGAAAATGCCAGTTGCAGGACTTTTTATCATTTATGGTGGACATGTAATAAGGCAAAGAAATATTGGAGTAGGATTCATATATTCATGCAGAAAATTCTTAAAGTGAACTTGGAAACCTCTTCTGGACTTTGTGCTTGAGGTAGAAAAAAAATGATACTGTGATTTTGGGTTTTACTGATTAGACTGATTTGCTGATACATAAATGGCTAGTGCATATTACTATAGAAATGTAAAAAGTTGGTATTTGATTTTAATGTCTGATTTAACTGCAACAGAGAGAGTGAGAAGTCAATGCCTTTTGTTTCTTCTCTTCCCTTTTTTCACACTTTTTTGTTTTCCGTTTCTCTACTGTTGTCCCCCCCTTTATGGATTACTGCCTTGTCGTGGCGAAGGGGCTTGCGTAACTCAATGAAGCTATAAGCTATGCCGTGCAGGGCCACCCAAGACAGACAGGTTATAGCAGAGAGTTCTGACAAAATGTGATTCACTGGAGAAGGAAATGGCAAACCACTCCAGTATCTTTGCCATGAAAACCCCATGGACAGTACTAAAAGGAAAAAAGATATGACGCTGGAAGATGAGCCCCTCAGGTCGGAAGGTGTCCAATATGCTACTGGGGAAGAGCAGAAGGCTAGTACTAGTAGCGCCAGAAAGAATGAAGCGACTGGGCCAAAGCCGAAAGGATGCTCAGCTGTGGATATATCTGGTGGTGAAAGGAAAGTCCAATGCTGTAAAGATTTTTTCTCCATAGGAACTGGAATGTAAGATCCATGAATCAAGGCAAGCTAGACGTAGTCAAAAAAGAGATGACAAGACTGAACATCGACATCTTAGGAATCAGCGAACTAAAATGGATAGGAATGGGTGAATTTAACTCAGATGACCATCAGGTATACTACTGTGGGCAAGAATCCCTCAGAAGAAATGGAGTAGCCTTCATAGTCAATAAAAGAATAGAAAAGCAATACTGGGATACAATCCCCAAAATGACAGAATGATCTCAATTCGAATCCAAGGCAAACCATTCAATATCACAGTAGTCCAAATCTATGCCCCAACCACTGGTGCTGAAGAGGATGAAATTGACCGGTTCTATGAAGCCCTACAGCACCTTATAGAATTAACACCAAAAATGATGTCCTTATCATCATGGGGGATTGGAATGCTAAGGTCGGAAGCCAAAAGATAACCGGAATAACAGGCAAGTTTGGCCTTGGAGTACAAAATGAAGCAGGGCACAGGCTAATAGAATTTTGTCAAGAGAATATGATGGTCATAACAAACACTCTTTTCCAACAACCCAAGAGACGGCTCTACACATGGACATCACCAGACGGTCAACATAGACATCAGATTGACTATGTGCTCTGCAGCCAAAGATGGAGAAGCTCTATACAGTCAGTAAAAACAAGACCAGGAGCTGACTGTGGCTCAGATCATGAGCTTCTCGTTGCAAAATTTAGGCTTAAATTGAAAAAAGTAGGGAAAGCACTAGGCCACTCAGGTATGAACTAAATCATATTCCTGATGAATATACAGTAGAGGTGACAAATAGATTTAAGGAACTGGATCTGATAGACAGAGTGCCTGAAGAACTATGGATGGAAGTTCGCAACATTGTACAAGAGGTAGCAACTAAAACCATCCCAAAGAAAAAGAAATTCAAGAAATCAAAATGGCTGTCTGAGGAAGCTTTGCAAATAGCTGAGGAAAGAAGGGAAGCGAAAGGCAAAGGAGAAAGAGAAAGATACACCCAATTGAATACAGAATTCCAGAGACTAGCTAGAAGAGATAAGAATGCCTTCTTAAATGAACAGTGCAAAGAAATAGAAGAAAACAACAGAATAGGGAGGACCAGAGATCTCTTCAAGAAAATTGGAGGTATGAAGGGAAGGTTTCATGCAAAGATGGGCATGATAAAGGACCAAAACGGCAGGAACCTAACAGAGGCAGAAGAGATTAAGAAGAGATGGCAAAACTACACAGAAGAACTATACAAGAATGAGCTTAACATCCCAGATAACCCCAATGAGATGGTCATTGACCTCGAACCAGACATCCTAGAATGTGAAGTGAAATGGGCCTTAGAAAATCTGAGCAACAACAAAGCTAGTGGAGGTGACAGTATTCCAGCTGAGCTATTCAAAATCTTAAAAGACGATGCAGTAAAAGTGCTACACTCATTTGCCAGCAAATTTGGAAAACTCAACAGTGGCCACAGGATTGGAAAAGGTCAGTTTACATTCCAATTCCAAAGAAAGGCAATGCCAAAGAATGTTCAAACTATCACACCATTGCACTCATTTCACATGCTAGTAAAGTTATGCTTAAAATCCTACAAGCTAGACTCCAGCAGTATGTGGACCAAGAACTACCAGAAGTACAGGCAGGATTTTGAAGAGGCAGAGGAACTAGAGATCAAATTGCCAACATACGCTGGATCATGGAGAAAGCTAGGGAGTTCCAGAAAAACATCTACTTCTGCTGCATTGACTATGCTAAAGCCTTTGATTGTGTGGATCACAACAAATTGTGGCAAGTTCTTAAAGAGATGGGAGTACCAGACCATCTCATTTGTCTCCTGAGAAACCTATATGCGGGTCAAGAAGCAACAGTGAGAACCGAACACGGAACCACTGATTGGTTCATAATTGGAAAAGGAGTCCGGCAAGGCTGCATACTGTCACCCTGCCTATTTAACTTATATGCAGAGCACATCATGAGAAAGGCAGGGCTAGATGAAACAAAAGTTGGAATTAAGATTGCCGGGAGAAATATCAACAACCTAAGATATGCAGATGATACTACGCTAATGGCAGAAAGTGAAGAGGAATTAAAGAGCCTCTTGATGCGGGTGAAGAAGGAGAGTGCAAAAGTTTGCTTGAAACTCAACATTAAGAAAACCAAAATCATGACATCTGGCCCTCTCAATTCCCGGCAAATAGAAGGGGAAGAAATGGAGGTAGTGACAGATTTTATTTTTCTGGGCTCCAAGATCACCTCAGATGGGGACTGCAGCCAAGAAATTAAAAGACTCTTGCTCCTGGGGAGGAAAGCTATGGCAAATCTAGACAGCATACTAAAAAGCAGAGACATCACCCTGCCAACAAAAGTGCATATAGTCCAGGCCATGGTTTTCCCAGTTGCAATGTATGGCTGTGAAAGTTGGACCATAAGAAAGGCTGAGCGCCAAGAATTGAGGCCTTTGAACTATGGTGCTGGAGAAGACTCCTGCGAGTCCCTTGGATTGCAAGGCGTTCAAACCGGTCAGTCCTAGAAGAGATCAACCCCGACTGCTCTTTAGAAGGCCGGATCCTGAAGTTGAAACTCAAGTACTTTGGCCACCTAATGAGAAGGAGGGATTCACTGGAGAAGAGCCTAATGCTGGGAAAGATTGAGGGCAATAGAAGAAGGGACGACAGAGAATGAGATGGCTGGATGGAGTCACTGAAGCAGTAGGTGTGAATTTAAATGGACTCCAGAAGATGGTAGAGGACAGGAAGACCTGGAGGAACATTGTCCATGGGGTCGCAACGGGTCGGACACGACTTCGCAATTAACAACAATAACAACTGTTGTCCCTTACTATTTGCTTTTGTATTTTCACATGTTATGTTATAAATGAATAAAACTAATAAAATAATAATAATAAAAGAAAATGTCAGTTGGTGCACAGTCTTTTGTAACTAGATGATTACTGAATAAGATCTTTGAATATATAATTTTATGGGTTATATGCTTAAGTGCCAAGTATATCCATGAAAAGTATAATTCTTATATATAAAAATATGAACAAACTGTAATTAGACCAGAATTAGTAATAACAATAAAGAATCCCATAGCTCCCCATTATTGGGTTTCTCAAAAGTAGAATTTATTGAAAATTCAAGTTAGTTGGCACCTACTATATTGCAGAGTCTGAATTACACCAGGCATTAAGTCAACAAGGTCAACAGGGATTGCTGCAGGATCCTTGTTTTCAATAGTCCCAACAGCAGTTTCTTTCGGGACCTTCTGCCAACAGCAAGAATTTTTTATTAATTTACATCCTGCTCTTTATTCAAGAGTGGCATTTGCAGCATTCCCTCCTCTCATTTCTTTCCATAACAAGCTAGTGAAGTAAGTTGGCTTCAGAGAGTGAATGACTGGCCTAAAGTCACCAGGCGGACAACCATAGTTGAGGGCGGATGAAAACTTGAGTCTCCGGAAGTGCCAACTCAGTGCCATAATCACTATTTTTAATTTATTTATATCCCACCTTTATTCTTTTTTACACACAACACCCAATATTCCTTCCTTCTCTTGTTGTCCCCACAACAACAACCCTGTGAGGTGAATTGGACAAAGAGAGAGTAACTGGCCTAAAGTCACCCAGCTGGCTTTGATGGCTAAGGTGGGACTTGAACTCGCACTTTCCGACTTTCTAGCCTGGTGCCTTAACCACTTGACCAAAGTGGGTCTCCAACAATGCTGTGCTGGTTCTCGGGAAATGGTTCTTGGTATGGCAGGGCTTACAATAGTCATGCTGAGAGACTGCTGACAATTCTCTTTTCTATCACCAGAGGAACATCTGTGTCTCATTCAAGCCATTTCCCCCCTCAAAACACATGGCTGTCTATGCAAGGGAGGTTTACATTGTTCTGTAAATGTGGATCTATGCCAGTGAATTTTGAAACTGTTTTAATCTTAAAATTCTATCCATAAACATTGTTTAGATAAAAATATGAGGATAATAATTACAGCGGTTGCTTGTGGGTGTTTTTCATTCTTTCCCAGATTGTAGTTAATAACAGGCAACAGCAGTTTCAGTCCCGTCTAAATAAGAAATGTTTGAACTTCCTTCACATTCCAAAACCATAAAGGACCTACCACCTTTAAAGGCCCAGTCCAGAAGAGGGCAAGGGTTTTTTATGCTTATTTTTATTACCAAGTTGAAGAATATCTTTCAGCACCATTTTGTAATATGAAAAGGGAGGGTGGTTCTGATTTGCTTTTCACAACAGCTGTCGTTTTAAAAAAAGGAAAGCTAATGAAAACTGATTATTTAAGGCTATATAGCTTCTATCCTGAGTCCTAGGAAATCAGTTCCTATGCTGCTGGAATTGTCCTTATTCACACTGGTATCTTCCAAGATTACTGGAGTACAGTACATAGCATCTTATTCTCTTCAGTCTTATATGAGTGAACAGAGTTGGCATCTATGTAGTTTCCTATGTACTAGGAAATATGCCCTTGGTCATGGCCCCTGCTCTCTGGAACAGCATTCTTCCTGGGAGCTACCTCCACTCCCCAAATGGTATTAAAAGATACCTGAAAACTTGACCTTGCCCCAGGCTAGACTATGTGATGTGTCTCAAGTACTCTATTTTTCTTTTTTAGAATGGGTAGGTATTCCTCTTCTAAATATCTAGCTTTTCTTTTACTAGGTCTTCCTTCCTTCCTTCCTTCCTTCCTTCCTTCCTTCCTTCCTTCCTTCCTTCCTTCCTTCCTTCCTATTATTATACATGAATCAGTCTTTAGAGAGTTGGTCAGATTTATATATTTAATAAATAAATAAATTCCCACACAGCTTTTCTTTTTCTCTGGCCAAATAAGGTTAAATTCTGCAACTTTTGTTTCCTTGAAATAAATTTTGAAGTAATTTTAAATTTTTATTTTAAATACATTTTAAATTTAAATTTAAATTTTCAATTTCCTTGAAAATGGTACACTGGACTTTTATGACTAGCTTTTCAAAAGCCGATTCAGGGTATTTTGAGATCTTTTTTTTGTTTTGTTTTTTTGTATCAATCAATACCCTCCTCTCTCCAAGTTCTTCTCGCTGCTCGAGATAGAAGAGCAAATTCCCACCCAAAATCATAGCTGGTCCCTGAAAAGAAAGCCACACAGGTTTTTCTCCTTTGTCATACCAGTAAAATTATGTCAATAAATCCAGTCATTAGGAGTTCGCTCTCTTTTGTAACATGAAATTGTTTGCTTGAGCCTAAAGTGAATTAGACATAATTTCTATGTTAAAACATATGCTGCAGTTGACTGAGAAATCACATAATCAAATATTTGAACCTGTAAAAGGATTTAAAACAAAAGGTCTGGAATATGCTTATAAGAGGCCCTCTAGAAATCCAAGTTCTAGAAGTTGCCACATCAGGAATGTACTCACAACTGACCTGAAATCTAATTCCTACTACCTCTAATCAAATCATTATTTCTCTTTTAGGCTAGGAAAGAATTTGCTGAAGACTTTGATTCTTTGAGTTTGCTTGGGGAACAGCAGATGTCTATGGGTAGGATAGAATCACACCCTGGTTGTGGGGCAAAATTCTTCTGGGTTTCAAGAATTATGACCTAACCCAGACGTCTAGGTACTGTGAGTATTTCAACAGAGTAAAGTTAGAGGTTAAGTTTCATTTTGCTTGTGCTCAAGGTGCAAATGGACAGTACTTTTTATAGAGTACTTTTCAATACTATTTATAGAGTATTTGTCCATTTTAGACAAATTGATTCTTTCTTTCTTTCTTTCTTTCTTTCTTTCTTTTTCTTTCTTTTTCTTTCTTTTCTTTCTTATTCTTAAACCCATCCATGTTTAACTTTGCTGTTCTATGACTTTGTTTTTTTAAAAAAAATGTTTAGCATTACAACAAAAAAGAATAGAGCATATAAGTTGGAGGAAAAGGGGGGGGGAACCCTAACCAAGATACAATATATATACATGTATAAAATATAATACCATTTCAGTTTTCAAACAAAACATTTAATTCTGGCCACATGGAATCATATTGCCCAAGTCTTTTCACTGCATCAGTGAAGAGCCAATTTGAAGACCGAGAACGAACACATTTAATCAAGCCCACCTATGATATCAGGTACAAAAGCATCGTTCCAAGAACACATAACTTTTTTTGTTTGGCAAGTGTTCAGGCCACAATCTGCAATCTAAGTACTATTTTACACAGAGATTTTGGATGCTATCGTATGTCCTGAGAGCTTGTAATCTGGTAATGTGCCTCAGAAGGCCTAAGTTTTTTTTTTTCCAGACTGATTATCAGGGACTGGTTTAAGATGATTTTTTTATTTCTCAGGTAGCAGAAAATAAAAAGCATTTTCCTTCTTTTAACTTTCCTTCAATAATACTGGTTGTGCAAAAAATAAAAAGGGGTAGTGACAGTGCATGAATAGCTGAAGCTTATAACTGTTGCTGTCCTGCTTGAATGAGCAGATCCTGAGAACAGAGAGAACCTTAAATATACATAAATTGAAATGATTGTTAGTACCATTCCTATTGAGACAAATTGTAGCAAAAGAAATCTGTCTGGATGAGTTTTCCTCAATCAGGAACCCACCAGAAATATAAGGACAATACCCAGAATTCCTGGCATTATGTTTTCTGGGAAGGCACCTGGAAGCTATTGGGCAAGATGACTAGACCAATTATTCCTTTGTTTTGCTAATTTCATTAATATTTTCTCTAAATAGCTAATTCCTAGTTGGGTGGTTCAACTAAAAGTACTTGCACTTGATAGAAATCGAGTACATACTTTCCCAACTGCTAAGAGCTATCTGAACACAGAATTTCTCTTTTAATATTTTTTAACTTTTCAAGATACATAATGAACATCTTCCTACATATCTAAAACAGAGATTCAAAATCGCTCTTAAAATTAGAATAAGCAGCTCACTCTTTGTGGCATTTTATATTTTCTGCTAAAGAGCCCCCTCTTTATTAGCAAATGGTAAATCTAAGTTCAAAGTTATGAAAAATCCTATTTATGATTTGGAATATAGCTGATATTCCTCTAGCTTCTATTTCATTGATAATTCTGGGGCCATAGTTGAAACTTTGCAACTTAATGAGATGTTATTACTCATACCGTGTGACCATCTGGAATCAGTTTGGCCTATGAGCCCAAAGCAGCAAAAGCCACCTGTAATGCATTAAGCTGCAGCCCAATACCAACTACACAGATTTGAAAAACTGGGTCTGCATAAATAGCAACCTGTGAGAATGTAACTGGAGAAGTGATATTTAAGAACTGATAGTTTGCCAGGAACCCTTATACCCAGGGGAATGGACACACAAGCTTGAAGCCAAAAGGTTTTCAGTTTCAAAATTGTGAATCAAGAAAATCATTACATATGGATATTGTTTAGCTTTCCATACAGCTAGCTCTGGCCAAGCAGCTCAAGTTTTTCTGCAGTGTATTTCAGACCAATTATTCTCCTGTAGAAATTGGATATTATCTTTATGATGGTTAAACATGGCAAGTCACCATGTTCTTAATAATCTTTGAAGTTAATCGGAGCAGCAGTTGAGATTTGGCCCCTAACAGACTAATAAGCATTGAAAAGCTCCTGTGGACAATATAAGAATCATTTGCTAAAATAACATAGTTCCATATTTCCTTGATTCAAATGTGTTATATATACCAGGGTTTTTCAACCTTTTCACCCATTGTACCACTTGTAGGATATGGCAACATCCGAGTACCACCAGTCGCCTAACAAGGTGTCAAAAACTTGATAACCCCCCCAAAAAAGGAAAAAAGTGATAAAGTACAGGTAGTCCTTGACTTACAACAGTTCATTTAGTGACTGTTCAAAGTTAGAATGGCACTGAAAAAAGTGCCCCCCAAGCCACAGCCGAGCAAGACACCTGCCTGCCTGTCCAGTGGCGCTCTTCCTCCTGTCTGAGGTTTTCATTGTTGTAAGCATTTCTATTGAGGATTGGCAGCAGAAGTGGGGTGGGGGGGTATTTGGTTTTTATTCCCCCCATCTGCTGGGAGGTTGCAGCAGGTTTTGCTCACTTCACATGACCCTGGGACACTGTGACCGTCATAAATATGAATCTGAATGTAAATCACAAGACCCTGGTGATGCTGCAACATTCCAGCTGATGGGCACTTCTTCTGGGCTCAGCAGAAGCGCCATGATCAGTGCTGCTTTCCAGCTGATTGGTGCTTCTTCAGGGCTCAGCAGAAGCACCAGGATCAGCACCGAGCTCCAGCTGGAGCCTGGTGCTGATCCTGGTGCTTCCACTGAGCCCTGATAGCCCCAAAGAAGCACCGATCAGCTGGAAAGTGACACTGATCCTGGCGCTTCCGCTGAGCCCTGACAACTCTGCAGCTCCAGCCATCTTTCGCTCAGACTTGTGCGGTGCTGCTCATTCCCCTCCCCCATTGCCACTTTTCTAGGATGGCCGCGTACCACCTGCCAGGTGGTACCCATACCACTGGTTGAAAAGCCCTGATATATACAATATAATAATAATAATAATAATAATAATAATAATAATAATAATAATAATAATAATAATAGTAAAGTTGGTTTTTTAATACCTCCTTCATGGGATGTAAAAATATCTTGCAAAACATTTTCTAGAGAGAAAATGGAAAGAGGTGATCACCTCACCGTTTAGTTAATTAGTATGAAAAGCCTCTAGATGCGCTCTCAAAATTCAATTATAGGGCATATGTGATAATACGAATCAAACTGTCTTATGTAAAGTACATTTGGAAGACGACACCCTTTGTGCTAATGTTGAAAAAAAATTGCATTGTTGCAAGTAAGGATTAAAAATAAAGTATATTAAATCAGCAATAAATAAATGTAGGAGCCAAATTTAAATGCACTGAATATCTCCTGCTTCACTCAGATATATGATGTTTTGAAATATATATGTTTTATGACATTCCATTCATTACACCCAGAACATGGCAACTTATATACATAAGGGAAATGTGCTATTATTCCATCAAAATGATCTCACAAGGTGAATGATCAACCTCAAATTTTATTTTATACACTTTAAATTTATTACTGGGAATAAAAGTTGGCTGCCTGAAATGGTTACCTATCACTTTCCTTACGTCTACATCTTTCTGAATTATCGGGAGAAATATCAGCAGACATACAATATTAATTCCTTGGAACTCATTTCTCAGTGCTCAGTCCTAGGAGCTCTTGAATTTTGGGGCTGAATTTCAAAACTGAGTTGGGGCTGAAAGGAAAGAGAAGGAAGAAAAATAAGGAAACCCTTGTATTAATTCTCGATTAAGAGGCTAAATACACTGTACTGCCTTTTCGAGATCTGAATTGAATTGTTAGCCTCGGGAGATATAAGCAGAATCCATTTGAGTTTTATACTTCTATATTCCTATTTAGTATCAATATTTTTCAAATGCTTCGGGATGGCATATTATCGAAGTGAAACATTCAGATATGTACAGGAAAGGACAGTGAAGTTTGAGTCCTTAACTTGAAATTATAAGAATTTGGTTTCAGAATTTCTACAAAACCCCCAATTTTAAAGTATACATTTCTTCTTTGTAAGAACAACGTTTACTATTATGTTTCCTTTGAACTTCTCTGCCTTTCTCTATCATCCATGCACCAAGTGAAACTTTTCTATCACACACACACACACACACACACACATTGTTTAAAGTAGATAAGAGGAAGAGTTTTCTTATAATTTATCTCTGTCCATTTTGAAATCTAATCTCTCTCATATATATGCATTCTTTGGTAACACAATCAGAGTATCTTACAGTGTGCCAGTTTAAGCTGCCACCTTCCATTTTTTCTCTCTTCCATTTTCTAATCTCTGACAAATATTAGCTTCTTGTTTCCTATATCCGAGCATAAAGTATGTCAAGAAGATAGCATTTGGTCCCACTCTAAAGTATGTCAAGAGGATAGCATTGGTCCCACTCTATAATAGGCAAGTGTGAATTAGCTGCTTGATTCAAATTAGAGATCTGAGAAGAGAACAATCCATAACTGATTCAAATCTGCAACCGAAAGGCAAACGAATTTGAGATTCAATTTGAGAACAAGTTCGTCTTGGGGGGCATGCATGAAATGAAAAGGGCATTTTGTTCCATGTATGGAACAAACACTTTTGTGGCTCAGAAGTTCAACCAGATTGTTATGAAAATTTTGGTTGAACTGAAACATAGACATCTTGCTTTGTCCAGGTTTTGAATGAGACAAATCCAGGGGCCTCTTATTATGTAACTAGGGGAAGGCTGCTACACTTTGTCTCTCTCTCTCCCCCACCCCCTTTTCAGTACAGTCTGTGGGCCTGCTTCTCCTAAGATCTTCTTACCACTTTCTTTCCCTTACCTCCCCTTTGCTTTCCATCACTGTTACTGTTATGTCCTGGGCCTGCTTAGTCATTCAGCAGGTGCAGGAGGCTGCAGAAAGGCCCGGGCAGACCATGTGGATGCCCGGGACCAGACAGGCTGTCTCCAGCCTATTGCACATGTGCAAGGCAGGAGAAATACATTGCATTGATTGGTTGACACTGTCCCTGCAAAAGGGGTATAAAAGGAATCCACACCATTTTGTTGTTGGTTCTGTTGTGAATGGAATAAAGACAAGACTGTTTGTTACTCCTGCTCGTCTCAATGCCTTTTACTTAGAAACAGAACAGTTACTCTCCTGCATTTGTATTCAGGTGTAGCATATTCAACTGGCCATTCATCCATTCCTCCTTCTCAGGTCTTCATCCCTGTTACCTTTCTTTGTCTACCATTATGCACTGCACCATCATGCAGTCATCACCTCCAATAAACACTCTCCCTCTATCAGAACACCTTTGTCTGGAATGTAATCTACATGTTCCAGATCTGTACCTAAATCAAATATGTGCTTGGGGTTCAGATTGATAGAGCATTTTGATTAGCTTGTCCTTTTCTGGAAAAGAGCCCAACAGCAGTGGTAAAACGCAGTCGTGTCAAGACTGTGAATTTTACTGGCAATGCTAGTTAGAAGAGACAAAAGGAGTCAACTGGCCAATGAGATACAATACCATGGAGAAAGTCTTGTAGAAAAAAACTGACATTTGTAACATTGCCAAGATTAAAAACAGTAAATATTTACAGCCAGGTCTTAAGTGTTAGTCATTCACACTTTGTTCATTATATTTTACAGAATCTAGAAATAAATTTTGACCTCATTTATATTCATTGCTACTTAAAGTTAAAATGGAACGTATTGAAGACTAACTCATGTGGAGCCGCTAGATCGGAGTGCAATATTCCGAATGATTATTAGACGACAGAAAAAAACCCAGAAAATTATAGTTCTCCGCTGCAAAAGTTCTGAATGTTCCAAACAGTAATGACTTTGCCTCTTTGCATGGCCTTTCCTCCATGAAAACAGGAATGTAAATCCTGAGAAAACCAATAAAGGTCAAAATGTTCCTCTTTCTGAAAAGACTTTTTAGTCTGCTTCTCCTCCAGAACCAAGAAATCTGAGAAATCTTGTGAAATCACTCTCTCTAAGTGAAGTACAGTGATGGCAATTAGTTAACAATGGCCAAGGATTATAGGCTGGGAGTGTATGGGTGGGTCTTCAAGTAGCCTAAAACTTCTCCAGGAAAAAGCATAAATGCTTCTGCGTCACCTTTTGACAGGAGTGTTGGAAGAGGAAGGAAATTCTTATAAATGTTTTATAGTTCCATACATATCTGTGTCATATTAATCACAGAAATGTTCTCTTTGGAGGAAATTGTTTGCTGAATGTGATTAATTGCCCATCTAAATAACCAAAAGATCCTTGAAAGTACTAATATCTGTTCATTCATAGATTACCATTCTTGAATGTTGCTAGGATGTCCTCTGTCTCTGCTTTCCCAGATCTATTTCAATTCTCGGCTTTCCAAAGGAACAATTATATTCCAAGCACATCTAAATGTGGCAGCTATTTTTAGCAGCAAGAGACCCATTGCTTCCTACTTCCTGAAAAACAAAGACTTATTTTAAGGATACTGGGACAGCTGAAAATGTTGAAGCTGAGGCAAGGACTTATCACTTATTGGGGCAGGAAACAAAGGTTACAATGGTCACGGAAAAAAAAAGTCTGATCTCTCTCCACCATAATTTTAGAAACAAGCTATGAAACATCACTTTCTTTTTTAATCCAAATCCAGCATGCTTTATCATGGAGATATTAACTCCAAGTTATTTCTTCTTCCTGATGCTTTAACTATCCAATCACATACCATCATCTGTCTAATTGTCTAATTTACAGCCTATTTGGTCTCAGCTGGGAATAGCACCATGAGCAAGAAGTTGTTATTTGTAGCTGAAACCCAGTGGCACCAGTTGTGCTCCAAGCTATTGGTGTGACTCGTACCAGATGTAAAATCACAATACAAGGTTGGCAACATGCAAAAATGATTGGCAGTTGTCCAAAATTGATTGCTGCAAAATAGAAAAAAAGATGTTGTTGTTTTATATATTTTTTTCATTTCTTTGCAATTTACCTATTTTTAAAAGGAAAAAAAATATCTTTATGGAAGAATTGTCGTATAGCCTGGGTAGATAGAACATTTTCAAGTCACTAATTATATACTAAAAGAACTTATACACTTTGGCTATCACATAATTAAAGTAAAATACTAGAATTACCAATCACTACCCTAAGAAATGCTCTGAAGTGTTCTTTTTTTAAAAAAAAAATATTTATCTTTCATCACTTTGAGTGGTGATAGTTTAAAAAAAATGCGGAAGCAATTTTCAGCACAAAGGAATTCTCCATAAGTATGCAACAGGTAACTAAGCTGAACAGTTATTGCAGCACTACCAGCAAATACCCAAAGTACTCTATACAAAATAAATCTGGAGAAAATGGACTGAAAGCAATATGTATGTTCAGAAACAGCTGGAGCGGATTTAACTGTAAGACAGGATTTGTTGCATAAACAAAATGAAGGGCCAGAGCCCATAATAAAATACATATGGTATCTATGCTGGCAACAGTTATGTAACTTTAAAACACATCACCTATTGATCAAGACTGAGAATAAAGCTGAGAAACATCTCTCTTTTAAGGGAAGAAATCAGAGAACAGATGTGGCCACAGAATCACCTGAATGGGAGCCTCATTGACATTGAGCTCTGAGTAAATATAAATAAGATTGAATTACTCTTATGTTAAAGGGTTGTGCAGTGCTCCAGAAGTGAGTGCAAAAAGATTCAGAGCACCAGATATACTCACATGGCATCCGTCTGTAATTTTTAAGACTGCTATACAGTATATATTTTTAAGATGGCATGGCAGGAGGAGACATGGTTCAGGAAAATTACAGGTGAGAGCAAGTTCCCAATGGTCACAAGTAAACAGGCTAACACCAAATCAATCGATTTCCAAAGAAAGCAGCTTTCACCCCAATAGTTCAGTGTGAAAAAAAAGGATGTGTGATTTCCAGAATGCCTACAACTTTTCTTTTGCCACTAAGATCTCCATCCTTACAAATCAGTTGAACCTAATCCTTAAAGGGGGCTTGGAAGTACAGGAATTGTGGTAGGGTTAAAGGGGAAGTTTGGAAGGAAGCAAAGAGTGAGGAAACTGAAAGCTGAAGCCCTTAACACATGGAGTAATAGCAGCAAAGGATATTTAAAAAGGGAGCCCAGAGCATTAACAGTCATTTTTGCAGAGCTTAGAACAGTGTGTATCTTGACCTTAGCAACTTTAAGTTGAATGTCAGCTCCTAAAATTCCTCAGACATAACAGAAGTTAAACAAAAAAAAAATAAGTTAAACAAAAAGCTTAGCTAGACTATAGAATTTGTGTGTATGTCACACATGTGCCTGTGCATGCCTTTATTTCAGTTTTGATTCCAGGCTGGACAAATACATGCATTTTTCTTTACATTTGTAGAAGTGGATTGCTGCTGTTGCTTTTCTGGGGCTTATTAAAATGGACTGGACACTGAAATGGACACTCAGTGACTTTGTGCTCGAGGCAGGACGAGAACTCACCGTCTCCTAGTTTCTGGCCTTAGGCCTTTAGCTACACTAAACTCTCAGATTGTAAAAAAAGCATGTAGGTTATACAATAAGACAGTGTAACTGATAAAATGTTTTGGTGGAAAATAAAATAAGAGGACATAAGATGAAAACTGCTAAGAACAAATGAATCTGGACCCTCCAATTTGAGTTTTAAAACTTTATGTTATGATCATTTTGTAATAAAAAGAATCCTGGTTATAGCAATTATGCCATCTCTCTCCCTGAGTCTGCCACCTTCCAGCAATGAATTGCATGCAGATGGAAGAAAAAAGCACAAAAAGTTGTTTCTTAGTTTTAGCATAAATAAGACTTGCATTTGATCCACAGGTGTTAGAAGGCTTTCCTCATGGCTTCATCCACCTTGCAACAAAAGCTACTTATATGAGTTTTTTTGTCCTTGGAAATTTAGTATAGCAGATTCTTATTTATGCTAAGAGAAATGTGAAGGTTCAAATTCTTTAAAAAGTTTTGCAGATAAAGTACATTGCAAGTAAGTCCTTCCTTACATTGCCTTTTTTTTCAAATACAAAGTATTGCCCAGTCCTAATGTATTTTCAACATCAATCATTTTTTTTATTATTTGGAATATTTTGATAGGGACAATAGTAGTTCTTGGGTCCACAAATACCAAAACACATCAAGAAGAAAAGGTATCATGCACAAATTGTGGGTTGTTTGTCTCTCAGTATAAGCTAGAATGTCTTCATTTCAGATGTATAATATTGTGACAAATTATTTCTCATCAGGTCTAAATTGGAGACTTGAAACAGGGAAGATTCTGTATTCTGTACCTTTAAAAAGAAGATGACCAACTGATATATTGTTGTTCATTTTAAATCCATGCAATTAAATTTTTAAGAAGTAAATGCATCCACATGTCTTAATGGACATAATGTAATTAGAGTCTGAAGGAACTGCAGTAAAAATATTTCCAGATTGCTTGATAGAACAGAGATGTTTATTTAATTGTGCTGTAACTACATTTGCTACCTTGCTAGTAGTCAGAGTAAAACATGAATAACCTGTAGAATTTATTAGTCCCAATTTTTAAAAAAATAGTCAGATTCAATTGTGAAATACATTTCATGCCTTCAGAATATCCGTTAAGTTGAGGGTACCTATGTTTTGAGGACATTTACTTGTATGATCTGTGATATGATTAACAGTTGACTTTATACTGGTATCTAAAGCCAAGAAGCTTGGAAATTATATCTCTGACTGAACTATCCCTGCCAATTTTAAAAATGTGTTTCTTGAAAGAGACAAATTATTTAGAGCATTTTTTTAGCAACACATCTGCTTAAGTCTGCTATATTGGTAGCTGTTAATCTCATTTAGGTTTTCTTTCCAAACTAAGGAAATAGCTTTAATATGGGCTACTAGAAGCTACGTTGCTCCGCGTAGCCTCTTCTTGAAATCAAAATAATTTTGGGAATATAACAGTATAATACCATTATCCAATTTTGTTTAATATTCATGGTTAGTTTGTTTCTTACATTTATAAGCTTTCAAATAGGTTAAGTTGCTAGGGCAGCATACACATCTGATAAAAATATGTATAATCCAAGATCATGGTAATGAAATAATAAGAACCAGTTTGGTGAGATGGTTAAGGCATCAGGCTAAAAACCCAGAGACCGTGACTTCTAGTTCCAGCATAGGAACAAAGCCAGCTAAGTGAGTTTGGGCCAGTCACTTTCTCTCAGCCCTAGGGAGGAGGCAATGGCAAACCACTTCTGGAAAACCTTGCCAAGAAAACTGCAGAGAACAGAAAAAAATACTAAAAGCTGCAGTATTGTATGGAGAAAAAATTGCTCTAAAAAACTAGTTTCATTCCATTCTCTCAAAATGTGAAGCAGCAGCAGTTATTTTGATGGTTCCAGTTATAGCTATTCAGCAAAGATTTTATTGAATTTTGAATCAAATCTTATGGCCTTCAAGTCCTAAACTATGGATTCAAGTCAAATCGTAACACCTTCAGAGTTTCAGATTGTGGCTAATTCATACATCTATAAAGTATATTCTTCATATTCTTTAATTCAATAAACAGTTATCCATAGATAATGACATGCCTAATTTTATATGTATATTTATATATGCTTATAGCAAATTTAGGACATGTGTTATTACAAAAGCAGCCAAGGAAGAATGTCTGGTTCAAATCAACATCGCTCTGCTCTATTCAAGTCTCTAGTTTTTGCTTTTCTTAGAAAATATGCACTACTTCTTTTAATAGTTTATGGCAAAGAATATGATCCAAGGCAAGAGTCAGTCAACATACCAGGAATGGCCAATTTTTAAGGCTGTGAGTCCTATTAATCACTGATGAACTAAACATATCTTCAAGAAAGTTAAAACACTAACAATGTATTTAGAAATATTGTGGATCTACTTTCAGTGATATAAATATGACTCAAACTAGGAACCTGATATAAACCCACACATCACATTGACTACACCACTACTAAAGATATAGATATCTCACTAAGGGTCTGGGTAACTTGAGTAGAATCATTGATCACTTATTTGAAAGTTTAAACATCCATGCAATTAACATTATGTCAAGAATATAATAGCATGCTAAAAGAGATGGAACAATTTGTGTAGTGTGGATGGGTAGGTGGATGGATGGATGGATGGATGGATGGATGGATGGATGGATGGATGGATGGATGAGAGACAGGAAGGCAGGCAGGCAGGCAGATATATTGAATCAGTATTAAGGAGATCCAGGTTCAAGTCAACTTTCAGCCATAGATGTCTTTGAGCCAGCCCTCCATTCAGTGCATCACATACTGTAGGACTGTGATTGGTGTGATATAATTGGAATAGGAAATTCTTTGTATACTATTTTAAACTTCTAAAGGAAAGATGAGATTTGAGTTTGATCAATCAATAAATATGAAAACCTTTCCCACAGTGATCTTTAATTTAGCTTTCTCTAGAATTATTTTAGCAGGATGCCTTGCTCAGTTTTATGCCAGAACATAATTCAACAAATGTTGGGCAGAATCTGTCTGTCAAAAACAAATTAGCTGATATTTCACATGTACAGTATGCTATCTAGGGAAATAAAGCAGGAAATTTCTAAGAATGAGAATATAATGTTCTTTCATCCAACAATTGTCCATATCTGGGCAGGGCAATTAGATGGCCCAAAGTAGTCTCATTCAACAGAGATAAGCAAGGATGAGGAAGCTGAAATCCAAAAGTCTGACAGGCTGTCACAACGGAACAAGGAAGTGGTGGGGGCAGTATGGTCTATTTGCATCCCTGAAGAAACCTATTTTTATTTCTTATATTTTAAACCTGAAGTATTGCAGGAAGCTGGATGCTATTTTCACTTCTAATTAAAATTGGCTCTTCCACACAAAGGTCTTTGGTTCCAACTTTCCACTGAGACCAAGGTTTTCACAGCTGTGAAATATGTGATTTTGAAAGCAGAGAAGCCAAAGGATTTTTGCTAAGCACTGATCTGCAAATTTTTCAGACACGTCATCTCAAACTTCTGTTCAGTAAACAAACATTAGTGGCCTTTAACAGGCATAGTGTAACCTTAATTCCCACCTACTCAAGGTTCTCCATTATAATTTTACTTTTCTTCAGTTGTTATCTAAGGCTTTATATTAAAAAGAAAAAAGGTTAGAACTTGAGGAAACCTGCTGATACAATAGATGAATCTAAAAAAAACCCACTAACTTTTGCGCTAAAAAATCCTTAAGAATGTCATATATATATATATATATATATATATATATATATATATATATATATATGTTTTCTGAGGTTTTCACGGGTATTTGTATATAGGTCTTTGGTTGTTCGGGTTTTCTCCCGCGTAAAATTGGAAGTGTCTTGGTAATGTTTCGACGAAGTCACATTCGTCATCTTCAGGCTGGTGTTTTTAGCTTCTTGCTTTGAGCCAATCAGAGCACAGCCAAGCCCCTAACCATTCAGAACACACCTCCACCCAATCAGAACACAGCCAAGCTCCCACCCAATCAGTTCATACCCCCACTGGCAGTTAAAAGGAAGAAACAGCTAAGACCACACATTGCTGCTCAAAGCAAGAAGCTAAAAACACCACCCTGAAGATGGCGAATGTGACTTCGTCGAAACGTTGCCAAGACACTTCCAATTTTACGCAGGAGAAAACCCGAACAACCAAAGACCTATATATATATATATATATATATATATATATATATATATATATATATATGAAGAATATTAAAAACAAAACAGTGATTCCTGGGTAAATTCATATTAAACAACATAGAATAAACAACATAAACACAGACAGTGCACATCTAATTATGTGGAATTAAGGAATCCCCCCGACTTACAGTTATGCAAAGAAGGGAGGAAGAGCTGCGGTACCAGCACAAGTAAGGAAAGTGAGGAAATTACAGCTTGCAACACAGAAACTACGATCAAAACGCAGGTGGATTGGCTGGGATTCATGACGAGGTCAAGAAGCCGGGCGCAAAGAACGCCACATTTATAAATAGCTTCTCCCATCGACTGGAGACTACCCTGATGATGCTGGCAGATGCCAGCGAAAGCTTGGTTTTATTCTGGTTTTATTAAAACTTTTTATAGTTTTATAACTTCCTGGTGTTCGTATATTTTATTGTTTTATATATATATATATATATATATATATATATATATATATATATAACCATTTTACTTATTGCTTCATTATTGATGATTTGAATTATAGATGGTAGCTTTAAACTAGGCTTTTGCAAACAAACCATCATCTTATTTTGATTTCATTTTTTTCTTCATGTCTGTAAGAAAAGTCACAAATACTATTTTATAGGCAGATTTTTCCTCTTCCTGAAGTACTAAGAAAAGGAACGAGTAAAACTGCTCATTAATTTAGGAAACAGAGATAAAAAGCATATTAGGAAGAGAATAAAATTTATTGCAAGGCAACCACAGGTTGTGACTGGAAAATAATCTTACAAGGGGTACTATGAGAAGTGTTTTCATCTCAACTGGCCACTGAGCAAAAGTTTTGCTGCTGAGGTTTGCTTAGCTGTGTTACTCAGGTTGTAGGAAACACAGATGCTCCTCAACTTATGACCAGAATTAAGGCTAAATTGAGCTTCCATTGCTAAGCGAGACAGTTGTTAAATGAGTTTTGCTCCACAGTTAAAAAGGTGATTGTTTAGATACCCTGTACAGGTAATCCTCACCTTATGACCACAATTGAGCCCAACATTTATGTTGTTAAGTGAGAAATCTGTTAAGTTTTGCCCCATTTTATGACTTTTCTTGCCACAGTTCTTAAGTGAATCACTGCAGTTGTTTAGTTAGTAACACGGACGTTAAGTGAATCTGCCCCGCCTTGACTTTTCTTGTCAGAAGGTTGCAAAAGGGGATCACATGACCCTGGGACGCTGCAACCATCATAAATATGACTCAGTTGCTAAGCATCTGAATTTTGATTACGTGACTCTGGGGCTGCTGTAATGGTTATCAATGTGAAAAATGGTCATAAGTCACTTTTTTCAGTGACTTTGTAACTTCAAACAGTCACTAAACAAATGGTTGTAAGTCCAGGAGTAGATGTACCATCCTTATATAAATAAAAAAAAAACAGGCCAAACTAATCTTCTTATGGACTACAAACAACAAAGAAAACCCTTTTTGTATTTTCACCAATCTAGTCTCTGAATACTTCTAAACAGAGATATTTTTTTTCTTTTTTTCAGATCTTCATCTATGTTTTGCTGTTTTAGGAGAAAATTCACATAGGTGTATAAAAAAACAGCCATTTCTAGGAAAAATATATTCTTTCTTTTTAAACCGATTCAACAACAGGAACCCAAAAGCTCAGCATATGGGAAATATTATGTTGTGCATATGTTGAGCAAATCCCATCAGTTACTACAGGGTTCATTCTTTAACAGCTGTATGCATCTGCATTGTGTGCTTTAACCAAAGGGGGGGAATACTAAATTAAAAACCTGTCAATCAATTCCTGCATTATCTTAAAGAAAAAAAACTTTTCATTATTGTCACAGTAAGAATTATCAGATGAGACTACACTGTTCACTCAGTTCATTTTTCTGCCCATCATTGGTTGTAGAGAGCTCCAATGTGATCACATGTCAAATTAAATTTATAGAGGCATTGTTTTGAAACTGACATTCAATGAACAATGCCCCCTTCACAGTGCTGCTTATAGACTTCTCTTTTGTAAGCTCATTGGGGAATTTTATCAGCAAAAGTAGGAAAATCCCCTTGAAGCTTCTGTGAAATCCAGAGTTATGTTAATCACTTGTTATCAAAGCAGGAGCATGGGAGGCAATGGGAAGAACACTGTAGTAGTCCCATGTCTTCCATCAATATTGAAAGGCTTTGAAAATTCCCAGGGCCATAGATATCTGGATCTTCCTCTTCAACAGAACCAGAGTCTAGGACAGGGGTAGGCAACCTTGCCTCTTTTATGACTCGTGAACTTCAACTCCCAGAATTCCTGAGCCAGCATAGGAGTTGAAGTCCACGAGTCATAAAAGAGCCAAGGTTGCCTACCCCTGACCTAGAGAATAGAAAGACCCCATACAACCCAGGAAGAAATGGATATCACTACAGACCAGGTTTAGTAATCACATGAAAGGTACTTTATAAAATCATAGGGCTGGAAGGGACCTCAGGGTCTTCTAGTCCAGGCTTTTCAACCAGTGGTACAGGTACCACCTGTGGTACATTGGCACCTGGCAGGTGGTACACGACCATCCTAGAAAAGTGGTAGTGGGGGAGGGGAATGAGCTGAACCAGTGGCAGCATCGCACAAGCCTGAGCGAGAGATGGCTGGAGCTGCAGAGCTGTCAGGGCTCAGTGGAAGCACCAGGATCAGCGCCAGGCTCCAGCTGGGGATCGGTGCTGATCCTGGTGCTTCTGCTGAGCCCTGAAGAAGCACCAATCAGCTGGAAAGCAGCACTGATCCTGGCGCTTCTGTTGAGCTCAGAAGAAGCACCAATCAGCTGGAATGTTGCAGCATCTCCAGGGTCTTGTAATTTACATTCAGATACTTGGCAACTGATTCATATTTATGATGGTCACAGTATCCGAGGGTCATGTGAAGTGAGCAAAACCTGCTGCAACCACCCAGCAGACGGGGGGGAATATAAACCAAATACCCCCCCCCATCCCACCTCCACTGCCAATCCTCAACAGAAATGCTCACAACAAAGAAAACCTCAGACAGGAGGAAGAGCGCCACCGGGCAGGCAGGCAGGTGTCTTGCTCGGCTGTGGCTGGGGGGCACTTTTTCAGTGCCATTGTAACTTCGAACAGTGACTAAATGAACTGTTGTAAGTTGAGGACTACCTGTACTTTATCACTTTTTTCCTTTTTTTTTTTTTGATTATCAAGTTTTTGACACCTTGCTAGGTGACTGGTGGTACTCAGATGTTGCCATATCCTAAAAGTAGTACAATGGGTGAAAAGGTTGAAAAGCCCTGTTCTAGTCCAATCCCCTGCTTAAGACAGGAGATTTATATTATCCCAGTCAACTGGTTTTCCAGTTTATTTTTGAAAATCTCCAGTGATGAGCAACCACAACCCCAGAAGGGAAGCTATCCCTTTGATTAATTGCTCTCACACAATTTCTCCTTGCTTCTACGTTGTATCTCTCTTTGACAAGCTTCTACTCTTTTTTTTTCTTATACTATCCTGCCCTGGAGAATAAGTCATTCCCCTCTTCTGTGTGACAGGCCCTCAAGTATTGGAAGACAGTAATCATGTACTCCCATCCCACCCTCAAAAAAATGTATCGGCTCAAACCTGAATCATAAAATGAATGAATATGAGCAAATCGTGCAATGAAATTCATCACAAAATTATGTCAAATTTCACTAGGGCAGGGGTGTCAAACTGCTGGCCCATGGGCCAGATGTGTCACGAGGAAACCGCACCCACCCCATTGCCAGCAATGGGCAAAAAGCTCCGATACGTTGCGCGACGTCACGTGATGTCACAAGTTTGACATGTCTGCACTAGGGTGTGCAAGGTGGCCCCCATTTGCCTTGAGAAGGAACTTTGGATAAGGAAGATGATGTTATCATGGTATTTCACATCAACACTAGGTGTGAAATCATATTGCCATATTCATCATTAGCTAGAAGATGCTTTATTTCACGTGCGGCAGCTGCCAAAAAGGCCAACACAGTGCTAGGCTGCATTAGAATCAAGATCACGCGAAGTATTAATACCACTCTTCAATGCCTTGGTAAGGCCACACTTGGAATACTGCATCCAGTTTTGGTCACCACGATGTAAAAAAGATGTTGAGACTCTAGAAAGAGTACAGAGAAGAGCAACAAAGATGATTAGGGGACTGGAGGCTAAAACATATAAGGAACGGTTGCGAGAATTGGGTATGTCTAGTTTAACGAAGAGAAGGACAAGGGGGGACATGATAGCAGTATTCCAATATCTCAGGGGCTGCCATAAAGAAGAGGGAATTAAGCTATTTTCCAAAGCACCTGAAGGCAGGACAAGAAGCAACGGGTGGAAACTAATCAAGGAGAGAAGCAACCTAGAACTAAGGAGAAACTTCCTGACAGTGAGAACAATTAATCAGTGGAACAGCTTGCCTCCAGAAGCAGTAAATGCTCCAACACTGGAAGTTTTTAAGAAGAGACTGGACAGCCATTTGTCCGAAATGGTGTAGGGTTTCCTGCCCGAGCAGGGGGTTGGACTAGATGACCTCCAAGGTCCCTTCCAACTTTACTATTATTATTATTATATATTGAAGGTGACACAGAAGAGCACTTCATTTGCATGGTATCTTTCTTTTGAGGTGAAAACTACATGAAGTTAAAACAATATTTTCCATACCACTTTGCTCCAATTTCATGTCTGTATTTCTGCAGTCCAAATTCAGTAGCCCTATGATTAAACACATACTGCTTAAAAATTTGATAATAGATGTTCTCATCCCTCTACTTCTAGTCAAGTGGCTACTTCCTTTGGCTTTTCCCTGAAGTTTCCAACACCCTCACAAAAATATGTATGATTAAAATCTTGTCATGTTGCTGCAAGACTTACAGCACAAGCCCATGCTTACTTACTCCTAAACAATTCCATTGTAACTGATATGGCTTAAGTATGCTTATAATTGTAGCAAAGTCTCTATTACATCTGGAAGTTCAGCTACAATCTTTATACCAACTTTAATTTATTTTCTTATCTTTATTTCATTTTGTCCTGATGACATCTGCTACTTTCAAGACATCTAGTTTTAAATGATCTCACATTTACATAATCTCAGCTATTCCTTGGAAGCCAGTCAAATGTGTGGAGGCAGTGGGCTACCATCATAACATGCCTGGTGGGAGAGGGACGTTGGAGGACATGAAGAAGAAGGGAGAGAACCAAATGTCTAGCCTGCTGTTTTACTAGCACACACATTCCACAAAGCTAAGAGAACATCATCAGATTTTTTCACTAAAATTTGAAGTTTGTTTTCTCTCCTTATTCCAGGAACTGGAATCATCATCACCTTCCAAAATAAACTCATTTGTTCTTCAGAGTCCTTTCTGCACAAGATTATTTTAATCTTCCCAAAGGAGAATTATAAAATTGTGGAAATGAATTTATTTGTGTATATTTCTTTAAAAAAAAACAACACATTGACATTCACCAATAGGGAAATCTCCTTCTGAAAGTATTCATGAATAATTAGGGGGAAAGGGCAGAGAATCCAAAAGAAGAGACTTGATTAAAAAAAATATTTCCTTTTTAAAAAGTAGAGTACTCAATCTCTTGTCAAAAACATCCTTCGTACCGTTCTCAGCAGGAAAACAGCAAATTGCAAAAGTTTTCCTTTTTTGCTTCTAATCATGTAGGGGACATACTATAAATATCCAGACACAACATTTATTTGCAACAGTATGTCTTGTGAAGCAGTAGAACAGTGTGTCTTGCAAAGCAGTAGATACACTGCGACATGTCAAATTATATACAGCTGCTGCTTTTGCACAAAAAAAGCATTATTTTGGTTATAAAATGGAGCACAGACTCTTGAGAGAGTTTTCATGCCATTCAGTATAAAAAGTATAGCTTGAATCAAGTCAACACAACTATTTCCTCAGAAAAACTAGAAAGGAACCATTCGCTGCCCATAATGAATAGGATGCTAATAGCTGTTATGCCTATTTTTCTGCCAAGATCACATTTTGAAGGCCTTAACCATGCATGAATTCTAAGTGGGCCAGTGACCTTTGCACATCCAATAATTTGGACCATGTATTTTAATATATTTAATGTATTCTCCTGGGTTGACTCTCAAATATAAAAATATAACCATTAGTTGCTTTGTTTACCAATGAATCCCCATCCCATACATTATTAACCTCTTTCCCCATTCTAAGGGTGCCTTCAACGACCCTTCCAAACAGACCCCCCAGGAGAGTTTCAGCAAGAAAAGTGAGCCAACAAGGAAAACAACTAAAACAACTCCATGACATGGCTGGATTTTGCTTTGTAAGTGGAGACGCCAGTTTTGGTGACATAATGTCCCCGAGGAAAACACAGATTGACTTTTCAAAGAAAAGCGAAAGAATTTGACTTGCTAATCAATGAGTTGTTTCTTTACCCTTTCATCCCAAAGAATGTCTGGACAGCTGCAAGTTTCTTTAACTTATGCTTCTATTTAACTCATGTGTAATTTCTGGGTCATCCATTAAGTGGAAGTGTAATGTTTCCTTTAGTAATACAGGATCGGGAACAGAAAACGATTGCAATATGACTTCATCAGAGACCTGCCTTGTCTGTGTTAACTGATGGCCAGGCCTGTGAATGTGTGATGTTGAAAGGTCAAAGACTCCAAATCAGACTGGTTGGTTTCTGAAATGGACAGAGAGTCTCTAAGTCCATAAAATGTCAGCCAATATGCTTGTTTTGGTGTGGAAAAAAGGAATGGTTAAGCTGCAACACAACATAAAGTCTTCGGTAGCTTATAACAGTATTGCTGCAAATTTGGGGGATTATGAATTTTACTAAATGAAGTAGGTTAAGGATCATCCAAAAGGCAACTGGACCTTCTTAGTTTTTTCTTTGGAAATGTTTTGCTTTTCATCCAAGATATTTCTTCAGTTCTGAATAACTGAACTGAAGAAGATTCTTGGATGAGAAGCAAAATATTTTGGAAGTCCAGTTGCTTTTTGGAAAAACACCTTTGGGACAATCATGATATGGATGATTGAGAATCACCATAGACATTAAGGGACTAATTGTTCGTGGACCTTCCTGACATTGCCCATGAATGAATCAGTTCCATCGAACTATCATAGGAAAAACAAAATTCAAAGGAGTAGATCTTGCGTAATGGAACACTGAGGCACTTTTAAAATGACAACATTCCACAAACTCTCATAGACATAAAAAATAAAAGGGAGGGGGCAGCTATGATAGGTCTAAAACCATTGTCCTTGTGAGGGAAAATATAAACAAAACCTATCTGTGTATTTCTGAATGAAGTCTTTGAATTATGGTGCCAGTGTATCAACCTCCCACTTCAGACTATCCCCTCCCATGTTACCCACAAACATTTTCAGCAACCCCTGAAGAAATGAACACAGGTTCTCTTTATTATGTTTTCACTGAATACTTCTCAAGAGCTCATTCCAAAAAAATCTCCATCTTCGATTTTGTTTGCTTATTGTGACACTAAGCCAGGAGCAACTATGCTTGGTTAGTTAATGTGTATTATGGAGATAAAGAGATAATAAATAATACTGTCAGATCATCCTGTTCTTGTCCTACAGCAGAAGAGGCAATATGTACCTCCTTCAGAAAGTGTGGAATGAAAATTACTATCGGTCCTAGCCAACATGACAAATAGTGAGAGCTAATGGGAATTGCAATCCACTTGTGTCTAAGGAATATATGTTGCCAATTAGACTCTGTGTGATTCCAGATCCACTGAGATCATCCTGAGATTGTTTACAAAGACACTAGCAGGCCCACGGAAGGGGAAAAATGAAAAATAATGCTAAAGAAGTGGCAGAAATTGCAGGCAAAGTCAGTGAGCAGGATTTGTTTTTAATAAAGGAATATCTTCATGACTGAAGAGATTTTTTGGGGGAGGGGGGAGTCCTTTTCCCTAAAATCCTGGTTTCAATCTCAACAAGAAAGCAAGAGAGCAACATAGCTTGTTTAAATATTCAAAATAAAACAAGACTCAGTACTGACCGTATGAAAATGGAACATGAAAATCAGAACTAGTTCTCTATGGCAAAATTGCGAGATTTCATACATACCGGGACAAGTGGCTTGCAGTCTGCACACCACAGAGTCCCTGACATCCATTCTGTGGTTTACCAAACAGTCCGGAACAAGTGCAAAAAACAGCAGACTTGTTGAAAATGTGAGGTACTAATGTACTAATAGAAAACTGAGTACCTCTTCTTTTACATTTAAATGCTACCTTTCATCAAATCATTCAAAAGCAGAAAAGAGCCTGATATTTTTCAGCTCTCTCCCTACGGGATATTATTCGTCATCAGCAGGTCCTGAAGGCTTTTTTTTTTTTTTAATGGTCTCTTGGTCTAAAAGGTCAACATAGTTCACTATGGAAGATGTTCAGGAAGAGAAAGTAATGTTTAAGTCCTTTACTCTGATCTTATTCCGATTGCTTCTGATATGTTTAATTTGGCTATTAATCTTTTAAATGCGTACACAACCATGCTGTAATTTCCACTGACATTTCCAAGTGACATCAAAAGAGAAGTTAAGGTTGCTTCATGCAAATCAACTAACCCATGCAAAAGCAAGGCAAGTCCTGGTATACATGTTTAAAAGCCCGTCCATGGATTTTCTTTCCCAGACCAGGATGTTTGCCTACAAGTTTGAAACTACAATGTTTGAAATGTCACGAGTTTGAGTTTTGTAAAAGCTGAACTTCATCCTTTATTACTTAGACATTTAAGAATATCCTTCATTCGTTATCTGAAGGAGATAAAAAGCACAGCTGACATTCTTATATGAGCAAGTACAAGAAAAAGAAAGAGGAAGCAATTAAAAATAAAAATCTACAGAACAGAATCCTTTTGTTGAATTGTTTTTCCCCTTTAACTCTATCAGCATGCATTTAAATTTTTTAACATTAGCATTTCTATATATCTACTGTATACAGATATACATTTTGTGGCTTTCTCCAAATTATCTGCTTTATTCTTGATCAAGGATAAAGGAAAATAGAAAAAGTGGAAATTATAATTGAAAAACAATTAGGAAATGTGGAAAGCAACCTGTTGCAGACTTTACATTCACTGGGATACGTTTTGTGTATACAGTATGTATTTGCTGACCTATCCTATATATGCTTGGTGTTTACATTTGAGGTCCAGTTTCTTAAGTACTAAGGTCTGTTTCTGCTGTTTTCCCAGATAAAAATGCAAATGAAATATTAGTTCCATGGATAATCCTTTCTGGCTGGAAAATATG
This sequence comes from Crotalus tigris, assembly GCF_016545835.1. Lineage (NCBI taxonomy): Eukaryota > Metazoa > Chordata > Lepidosauria > Squamata > Viperidae > Crotalus > Crotalus tigris. The sequence goes on from NW_024100081.1 coordinate 2,266,704, forward strand.
GAACAGATATGTTCAACTGTATAGTTTCCAAAAAGAGAGAAACTGCATAGATTTGTGGGTTCTATAACCATTTACAGTATTTCAGCTTGCTTCTTGATATAGCAGGTATGTGCTATAACTACAAACTCTTGAAAGTGTCTACCTGCCAACTCAGCACCAAGCTTGCAAGTAAGTCTGTGTATGGGTGTGGGTGTGTGTATGTGTATTTGTGTGTGTGGATGTGTGTGTGTGTAAATATTCTTCCCAGAAAACATGAATGTACATCCTAATTAGGAATACAGAATAACAGAGTTGGAGGGACTTTGGAGGACTTCTAATCCAATCCCATGCTCAAGCAGGTGAAACCCTATGTCGGAGGGCTCGACACACGAAAGGAGAAACAGCACAGTGAAGGAGGAGGAGAACCAACATAGGATCCTGGAGAGAGAGCACGAGCCACTGATCCTTCGGTGGGCATTCTGGCTGCTGAACAGCTGACGGGTGATTCCAGAAGACATGGGACACCGTGCCTGCACAGATAGGATGCTGCGCCTGTGCAGAATGACTTTGAGCCACCGACCAGCTGATGGGCGGCAAGTCGGTGAACAACTGATGGGCGGTAGCCCGAAGATTGCATTGCCGGGCACGGCATCTCAGGAAAGCCTCAGATGGAGTAGCTGTTTTCCCTGATTGCTGACAGGTGCTGGTTGGGTGATAGGAGGGTGGGGTTGTGGGATGGTGGATGGGTGGGGTTGTGGTTTATTGGGCAGGGGTGTGGTTGATAACTAATTGGGTGGAGGGTGGGGTAGCTTTGGCAAGTGTATTTAAGCAGTGCTGGGAGGCGATTGCTCCCAACGCAAACTTTGTATTGCAAAGAACCTCATTGCTGCAGGTCTCTGCTGACATCAACATTGACCTTAAATTAAACCGTTGCTACCTGAGTGGAATTGTCCTCGTGTTCTTCGTTACTCAAGGTTCTGTTAAGGATTGTTGACAGAAAGTTTGCGCTTAAATTCTTTAGAACTCTGTTTATTTTTATTTCTCTTGTTTTGTTGCTATTATGGTTTCCTGTGCCTTTTCTGCATTCTTTTCTTCATTATTGGAGCCTGGTTGGCCTGTTTATTTGAGTTATGGCAGAAGGCATTCAGGAGGTGGCTCCTGTTGGGGCTGAATCAGAGGAGGCACAAGTGGAAGCAGTAGAAGCAGACCCTCCTGTCGTTGACTAGCCAGTAGTATGTCCTAAAGTGGTGGAGCAGGTGGACCAGTCAGGTGATGTTCCGGGCTCCCAGGGAATTACATCTGGTGGGAATGCCCTGTCCAGGGAGTGGTGGCATAGCCTTGCAGTCATTGGCATGCTGGAAGGTTATGGACCTGGGCCTGGAAAGGAAGGCCGAGTGTCATCTCAGTGGCGAGAGCAACATGTAATGGATAAAGATGAAGAGGACTGGAGCTATGCCACAGCCCCTGGGCAAACCACTATGGACCTATTGCATGAGCAATTTGGGGAAGGAGGGTATCAAGACTCTTCATCCTGGCAATGATGGGACCTGGGTGCGGAACCAACATCCTGGTTGCAGGGCGGTTCCTGCTCGACACAATCAGACAGGACACCTTTATAGACATCAAAGTATCCACTCAGGAGACAAACCACATAAATGCCCAGAATGTGAAAAATCATTCAAAAGAAATGACTATTTTAAAATTCATCTAAAAATCCACTCAGGAGAAAAGAAAGAAAAGAAATATCACTGCCAGGAATGTGAAGAATCCTTTAAAAGAAAGGGAGATCTTTACAAGCATCTAAGAATCCATAGTGGAGATAAACCATTTAAATGCCTGGAATTGAGCTTCCATACTAAAGGATCTTTAAACAGACATCAAAAAGACAAGCCGACAAAAACCAAAATCCACAAAAACCCTTCCAGGTCGGCGATGAAGTTTACTTGTCCACTAAATATTTGAAACTGTGCAGGCCATGCAAAAAATTGGGTCCAAATTATATTGGCCCATTCAAAATAGAACGGGTCATCAATCCAGTAACGGTAAGGTTACAATTGCCTCACAACCTTGGCAAAGTGTACCTGGTCTTCCATAGTGGTCTTCTGAAGCCAGTAACAAAACCTTCATTCAGACATGTACAACAACCTCCCGGTCCAACTGGGGGGGGCAGTCATTATGAGATACAGAGGATACTTGATTCACGGTATCGGCGGGCCTGGTTACAGTACCTAGTACAGTGGAAGGGATACCCAATATCTGAGGCGTCATGGGTGGGGGAGGCAGATGTGAATGCCCCTCGATTAGTACGCAGATACCATTGCAAACATCCCCAGAAGCTAGGAGGGAGAGGAGATGTGCCAACATCCACAATACCAACCTAACTATATATTTTGCCCATTTCCAGGAGGACACCTGGTAGGGGGGCTGCCTGTCAAGCCCTCCCGGGCTCGACACACAAAAGGGGAAACAGCACGGTGAAGGAGGAGAACCAGCATAGGGTCCAAAGCTCACCGTCCTGGAGAGAGAGCACGAGCCGAAGATCCTTCGGCAGGCATTCTGGCCGCTAAACAGCTGATGGGTGGTTCCAGAAGACATGGGATCCCACACCTGCGCAGATAGGATGCTGCCCCTGTGCAGAATGACTTTGAGCCGCTGACCAACTGATGGGCGGCGAGCTGGCAAACAGCTGATGGGTGGTAGCCTGAAGATTGCATTGCCGGGCAAGGCGTCTCAGGAAAGCCTCAGATGGAGTAGCTGTTTTCCTTGATTGCTGATGGGTGCTGGTTGGGTGATAGGAGGGTGGGGTTGTGGGATGGTGGATGGGTGGGGTTGTGGTTTATTGGGCAGGGGTGTGGTTGATAACTAATTGGGTGGAGGGTGGGGGTAGCTTTGGCAAGTGTATTTAAGCAGTGCTGGGAGGTGATTGCTCTCAGCGTAAACTTTGGATTGCAAAGAAACTCATTGCGGCAGGTCTCTGCTGACATCAACATTGACCTTAAATTAAACCGTTGCTACCTGAGTGGAATTGTCCTCGTGTTCTTCGTTACTCAAGGTTCCGGTAAGGACTGTTGACACCCTATACCATTTCAGACAAACTGTTGTACAATCTCTTCTTAAAAACCTCCAGTTTTGGAGTACCCACAATGTCTCGGGGCAACTCCTTCCACTGATTAATTGTTATAACTGAAATTTCTTAGTTCTAGGCTGACTCTCTCCTTGATTAGTTTCCATCTATTGCTTTTTGTCCTGCCTTCAGGTGCTTTGGAGAATAGATTGACCTCCTTTTCTTTATGGCAACCCTTTAGATATTGGAACACTGCTGTCATGTCACCCCTAATCCTTCTTTTCATTAAACTAGACTGGTGTGTTGTGCACTGGTCTGGTTGTCCTGAGATGTCCTGGACATATTCTTATACTCAGTGCTTTTTTTCTTAAAAAAAAAAAGGTGCTGGAAGTCACACATGTTATACAACCCGCCTTGCCTACCCTACAAGGTTCCATCCAAAAAAGGTGCCGGAACTCCATTCTGGGTGTTCTATGACAAAAAAAGCCCTGCTTATATTCCAGGAAAAATATGTTGGACATATGTCCTTTGATACATTTCAGCTAAAAAAGGAAAGTTTTGAAGCCTTAAATCTATACAACTTATTCATAGTAAAAAAATTTACTTAATTTGCATATGATTATTTTTATATATATACTTTGGGGGAAAATTACTAATGCATCAAAACTTTTGCATTTGAAACAATAATTTGATTCTATATTCAGATGAATGATGACACTAAATTCATAGAAAATATGCAGTGTTTCTCAGGTATGTCTTAAATTTTTCCAGCAGTTCTATAAATATAAAAAGCCAAAAAATAAATGATAAGATGTTAACACTTTTCTGCCCAAAATGCTTATATGCTATATTGAAAACCAGGCTTTATTAAAAACTTAAAACTGTTCTTCAGTGAGGATATTTCTTTATAGCAATTCATGCAGAACTATAAGGAATCCTTATATTTCAACAGTAGGACCCAAGAATGAACATAGTCTTTGAGGCTTGATTTTAATATATTACTCAGATCTATTATTCCAGAGATTGGACTATTTTTCTAATATTTGGAAGATTTTTTGAGATGGATATATTAATACATGCCTGATGAATTCCCTGTCAAAGCACTATTAATTCAGCTACATTGAAAGAATGTTTAGATCTGTAATCCTAAACTTTTGAAACCTATATTGTGTTTCATCAGATCCTGCATGGATAAAACTGGATTGAATTTAGAAGAAATGTCTATAAAAATGAAATTAAAAAGATCATCCCAGTTGTACAAGCTTCTGCACAAGAAAAACAGCAAACTCTACAGTATTGTTTTAAAACCTTATGTTTGAAGGTTTCTTTCTGATAAGTTTGAAGCAAGATGGTCAAAGTAGGAGTGCTTATCACTGAAGTAAATTCATTGCATGGGAAAGATAAATATTTCCAAATATTTAGCATATGCTGTTAAATATATGTAAAATAACTACGCTCCATAGACTTGGACAGCAGATAAATAACAGTGGGTTTTACTTGTGCATTTTCAGCTGAATAATATTAGTAATATCCCTGTTTCTAAGAACAGCTGGTAACTAAAAAGTTGCTTAGAGTATTTGTGGAATCTCTCCTCTGGGAAATCTAGACAACCATCTGCATGAATCCTTTACATCTGGCATGTAATTTATGTCCAAATAACTGATTTGAGGAGTATGATTTCTCCTAGTCTCTTAGTTGTATTATTCCATGATTATATTATTCTAATTCACTGTGTTTGTGAGCCAGTTCTCTCATTCTTCATAGATAGTTGTAGGTCAGGAAGATAGAAATTGTCTCTTCCCCCTCCCCCTCAAAAAACCCCATCGTACTTGGCTCATTATCTTGAACAGGAAATGTTGTCATTACTTCCAATCAAGACTCTCTCAGGATTGGATACATAGTTGGTATGCAGGAAATCAATGGTCCAAGCACCATTAACAGAGCCAAGTAGCAGGTAAGAAATCTGCTAGAGACATGAGTCAGGCGCTGCTATGATCCAATGTGTGATAAGGCATCTTTTAAGTCACTGGCAGAAAAATTGACATACAGCAAAACGTGATTTAATGGTTTTGCAATATGTTGACTTTGGGCGTCCAAAAGCTTTCCTTAAAGCATTCTAGGGATTCTTTAAGTATTCCATAAGATGCAGGGACCATCAAAAAGTGTTTCACCTGGTGCAGTTCAATGTTTTGAATCACCGTAAAGATTCACAGCAGAGATTCGAATTAAATAGCTAAAGCACTCAAGTTGCCTTTCTTTTAAAACTTGGAAAGAAATAGCTAATGTGAAATAGCTGTAAAATGTGAAAAGTAATTTGAAATCTTAATGCTAAAATACTGAAATATGAAAATATGGAATATCAGAATTACACTAAGTCTAACATATCAAAAAACAGGATGAACTGGGGCAGTTCTTAATTGGACACAATTTCTTTATAAAAGTACATCTTTTATTCCTAAACAAAGAGTAATTTTACCGTATATAACGATGGCATAGTATATATTGGCTGCAACTCTACAGCTTTGGATTTCTGAAATCTGTAGCTCTAAGAGACATTCCAAGGGGCTATTATAGTGGTTTTCCTTTTCTGAAATCCAAGAAAGACTTTTGATCTCTGTAGGCCAATCAGACATTGGTTATTCCTTTCCTCAGTTCAGGAGGACAAACACCAGCAGTTCTTCCTTCATATCCAAGATCCAGTGCTTGAAGGTGGGGGAAGAAAGAAGAGAAACTCATAGTTGTGGCATTGAGAGAATTAGGGGTTCAATGACTTTCAAGCTTTCCATTACTCACCCAGACCCAGTGGAAAGGCTAAACATGTTCCTTATTGATTCTAAACTAAAATGCTTCCATGACATGCAATAAAAGGAGAATTGGGAAGAACAACTAGAAGTAGCATTTTGCACATATTTTCCATATGCACCCAATTGTACATAAAATTAAAGACCAATGACTCTTAGCAGGACTTTATTGCTGAGGATTTACTGTAGCTGAGTTATTCACCAAGGATAGGATTATTTGTGCTATCAGGGACAATACAATCTAAAAAAAAAAAGATTTTATCTTGGAAATGGCTGTTAAATCACATAAAACTGCAGAAGTAATAGAAGCCCGGACAAAAAGGTTATGAGTTATCTCTAAGGGATGGGAGATAACGAAAGCAATCTTAAGGGATGAAGCATCAATTAAGAATCAAAAAATCAGGGATTACGTTGGTTGTTATGCTGAAAACTGATGATAAGTAGCAAATAAATCTTTACAGTATAAGACTATCAAGAGGAAGCTTTTCAATTTGCTGACTAGAAAAGAAATCATGGCACTTTTTTTTCTCAATCAGTTGAATGCCAGCTTTTGACAATTTAAAGCTTACAGAAAAGTATTTGAAATTCCGCATCTTTAATTCATCTTTTGTGCTGTTATAGATTTTGGTGGCTTCTATTTGGCATTGAATTTGTGCCGAAAGTTCCACAGAATGGTTCACCTAATACATGAGTGGTATGGATAGCATTTGTACTTCCATGAATAACATTATTATGGGAGGCTCCAATAGGCAGGAACATGATGCAAGCTATTGAACTCTTAGACTCCACAAAGGTTCAGCCTGGAGTGATATGGTAACACAGATTAGGTTGAAGGTGACAAAGCCTGTCTCTTAAACAACATTCTCTCCAGCAAGAAAAGAAAATTGTGGGTATTCACATGATAACTAAACCCTCATTGTAAGTAAGACATGCAATAATAGTCAGTTAGCTGAGTAAATTTCAATGCAATTAGTCACCTAAAGAGCTTCTCTTTGAGCCTTTTTTGAAACCAAATGAATGATGTTGAGGTCACAGCAGGTATTATAGACTGCTTGGAAGCTGGAGCTAAAGACTATCCTCCTGTTAAAATAAAGGCTATAGCGATCTCAGCAGAAGCTGCAACCATGTTGGTCTTTTGCTTGCACACCTATGACAATGGCAGAGGCTGAAACCAATGATACACAAATTGTAGAGAAATTGTTGAGAATGATGTTGGCTTACACAAACTTATTACCAGTTTCTTTATACACAGTTGTGGACGTGAAGCAGACCATAAACCACTGATCAGATTTTTTGATGAACCTCTGAAGGAGTACATAGGCTATAACAATATGAATCTGCATGTGTCTTGGGGACATTCTTATGAGCCACACTTTATGGTGTGAGGCAACCTCAACACCTTATATGCGAGCCTATATTTTGCTAAGATTATACAGATCTTCCCTACTGCAAATAGACTATAACAAATCATGAGACAGAACTTAATGAGTTTTTGAAATAACTACAAGAATACATTATCAAGGATGTCTTAAGAGTCATGTACATTTATTTTTTCCACTAAATAATACTGGCAGTATAGTGCTGCAGGCATGAAATACTAATGGTGAAATGGTTGTTTTCAAGGGCAGCATAATAATGATGCCATAGTGTCTTTGATACACCATGCTGTGAAAGATACTCAAAGGTTATTTGGGATCAAAAGTGTAAAGATGCTATCATGATATTCTGGCCAGCCAAGGCACTATTAAATACACAGTTTTAATGTTCCTTACCCGCTTTGGACAGAACAAGGGCAGCTTTATTAGTGCAACTGCTGGGTTCTTCAATGGATACTTGATTGTCTTCTGAATGTTTCAGAACATCTCTCAAATTTCACTCTCAGATTTCATGGCAGCATTAGAACAAAAGAATCACAGACATCTTCAAAGGAACAGGATAGGAAGTTGCTTCTTAAACCCTGTGAAGATGAAGGCTTCAGAGCTATAGAACGCTATAAGAAGTTTCCTCTGGTATAAGTAAGGACATGTGTGGAAAAAGCTAGCTTTGAAATATGTCAATGAAGATTCTTAGTCATCCAGATAGAATTGTTCTTCGGACTGAAGAAGCTACTTGGATAAGCAGTAAAATGTTTTGAAAGGAAAGGAAAGGAAAGGAAAGGAAAGGAAAGGAAAGGAAAGGAAAGGAAAGGAAAGGAAAGGAAAAAAGAAAAGAAAAAAGAAAAGTCCAGTTGCCATAACTCAACTTCTAGACTAGCTTTGTAATGTACTAATAAACTCATCTTGACCAATTAAAAATATGTTTTACATCCACTTTTCATATAGCAGATGAAAAAAGTATAATTTAGGAATGTTGCATGGATCACATGCACATTAAGAGGTAGGGGTTCAAACAGCCATCATGCCCACAGCTTTGATCCTGTTGCCGATGTTCCTGCTCTATTTTATAAAGAAAATAACAAAAACAAAGACTTTGTCAATAAATATATTATCAGGAAAATACATAATGTTTTTTTCTTTTTCTGTTGGATGTTTTTATAAGGAGAAAAATTCAAGCAAAACTTAAAACGTGAAATACTACAAATCATTTGACATTATGACTTGTTGAGATGCTGCAGGGAAAAATCTGCTTATTTATAACTAGTTGATCAATTTTATGGAAATAATAATGTCTTTATCAGGCAAAATATTGGATTTCTGCAGTTTAAGCCAAAGACTTTTCAGATTATTTCAGCAGTTCTGTATCCAGAAATCATAAATCTGACATGAAAACCTTACAAACAAAGATTGCTTAAAGAGACTATTTTTCTTTTTTGTTGGCAATTTGTATTTTAAAAAATTAAAATTGCTATAGTTAGCAAATGAGGAATCAAACAAATATTTTATACTACTGCCACATCATTCAGTTTGCTGATTTTGAGTTATATTGCCAAATCGTATTAAACATCCTCATACATTTGATTCAACTTTTATTTTACCAGGCCAAACATTCCTACAAATATCTGGGGGAAAATGGATAGAAAAATGAGACAAAAAAATTCTACTGAAGGTTTTCACTCCGGGAAATGTGTTGTGATTTCCTTAGCTAGTGATTTGTTTTGAACTAATTAAAACCAAAATGATAGATTTCAAGATTTTGTTGCTAAATATTTATATGTGATCTTTTTAACTCTGATTTTTAATAATAGTAAGCTTGTGATACATTTTTTAATGTTTTGAACTGCTAACACTTTCCTGATTGTTGCCATGGTTTGCCAAGGGAGCTATATTAATTAAGGAAACTTATGAAAGTTATACCATGTTGTGTAGAGAGGAAGCTGCCTGCAGTCCCAAATCATATGTAAGTCATCAAAAGGGAATAAGGAAGCTCCATTTTTCCCCCTGAATTTGAATTGTTAATATATAAAGGAAGTAAATATTGGAGACTAGCCATATTTATTCAGTGCACTTCCTCGTTGCTTTCTTATTAACTTCACAACCTTGTGAAGCACTTTGATACTCCCTGTGATTGTATAATTTTACAACTTGAAATACTGTGAAGGAGAAGATATGAAGATGGAAGAGGAAGAATAATCATTGATTCACCTTGAACTGCTGCAGATCCTCTTGTGGGAAGTGGGATGCAGAAATTTTTATTGCTAAAGGGAAAGAAAACAAATCCTGTTTTTTGCACACTGGTTCTTCCGAGTGCTGAAGAGAAAGACAAATATGCTTCTTGCTTCCATCTCTGCTCCTTTCTTCTAGCCCACTAAAGGAAAGTAGTACAGTAACAAAACAAAATTTCCCTTCTGCACCTGGAGACCAAGAGTTAGAATGAGGAATCAGCAAGAATATCTTCTAATGGGGAAACAGTCACAGCATCCTTTTCTTTTTAAGTAATAACCAGTTTTGCAATATTTTAAACTACACAAAAAGGAAACAAATTTCTTATCTCTAACACAAATGTTATGGTGAAAAGACAAAGGATTCTTGGCTGAAACAGCCTGACTTTATTGAGTGTCCATTAAAGCAAACTTTGTTCTTATTTTGGCCACACCCACTTTTTAGAGCTTTCCTGCCTGCAATATTCCACAGGTGACCTCCACTTAAAAAAGATTTTGCTACTTGTGGTGGCTCTTCAGCAGTATGAAGATGCAATACCTAGATAAAGCAGCATCATCATGAATCTCATTCATACCAACAAAGAAACCAGAAATTACAACTAACAAATTTACATCATCCAACACTGCCTCCCAAAACTATTTTGAGTTATTTTATACAAACTTATGTTGAAGATAAATGATAGACAGACAGACAGACAGACAGACAGACAGACAGATCCACTACCATAATAAAACAATTTATGTCAATGACTGATGGTGGCCTGATTTCCTTCTACAATAAATTTTACACCAGTCATATCCCACTTAGAATACCATGTCCCCATCTGTGCCCCACATTTCAAAATAGACAATGACAAATTGGAGTGAATTCAGAGGATAGTGAAGAATCTAAGAGGAATTTGTTGACTATAGAAACCAACAGTGGAATAGGGAGTTGAGGGAAATGTTGAGTTCTTATTTTTTAGAGCTCTTCAATTAGACGCTGGGTAGTTATCTGTTAGGGATGCTTTATTGAGTCCTAAAGTGATGAGGGCTACACTATCACTCTATACTAAGCCATTCTTTTAAAAATGCTAGAATATGAGTCATTTTCTTGTTCCTTCAAAGTGCATTCTATGATAAACTGGGATCATACCTTGCCTGGTTTAGTTGATAATAAGAAAACCCAGGGAAAGTAATGCTGGTGAAGTCTGTCTCATTGAATCAATGCTTGAGTGGAAAAGGAGCAGTCGGTAGATTCATTTTCTGAGGCAATCATAAAAAATAAAGGTGTGCTGTATCAATTTAACTAACTGGATTGTGGTTACAAGGCCATTTTTTTCACTGAGAAACAGAGCTTCTAAGCAAAAAAAAAAAAAAAAAAGAGAGAGAGAGAGAGAGAGAGAGAAGTCCATGTTAACCCCACAAATGATTCACTGGGGCATAACAATGAAAGCTGAAACACCATCATTATTTCAGCTAATATCTGGAATCATTCAACAGAACAAATAGAAGTATCCCTAACACAGAAAGGTAAGTTTATCTAATTTTGAAGTCAATAAAACAATATCATTTACCATCTATAGTAGAAATGCACATATGTTTTCCTCATCATTACTGCACTGCAGTAGTAGTAATGTAAATGTAAACTCTACATTATATTCAGACTGACAATGAAATTCAGCTTCCTGTGGTAACGTGCAAATCCTATCATACCGTCATACTGTTCGTAACTTTTTTTTAGCATTATAAAAGAACAGGTTTGCACTTTTTTTTTTTGCTAATAGTTTGCTACATTTGAGTATAGTATGGTATTTATTCTGCCAACCAAAATCCAAACTACATTGTTACCCAATCAGGAAGTCTACACCAGGACAGAAATGTGTTTATCACCTAGGCTCAAAATAGACTCCTAAATCAATAACAAGAAACTCATGACAAATTTCTCACAAAGCAGCTTGGTCTTCTAAATATGAATGAGAAGATTGTAGGATGCTTGGAAGGGATTGGGCAGAGGCTCAAGATCAAAAAGTTGATGACAATCCAATTTTCTATAAATGTCACTACACACAACAGCTCTCTCTGTGTACACATTCTGTTCTTCCTTTGCCTGTCTCCTCTGAATTTCCCTACCAGCTTCCTGAAAGCACTTCCTGATTTCTCACAATAAACATCCTCTGTTTGACTAACTGTTTCAACGATGTGCTGCCTTCCTCTACCCCTGCGAGAACTGCTGTGCATATGCTTCCCTATCTTTGATTTCTTCTTGCTGGTATCAGCAAGCTGGAAATGGATCCTTTTTTTTAGTAAGTGCTCCTGAGCCTATGAGACTTCCATCCATTAGGAAGAGGCAAGGATTTGCTGGTCCATTAAAGCACAAATAACTTTTCCCACTGATGCTGAGCTATTTCAGCCTCCATGATAAATGCTTCTTGTGTTTTTACAATAGCGGTGAAGCCCTTATATGAAAGATGAGAAACAGCTCTGAACTTCTGCCAAAGAACTCACCTTAGAAAGGGGGAAAGGGTCAGAGGTTTCTCTTTCTCCCTTGAGCAAGGCCTCGCCTTTGCACATGGAGACTTCTTTGTGTGAATCTTGGGGCTTTCTAAAGCATCCATCATTCCATGCTCGTTTGGGAATGGGTCATATGTCTTGGTGGCAATGTTTTTCCCACGAAGTTGCCTGCAAGAGATCTCCCTGCTCAATAGCATCTTGAAGAGCTGTTGACACAGCTGCTGGGGGAGGGGGGGTGGGGCAGGGTCATTTTTTTAGGGATGGCAAGGGGGCAATTGTCCAGGTTTTCCTGAAGTGCAGCATTAGATAAAAGACCATGTGGGGAGAAAATAAAAAGACAAGATCTACCTCAGTCCTTGCTTTAGCAGATTCAATGAAATCATTGCTACAATGGATAGTGAAAGCACTGTTACAATTCACCAGAACAAAAGTGGCTTGCCCTGCTCTTATCACGTTGATTTTTAAAGCTTGCAGAAATCACCTGATCAGCCTAACAACAATAAGTTTTATCTTCTGCTAACGTTTGCATGTTGAGCTGCAAAGCATGCAGCCTCTAGGCCAAAGACAGCTGGTATCTATAGAAAACTCTGCAGGAAGATGATCATTTTGCACCTCTTATTATCCTTTGATGGAGTTTAATCCTTTTGCTTAGAGCTGAAGACAGGTTCATGAAGGCTTCAACTAATTTATCCCGACATCTATAACCCCAAATCATCCGTTGAGGTCTGTGATCAGGTAGAGACTTAAACTGCAGCTTCCCCTATCACCTTATCTAAGTTATTGTCCTTCAGCATAATGCAAGTACTAATGAAGAGCACTGAGTTGAGGAAGGGAGGCTGAAACTTTAACTATATTTGGGAACAACTGTTTCCCAGACGTTTCAGAGATACAGCTCCCTACTGCTAGAGAGGAAAAATGTAAAAGCATTGGACTTCAGGGAAGGCATAATACTTATATATTATAAAAGGTGTGTTACACCAGTTATTCCTTTCCTTTGACTTGCTGGTATCCCAGCTATTGGAATGGGAAAAGAAAGGGCCATTTCAATTCAAAGTCTCAGAGTATGGGTCCTGCTAGATGACTAGGGTCAGAAAAGTACTCGGGCTCCGAGAAATGTTTGGTTGTTCATTCAAAATATTCTCTTGGTGTATAAATGCCCATTATCTGTATTTTAATAGCTGAGGGCATTCTTTCAGCACATTTCTTTTCAGGGGAGTTTTGATCTGTCTTTCATTCTACACCAATCCTCAGTTATACGTACACTCTTGCATACTGATATGGGTGGGGTGATTTTTGACATAAGAGTGCTTAATCATTCAGTGTTTACCGTGCAGATGAAATCATTGTGAGGGAAATTCCACGTCCAGGGTGGTGTAAGTGTCAACAAGGACGTGACTAGAGAAGTTTAGGATACAACATGAAGCTCTTTCAAGGGCTAACTTCAAATAATCATTTCAACTTCTCTGGTGACAGTTCATTACTAATGGAACAGTTGCACTGCCTAAGCACTGTAGAACTAGATCTGGGGTTCAGCTGGTATATCTATCATGCGAACATAGCCAGGTGCATATTTCCTCTCCTCAGAAAATAATATTTTAATTCTTGGGGACTGCTTTGCAAACTGAAGAACTACATTCTCTTTGATGGCATAGAAAGCTGCCTATCCCTTTATTACACCCCCCAGGTTTATTCAATGGTTGCGCAACTTCAGTACTCTGGTCATGAGGTCAAAAATGCTGTTTGCACCAAGACATTTGCCTTACAGTGAAAATTGACACCTTAATGTGCTAGCAGCAGGCTGGGAAATGTAAAATTTCATTTGCTCAGCAAAGTTCTGAAAACAATAAGATGTTTTTTTTAAAAATAGTATATTAATTCCAGCAGTAGCAGTCTTGCAAAGATCCAGTGACCTTTCTGTAGAATTGAGAAAAAAAAAAAAAAACCCATGAAGGAGTCTGGAACATTCATCAACCTCTATTAGATCTATCAGAACTTTGTTCTGCCATGAAAGCTATTAAGCAAATTAAACACTAGCTTATTATATGTACATATATAAAACATATCCTTCACTTCATTAATTGCTGTTTCCCCTAGCAGTTTCAGTCAGTCCCTCTCTTTTCCTGATCATTCTTTACCTTGTCATTTCCCAATCAAACTGATGTGGTGGTTATATTACAAAATACCAGTTGGCCAATGCAACACAAATTGATGTCTCTTGAATTTGGTCTATCTCTGCTTTTTAAAATCTTCCTTATATATTTTTTCTGTGAAACATGCTTGTTGACCAGTACCTACTTTTCTTTTACATGCAGGTGATTATAGGAAAAGGTAGGTGAGCTGGCAACCATGCTGCAGATATTATTGTAGTATCCTAAGTCCTATATTAAATTTTTATGCAGCCCATATCTTCTATAAGGAGCCTAATCGTAGCATGATACAGCCAGGAAGAGTGGTTTGCCTGTTTCCAAGATGTTTTTAATTTTTAATAGCCTTTCCTTTCCTACAGTTGTAAACTTGATAGTCTTTCATCCAGGCACTCACTTATCTGCTTGCCTTTCTAGATCAAAGTTAGATGCTGCCACCAGTTAGCTGGCAATCTAGGTTTATACAACTGTCTTATTTTGTCATTTAATCATTAATAGTTTCAACCAAAAATATGCTGGTAAAATGTATGTTTGTGTAAAAGTACACCTGGAGGTTAAGGTAATCTAGATTTTTTTAAAGGTCTTAATTGAGAATGTTGGGGATTACCTCTAGATTTTATGCAGTTATAACTGAAAGCTGGTCAAAATGAAACAATGTGAACTCAGAAAATGTGGGGGGAGAGGTAGACAAGACTGAAGGTTTTCATTCTTTTCCCTTATATTGACCTTTTCATTAAATCCTCTGTAAAATGTTCATTAATGAAGAATTGTTCATTATTGAAGAGTAGTGAAATAATCTTTCCTTTCCTTAATTAAATTACTCCACTGTTGATGTGAGCTGTTTTGTTTAGACTACGATAATGTAAAAGTTTAGAAAAGGCCAATATTATCATTTTTCCCTCCATGGACAAAAAAAGCTTTAGTTTTTGTGAGTTTCTTCACTCACAAAATATGGCATTTTCATCATGAGTATATTAAGTAAATAGCGTGCCTCTGTTAAACAAATTGCATTAGCAGTCATGAAAAATCCATGCCTTCTATTTCAAAGGTGTTCACAGCTAGCCATGATGATGTCAAAACATGTTTTGTGACATTATGATTACAACCTCTGTCTTTTCAGATTCACATCGTATTGCTGCATGCAAGGGTTTTAGGAGAGAACGCATTACAACATTATGACACAATTATTTTGCCCATCACCAAGACATCCACACATTGATTTCACTGGCTTGTAGGATCTCATCCTTGTCACTCAAACATGGCAATGTTAGCTGTTTTAATTGTGGCATACTTCACTGATTGAAAGTTTGTTCCCCACAGGCTCTTCCCAATTTATATTCTGCCATGAGAGCTAACAAGCTATCTTGGGACAAATAGTAGACCATCAGAACTTATTCAAAAATTAAATAGGAAGGTCTAAATTAAAAGAGAACAATTAAATTATTGAATAGTAGCTTAAATTGATTGTTTTCAATTAAATAAACTTAAATTTAACTTTTATTCATTTAAAGGAATTAAAGGGAAAAATCAGTATCTGTCCAGAACAGAAAATGTTTTATTTCCAGAAATGCATACAATAGCAATGTTAAGTCACAGAATTTCTATCAGCAAGAACTCTCAAAAAATAATTTGCTACATGTCAGATTTATCCATAGTAAGGGTGATCCATTTTATTTATTTGTTAGATTTTTCTCCTGCTTTTATTTTTGGTCAGCTAAGGCAATATACATAACTAATGCTTCTGCTTCTATTTTCCCTGTAACCACAATTCTGTGAGGTGGGTTTTTTAGAGAGAAAATGACTGGCCCCAAATCATCCACCTGGCTTTTATGCCTATGGGAGGACTTGACCTCACAGTCATCTGGTTTCTTGCCCAGCAGTTTCCACTATACCAAACTGACTGTTTGGTTTAGCTTGACACATGTTCATAAATTATTTGGATTCCACTGCTATGTAATTTACAATATGTGATTTTTTTTAAAAAAATGCAGTTGTTTTAAATTTTAAATTTGCAAACATTGCAAAAAGTATTTGAAATTTGAGCACATTTCTGATTGTGTTCTTTTCTAAGTCATGTGATATGTATGTATGTATGTATGCATCCATGCATGTATGTTTGAGGCAAAACAAACATCACAAATTCTGGCCAGTTATGAAGCCTGGAAGATCTGACAATAGTCCTATCAGCTCAATTATATCAGAATTCACAAATGAATTATTTTAAGCTAATTTATGAGAACCTAGCCTAACTCAACATCCCAAAGATTAGGTATCCATGGATCAGTTTAAATCTACAGTCATATGTTATGTTGTTCTATTAAAATCATAAGCAGAATAAAATTTTAAACTGCCTAATAATCCATATAATCCAATTTGGATCAAAAGGCAAAATAAGATGAATTGGGGTAAGCAAAGTCATTATTTACTCACTTGAAATAGAAGAATTAAGAACAACATCAAAAAGATCTTTGGTCCCAGATCAAAGGCTAGGAAGATGAAAGATGTTTAGATGTTTGCTTGTTTAAAAAATAAAGAGAAGAAGGGGAATGTATTGAATTCAGGACATGGCAGATCCATTCTCAGATCAGAAAGGCTTCTGTGTCAGATTATAATTGGTTCATCCAATTACTGTTCTTGGGGAACATACTGATTGGACTACTCAAGAGATTGACGAGAAAGGCAGGAGTCAGTCATATTGTACTCATAAGTGTTGACAATTTTGCAAAAGTGGTCTGAATTACAAACAAAAGTCCAGAATAGAATATCAAAGCCCAAAGATGTACTATAAGATGTCTATACTTTATGTTTTATGAAACTCTATGAAACCTATACTAATTGTCATGCAATAGAGCAGAAAGCCAACATCAAAGGGATTCAAAATGTTTCTAGGTATGCGAGTAGATGTTCTGAGGAAGACCTTAAAGCAGAGGTCTCCTGACTCTTCAGCTCATCACCCCCTTCATGAAGCTTCACATTGTTCATCAAACCCATAATACTAGCAATAGTACTATGAATAACAATAACAACAACATTGACCTTAGATCAGTGGCTCTCAACCTTTTTAATGCCGCGACCCCCAACTGGTCGTAAGTCGAGGACTACTCAACCGGTCGTAAGTCGAGGACTACTCAACTGGTGCAGCACCATTTGCAGAATGGAACTTTTGGTGGGCTCAGCAGGACAGAGACAGCCTGGACAATTCCTATTGGCTTTTGAAAGCCAATAGAATTAGACTCTATTCAAGAGAGTCTATTCTATTGGCTTTCAAAAGCCAATAGAATAAAAGGGAGTAGCACAGCTAAGGAAAAGAGGGAAAAAATGGCGGACTGCATTGTTTGGCGACCCCCGTGAAATGGTCGTTCGACCCCAAATGGGGTCCCGACCCACAGGTTGAGAATCACTGCCTTAGATAGTCCCATCAACATTTGGGGTCAATATCAACCACTTTGGGGGACTCTGCCTTAAAGCAAAGGCTTATTTTTCTGGGATTGGGCACTGCTGTCTTAAATTATCCCCAACAAGTGCTGTGTGCACATCCATATGCACTCTAAAACATATTTTTCCCTCCAAATCCAAATCTTTGGACAGCCCCATTATGTAACATTCCCAAATATATTTAACCTTTATTAACTTTTGTATTCAAAAGCAACTGATTGCAGCAGAGTCCATTCATTACTGTTATCTATATGACAATTGAGTCCGATTTGGTAGTTCATGGCACTTCATTATATAAAATAAATCCACAATGGATTTATCTGCCCTTTGAAGACTTTGAAAAAGTGACTTTGAATATACATCAGAGAGTTAATCTATAAACCCCACAAGTAATATTTTAATGAACAGACTGCCCAAAGAGCTGCTGATACAGTTCTACAAACGAATTATTGAGTCTGTCATTTGCACTTCTATAATTGTCTGGTTTGGCACTGCAACCAAACAAGACAGACACAGACTTCAACGGATAGTTAGAACTGCAGAAAAAACAATTGCTACCCAGCCTGCCTTCCACTGAGGACATGTACACTGCATGAGCCAGAAAGAGGGTTGTGATATCTATAGACCCCTCACATCCTGGATATAAACTGTTTCAACTTCTTTCCTCATGATAACGCTATATGGCATTGCACACCAAAACAACTATACACAAGAACAGTTTTCCCCCCATGCCATAACTCTGCTAAACAACTAATTTCCCCAAAATACTGTCAAATTATCTAGTAGTGCTGTATTACTATTATTCTTCTCATCTTTCCTATTGCCTATTTCCTTATCTTCTTATGACTATAACTTTGTTGCTTGTATCTTATGATTTATATTAATTGTTTTATTTAGTATCCTAGTATGATTTATGTTGATTGCTTATTTAGTATCCTATGACTATCACTAAGTGTTGTATCTTATGATTTATAATGAATATCTTTTAAGATGATTATGATCGTGATTTATCACTTGTTGCTTGTATGTAAATAGAGAGCTTATGCACTGGAGACAAATTCCTTGTGTATCCAATCGCTCTAGGCCAGTAAAGAATTCTATTCTATTCTATTCTATTCTATTCTGTTCTGTTCTGTTCTGTTCTCTTTCTATTCTGTTCTGTTCGGTTCCTATTCTATTCTATTCTATTCTGTTCTGTTCTGTTCTGTTCTGTTCTGTTCTGTTCTGTTCTGTTCTGTTCTATTCTATTCTATTCTATTCTAATTTAACAGTTCTCACCAAACTATTTTTAAGGCCTATCCTACTCACCTGTGTGTACTTGCTGATATCTGCAGTCATTTGAAGGGAATATATTACTGTTTGCTATGTTTTACTGTTTTCCTAACCACCTGGGGACTTAAGAACAGAAAAACTCAAAATCTAGATGAATGGATGGATGAATAAATAAATAATATTGGGGCATCTAGTGAGTGGTGGCCTCTTAACAACCCCTGTTGTGAAGGTCTGCTTCATAAAGGCACCATCTAGAATCAAAATACATCTGCAATTAAAATCATATGCTGACAAAGTTTGAATTGTGTCTAAATATTTTCATAAGATAGGATCAGCAACCAGAGCAGCAATATTTCAAAGAACTAAGCTTGGCCAAGAAACAAATTATGTCAAATGCTTAAGAAAACAAGTGGGAAATTTCCTAGCCATCCATATAGAAAGGTGCTTATTTAGGGCAAAAAATAATACATGAAGTGTATCGGTGTCGCCAGTTATTCTTCACAGAGAGTGCTGAAGAGGCAGTCTTTGTGAATTGTAATTTAATGCTGTCTTCTGTAGAGAAATCAAACATGGCTAATTAGATAGTTTTCAAAACCAGGGCACTCTGACAATTCAAATTCAGTATGATGTCTAGCTACTAAATAGACAATAAACCTCAACAAGTTGGTAAAAAAAATAGGCTTGTCTAACATAGGTTAGCCCCATATGTCTTCCAATAATTATGTGGGGAGAAAGAGAAAGACAATAAGAGGGGGCTGCTCCATTTACTATCACCTGACCAGTTCAGCAGGAACAAAGAATGTTTAAAACATTTATTTATGCTGTCATAAAAGCTGAAGAAGATGAAATGAAATATATCTATTAGTTCAGCTTTCTGTTCCTCAGAAGAAATTGGGAGACACACAGATAAGACACTGGTAAAAGTTTCCTAGAAATTGCTGCAAAAAATCAGGATAAGCTAAATGTGGACATGATGACAAAGACAGCTATATCATATCATGGCAGTCTTCCCTAACCAATCATGCTCCAAATACATTGGGTTATAATTCCCAACTTCTATGCAAGTTTCCGTTGTGCTAGTATGCTGGGAATTATAGTCCCTGTGTGCCCAAGTTAAGGGTCTGTACAAAGGCTTAAGATGGAGTGTCAAAGCAGGCAAGATGGCAATTGCCTCACAATCAAAATTCCAATCAAAGATCTTAACACACATACAGAAGGCATAGAACGTAGATCATATTGCTATGATCAGCATCTTACTTGTATTGACCCTTCTGTGGACATTATTGATTGTGTATTCAAATTAAGATCCGGGACCAAGATCCAACAACAGCCCTCTCCGATCTATGGAGATGGTGTTCACAGCAACATGATAAGTAAATCATTACAAGACAAGAATGTCCTCTGACTCCTTTGCTGTTTATTTTGGTATTAGAATTTTTGAATAGAGATATCAGGCAAGATGAAAAAATAACAGCTAAGAAGGAACTTTATAAATTGAGGGCATTTGCTGATGATTTGGTTATATTTCTGCAAAACCCAAAAAACAATATAGAACAGGGGTGTCAAACTTGCAACGTAACGTGACGTGTCGCGATGTATTGTGACTTTTTTGCCATTGTCGGCAATGGGGTGGGCACAGTTTCACTATGAAGCATCCAGCCCACGGGCCAGCAGTTTGACAACACGATACAGAATATTTGATGAGGAAATTAAATGAGTTTGGATCTTTAGTGGGTTTTAAAATAAACAAACAGAAAAGAACAATGCTGATTAAGAATATGATCTCACAGGATGGTGATATATTGACTAAAACGTCTGGTTTTAGGATTGAGAAAAAGGTGAAATATGTGGCAGTTGTGTTGATAAACACAAACATAAAACTGTTCCAAAACAATTATGTGCCTCTCTGGAATGATATAAAGATTAAGATGGGATAAATTGCATTTATCACTACTGGGTAAAATGTAATCAAGAGGCCTTACCAAAGATGTTCTTTCTGTTTCAGACATTACCAGTACTTGCAACTAATATTCCATTTAAACAATGGCAGATGGCTATTTCTAAGTTCATATGTCAAGGGGAAAAAAAAATTAGATACAGATTACTGCAAGACACTAAGGAAAGAGGCGGGTTGGGTTTACCAGATTTAAAATTATATTTTGATACTTGTTGTTGGGTCTGGCTAAAAGAATGGGTAAACCTTCCGAATAAGAAGCTACTTGAATTACGTTTTGGATGGCATGGTTACTTATGGTATGACAAAGTTAAAGTAAATGTTGATTTCAACAACCATTTTGTTAGACGTGCCATTCTAAGAGTTTGTAATAAATATAAAACAAGGTTTTCAATGAAGGTGCCTTTATGGGTTTCCCCACAGGAAGCTTTGTTTAGAAAAGAAATGGTGACGAAGCTGAACTGGTGGACTTAAAATAATATCTTTTAATTTTGGTGACCCTACCCTCAAGTCTAAGGAGAATCAGAAGATCATGTCTGCCATTGCTTTACACATTTACACTTGAAAGAAGATTTATATTAGACAAAAAGAGTTATGGGTTTGACTTTGTTAAAATGAATTGAAAATCCAAATATGTGGTAGTGATGAATATATTATTGCTAAGGTCTATAAAGCACTGTATGATTCAGTGGGCAAGGAACTTTGGATATAATGTAATGCTAAGAACAATGGGAGAATATGTGGAAGAAAGGTTTAAAATTTGCATTAAATTATAACTTAAAATAAAACTTCTATAAGATGATATATCATTGATATTTAGCTCCAGACAAGTTGTCAAGAATGTATAAAGGCATTTCAAATAAATGTTGGAAATAGAAACGTAAAAAGGGGCCTTTTAACATTTATGGTGGACCTGTGATAAAGCAAAAAAAATATTGGAGTAGGATTCATATTCTAATGCAGATTCATATTCTAATACAAAATTCTTAAAGTGAACATAAAGAAAAAACCAGAGACTTTTCTTTTGGGCTTAATGGAAAAAGACTTGGAAAATTTTTTGGGAACTTAGATGTTATATATATTGATGGCAGCAAGACTACTCTATGGACAGAAATGGAAGGACATTTTGATCTCGACAATGGACAAATGGTTGCAAAATTGATGGACAAATGGCTGCATAGTTGATGGAGTTAGCAGAGATGGCTAAATTGACTTCTTTGATCAAAGAAAAAAACACAATTACTGTATATTCCAGCATATAAGGCAATTGGGCGTATAAGACGACCCCCAACTTTTGAGAAGATTTTCAGGGTTTAGAAAGTCGTCTTATACGCCAGAAAATACAGTACAATATTGAATTTCTGTTTACAGATGAGCACAATAGGAGCTCCATTCCTTTGCTGCTAGAAAGCGAGTGTTGCCCACTACTGCTTCCCTAATGCTTCCTGAACTCAGCTGGTATTTTTTTCCCCATATATTTTATTGATTTCTTAAAATATAAATCATTTAATAGTTGGTAAACAGTGTGTTTGCTGGATTTACATTTGTAAAGAAAAATCATTAACAATTGGTTTCTATAATCTATAATCCACATAGTACATTTAGTTGATTTCCCCTTTTCCCCAAAATTCTTCTTTGCAAACCTTGAAATAATATAGTTCTTATTATTTTGATAAAATATATTTAATCTTTAAATATTCCATTTAATGTGCCTAGTCATCTAATCCTTTAGGTCTTATTCAAAACATTTTTTTCTTTTTTATACATTATAATTTCCCTAAATTCAGACACATTTAATTATCTAAAACATTTCCTTCATCTAGGTCATTTCAGCACTATTATATTACTTATATGAAGAAATAAAATAAAAGGGGGGGGGAAGCATACAGCATTATTTAAAGAATTCATCTCTCTTAGAATGACATATGTATTCAGAATCTTTTCTGTTTCTTTAACCATATTTAAACAAATGTTTCTTTTTTAAATATTCTCTCTGGTAGATCCCATCATCTATTTTCACTTTGATCTTTTTCCTTTGACCAGTATCTTTCTTAATCAATGTGATTTGCTGAATCAAAAAGTTTTTCCATATATTCATGACTGCTGCCATAGGTATAAGAAGTAAATCAAATGTTTCTTTTTTTTTGTAGATGTAATGTCCTTAATTTATATAGCTTACTGTTTTCTACTATTTAATTGCTTTTCCTGAAAAAGAATAAAGTGATGGGCGATGTAGAGAAATGTATGCTTTGTCCTGTTAGTGCTTATTTCTGTAAAAAAAATAGGGCTGGCCACTAGGGGGCAGATTGGTTTTAAATTCAGAGAACAGCTACCTGTATATTCTGGCGTATAAGAGGAACCCTGACTTTTGAGAAGATTTTCAGGGTTTAGAAAGTCGTCTTATACACCGGAAAATACGGTACTTTTGTTTCTACTTGGAAACCGCTTCTGGACTTTGTGCTTCAGGAGGGAAAAATGAAACTCTGATTTTGGGTTTTATTGATTAGATAGATTCATTTTTACAGAAATCGCTACTTTAAACTATTATGTAAAAGTAAAAAGTTGAGGTTTGATGTTAATGCTATGTTCTACTACACCAAAGAAATCGGGAGTCAATGCCTTTTTTTCCCCCTTTTCCTCATTTTTCCCTTCCCTTTTCCCCTCCCTATTTTTCCTACTATTTGCTTTTGTATTTTTTTGTATGTTATAAAGTAAACTAATAAAAAATGTTAAACAATGATGAGTAATTCATCAAGTTGCGTTGTGATGAAAAATAAGAAGAGAAAGTGTTATGTATGTTGCCTTGAGTTCCTGGTGGAAAAGCAGGATATAAATCTAACAAATAATTTTTTTAAAATGTATCTGTTGGGAATGCAATTCCCAGAAGTAACAGCAGTGTTGGGAGATGCTGTGTCAACACATCTGTTTCAGAGTATATCAGAGGGAGGTTGTTCTAGCTTACTTAGTTGCTGTTGTTGTTTGCTAATCCTTTAGCTCTTTTAACTTTGGCTAGGACTACAATTGTCAGCTCTTTTTCATAAACAAGAATTCTGAACATTAGGTTCAAAATTATGTCATCTAGCTTTGTCCAAGTTAATACCTTCCAGATATGTTATGTTTCAACTGTTAAAATTCTTAACTTAAACAATACATCAGGAAAGCACTAGATTGGGGAAAGCTAAATTAAGTCATAGAGCCATTTTATCTAGGGGTAAGAACTTCAATTGACTGTAAAAATATAAATATCAGCTAGGAGGTAAAACCAGACAATTATCCTTTGTTACAAACCATCTTCCTTCACTTCCAGTTGTTTTGCACATCTTTTTCCTGTTAGCTGGTTTTGCACATCTCTGAAAGTGGGAATAGCATTAGGATATAGATGAGGTTCTGCTGCCAAAAGTATTGTTGGATTTGCTAGTGTTTATGATCTTCTCATAGCTCTAAAAATTATTAGGATACAAATGGCCAATGGTTTTAAACAACAATAATAGCAACAAAAAGATCCATTTTCTTTGCCAAAATGACCATATAATAGATATTTTATGTGCTGAGCAAACATGAGTCATAGTCCATATGGCAATTTTGGAAACAACTAATACATTGCTCTTAAAGCCTCTGGGATGAGCTTTCCAAGTTTTTCACATGTAATCGATGGTAATTAGAAGAGGATATGAATCATTATATCATATAAGACTGCTTAATCTCATTTGTGTGTGAATGTATGTATGTATGTGTGTGTGTGTGTGCAAGAATCTCCAATTTATGAGCAGAGATTAGAATGGAAAAATGATTACAACAGCTTTACTTTTTTAAAATATTAAAATTAATATTAGGACTTATTAATATCATTTGATGAGATATGACACAGGCTGTTGATCACCTAAAGATACTTTCCTTCCAAAGCAAAGGAGAAGATGTTTCCTACCACACAATGATAGCTGGTGATACTCAGCCTCTTCCAGCATATTGGAACATGGTATAGTGTACCATCTTTCAACATCTTACTAGCATTTCTGTTCCTCCAGGTTATGTCCTGCTCCTGACATACCTCTGACAAAGAGCCAAGGAAAGTCTATATGATCCAGTAGTAAGAACAATGGACCTAGATTTTGGTCCAATTTCCCAGGCTCAGCATTGCATTTCAGCCCTCTCAGGGGTGCTTCTCATGTTACTTTTGAAAGATACAGATGTGTGCACTTTTTCTCAAAAAAGTGAGCAACCCTAATGTGGAAATCATAAACTACCTCCTTTATTTTCCTCCCAGCAAGTTCCTTGCATTCGTTTTGAAGGTTTTCCAGATGTGCTGTATCCAGGGGATGTTTACATATGTATATAGGGCATACCCCAACTGCAACATCCTTTGGACTAGATCAGGAGTAAAAGAATATGAAAGAAAATTGTAATAATAAAAATACAGTTGTCTTCCAAAATCAAAAAAAAAAAATAATTCACTAATTTTATTCTCCCATATTTCTGAACTGGTATGCTGTGATGGTGCTTAAGGGGGGCAGAATTCTATAACAGAACAAACCATCTGAGATACAGTTCCAGGTTCAGTTCTTATCATCCTTTTGATTTTGGTTTAATTTTGTACTTAGTATTTTTGATACTATAAGAAAAAGCAACCTTGAGTGTTGCAACAAATCAAAAGGTGGAACATTAATTAAAAACCAGTTGATCAATATCTCATTAAGAAGAAGAAGCTGGAACTGAAATTGTGAAGAATCACACTACTCACAGCAGGGAATTATAGGTGAACTTGGGAATCTAAGACTGTTTTGTAGCAATTTTGCATTTTAAAAGCATGGCATGGGCTTTCAAAGAAAATGGCTGCTATAAAAAAACTTATCCCCAGATATTAAATGATGGCCACACTGTGTATGGATCCAGCCATAAAAGACCAATTGCCCAGGGAACAACCACGCTGTCTGGCTTCTACATCCTCAAACTAATTTAAACTTTTTTCTTTAGGTGGTGAGGAGGACAAGAGAAGCCTATTTACAAACATAGACTGCTAATGCAATTTAGCTCTCAGGCATTTTTGTGAATAAAAATTGAACTGGGAGCTGATCCTTTGCTTTGCTGGAAAGGGTGATATTTAAGCTTTTTTTAAAAAAAAAGAGAGAGGGGAGAGAGAGAGAGAGAGAGAGAGAGAGAGAGAGAGAGAGAGAGAGAGAGAGAGAGAGAGAGAGAGAGGAGGAGGAGGAAGTGGGAGATGTTTACAAGGGCATTGATTCCTCCAGATTCCGTTTTTGGAATCTCAGGGCAAGATGAACAACAGCTTAGATTATCTATGTCTCACATATCCACCTTCCTTGAATGATAGCCATGAAATAAGGCTGGACTGTTGTGAGGCACAAGAGACCAAAACCACACATGTAGAGTTCAAGCTTTATTGTGTTCTGCCTAAAATACAGGAATCTCCCCAGTCTACTTGCCTTCCCTTGAGAACAGATACACAAGGTTCCATGGAGCTTAAGAGTTCAATCCTAGAACTCTTGTGGCTGCATAGTGAATCAAGGCTAATTCCTGGCTTGAGTCCTCCTCTTGCCTAGCTGGGTTTTTTCCAATAACTGTTGATCTAAATGGACAGGATAATATATAGGAAAGGAGGAAATATTTCTTCCAGATTGTCCCAATGCTTTCAGTACTGCAATTCCTAAGAAGCAGACTGGAAACCCTGAAAGTTACAATTTTCAACTAATTTGTAGAGTATCAATTAGGAAAAGCTTTTGGGTGGGGGGAATTCATCTCTGATACAAAAGAGAAATTATGGGAATAGGTTCTTTAAAAATCAGAAGAACTAATCAATGAAGCATTAATGATACTAAAATAACCCTAAAGAATTAGCCCAGAAAGTTTTTTTAAAAAATTAATATGTCACAAAACAAGAGCAAAATATTAATTGAATTGGGGAAAGAATACCCATTTACATTTGGATTTCATATACGTTAAATTGGCCAATATTGGTTTCCTAAGGCATATCATTTAGGTACCACATACCATACAGACTAATTCAATTCAAATAATATACAAGTTCTTCCCTCCACTCAACCCCCAAAGACAGAGTTTGAAAGCTACTTTTGTATTTTTTTACATATGCACTAGGGATCTACATCCTGTATCGCAGGAAATATGGTTTCCTGTACAATCATATTCATTCTGAGAGTTTAAAGGCATTATAGTAAGTGGAGTGACAGATTACATGACATCAAGTCAGGGTTGATGCTTAATGACCATAAAGGTAGACTTTCTCCAGGATAATCTGTTTCCACCTGGCCCTTCAGTTCTTCTGACTAATTGTTTCTATATTCAAGTCCATCCACCTTATATATACCTTATCCTCAAGAAACAAGAATCTCATAGTTCCCCTTCCCCACTTTCCAAAATCCTGCCAATCTCTTGACTTATTCCTGTATTAATGAATAAGCCCTTTTAAACATTATGGTCTATTCCCAATTAAATAAGTGTAGGGATTTCACTGCAAAGGGGATGCATTTAAAGGCTTTCCTTTGTTTTGTTGTTGCAGCAAATGATAGTTACAGTGCAAGCTTTAAAAAGTCCCCTATTACCTTTACAAATGTATTGAGGAAGAAAAATTACTTTGGATGTGCATCTAATTGTTTATTACAGTGGAAAGTCTGTGTAAAACCAGTGGATTAGCTTTATCAAAATATTGATCCCTGTAGCAGGAAAGAACAAATCTTGTGGATACAGCTAACATATCTAGGCTGAAAACGTCTAGAGTTGTGTTTCTCAACTGTGTGGACTTCAACTCCCAGAATGTCCCAGCCAGCATGGCTGGCTGGGGCATTCTGGGAGCTGAAGTTCAATACCTTAAAGTTGCTGAGGTTGAGAAACGTACTAGACGGCCACTAAACAGCAGCTAATAATTTGACTGTTCTGCATCTCTTTGCTATAGTCTCGTGATAGCTGGAAGGGGTAATAATGCTGAACAGATTTCATTTCTGGGGGGGGGGAGGAGGGAACATTAAAGGTTTTATAACTACAGATTTATGCTGTGCTTATGGAACAATTGTATCCAAAAGGTCCTTCCAAAGAGTTTTCTGAAGCGAAAGCCTCACGATTCTTCTTTAAGGCACACCATTAAGCATCTGTTTGTTAACTCAGCCCCTTTTGTTGATGTAACTGGAAATCAGCTTAGGCAGGAAAGTGGAGCAAAGCAGGCCCTTTCCTTACAGGGCCTGTCAGGCACCCCATGCTCCAAAGGAAGAATCATCAGCTGCACCGGAGAGCTGCAAACAGAACAGCCAAACAGGCTGCAGGCTTGGGAGAGACCCCCATGCCAAGAACAGCAATAAATAACCTGATCCAAGCTGATCTCCAAGTAGCAAGATGATTTCCAAGCTCAGCAGGGGCCTTTTCCTTCTTTGTCTGAAATAGTCAAATGGCCCTGGGATACCTTACGAAAGAAAAAAAAAATCACATTACACTAAGCCCAGCTGCATGAAAGGAATATTTAAAGCTGGCTAGCTAATGACCTCCATGTGAAAAAAACCAAACCTTTTTTTTTAAATCAAAACAACTCTGCAGTAGATATCAGATTTTTTCCCCTTACAATATAAAATCTTTGGTCATGTTGATTATCCTTGATCAGACCTAAATCATTTCACAATCCTCCATGTTACGATTCAGAAGTATGTGTGTCTGCCTTTATTGTGAGATTTGTGTAATCCTACAGGACCTTTTAGAACTTCCTTCTTGAAAAAGAAGAACTAGGGGTGACATGATAGCAGTGTTCCAATATCTAAGGGTTGCCACAGAAAAGAGGAGTCTACCTATTTATTCACCAAAGCACTGAAGGTAGGACAAGAAGCAATGGATGGAAACTAATCAAGGAGAGAAGCAACCTAGAACTACGGAGAAACTTCCTGACAGAACAATTAATCAATGGAACGACTTGCCTCCAGAAGTAGTGGAGACCATCTTTACAGGAAAATAGAGAATGGAAATGCTTTCAACCATCTATTAGTCATGTTTATATATGATGGCCAAACCAGCTGAAAACAATGGGGCTTACAAGCCAGACATTGATAGAATGCCCCATTGAAGGATACTCTTCTAGTGTATCAAATGACCTCTTTCAAGATAGTGTAGGGCTGGTACTCATTGGTTGAAATAAAATGCTTCACATTTTCAATTATTTAGGGGGGAAAATGTACAAAAGCAAGTGGACTTATCCATGATGTTCACATCACCATCTTGCACATAGTCAAACTAAAACCAAATTGAAACAAATGAGTTATTGGTTGAAATGAAATCAAGCCAAGATTAAATCCATTCCAGGTGATCAGAGCCCTGGTGAACGGTTCAGCTAGCAGTTAGCATTTAATACTTGGGAAGAAGTTTCCACACAGGTATACCTGTTTTCAAAAATCTATATTTCTAGCTGAATTCTAAAATGAAATATGGGACTTACGCTGACATTGACTAAAAAAAAATAACACTTTTGTGATGCTTCCAATTTAAGCAAGGCTTTCAAGAAGCATTAGGGAAGGAAAATGAGGTCTCAGGTTCATTCATTTGGTCATGATAGCTTTTTAACATAAGAGTTTGTTATGTAACAGATGCCATCAGGATGCTGAACTGCTTTTCATCTCATGGAATGGGATGGACTACCGAACAAGTTTGTTAAAAGAAACTTAATGCAATCTAGTTTATACTATGCCAAGATTATTTATTTATGATTACAGGTAGTCATCATTTAGTAACCACAATTGGGGCTGGCAACTGGATCGTTAAGCAAAGCAGTCGCTATGTGAAACCATAGCTATGCTTATTATCTTACTTCAGCTTTTATTTATTTTACAGATTTGGAAAGGTCATGAGTGCAAGGATTACTCACAAAGTTACTTTGTCATCACTGTTTTAACTGTTAATAGTCTAGTTAGTTTTATAAAAGAGACTTAATTTAAAAAAAAATTATTTAAAAAAAATGCTTAGTTTTCTATGGCTAATGTTTTCTCAATTTAGGTTTAAGTGTAGCCTCGTATTTTAGTTTGGCTATTTTTTCAGAAATGTTTAATGTGTTTTTATCTGGACTCTATATTTCCTCCTATAACACTGTACTGAATTTTGGTGACCATTAT
This sequence comes from Crotalus tigris, assembly GCF_016545835.1. Taxonomy (NCBI): domain Eukaryota; kingdom Metazoa; phylum Chordata; class Lepidosauria; order Squamata; family Viperidae; genus Crotalus; species Crotalus tigris. Next base: position 2,296,554 of record NW_024100081.1, read on the forward strand.
AATAAAGGTGAGTTTCATTCCTATAATATATATGTTGCAGTTATAAAGTATGCTGTCAGCTTTATAGAAGTATAACAACTTACTCTGTCCTTGCATCATTTCCAAGCATATTTTCATCCATGCTATGCTAAGTGGTCACCGAGGCAGACAATCTGCCGTTCAGATATTTGGGACTACAACTCCCATAAGCCTCACCTACCATAGCCAATAATGAGCCATAGGAATTCTATCTATGTCCAAATTCATTCACAAATAGTTAATGACTTGCCTCATGGTTGGCTAACAATGTTTGTTCACATATGTGATAAAATAATGAAAGTAGAACATAATGAAATCTTCCTTTCTAATAATGAGGATACCTTTGTGTAAAAGAGGGCAGAAAACATTTTTGTTCTCCAAGGATAAGTTGGTGCAAGTCAGGGTCTTTAGAAAGCCAGTAGTTGGCATGATAGGGATCATATTCCAATAACACCTGCAGGGCCATAATAATTCTCGTCTGCAATTGAAAGGACGTGTTCTTACATTCAGGCTCCTGCAGATGTTCCTATAATAGTGCTTTAAAACCCATTGTGCGGTACCTGCAACAACACAGGAAACTGATCTTCTATAACATTCAGCTGATATTTTCAAACAGCATGCTCTTCATTTGATATAGAGCAGTGATTCTGCATTAAATAGCCTTTTGAATTTGCTAGAACGTGAAGTCTTCAACTGGCTGTGAATGGGAAATCACTGTTCCCCTCCCTTATTCATTCAGGAATATGAAGGGCTGGTAGATTTATATTTGTCTAAATAGGAATATGTTGTCTGTGCAACCTCGATGTTGTTTTATCAAATATTCACATTCATGTTAGTGTGTCACTGTCCCTCTGAGGCCATAAAGAATTCACAGAGGTTTTGAAGGGAAGGGGGGAAGGTTGCACTTGTGTGCCACTTCTCTGCTCAATACTAAGTAATAATACTATTCACTCTATAGTACTCAATACTAAGTAGCTTAATAATACTTACTGTAGTACTAATTCTAAACATTTGAAGATGGCAAACATGGCAAGACAATAAAGATAATCCACTTTCCTTGATTCTTCAGCACCATATTTCCATCTGTACCTGTCAGCCCTATCAGTAGACTAGATCAGGAATGAACTTCACAGAAAAACTAAAACTACTTTTATTGAGATTGATTGTAATAAAAAAATCTTGAAAGTCTAATTGTGCTACACTTCCTCCCTTTCTTATAACCATGTCAATTCGGACCTGTCAGGCATATGCTATTTCCCCTTACATTTCCGGGGCCATCTCATCCCTGTGATCAAGGTAGGTTTCCTTTTTTGGCATTTGTTTTTATTCTGTCTGAGAATGTTTTCCATTCTCTGCATATTTCAGTGAAACCATCTTCCCACAGTAATTTTCTTTTCTGGTAAAGTTTGATTGATTATGTGCCACCAAATTGTTGATGATGATTCTTAGCACCTAGGAGAAATAGATTTTCTCCATGATTCTCGTGAGGAATGCTCCAGAAATAAGGAATACAAAGCCATTTATGCTCACAGATTGTCAAGTTTTTGTTTTCTTTTCTTTTTTAGGAAATTTCAATGGTGACCCTATCCTCAAAGCTAGTCAAATAATATATTTTTATAATAGTTTTTATTTTTATAATGATTGTCCTTGTATATTTGTGTTTATTGATTATTGTGCGCTAGATGGAGATGCTTTTGTGAGTTGGGCAGCCATATAGCAATAGCACTTACCAGGGGTTCTCAACCTTGGCAACTTTAAGACTTGTGGACTTCAACTCCCAGAATTCCTCAGCCAGCTTTGAAGTCCACAAGTCTTAAAGTTGCCAAGGTTGAGAACCCCTGACTTAGACTTATATGCTTTAGCACTCTCTGAGTAGTTTACAATATTAGCATATTGCCCTCAACAATCTGAATGCTCATTTTACAAACCTCAGAAGGATGGAAGGCTGAGTCAACTTTGAGCCATTCAGGACTGAACTCCAGACTGTGAGAGGAGTTAGCCTGCAATACTGCATTCTAATCACTGTGCCATTAGGCCTCTTTCAAATGAGTGAAATAAATAAATAGAACGTCTTTTGGAGGAAGTATTTCCATTTTTATTACAATATCACAGAAAATATTTAAAGTACTTTTTCCAAGACAAACAACATTAAAAGCTTGTCCATATGTCTACTAGAATTCAAGTCACATTTTAGATGTACAGTACATTGTAAACAATTAGATACAAAACTCAAGAGGGAGGAAGAAAATGTATAATAGAGTGCACAATTTGTACAGGGACAAAGAGATGACAAACCTAATAGGAATTTTAAAGGCATGTGTGTTGTTACGTCTGCTCTAATGGTGGTACTTCATCAATCATGTCTATTATCCCTAAATATAAAAATCTCCTCAAACTTAATTCCTGGTGACCCAATAGCACATTCATGCCATTTTATTAGCAACAGCACAGAAGTGATTATTGCCTTCTTCTATGGCACTGCTTCTCAATCTAAGCAACTCTGTAGACTTCAATTCCCAGAATTCCCCAGCCCACCTTGAGAAATATTGTTCTAAAACAGGGACGTCAAACTGTCAGCCTGCAGCGGATGCGTCACGTGGAAGCTGTACTCACCCTAGCTCCGGCAAGGGGAAAAAAGCCACGATAGATCGCAACATGTCATGTGATGCAGTGAGTTTGATACCCCTGTTCTAGAATGACTTTTAACTTTCTGATCTAACATAAAGCTAGAGTTTTCTAGTGACCTCTCATCTAAATACTAACCAGGATGACTCTGATTAGCTTTTAAGTCTAAACAAAATCAGTCAGGTGCTACAAATAAATTGAAAATTTGCAAATCATCTTTCAATGTCATGCACAAACACAAATGCAACGGCTTGTTGTTTTGTATCATTGTGCTTTTTTGGCATTTAAAAAGTAACTATTTTGGCAACTAAATGTAAGGAGAAAGATTATATTTAATGGAAAATATTGGTGTAGTTTGAGCATAAAACGTGTGTTCTCAAAGTTCTGTGTCAGCTAATGATATTTTTACTGATCATTAGTTGTTAAGAATGTGAATAGCAAGTGTAAACATGAATTCTTGAAAATCAGTCCCACTGAGATCAGTGAGGCTCATTTTAAAATCTGACTTTAAATCTTTCACAAGCCCTTTGGGTGGATTTGAACACACTATGAACACCAAGTATGTCATGCATTCTTCACACAATTAGTTATATTTCCAGAAGTAAATAGAGAAATACACTAAGGGAATTATATGGTTCTAGCAGTATGTTTTCTGTCAATTTCCACCGTGTGTTATTGGATACACATTTTAACAAAGAGGACAAAAACACTTGGATACTCTCCCAGATTGAGTCCAGAGTTTAAATGTTTGCACTGCTTTCTGTGTGGCTTTACAATCCCTATAGTCCCAGATCTTAAAGGATGGCCTTGGTTAGATTTATGCTGCAACCAAACGGAAAGGGAAGACAAATGATTCCTGTTTGCAACCTTTCCCTTTTAGCAGGCTTTCACATTTTAATAAAGTAATAAATTTATAAATCCATGGATTATTGCGGTATACATAATTTTTTTTAAAAAAATCAAATCTCAAATCTAACTAATAAAAATACAGCAACATCAGAATAGTAAACTCATGAGTCCAAAATATATGGATGGCAAGTTAAATGTTACTGAGATTCAAAGATGATTGAGTGAACAGGTAAGACCCTAAAATATCAGAGTCAGTTTTGAATTAACTGATTTACACATCCCAGGATACTATGAGTAAGAAGGTCCTTTTCCACTTCTCATACCTAATGATGAGAAGAGAGAAGAATATACTTGGACAACCTTAATATTGACAAATTCTGTACAGATCTCCATCAGATTTTGCCATCCCACTGCATGTAGAAAAAGAGTCGATAATATGATACCTGTGAACTTCAACATGTCCTCAGATGCCTCTACTAGATTGTCTGGCTCATTTTAAAAAAAATTATTTTTTTTAATTACCTTAGCTTAGGAAAAGTTGAAATCATCAGGCTACAAAGCAAAGCACTAATTTCAATAGCCACAATAATTTTCAGGAAGGCCATTAAGCCCCACATTAACTCTCACTTAGAGGTAAAGAGCATCCTGGTAAGTCTACTTCACCTTCTGGTAATTATGGATTTTGGAAAAAGTCATGCCCTCTTTACAGTGGTGGGATTCAAATACCTGAACATCCAGTTCTTTGTGTGGATGCAGGCCTGGATCTCCAAAGCCTAGAACGGACTTCTGGAAATGACATCCATGCACTTCCAGTGGGCCATTCTAGGCCTGGGAGGCCTCCTCTAGGCCTCCAAGGTCTAGAATGGACTTCCAGAAGCAGTATGGATTCAGCCAGTTCTTGGAACTCAAGAAAATTTAGCTACCGGTTCTACCGAACTGGTGTGAACTGGCTGAATCCCACCACTGCCTCTCTAGCAATCATTTTGTACACAGGCGAATCTCTCTTGGCAGCTCTTTTTTGAGTATACCCACCACATGCCCAACAAATTAGACCACAGTGAAAAAAGATCATCTAGTACTTGGAGTAAAGCTGTAGGTATCATGATAGCAAGATGGACAGCATATAAGTTGTATAAACAAATAAATGATTCACACATTGAATTTGGAGCCCAAATATCTGGGTACTAATACAATCCCTTAAAACTCATGTTTGGTCTTTCCCATCTACAAGCTAGTTCCTGTATTCTTCACTAGTTATGACTTCCATGTCATTCTCAGCAACCCCATATCTAAATAAACTAGAGAAGACAGTGTCAATATACCAACTACTATGACTAAGTTATCTCTGTCTAGGTATAGTTGTAAAGAATACACCAACTAAAGCTAGCCTAAAGCACTCTGGTTCAGAATGTAGAATAATAGAATAGAATAGAATAGAATAGAATAGAATAGAATAGAATAGAATAGAATAGAATAGAATAGAATAGAATAGAATAGATTTATTACAATCTATTATCAATTACAGGGAGAGAATAAGAGAAATAAAGAGTACAATGAAATGTAATAAAACATCCATATGTATATAAGTAAGTAAATACATTGGTAAATTTAACATAACGTAAAAATTTATGGACATAAATCTTAATATAGTTATTCAATATAACAAGGAAAATGACTGACACTGACTCTCAAAATATTATTTGTTGTAACAGCACTGTTAAGGACATACAGCAGCAACAAACCAAAGTTGGATTAGGAACATATTCCAATTAAATGATACAAACGATCACTTCAAACATTTTTGTAAAAAAAAATCTGAATAACAATGCAATGTGTCATTTGGCATTTAGTTGTTCAAATGAACTAGAACTTCAATAAATACCTTGGGATTATGCCAAGTTACCCTTCTGTTCCCCACCTAGTGACCTGCATAGCATCATGCAACCCGATGTACATAATACTGCTGCTGCTCATCCAACTTTTAGACTATTGGGACAATTATTCACATCCAAGCACGTTTGGACGAGCATCTTCTTGACATTGCTCCAAATTGATGGTCTAAATTAAATCTTTCACTCAATAACAGATGACTCCCTCCTATTGCTATGTCCAAACCTCTTTCTCTGCATGGGTGTTTCTTAAAAATATGAAGTAGTGACTCTTCTATGTAATAGGAGAACTTAATGGAAAAGTCATTTCCCCAGTTAATACTGACAGCTATTCTTAGGCATTTCAGAGTGGGATAACTGTGCTTCACTCCAAAATCAAATGCTTTTGATTAGGGTTATAATGGGAATTACAGCCAAAAACAAGAGTTGGAGCTTAATACAGAGAAAATCAGAAATGTATGTATACTTATCAGCATTTACCCGGGAAAAAAAAAATTCAGAGGACTTCTTGATTTATATTATTTTAAAAATAAGATGTTCAGCTACTGTAATTCTTCAAAATTATTCCTGCAACTTAAAATCTGTGTGTGATGCTTCAAAGACATGATGGGAAATATATTGCCCTCCAGATATTACTGTACTCTAATTCCCAACATCCCTTTGTTGAACAGGGTTGCTGGAAGTTTTACTTTAGCAACATCTACTGGGTTACACTTTCCTCAGTACTTTAAAAGAACTTCATTGGTATGTTTGGCAGCTACAGGCTCAGACATGTTCAGATGTTAGAAAATAGAATGCACAAAGAAAAGACAAAGTCCTACTGTATCTAATCCGAGTGCTGAAATGAAGCTGTGAGATATACAGCTAAACCCATCAGAAGACCCAACGGGATCAGGACCCCTGTATGCAATCATGCTCAAGTAAAAGCACAGAGGGTTGTAATTAACTTCAATGCTTTTGGAATCTCTCTTTAGATCTTCATCATGTCCCTTCCACATGTTCACTTTCCAAGCAAGTTAATAGGAGTTCCATGCCTTTAAAATCGGATGCCTTTTCTCTGTTCCTCTCTACTTGATCCCATATTCAGAAAATTCTGAGCTAAACAAAAGAAAAGCTCACTCTGTATTAGGGAACATTTTGGGGTAACCTAGTCAAAATATTGTTCTTTTATAGACTCCCCCACCCCATGAGTCAATAGAGCAATCACTTCTGTGTGTGTGTAAAAGAAAGGATGCTAAGTTGAGCTGCAAACTATAGGCCTCCACAGTGAAAAAAAAAGATTTATGATACTTGAAGATAGGATTTGTAATCTGAAGTCCATTTCCTCAAAATAAAATTCCTGAATTTGGCTGCTGTTAATTTTCGAAATCAAATTATACCATCAAAATTAATCTTCATCTTCAACAATTAGTATCCAGGTTTCCACATACTAGGGAAATATTGTTTTTCATTGAAGAAGAGAAATAGATCAGAGCTACCATATTTTGTAGCTCTCAAAATTCCTTCTACTTTAGTAACTCTTCAGCCATAAATTCAATTTGTTTATAATCCATAAACCCTATTCCTGTAAAAATTGCCTGATTTGTTTTCTGACTGATATATATTGGCCTAATTCACATTCTGTAGTTTCTTATCACTGCAATATTTGTGCTCCACAATATCTTTCAATAACTTTCTAGCTGATACATACAGACAGAACACACTATTGCTGAATGGTATTCTCATGTGCTATATGTCACTTTATAGATTAGTAATGGTATATATTCAGAAAGCAATAGGCAGATGTCACACTGGCATTCTTCTATTACTGCTCTGGTTAACAATTCTACTCTCATTGGTTAAACACTTCTGCAGAATTAAATATAGCTGAAGTATATTAATGGACCCTAAGAAAAACTGCAACATTGCAGTCTATATACTGGGGGATAGAGTTTTTTCTTCGCCAACATGTATTAATCATTACTTCATCAAGGGCACTTCTAAATCCTTGGAGGAAGAGGAAAGGGGAGGAGAGTGGTGAAGGAGAGGAGAGGAAGAAGAGGGAAATAGGGAAGAGAAGAAAGGGAGAAAGAAGGTAAAGAAGAAGGAGTGTGGATACGGTGAAAGGGAAAATGGGCGAGCAACACCAAAGTTATGTGTATGTATTTATTTCATTTTGTTAAAAGTATCTGTATGTGAGTGTGGAGGGAATGTATGTTAATATCTGATAAGTATTACGGTATATGTATGGGGGAGAGTTTGGAAAAATAAAAAATTATTTTTAAAAAAGGGCACTTCTAAATCCAAAGTAACATACAAAGCTCATCAAAGTCCTCACATTTATGTTAATGTATTATTCGCTGGGGGTAAGATAAGAAGCTAAAGGTTTTCTTCTTCTTCCTCAATAAAACAACAACAGTCCAGTTGCCCTCTTAAAGAAAGCACCTTTGAGTCCCCTAAATTCTCTGGTAGGATATCAAGATCCCTCTTCCCCCACATCCACAAACCCATATTTTTATACTAAAATAAATGCAATCAAGTAAAGGAATGATCAGCCAGCAAACCAGGCAGATGAAGCTGAAAGCAACTGGGACACATCATATAGCATAAGGCACAACAAGGAGGATTGACCCTTTGTGAATAGAGAATGTAGAATAGAATAGAGCTGGAAAAGCAGGAAAATCTATACCATCTCAGACAGGTGATTGTCTAGTCTCTTCTTTAAAATCTCCAGTGATAGAGCACCCATGATTTCTGGAGGCAAGCTATTCCACTCATTGATTGTCGTCACTGTCAGGAAGTTTCTCCTTAATTCCAGGTTGTTTCTCTCTTTGAACAGTTTCCAACCATTGTTTCTTGTCCTTCCCTCTGGTGTCCTGGTGAACAATGTGGCAGCCCTTCAGATACTGGAATACTGCTATCATGTCTCCTTTTCTTCTTTTCTTTAGCCAAACCCAAGTCCTGCAGCCGTTTATTATTTATTTATTTATTTTTAAAATTTATAAGCCGCCCCACTCCCGAAGGACTCTGGGTGGCTAACAATAAAAAACACATAAAACATAAAACAAACAATGCAAAGACAGTCATCCAGGAAAAGCCAGGTCTTAAGTAGCTTACGGAAGACCAACAGGGTGGGAGCGGTCCTAATCTCTAAGGGGAGCTGGTTCCAAAGTGTGGGCGCCATCACAGAGAAGGCCGTCCTCCGCGGCCCCGCCAAATGCTTGGCCGACGGGACCCGAAGGAGGCCCAGCCTGTGGGATTTAATCGGACGTAGGGAACTATGAGGTAGTAGGCGGTCTCGCAAATAGCCTGGCCCTGAGCCATATAGGGCTTTAAAGGTAATGACCAACACCTTGAATTGGACCCGAAGACCAATAGGCAACCAGTGCAGCTCACGGAGGATAGGTGTAACGTGGGTGTATCAAGGAGCACCCACTATCACTCGCGCGGCTGCATTCTGGATCAACTGTAGTCTCCGAATACTTTTCAAGGGTAGCCCCATGTAGAGCGCTTTGCAGTAGTCCAGACGTGAGGTGACAAGGGCGTGAGTGACTGTAAGGAGAGCCTCCCGGTCCAGGTAGGGTCGCAACTGGTGCAACAGGCGAACTTTTGCAAAGGTCCTCCCAGCCACAGCCGTCAATTGATGTTCCAAATTCAGCTGTGGATCAAGGAAGACACCCAAGTTGCGAACCCGCTCCGAAGGGGGTATATTTTCCCCCGCAAGAGTCAAGACTAGACAGTCGACATGATCCTTGGGAGGCAACATCCAAAGCCACTCGGTCTTGTCAGCCATTCTTCATATGTTTTAGTCTCCAGGCCTTTGACTATCTTAGTTGCTCTTCTCTGATTTTTTTCCCCAAACTCTCAACATCTTTTTTGTGATATGGTGACCAAAAATGGCTGCAGTATTCCAGGCGTGGTCTTACTAGGGTTTTATAAAGTGGTACTAAGAGGATGCAGGCATTGAGGGTTTTATGCGAAAGTGAAGAAAAGGCAATAGTAACTGCTAGGGGATGAATTGGTGAGTCAGAATTTTTCTTGAAGTGAAGCCAGCCAATTTGAAAGAAATAGCGTTCCTAAGGAATATCCCCAATGCCATATACATATACTCCTCTATGATTTTTTCCCCAAATGAGCACTCTGGAGGCCCTAAGTTTGAAGCAGAGGATTGCCCCATAAAGCCTCTGTTGCTTGCAGGCTCTGGAAGAAAGATGCAGGAAGAGTTTGCAGATGCCAAATGTAGCTTCCTGCCCTGAGAAATATAATATAGGCTGCAATATATAGACCTTCTATGTATTTGAACGGGGTCTCCAACCCCTAGGGCCACAGACCAGTCATGGTCCGTGGCCTGTTACGGACCTGGCCATACAGCTGGAGGTGAGCAGCAGGCGAGTGAAACTGTGCATGCCCAGGATCTAGGTTACATGTTCCTCCTCTTCCCCCCTCCCTAGGTCTGAGGAAAAATTGTCTTCCATGAAAACAGTCCCTGGTGCCAAAAAAATGCTGTGTTTGAGTATGAAGGGGGAGTAATGACTAGTTTGAGATTGTAAATTGGGATGAAGCAAGAATTTGTTGCATGCTGCTTCTATTGGCAGAGCAAATTAAATCAGCAGAATCTTTACAGGGATTGTGAAACTATCCAGGAACCAAGTAGAAAGATTAAGATCAAGCATGGAGAATCAAGCTGGGCAGTACTTTTACAGGGATTGTGTAAATAAAGTGTGGACAATCTGGTAATCTCCAAATGCTAGACATATGGGAGACTCAGAATACAAAGTGGGAGGTTATTTTTTCCTTGAAGAGGGTTTAGCAAATCACTCTCCATTTTAAAATTCTGTTAAGCTAACAGTTGCTGTAAAGTTTTCATGTTTCATGTTTCCTGCCAAAGAATGATGAAAATCTGTTCCACCAGTCTTCAGCAATACTGTCCAGAAGAAGTTCCAGAGACAGAAAGAAGAGACTCAAAAGCTACAAGCAACCAGAGTGCCTTAGATTATCATCACCAGCATAATAGGACAGAAACTGATCTATCTATCATCTGTCTGTCTGTCTATTTATTTTTACATTCAATTTTGCAAAACTTAGATATCAAACTTCAAAAATGGAATTTTTACAATTTGTGTCAAGTGGTTGCTAGTCTGAGCAGCAATGTTCTATCTCAACTCTTCAGGCAGTCAGAAGATTTTCTGAAACACTTTAAAGAACTGGATAAAGAGAAGATTGCTTAGATTCTGATTTTTACAACAGACCTGGTTTAAAACAGACTTGCATGTTTACTGGGTTTTATATAATGTCTATGTGGAGGGCAATTAGAACACCTGACTCACACGTCCTAAGATATATCATGTTTAAGTTGCCATATTGACTAAAACTGGTTTGCAATTGTGGCTTTTGGCATATTGACCCAAATGGGCCACACTGATCAGTAATGTCGTTACCATGAGTAGGAAATGCTGTTTGTGGCATGGATACAACTACAGTGATTGGTAATCTATCTGCATTTTCTATATCTTACATTTATAGTCTAGTAACTAAAGTCAGGTTGGATGGCATACAAACTACCGAGAATGTAAGAACGAATGTAAGAGGAAGAAATATTAAACAGATGGAGGAATGGAATGGAATGGAATGATGGATGGAGGAAGAAAGGAAGGAAGGAAGGAAGGAAGGAAGGAAGGAAGGAAGGAAGGAAGGAAGGAAGGAAGGAAGGAAGGAAGGAAGGACCTAAGAGAACATCATTAGTTCCTAGATGTGAATAAAGGTGGTCTTATCTTATGGAGTAGAGTTAATGAATGCAGGCAGAGAAGTAAAGATGTAAACTTAATTATGAACTAAAATAAGAAACAAGAAATATATCACTGTTTTCTTTTTTTAAAGCAATTTTTCGTCCCTTCTTCCTGTTACCTCCCATTGATTGCAATGGAAGGAGGTTAATCTACAGTTGATTCAGACCTGCTGTAGATTTAACTGCCAGTTTCAGTCCTTGACGGATGAAGCAATGTTAGAAATGCCCCCTTCGGAGCATCAGTCACACTTGGCGCTGAGAAGAAATTTTTCATCCATCTCTGCTCTCTGCCTTCAGGTAGAAACTCTGAGCTTTGTCTTAGTATATTGGTTTGCATTTTAAATTTGATACAGTCTTTGATTTCCTTATTTTTCAGACTATTCTGGTAAAAAATTGCTTTATTGGGAAGGGAAAAGTAGGATTCTGCCAAGAAAGACTTTTTAGTGAAATCATTAGAGGATTCATATGGTTTGGCTATGGGAGGAGAAAAACCAGCATAAAATAGTTGCTCATGCTTTTTACTAAGTGGCTTTGGATTCTTCCCTCCCTCTCATAAACACATTCCAAGAAGTTATAAATGATGTTCAAAGTTCTCAGCATGAGGTTTAGGTCTTTGGAAATCAGAAATTATAGCTATAACTGTTGACTTTACAGCCAGGTAGGGGTCACTGCTGTTCTATGAGCTGGTTTCTTCTATAAAACAAGTCACAGCCTTGGACTGAACAAATATTGGCTTGAATACAGTCTAAATTAAAGTGAAGGGCAAATGTACACAAGATGGTTATGATTAATATGGCTTCACAATAAATTATATTTTAGAACCCTATAAAAAGCGAGGCTAGTTTTCACAGGAACAATAATAGTAAGAGCAAAACTACAACAATCATTCCTATGACAGCATGTTCAGTTGCTTCTTTCAATAATGTTTTCATTGCCTTCAGTTCTAAAAGCCTCTACATAAGGCAGAACTTATCTGTATAATTTAAAAGCTCCTCATCGCAAATTGGCCAAGAAGGACTTTTATTACAGTTCTGTGAGTCCTTCACACCCATCTCTCCCAACAAAGAAGCAAGAAGAATGAAGAATTGGAGAGAGAAAAGGAGAGATTTGGAAAAGTTAGATTAACTTAAAATGTGGGCTAAGTCTTATTTTCCTGTTTTGGGGAAAACGGTAATATATGGGAATCGGTGACGACTAACAGCTCAGAAATCAGGATGCTTTGTTATGGAATGCCTTCCTTGCCTCACTCCGTACAAGCAATCACTCTTTACTCACTTGTTTGTGCTGGCTGCAGAACCCATCCCAGCAAATCTGTTAGTTCATGCCTAACTGTGCATCACTTCCAAAAAATAAAATGTTGTGGGCATATTTCTTTCCCTTCACTCACTCTGGACAACCGATCTCTCTTGGTGTTTTCCAAGGCTAAAATTGCCTGGAGAAAGACTTTGCAACCGGAATTCTCTTGTTTATTTCTTACAATAGTTCTGCTGTAATTGTTTCCCCCAAATCAATAGCTGTTTGTTAGAGTACCAAGCATAGCACAAATGAACAGGAACATATTTCATTTGTATGTTATGATTCATTCCTTTATTAAGGGAAAAAGAGGTTTCCTTCAGTAGATCATTTTTCATGCCCCTAAGCTACTTTATTTCCTACTGGACTTTAAAAAAATAATAATAAGGGCAAAATTTTATTGTTTTCCAGTCACTTGAGGCTGAATTTTACCTTTAGGTAAAATTGGGGGTAAAACTCTTTTATCTCAATGTTTTACTGGTTTTTAACGGAAACACTTCCATCTCAGATTTTGACAGGAAAAACAATGCAGTGGGTAGACATTAAAGAAAAAATATTAAAGGTGGGATCAAAAAATCTTTTTAAAAAGGCTGAGAGGCAGGACCTGGCTATTCCCTTAGTTGTTTTCTTGAAGGCATTTCACTACCAAGTTAGGTAACATTATCAATGATAGAAAGCAGTGGGGTTTGCTCTCGTTTTATACACTAGTGGCTTGCCCTGTATATAAAAGGGGAAAAAATCCATGATGTTACCTAGTTTGGGTAATGAAGCATTTGCAAGAAAACAACCAAGCTTGGAGAGCACCCAGAACTCCTCATTTCAAACCTGAGCTACAAATATTCTCTTCTAAGGCTGATGGATCAGGCCAATCTAGGGACTGGGGGGTGGGGATAATGTTCCACAGGGCAGGCACCTTGGCTGAAAAAGCTTTCTTCTACACTTTTTTGTAGACTGGTCTCATAATATGAGCCTCTTGCTGGTCCTAATGGGACCGAACAATGTAATTAGAGAGAACCATCCCTCAAATAACCCAGTCCTATGTCATATGGGTAAAGGCAACCTTTATATTTCAAATATCGCCCTCCCTCTGTGTGTGTGTGTCGGTGGATGAGTGGATGTGTGTGAGTGTAAAAAGAGAGAGATGTATCCTTTGATATTTTCGATAGTCAGATAGAATTACTATCTATTCAGTCCAGCATGTATTTATTCTGCTTTATTTATCTCTGTTATTTCCTTGGCGGTAAATTGCACAAAGCCCTCCCCCTGGTTATTGGCAGAAGCAAAAAGGAAGATTGGAAAGCTGTAGAACTTTTATCTCAAACAGCTGAAAGCTCAGCATTTGAACTCTTTTATGCTGGGGCTCCAACGGACCTTTTCTAAGCTCCGCCTCTCCTAATTTATGCCTTTCAAAGGCTAGCCAAGTTTCCCTTTGCCTTCACAAAGTGAAAAAGGCAAGAAGAGATGGTTCTTATCCAACCTATGATCTAAAAAGAAGTTTCTCCTCTTTTTTCTTCTTCATTTGAAAAGGATTCTGTGTGCTTAAATGTTTTGGGAGCTGGGAGAAAGAGTTCAGTTTTGTTTATTCATCTGGAGTTTTGGTGCTTCATTCACCTGAGATTTTTCACTGAACTCAGTGAGTTCACTTCTCAGGAATATGTTTAGCACTGCATGAAACTGAAGATATAAATATGCCTGGAGAAAGAATTGGTATCCATAACACACTCAAGATATAAATATAACATTATGTACAAAATGTACTGAAGTATGCCATGGCACGGACAAACAGTTATAAAAATAAAGTTGCATTTTGTGACTAAAGCTGTGATCTTATACTAATGCCCTTGGGTATAAGATGTATTTGATCTCAGTTTTCCTTCTTGGAAAGCATGTGCAGGAGAGTGATCTAAGTCATTTCAGTTCTATGTTTCATCCTGGCATCAAACGGGATTTTTCAATGAATAAATAAATGAACAAATAAAGCAAGGAAAATAAATGATTGCCGAATCAAAAGATGGATGCTATGTATTTTATGTGGGATGAATCTGACTACTTTGATTCTTTAAGTATACATTACACGGATAGTCTACTTAGAGATTATTAAATTCAATGGGGATCAAGAAATCAGGAAATTCGAGGAAATTAGTACAATTTTACCATCAAAAGAGGAAGAGGCCCAGATGAATTCGGTGCATCTGATGAGTCTTGAGAAGAGGACTGGAATCCCACAAGGCCAGCTTGGAGATAGAAAGCATACCAGAGGCTTGCAGACATAGCAGCACCAGAAAAAGAATGTTGAAAGACTAGAAATGAAAGGATGGAGAGGAAGTTGCCATTCCCAGTATGAAAGAATTGCAAGTGGATTATAAAGGGGGTCTTCATTAGGTCTTAGTGCGAGGGAGACCCAGGAAGGGAATTAAAGTGGGTGTTAGAAGGTGAATGGAGCAAGTGTATATAATATCCAAGGCAACAGAAATGCATATCCTGTGCAGCTAAAATGTATGTTGCATACTTGTGGGCTGTAGCACAAGAAGCTTTGGGAAGGATGGTATATTGACCCACTGACAGATACACACCAAGGTACAAGGAGTCTTTATTAAGGATTCTTGGCCTAAATTGGTATTTCCCAGCAATTCCCTGTGCCTGCACCAGCTCAACTCCAATGAGTTCCATAGGGTATTTAAATGAAGTCAATACTAGTCTTCAAGGCAAAGGCAAGTCCAATCCACCAGGTAAAAGCAAGTTCCCAAAGCAAAGGCAAGTTTCAAGTCAAAGGCAAATCCACAGGCAAAGGCAAGGCAAGCAAAGGCAACAGCTGAAGAGACACAATATGAAGTTCAAGGCAAGAACACACAGCAAGAAAACAAACACATTCCCAGCATCATCTCCAGTGATGGGATTCAATTATTGTTGTTGTTGTTATTGTAGTAATAGGCACCTTGGGTGCAATCCCAAAACCACTAGAGCACCACTTGAACACCACTGGCATTGACAAATTCACCATTAGTCAATTGCAAAAGGCAGCCTTACTAGGAACTGCTTCCATCCTGCGATAATATCTGTAATACCATCAAACATCCACATCTGCCTATCCCAGGTCCTTGGGAAGGACTTGATAGGTAGACAAAAATGCCAAATCCAGTCTGAACATCTGGCTGACTATGCAATGATTAATAATAATAGTAATAGTAATAATAATAATAATAATAATAATTAAAAAAAGGTTGGAAGGGACCTTGGAGGTCATCTGCTCAGGCAGGAAACCCTATACCATTTCAGACAAATGGCTGTCCATTCTTAAAAGCTTCACAGCTTCTGGAGGCACCTTGTTCCACTGAATAATTGTTCTGTCAGGAAATTTCTCCTTAGTTCTAGGTTGCTTCTCTCTTTGGTTAGTTTCCATCCATTGCTTCTTGTCCTGCCTTCAAGTGCTTTGGAGAATAGCTTAGAATATGTGAACAACCAGTTCTCTGTGTGGATGCTGCTTCTGGAAGTCCATTCTGCCTCCTGCCTTTTCTCTGCCCTACTTATTCTTGGATCAGGTGCAGAAGGCAGTTCCTCTTCCTCATTGCCAATGGGCTAAGCTGCATGCTTTCACCATCTGAAGTCTCAGGGCTGTCCTGCTGCAGCTGTGCTTCAGCTAAATCACTCTCAGACAGCTGCTGAATAGCTGGCCTACTTGGTGTTCACCTGTTGCTGGTGGATGGCAGGTCGGTGAGCAATTCATCCACAATGTGATGTTGATGAGTATCTGGGTTTGACTTAAGGTAATAGGAATCTCAGATTTAAATCCATTCGTAGCCACAGAAGTTCACTTGGAGTCAGTCACACATTTTCAGCCTAACTTGTATAACTGTGTCATGCATCATATATGCAGATCAAGAAATCTTAATTAATGTGATTCATACCCTTATCACCATGTGATTAGTTTACTGCAGCTCATTCAACAAAGAGCTTCCTTTGACGATGACTCAAAGATTACTGTTGATTAAAAAGACAGAAGGCAGGATGCTATCAGTGGATTAAATTAAGCTGTATAATTCTTTGATCACTACATTGGCTACCAGAATTGATTCTGGATTCAATCCAAAGTGTTGGTTATAAACTATGAAGTCTTACATGGTTTAACTCCTGGGTACCTATACGACCATCTCTCCCAGACAGATTCAACTGATTTGTGCATTCTTCCTGGGAAGGTATGCTGTGAGTTCCCGCTCCATCTGAACTGAACACAACTCCAACTAAACTCAACCAAACTAAACAAACTGTTTCAAATAGTTACTATATTCAACTTAATTTTGTCTTTAAATGGGATTATTGATAAAAAGAAAACACTAAATTATAATATTTTTGAAATGTAAACTTCTTGGAAGATTCATGGACTTTACAAAACATTGACTGCCTATCTCTGGTCTAATTTCCTTCAATTCTTCTGATATTTAACTGGTCCTTTCAGATGCTTCCCTAGTCTCATTTTTGGTCCCTAGAGCGAAGCTAACAATTCACTTGATGTCTACCATGACTTGAGCTTAGTAAAATTTTGGTGCCCCAACTGAACACTGTTGTGGAGGTAGTAGTGATCATCATTTATCTATCACAATCCTCATGAATCCTAAGTGGCTTACATAGGTAAATATGTCCAGTCCATTTAATCTTTGTTTTCCAGAATTCCATTGGATAATAATGTTTGTGCCTCCCTTTTTTTCCATCTTCCAGTTCCTCCTTAATCATTCACCTGTGACTAGGAAATGCCAGATGGTTTTCCCGCGTCTGTGTGGTCTAAATGGCCTCTTCCAACTCTGTGATATTATCATTTTGAACCAACATTATGACAGTTTCACATCTGAATTATCCCAGGAAAGGTGGAGAATTTATTCAGGGCAACGTTGTTAGAAATAGCTGTCAAACTCCTTTGGAAGAAATGGCCAAAAATATCGTCATTTTAAAAGCTCAATCCAGTGGAAAGTGCCCATCCCACTACAGTTTCCTTCTAGCTATTAAGCCACTAAAAATAAGGGAAGAGCAACATTGCTTCTTTCCCAGCCCTAAAATGAGGATTTGCAGCTGGACCTCTCAAAAATCCATGACATAGTATGCTTTTTTTCCCCTTAAAGAGAGAAAGATACTGTTTGTGTGTTTAATGTCCAATTACATGATTTTCTCCACATTTTTGCTTTGCACACTAATCTGGTCAGTGAGAGAATGTGTTGGCAGCTGCCCGATGACTTGAACCTGCCTTTGATTCTATTAGCTCTGTGTCAAGGACATTCCAAGTAATGTCAAGGGTAAAAGTTATTTTTCGCTCATGAAAGCGAAATCTGGTCCAATATATGCAAAGCTCACAGTTCAAAGAAGTTGCTGTATGAAATAAAATAATACAAGAAAGATCAAGCTTCAGGGGATTATCTTATGAGCATGAATCTGAACATATTCACCTCAGAGAAATAATCAAATTTGGGCTTTTGTCAAATTTGGCCAAAAGAAACTCTGTTGTTTTAACACAGTTTAGTCATTCATTGCTAAATTTTTCCTAAGTTCAGCTTGGAAGTTTAGATTGCTATGTCCACTTTTGTGGATTTTTCTGACCTTACTCTTACTTTCACTTCCAATTTAATACTAGAGGAAGGAAAAATGAAACAGAACTCACTGAATCTCAAAAGACTGTTTTTCCTCCATATACATTAAAATGATTGTTTCATTGGAGTGAAACTTGAACACAGCTACAATTTCCTAATAACCTTTTAGTTTTTCTCTGCACCTGGTATTCTGGACACATTCTCTCTCTCTCTCTCTCTCTCTCTCTCTCTCTCTCTCTCTCTCTCTCTCTCTCTCTCTTTGCTTTTCAGTTGTTACTTAGAATGGAGGCTTGAAGCTTTGATGAAGTTCCAAATACAGATGCCAGAAGGACCTCAGTTTCCTAGGAAGCATTGCCAACTTCAGCAGTCATTACTTTTATGTGCCAATTTTTCATTTGGAGGATTTTCTGTCTTCAAATCTAATGGGCAACTTTAGCCAAATTGTAAATGCTTTTTTAAAAAGGAGAAACCAAACAGAAAAACTCTAGATTGCTATTACACAGATTTTTTAAAAAAACATATTAATATTTTTGATATATTCTAGTCAAACTTTCAGAGAGTTCACATGCCCTTCAATAGACCATATAGAGAATGGGATTAAAAACAAATTATTTTTGTCTTTTGATATAATTCAACTTTTTTTTTCCAAGGAAAGGAAAGAAAGAACTGTAAACAAACTTTTTGGGGATTCCGTAGATCTCATCCAGGATAAGTTTACCTATTTTGTCACTTTAGAGGTGGCCCCAACTTGGGAACATAACCAATCAAATATTCTTTTGCTTCTTATCTATTACTAGAGAAGGAACAATAAATAATTTGTATGTAAAGAAAGAAAGGTTTTTACCACTCTTAAAAAATATATTCTAAGTATACGCTATAAAATATATAAATAGAACATATTTGTTATTTGTATTAATAAAAGTAATATTTACACTGATATTTAAATATAAATATTTAATGTTTAATATATTGTAATTTATTAAAAAGTAAAAAAAAAAATAGGAGGAGGATGAAGTATATTCACCACCTTGAATTATTTATAAAAAATAGCAAAGACAGGGTTAAAATAAATAAATAAATAAAAATAATCTGATGAAAGCACATAGTATTTATGGCATTATTATATACATTAAAAGTTATAGACCCATCATTGCAAAGTATGAGGAAGAAGCAGATTTTTAATAATACCAATTCTTTCAAGGTAGAGACTATGCAAACAAAGTAGACCCCAGAGTGTAAAGCAGCAATGGGAACCTATAGCTGCCAGATATAGCTGGAGTTATAATTAAGCAACATCTGCGGCTTTCCCTGTTGGCCTAAAGCTTGAGTTTTCTCATGGTATAATCTGGGACTCTGGGATGTGGAATCAAAGAATCCCTGTATCCCACCAGTTCTCATCATGGCTTCAATCAAGGCTTTCATTCATGAATCTTAGTAAGAGGAGAAAGTAGACAATGTTGCTGTCCCTAGTAACATCTATTCTAGTATAGTCTTCCCTGATGATAGCAGGGACAATACTGGTTAATTTTGACATATTGGGGCCAATTTGCCAGAAATGCAACTGAAGTCCAGTTTTATCACTGACTTGCATTCAACATATGTCCATCAACTAGCAGATACATAGAGTATACCAGTATAGTCAAAGATACAAATTCTGCTAATGCTACATTATTTTTGTAATGCTTTATATTTCGCTTTTAGTTTTCCCATTCTGCCAAATCTGTTTGTAATGCTATGGTTCTAGAATTATTTTAGAGCAGATTTTGAAAATAGGAGCAAAGGAAATTATTTTCTCCGTCCCTCCAATGAGTTAACTTAAATTAAATTCTACACAGAGTTGTCCAATCTCAGTAACTCCGTTTTATGTGATGTAATATGTATTTACTAATTATATAAATCAGATTGTACATTGGGGGGAAAAAAACAAAGTTCAGAATTTTATCCAGTTGCTTTGCCATTCCAAATCATTTTTCCAGATAGGTTTGGCTAATATTGCATAATTTAAATCTAATTTAATGGAAAGTATATAATATCAGAGATCTTCCCATCAACACTCAGCACCTGGCAGTAAATTATGCAGAGACATAATCATTTGGTCACATGTTTCTGCCTTTTAGTGACATTCATTAGATATGTTTAAATTATAGCCATGATTTCTAAATTTGCAGCTAACCCCATCATCCCTCTGTTTTTTCTCTGTCTGTCTTTGCATAAGTGCTTGTTTGTACATGCACAGCATTTTGATATAGATCAGATTCACTGAGGGGATTCTGATGCAATTTTTTTTGCCTGATGTGCACATTGTATTTCCAAGTTCTGCTTTTTAATAATAAAGACACTGTGCTTTAGGGACAAATTTTTCCAGATGGTACATGTGTATGAATTTATAACTTTCTGCTGATAGACAATATATATAAGAAATATAATCTAACATTACCTTTAATTTACTTGCAGGGGTTGCAGTAACTTGCTGAGTTGATTGTGCCTTTCCTTAGAATTAGCATAGGAAATAGTTTCTCCAGAATCAAATACAATTCTTTCCATTGTATCTTTCTGATATCAATAGGTGAAACACAAAGCTTATTTTGAAAGATTTAATTCTGAATCAGTAAGGATGTCCTTCAGTAAAAGCCATAACTCCATAAACAACATAATTCATCTGCCATATTATATTTCTTTCATTGTGTGTAAAAATACAGAGCCATGTGCTTTTCATTTCACTCCATAGACCCCCTACTAAATTATAAACATGAAGGGATTGTAGCAAAAAATCCAGGGACAACTTAATTCGTTGAGCGGGGAGAGGGGGGAGGAAAGGATAAATGACATTGGAGAAAAACTACACTTTGTCTTGTGAGACAGGCAAAAGTAAAACAAATATATTTGCCTTTGGACTTACATAAATACAAAGGTAAAACAAAATGATCTAAGCTATTGCAGCATCTTTTCTGTTCAGCAAAAGCCATGGGCCATATGGGGGGGGGGAGTGTCTGCTCTCTGTAAACAATTTATTTTTTTAATTATTGTTCTTCCCTGCCAAAATTTGGAAACCAAAGGAAATGAGGAAAATAAGGCAACTGTGCAATGAATCTTTATCATTTTCATTATATTTGCTTCTCTATTCTCTCTTCCTCACCCCATGAAAAAAGTTCCCTTTTTATTATACATTTGTAAAGTTGCTTTGTTCAAGTTCACACTTTATATTGTTGTTGTGTTTTTAAACTGAATTAAAATTGTGTTTTTAAATTGAATTAAAGTTTCTTTTAACTTTTTTATTGTTCCAATCTATTTGGTTGAGCATATCTTTAATGCTTTGGTTTCCAATTTCTAAAAGGATTCTGATGTCTATGGAGATATGGATTTTTAGAAATTGATGGCCTACACACATTCTAATGTTTGACCATCAGGTTCAGCTCCTTGTTCTGGGCAGGAATCCAAATTAAATCATCTATAACTGATGGCTGTCCATCTACTGGGATGCTGTGGATATAATTTACTTGGATTTCAGTAAGGCATTTGATAAAGAAGACCACAACCTACTACTTGATAAATAGAAAAATTTGGGTTAGACAGCATCATCATCAGATGAATTCATAACTGGCTGACCAACTGCATTCAACGTGTAGTCCTCAATGGATTTGCATCTACATGGAGGGAAGTATGCAGTGGGATACCCCAAAGCTCTGTTTTAGGCTCAGAACTCTTCAACATCTTTATCAATGATTTGGATGAGGGGGTAGATGGGGAACTCATTAAATTTGCAGATGACACCAAGTTGTCAGGAATATCCAGAAGAAAATAGGCTTAAGATATAGAAGGAACTTGACAGACTTGAACATTGGGCGCTATCTAACAAAATGAAATTCAATGGTGAAAAAAGTAAGGTTCTACATTTAGGCAAGAAAAACCAAACGCATAGGTATAGTGTAGGTGGTACCTTGCTCAATAGTAGTAACTGTGAGAGGGTTCTCGGAGTCCTAGTGGACAATCACTTAAATATGAACCAGTGTGCTGCTAAAAAAGCCAACACAGTACTAGGCTGCATTAACAGAGGGATAGAATCAAGATCATGTGTAGTGTTATTACTATTTTACAATGCCTTGGTAAGGCCACACTTGGAATACTGCATCCAGTTGTGGTCACCACGATGTAAAAAAAGATGTTGAGACTCTAGAAAGAGTACAGAGAAGAACAACAAAGATAATTAGGGGACTAGGGACTAAACATATAAGGAACAGTTGCTGGAATTGGGTATGTCTAGTTTAATGAAGAGAAGGACTAGGGGTGATATGACAGCAGTGTTCCAGAGGTTGCCACAAAGAAAAGGGAGTCAAACTATTCTCCAAGAATTGAAGGCAAGACAAGAAGCAATAAATGAAAACTAATCAAGGAGAGAAACAACCTAGAACTAAGGAGAAATTTCCTTGACTTATGACCACAACTGAGCCCCAAATTTCTGTGGCTAAGTGAAGTGAATATAGTGAAGTGAATTTTGCTCCATTTTATGACTTTTCTTGCCACAGTTGTTAAATAAATCGCTGCAACTGTTAAGTTAGTAATATGGTTGTTTAAGTGAATCTGGCTTCCTCATTGACTTTGCTTGTCAGAAGGTCACAAAAGGGGATCACATGACTCCTGGACATTGCAACCGTGATAACCATATGCCAGTTGCCATGCATCCAAATTTTGATCATGTGATCATGGGGGAGGCTGCAACAGTGAAATGTGAAAAATGGTTATAAGTAACTTTTTTTCAGTGCCATCGTAACTTTGAGCAGTCACTAAATGAACTGTTGTATGTTGAGTGCTACTTGAATCAATAAATTCAGTATAGCTGTTCATATTATGAAGTCCCAGAGAGTTTCTATTGATCATTTTGCATTTAAGCATATTGAACAGCATTTCTCTAAAAGTTTAGCTGTTATGAAATCCGAAAAACAAAGAGACATAATGGAGAACAGAGATTCATTTATGGATCATTTCTGTGTTCTAATAAAAGCCAACTCAGAACTTCACTGGTATATTTGTTATGCTTTTATCCTCTTTATGTTGACTTAACCTACCGGTTTTGCTGCAGGAATTTCTTTCACACTGTTCTATTTGTCATTCTTTGGATTTTCATTAGAAGTGATTGGGCAATAGACTTAGCCAAAAAAGCACTGTGGTTTTCAATAGACCCCTAGCACTGAGGTCAAGCCATGGAAGCAAACTTGAAAAGGGCATGGGAAAATATGACATATCAAACCATACTAGATCTTGAAGTAAGCTATGACAATGAGTTTACAGGATAAGATATACGTGATTTCCTCAAATGGTATTCCTGCTGGGATTTTTTTTTTAACAATTGCTTGTTGTTTGAACAGCCTTTTAAGTACTTTGAAAGAATTTTGTGTGGACAAAGACCTTTTTGCTACTTCCAATTTGATTAGTAGTAAGGGGGGGGGGGGAAATGGGCCGGATAAGTAGCATGTCTGAAGAGAAATTCATTCACAGGAGATCTGTGTTGGAAGAAAGGGGAATGCTGGGCTTAGCTAATATCTAGTCTTCTAGGCCCAACTAAGGAAAAGTATCTACTCACCCCTAGAATCAGGTCTTCCATAACACTGTGGAAGTTGATACTGCAGAGTCAAGAAGGTAGCTATAACCATGCAAAGGAAATCCTATCCCATTTTCACATGCATCTCCCTGATTTTTGTAGAGAAACTTCCACTTTTCTTGGCTCCTTCTCTTTTTCTATTCCACATTATGAAATTACCTCAATTATAACTGTAATTAAATATATAATTACAATTTAACTATTGTTATAATTTAAAATATAAATAAATGTACACAGAAATCATCCATTCTTGTAAATGGACAATTTATATGTATATGTAAATGTATATGTGTACGTGTATATGCATGTGCATGTGTATGTGTATGTATATGCAAAAGAGAAATGAACTTTGCATGTTTGTGTATACATACATACACACACTCATGCAAAAGGGAAATGTATTATGTCAATTTGATTAGTTTTTTTAAAAAAAAACCAGCTTTTTAAAAAATGGATAAAGTACATATTTCTTAAATCTTTAACGTCCAGCGTTCCAACCTCTTGGCTATTCTCAAGCTCTCAAGCTCTCCTCAAAAACTGTCAAATTCTGTACTTTCAGAATGTAGTTTAAAATAACATTTCCACTGTTAATGCGAAAACATCAATCCAGGCATGACCAAATCACAGTTTCACATAAAATATGAATATCCTCAGTAAGGCATGGTGGGAAATGGTAAATGCCTTTGAATATATATGCCAAGATCTAGATGAACTGGCAAGAAAGTTTGCCCCTGTTAGATAATAACTAATCTTATTCTAATGACAGTGCTTACTCAGCACAAAAGGAATAGTTTTCCTTTCTTTTTTCCAAAGGGCAGTTTGGAAAGAAGTAAAATAAGAGCTATGTAGAAAAACCTCACAGTTGACTGTTTTTTTTTTTAACTTGACTAATGACTGGCTCAATACATTGAAAGGCACAGAACAAGGAAAACCTGAATCTATGGCATATTTCAGTACTGTTCTATGTAGACTACATTTGATACACCTGATTCCTGAAAGCGTTGTACGTCAACACCGGAAAGAACATATAGTTCAATAATATATGCTTTACCATTTGGCCCACCTCCAGGAAAAGCTGGACAAACTGTGATCTCAAGCTCTGAATTTATTAGATTTTCTGCAAAACTGCTCTGCCAGGGGAGTCAGAGCTTTCCTGTGTTGATGAGATCCTGATCAGTTGCTCTTTACCTTCTTTAACTTCACAAAAGCATTCAGTACCCTTGAGTAGTGCTTAATCTTGATATAGGCTGGATGAAGGAAAAGGATGAAATTCAATCTGGGTAAGACTGAGGCACTATTAAATAAAAATAACTCAGAGCTCCCCCAGAAAGATAGTTTGATAAGTAGTCCTTCATCCCCAGCTGTTACTAGTTTTGTGTTTATTTATATGCTTATTTATTTATATTGAAACATGGACCAGATGTGACCCTTCCTCAGTCAGTCAGCCTCACAACAGTATCCATGCCTTGTGTACAGCTTGCAATGAGGTTTACATGGGACCAACTTTGAAATATGTCTAGAATTTGTAGTTGTTGCAAAATACGGCTGCTAGGCTGCTGACCAGATTAAGATACAGAAATCATAGACAGTTCTACTAAATATCTACAAGGGATAACGAACTGTCTGCCCAGACCAATTTAAAAAAACTAACTTTTAAAGCCCTAAACAACTTAGGACCTGATGATTTGATGGAACCTTCTCCCACTATTCACAGTTACTCACAGGAGGAGATGAGATCAAAGTAGACAGAAGTTCTACTATTATGCTATAGTTGGTGTGATTCCTAAGAAATTGCATTGAGCTCCCAGTCTTTAGGATAACGTGACACTCTCTCTTTCTTTCATCAAGCTTCCCATTATTAGTTATTTTAGTGTCTCATTTATTCTGGTTTTTATTTTGATTATATGAAGTTTGTTAGGTTTCGTACTTTTTTAAAAAAATTAGTTGTTATAAGATGCTTTAAACACAAAACTGGATAGAAAGGAAGGAAAGAAAGACTAGGTTGATCAAAGTTTGGCTCACTATAAAGCAACTTCCTTGTTTCTCCCATCAAGTTCTTTAGAAGCCCCGGGAGACAAGAAAAGTCAAGCCACTGGTCTTCATAGATCAGCAGGCATTTGACACAGACTCAGCTCATGCACCAAATAAAGGCAGGTTGATGAAAGAAGCCCAACTTCACCAAATACAGAAGGTTAATGGACATCCATAGTTCTTTGTAGTTATCCCTGGAACTCGTTAAGACCACCCCTGGATATTTTTGTTTGCATGTCTGAAAGAAATGTGATCTCAACATGGAACAGGTTTCTCCATTTTCTTAAGACCATAAAAAGAAAAATAAATTGTCAAGAAACTTAAGATGCAAAGTGTAATAAGCTAACTAAGCGTAAGGTTACCTTGCAGGTTATGTTACTCTGTAACGGGAAGACAAAAAATCAGAAGGCTTATGTTAAACTAAATAAATAAAGGAATCTAGGGAAAGGAGGGAATTAAATGTTATCCCACCCACCATTCAAACCATCCTTCCCCCCCCCCCCGGCTTGGCAGTAAGCTGAAAAAACAGTAAATATAAAGTGAGAGAATTAGATGTGGGCTATGAATACCTTCATTTAATTTCATATATGGCTTTCTGGAGATTGGCCTCTGATAAGAAAGGAGCCAGCATGGAACTCTGTGTATTTTCTTTTGGGGAAAAGAGTTACAATATATAAGGGAAAGAAATGGAGATGACAACTTATGTGGGGTAGCTTGATATAATACAAGAGTAATCATGGATATTTGTGTACAACAGGAATCATGGGAAATTGTGGTGGAAAACAAATAAACACAAAGAAATTGAAGTTTTATTAAAAGAACTGGAATGGATTGCACCATATTACAACTGAAAACATATTATTGACAACAAGAATCTGAGTTTGTTCCAAGTCAAGAATGTGGTTTCAGTATAATTCAACTATCATGTTACATCTTGTCCACATCTGAATGTTTTATATTAGATATATCAAGGATATAGGCCTTTATCCCCTTATTTGTAGATTGGCTCAAGACTTGATGCATTCACCCATTTATTTATTTTTTTGACATCTATATGAAATATTAGGAGAGATTATCAGTCAGTTTGGGATGACTACTGATGACTAATAAGCAACTAATTAGTTACTTCAGATGGTGACTAAGATTCTAGTCACCTTATATTTGGAATATTTCATAGCTCTCTCTATATTTATTTTATTTATTTATTTAATTTTATTTATATGCCGCCCAATCCCAAAGGACTCAGGGCAGCGTACAAAATTAAAACAATCATCTAACAATAAAACAATAAAATAATACAATCGTACCGCAAGTCCGATCATATCCCGCCCCCCCCCGGGGACATCAGCCCCAGGCCTGCCGGAAGAGGAGAGTTTTAACGGCTTTCTTAAAGGCCGGCAGGATGGGAGTTGTTCAAACCTCGGGGGGAAGTTGATTCCACCAGGTCGGAGCCACCACAGAAAAGGCCCTTCCCTGAGGGCCCGCCAGTCGACATTGTCTGGCCGACGGGACCTGAAGGAGGCCCAATCTATGGGACCTCACCGGTCTCTGGGAACTGTGCGGCAGTATGCGGTCCTGTAAGTAACCTGGCCCTATGCCATGAAGGGCTTTAAAGGTGACAACCAACACCTTGAATTGCGTCCGGAACCCACAGGAAGCCAGTGCAGCTCGCGGAGGATAGGTGACACGTGGGCGTACCTTGGTGCGCCCACAATCACTCTCGCGGCTGAATTCTGAACCAACTGCAGCCTCCGAATGCTCTTCAAGGGTAGCCCCATGTAGAGCGCATTACAGTAATCCAGTCTTGAGGTGACAAGGGCATGAGTGACTGTGAGTAAAGCCTCTCGGTCCAGATAAGGCCGCAACTGGTGCACCAGGCGAACCTGGGCAAAGGTCCCCCTGGCCACAGCCGATAGAAGTTGTTCCAAATTTAGCTGTGAGTCCAGGAGGACACCCAAGTTGCGTGCCTGCACTGAGGGAGGTAAATTTGCCTCCCCCAGGACTAATGATGGAGCATCCAGTTGACCTTTGGGAGGCAAGACCCAGAGCCACTCGGTCTTGTCAGGGTTGAGTCTAAGCCTGTTCACCCCCATCCAGACCCTCACATCTTCCAGGCACCGGCACATCACGTCAACTGCTTCACTGAAAGGACACGGGGTGGAGATATATAATTGGGTATCATCCGCGTACTGATGATACCTCACCCCGTGTCACCGAATGATCTCACCCAGCGGTTTCATGTAAATGTTAAAAAGGAGGGGGGACAGGACCGAGCCCTGAGGGCGCACTTACAATTTCTTCACTTCCCTTGCAACCAGTTACAGATATCAACTTAGAGCTGTATTGTTGTCAGTGTCTTGTGCTTGTGTGTAGAATATTTGTGGGATTGAATGGGGCAAAACAAGCCCAGGGATTCCTGGTACTGTGTACTTTCCATGTTTAGCCATAAAGGGACTGAACCTCCCCATTCAAGACAGTTATGCAACCTGGAGGTTGTCTTGGACTCAAAGTTCCTATTCAAGGTGTAAGTGACATCTGTGGCCAAGAGGGGCTTTGTACATCTCCATCTAGTGTGACAGTTTTACCCGTTCCTACATTGTGAGGCCCTTCAGATGGTGATTAATACTCTAGTCACCTTACATTTGGACTATTGCATTACTCTCTATATAGGGCACATATAATTGGTTCACTTCTCTTACAAGCAGGTTTCTTCTCATTAACATCAAACTCATTTGGCAACAGAAAGTATGAGAAAGTAATAGTAAACTTGTAAGTAATGCACATTCCTAGCTGGCATGAAAAAAGCTAATAGGGAATGATCTCACGCTCTTTTAACAACTATTACTTACTCCTTTTCTTTTTTTTCTTTTTAAATGGAAGGGGGGTAAACAGAAAAAGGGAGCAGAGAACATGAGAAAGGGAAGGTATTTCTTCAAACATTTACCAGTGAACTAGGTGCCACTCTCTTAGTCTCTTCTACTTTTAAAACACCTTAGCTATAGCAATAGCTGAGTGCCTAGATTATCCAACTTGCTCCAAATAGTCATACGATCAATAAATATTCCATTTTAATTATTAAATTATCTTCATATCTGTTTTAGTCTGTTCGATACTCATCAGCAACCACAGTCAGCTATACAGCAAATCAATCAATAAAACAAGCACTCTATAGGCCCCAAACTTTCCAATGTATTCTGCAAAGAAAAGAAAACTGTGCAAATCCAGCCTTCACACATAGCTTTCCTTTTCTGCAAAATTATTTCCTGAACTATTTCCTGATCTTTTTTTTTTTTGAATGATTTCTTTGAATTGACCTGCAAACTTTCTTCCCTGAAGGAACGTTCAAAGAAATCATTCAGGAAATCGTTCGACATTTGGCACAGCACTACTATGCTTATTTAAGTTTAACAGGTAAAATAAACATTCAAAAATAATTATCAGAAGAATGAATTATTACATGTATTTCCACAGTCACAATATATAGATGATAGAGATAGAGATACATGACAGAGGTAAATAGACAGACAGACAGACAGACAGATAGATAGATGTACTAGATCTTGGACTAGAAATAAATAAATTGATTTGGTATCACTGTATACGTATAAAGAAACATCATTTATTTGATGTCACCAACTTTTTTCTTTCAGTTTTATGCCTGGTTGTATTTTTTTATCTTTTTTATTACACACACATATACACACTGCCAAGAGTTATTCTGAGTAATATAATGATGGATGTACAAAAAATATATGTCCAAAATATATACCCATCCATCTTCAACAGGTATCTTTGGGCGACACTCGTATAAACCCAAAGTTTTTTGTAAACAAAAATAATCAAAATAATCAAATGCAAGAAAAGACATTACAATTCCATAAAAGCAAGCATGAATATATACAGTAGATAGTCCTCGACTTACAACCATTTGTTTAGCTACCTTCGAAATTACAGTGGAACTGAAAATAAATGGCTTATGGCTGATTCTAGCACGATTATAGCAGCATCTTCACCGTCACGTGATCAAAGTTCAGGCAGTTGGCAACCGGTTTGCGTTTATGATGGATGCAGCATCCCAGGCCACATGACTGCTATTTGCAACCTTCTCAGTTGGCTTCCAGCCAGCAAAGTCAATAGGAAAGCTGGATTCGCTTAAATGGATGGTTCACATAACTGCAGTGATTTGTTTAACAACCTTGGCAAAAAAGGTCTTTAAACTGAGCACGACTCGCTTAACAACCACTTTGCTTAGCAACAGAAAGTCTGGTCCCTTACGTCCTATTGTGGACATAAGTCCAGGAATACTTGTGCTGCCTATTTTGCCAAATACCTCTTTGAGTTATTTGTACAAATAATAAAGGTGGGATAAAAAAAACCCAAACAAAATAAATAATAAATACGTCTCCCGGACTAGCAGCTTATATCACCATTTCTTCTGGCACAAGGATAAAGCATTAAGTGAGTATGTACATCATGCCAAACTATGGTACCCAGAACTGACTTCCTACCAACATGGAAGGTTTTGCCACGTGATTAAATCATGCTCACATATTGGAGGATTGATTGACGTTTCATTATTTTCAATATCCTGTAACTTTTTCACTTCATCAAAGCAAATGGCTCTAAAAATCAGAAGGAAAACCAAGAAGGGGATTTCTTATTCTTATCTTTCCAAGGTTTGTAGGGAATATATACAACATCCAGAACAATATGGGTCATCTGGATTTAATTTACTGTTCAAGCTAGTCAAAATCTGAACTTAAGCAATTAATAGAGCAGAGCTCAGCACTTAAAGAGGGATGTGTCTAATAAACATGGTAAAGCCATGTGTACTGAGAAGTGGGCAGGGTAACTAAGAAGAATTACAGTTCCATGAAAAAAGAATTTTCTTCCCTTTGGAACTACTGAGGTTTTGCATTCTTTTGCTGATGAACTTCTTAAGGATTGTACTGTACTGGGATATATATAAAAAAATTCTGAGGAAACAAATAAATATGAAAGTGTGGTGCTTGTTACATTGACTTCATACAATATTCTTAAAAATAGGGGAAATTTCAGAGAAACCCAAAGGGGGCAAATAGTTTTTTTTTTCATAGATTGGTAGCCTCATTTACAGGCTATTTACAGTAGCATCAGGGAAAATCCATCTCCATTTGCAGACCTCCAGTCTGGTAAATCCCACTTGGAGATTCAGTGGTTTGTGGTGGGCGCTGAGAATGTGTTAAAGCTACTGTTTGTGGACTACTCGTGAAATAGTTTCCTACTTGAGATACCAGAGGTGCTCTTAATTTTAGTATTGAATAAGGCTGTGCATTGATTCAAAAGGAAGTGTTTTGGAACTGGTGTGAGTGCATCTCCATCCTGCTACTTATTTATACTGAAAGATAGACATGGCTGCTTTAATAAAGAACAGAGATATGCTGCTGTAGGTATTAAATTCAGGAACTGCAAATACCGCTCCCCATGCTTGTCAGCCACTAATCAGGTATTTCAGTATCAAATTATAAGTAACCTAATTAATCTATAATCAGTATATATTTTTTAAAAATCAGTTTATAGTTGATGTCTTAATAAATTAGTATTGTTAATATGTTATTAACCTTGCTCTGATCATGATCAAAATCTAGCTGCCATCTGATACAGAGAGGTGGCTGTTGGTTGAAATTATTTGTTCCAAAATCATTTTTCCATGCCCTAAGCAAAATTGCAACACACCAGTATCAATTACCACTTACATAATTCCCCAATCAACCTTTTTCTTGCAAAAAACATGTGTTTCCTAGAAGCAAACAGTGTCAGTACCTATTTATTTCCAATACAACAGAAATAAGATGTGAAGAACTTGGGATTTCAAGATGACTCTATGAAAACTGAACAGAAAGGAATCAAATTTGCTATGATGGGGAAGAAAGTTTGAGTTCTGTGGAAAAAGCATTCCACAAAAAAATCCCCCCCCCCACTAGTTGGTGACTTCTCCAATCTAAGCCCCTCTCCTCATCCTTCATGGCTATATGATGTAAAACAGGAATGTTCAACTTGGAAACTTTAAGACCTATGGACTTCAGCTCGCAGAATTCTGCTACAGCCATGATGGCTAGGAATTCTGGGAGTTGAAGTCCACAAATCTTAAAGTTGCCGCTATTGAACATTACTGATATAGAGCAAAGCAGAAATAGATTTCTGTATATTTCCAAGTATACGGATTCAGCATAAGAAGAAAACAGAAATACATAGAAACGCATATTACTTTTTACACAAAAGAAAAAAGCCACCCCCCAATGGCCACTGCTGCTAAATAAGCTGGGAAGAATTCAAGAAGCCATACATAGACTTCTCCTGTTTTTAAGCTTCAGTATCAGATGGGCAGCCATGTAAACTGGTCACATAAATAAAAAATATTTATCTATAACTTAGATAGTGAACCCACCCTCTTAATGGTCCATGTTACCCCAAAAAACTAATATGCCTTTAAAATTAATATGAAAAGCACAATAAAAGGCTATTTCCATGCCTATCTTCAACATATACAAATCTAATAGAAACATATCAAATTGCTCTCCACAGTGGAAAAACTGAAAAAGAGATATAAAATTTGCACTCCTGCTCTGCAACTCGCAGAATTGTTGCGGAGCCCACTGTAGTCTGATACTCCCACTATATCTTAATCATCTAATTATGTTTATGAGCCAAGATGGAGGAGAGAGAAGGTCTATAATTATGCTATTTGACCTGCTTAATCATATGGTCCCTCAGTGAATCTGCATGTGAGGAGGAATAACAAGGAGGTGAAGGGAAGGGGGGCCTAGAAAGGAAGCTAAGTAGCAGTAGCAAAAGAGACTACAGTTTATCATCCAACACTGCCTGTCATCTGTAGAGAACAAACAAAAGCCTAATTAGAAGCAGAAGATAAACAATCTGGCTCCTGAACTTGAGAGCAGGCACAAGCAAACATTGAAAGTTCAAAACCATTCAGTGGGAATTTAAGTAATAAGTTGTTAGGTTTGTTCTGCAGAACTGTGAAACAATCTCTGGAGTTTGTCTTATAGCTCTGAGAACAAAAAAAAAATGCTGGATACTTAATAAACTATTGTACATTCCTTTCCTGTGCCAGATTTTCACTGTACCAAATATCTTTCTACATTGTTGAACCTCCTTAATATGAAGTGGAAATAGGCTTCTTCTTTCCCTCATTCAGTGATGCCAGTAAATCAAGCTTTCTTTAAGGCTTCACCCTTCACTGAAAGTCTGAGAAACTTCACAGTAAATAACAGAGTCTTCCCAGCTGCCTGAAAAGGCAAGGCTGGGTTACAAAAAAGCCCTATCAATAATAGGATGAAGATATTGATGTTTCCATAATTCCTTCTTCTCTTCTGGCATTCCCATCACATGTCAACTGAGACAGTTGGCTGTTACCTTAGTTTCGGGGTGCGTATTATGGAACTAAAATTTTCTTGCCAAGTAAGCAACAAGCAGATCTTCTCCAAGAACAAAACAGAAGATAATCACTGTTCCTGGTTGCAGCAGTAATGAAATAGGTATCAGAATAATAAAATTGCACAGAGTGCTGGCTTGCATTGCCCACGTGATTACAGTGCCATTTTGACCAGAGCTTGACCATAGCTTATTAAACCTAACATAAGAGAGGTCCAAGAAGCTGTAAATCAGAGGTGTCCAACCTTGGCAACTTTTACAGCAGGGATTTTCAACCTTGGCAACTTTAAGATGGCTGGCTGGAGAAGTCCAGAAGTCTTAAAGTTGCCAAGGTTGAGAATCCCTGCTGTAAGCGGCCCATAGAGAGATATCCACATTCTTTAAAAGGAGCCATAATTATTAAGTTATAGCATGCATTTTGCATAAGTATATTCTCCAGCTGCAACATAACTGATTTGTAGAATTGCTCTTCATTTAGTAGAAAGTATATTTAAAATAAGTTGTTCAATTACATACATTAGCAGTTCAAAATATGCTGCAATGGAATATAAACGTTCTTGATGTGTTAAAAAAAAAACCAGACCAAACATAAAAGTGTTTCAAAAATCCAAGATGGCAATAATTGTTAGTGGCTTCCCACTTCTTATAAATATAAGTGGCTTATATTATCCCTTCTATGATCGGGGCCTTAACGAGGTGAAGGAGCTTGTGTGGGTAAATCAAACCATGGGCTCACCATCTGAGATTTATATGTCCAGAAGGGTTTCCCAAGAAAAACAGGCTGTGATTGATACCTCAGACTAGCACTGATCACATCTGTAAACCTGCATTGGTTCAGCCTGATGGCTTATGGTCTATTCCAGGGGTCTTCAAACTTGGCCCTTTTATGACTTGTGACTTCAACTCCCAGAATTCCTCAGCCAGGCATGCTGGCTGAGGAATTCTGGAAGTTGAAGTCCATAAGTCATAAAAGGGCCAAGTTTGAAGACCCCTGTGTATTCCTTTCACATGCCAAGGTACCCATATTGGTTGGAAACATGCGGAAGAGGCCTTTATCCTGCAGTGGATAGACGATGGCCAAATTAATGATGATATTATCCTTTGTGTGTATTTTATTTTTTTATTTTTACTGAAGTCAATATTTTGCAGTATTGCCTTTCTACGTTGAGGTTTCCATCATCACAAGGAATCTAAATCATAAGGTATGGTTTTAAGACTCTTTTTAAACTGATTAAAATCCATAGACTTCAAACAGCAGGACCATATAATGGAAATAGTTGCACACCCTTCCCATTTAGATTATTTCCAAGTCAAAGAAATTGCTCTCTTGGGTGAGATGATGATGTACCCTCCGCATTAGTCATGATCATTTGTGGTTATCTTGTAATGTAGTCTATAATACACTGGGGACACAGCAAATGTGTACAGAAAGAAACCACAGTTCACATAGAAGTGAATACTCCATCATTAGCCATGATGAAGCTGACTAGATCATAGACGTAAGTTTCATTCTGCATTTTATAAACCCAGAGGCTTCACAGTAACACACAGTAACATCTTGCATTATCAGTTCATTACAAAATACATTTGCATCATAATGGCAGTTGTTCTCAAAAGAGTAAGTCCAAGCCAATGAGCATTTTTCTTCAAAAGCTACATTTTATCTCTGAAAAAGATTCAAAAACTAAGACTTGATAGAACTTCATAATGACTTTGCCATTAGAGCCCTGTTGTGAGATACCTAATATCAGGGCTTTTTTTCTCATAGAACGCCCAGAACGGAGTTCCGGCACCTTTTTTGGATGAAACCTTGTAGGGTAGGCAAGACGGGTTGTATGACGTGTGTGAGTTCCGGCACCTTTTTTTTTTTTTTTAGAAAAAAAGCACTGCCTGATTTTAGCATTTGAGGAAGGGAGGGAGGGAGGGAGATCTGTGTCTGCAAAAATTAGTGTACAAGATTCTCATTACTATTAAAATAGCATTTATTTTTATAGCTAAAAGCAGTAATCCATTGTTATTGAGTGTGGCAACATTCCTATTGTCCATAAGTGCCCATTTAAATTGAAGATAAAAGACAATCCATACCTATTAATTCCTTTGATATAGCAGTATATCATTATATACTGCTATATCATTCCAGATAAGATAACACTATATCATTCCAGACAAGTGGCTGTCCAGATTTCTTGCCAGTAATCTAGCTGCCACTGTCTCCACCAGCTTCCATTTCCAAAGGTAGCACCATGTACAACATGCTACCTTAGTCCAGTTAAGTGGCAATGAAGACATGAATGAAGACCATCAATGAAGACCATCACTAGGACGTAATGAGTTAATTTATATTTTTTTTAAAAAAAATCTGAATTTATGTAAAATTAAGTCATGAAAATATATTTTTAAAAATAGGAGTGGATGGATTTTATGTATGTCTGTATGATAAGTTTCCCCAAAACCTTTTTTGGGGAAGGCTAGCCAAATTCTGTTCTGTTGTTGATGGCTTTTACAATATAGTCTGCAATCTGAACTATATTCATATACATATTGTGTGTCATATGATATTGTATACTTATTGCAATTCATTGTTCAAGGTTTTGCATGTCCTCTATGCTTCCTCACTATTTTTCTTATAATTGCGTTCACTTTGTTAAGTATGTTTAGTCTCCGAAAATCTAATCTAATTAATCTAATCTTTATAAAGTGAATTCGTTCACTATTTACAGCATTTACATGTCACCAACTCCACCAGGACTGACAGTGGTTTACAAAAAAGCTAAATGTAAAATCCATGAAGCTGGATGAAATTTCTCACAGTAAATAAACAGAAGCATTTGAAACATACTGCAACTAGACACATTATTTTGCCAGGGTGTGTTTCCTTGAGAAGAAACATCATCCTGTTCTCCTGTAGGTACACACACTTGCAACAATCACTCTTTACATTTAAAATACATAACTGATTTTCTTCTTTCTTAAATTATAAGAAAACCACTTCCATTTAGGGATAGGCTCAAAATTTTAACAAGACAGGATAATGTAGCAGTTGTGATATGAAACTACATGTAGCTGATGTTAATTAATTCCCTTTGGTGAGTAAAGCACTACAGATACATGGTGTCTATGGTTATAAATATTATGTCTGAAAGACAAAGTAACGTAATGTAACTATGCTAAAAATACAACAACAAAAAAGAGTAGTTTTAAGACTTTAGAGGGGAGCGTTGATTATAATATTACCAGATTTCTCACACCTCACACCAGATTTCAACCATTAGTTGACACCACCTGGGTTGTTCTCAGTAGTAGTTGCTGATGGACCAATAATGAATGATACCCCCAAATTCTGCTTCTCTTTCAGATTAAGATTAATGGCAATTCGGGAAAAGGCATTATTTATTTATTTACCAAACTCATATGCTGCCCATCTCGCCGAAGTGACTCTAGGCGGCTTAAAATTATCCACACAGGTGGGATGAAAGGGGTCTACAACAACTCACCAGAGCCAATTTGCCCTGGGCCAACTTGCCATGGGAGAAGTCCCCATGGCCAACTTGCTGTGGGACAACTCGCCACGGGACAAGAATTACAGTAATATATATATTACAGTAATATATATATTCATATGTGTGTGTGTGTGTGCTGAGAAAAATAGTCAAACACCGGGATAAATATAAAAACAACTGTTTAATAAACTAACAACTGTTTGATAAACTTAGCTTTCATTGGCTAACTGCCAACATTGTCAGAGTGGAATGCCGGAGGTCCAAAAGCCTGCTTATAAGACCAGCAGTTTGTGTGCTCTGCTCGTAGAATGCATTACCGGTCTACCCGCCCCAATTGATCATATTGCTTCTAATTGTCTCAATCTGCCTGTATACTTGTAAGCTCAGGGATCATCGCCTCTCTTGTTGTCACTCTCTTTTCCTGCTTTGGACATATCTGGGTACACGTTGCTATAGGATGGTCCCCCAGTGCCTCCTGTCCTGTGGCCATCCCCCCTTTGTTGTGAGAGGTGATGATCCCTGAGCTTACAAGTATAAAGACGGATGTGAGACTATTAGAAGCAATACAGTCAACTGGGGCAGGTAGATTGGTAATCCATTCTATGAGCAGAGCGCACAAACTGCTGGTCTTATAAGCAGGCTTTCGAACCTCCAGCATTCCACTCTGATGATGTAGGCAGTTAGTCACCGAAAGCTAAGTTTATCAAACAGTTGTTAGTTTATTAAACAGTTGTTTTTATATTTATCCCAGTGTTCAACTACTTTTCTCAACATGAATATACCTGGGATTAGCATTTTTAGTATAATTAGAGACAATATATATTCCCTCCCTGATACAGCTGACAAAGTGAGAAAGAGCCTGTGGCCTAGAGGTTAATACAGCTACCTAACATGCACACAGCCTAGGTTCATATCTATGGCTGTAGAGAGTTAAGAAGCTCGAAATAGCTATTCCAGTTCTCCCTTTATTCTTTGTTAGCAATCTAAAAAAATGTGTGTGTGTGTGTGTGTGTGTGTGTGTAGGAGCACGAAGCCAAAAAGACCAGCCTGAAGATGACAAATGAGACTTTGTCGAAACGTCGCCAAGACACTTCCAATTTGACCCGGCAGAGAACCCGAATAACCAAAGACCTACATACAAACATGCGCGAAAATCTCAGAGAATATATATATATATATGTTTTCTGAGGTTTTCGCGGGTATTTGTATGTAGGTCTTTGGTTGTTCGGGTTTTCTCCCGCGTAAAATTGGAAGTGTCTTGGCGACGTTTCGACAAAGTCTCATTTGTCATCTTCAGGCTGGTGTTTTCGGCTTCGTGCTCCTACACACACACACACACACAAACATTTTTTTAGATTGCTAACAAAGAATAAAGGGAGAACTGGAATAGCTATTTCAAGCTTCTTAACTCTCTACAGCCAGACATACCCTTCTGAGATATGAACCTAGGCTGTGTGCATGTTAGGTAGCTGTATTAACCTCTAGGCCACAGGCTCTTTCTCACTTTGTCAGCTGTATCAGGGAGGGAATATATATTGTCTCTAATTATACTAAAAATGCTAATACATATATGTATGTATGTATGTATGTATGTATGTATGTATGTATGTATATATGAATTGAACCATTAAAGAAAGGATGCCAAAGAAGGACAAAATGAAATATAAATTACAAAAATTAAAATATTTTTAAAATTATTTTAAATGATTAAATTGAATTGTTGGATTGTCTTGCAGCAAGTTAGCCTGGGGCAGGGGTCTTCAAACTTGGCCCTTTTATGACTTAGGGACTTCAACTCCCAGAATTCCTTAGCCAGCATGCCTGGCTGAGGAATTCTGGGAGTTGAAATCATAAGTCATAAAAAGGCCAAGTTTGAAGACCCCTGGCCTGGGGCAAGTTGGCCTTGGTAAATTGGCCATGGCGAGTTGGCTGCAGCAAGTTGTCCCATTCCAGGATGAAAGATGTTTTTTTAAGGAAGGAGGGATGAACCATGGCATCATTAAAAGGTCCTGGAAATGTCTCCTCCATAATTTTTTACTGCTTGAACCCACCTAGTTGTCACATTCCTGAAGGCTTTCACCAATCAGGAAAGGCAGGAATCTAAATGACAGGTGGTTGCACTGACAGCATCAGAGACACTGTCCACTTTATCCAGTCCAACAGGATCAAACTGTTCTCAGATAGCCAGGTAAGACCTTTTCTTGCACCACACTTGGATCCTAACTGGGAATGTATTCAAACAACTTTATCCATCAGATGTTCAACAAATTGCTCTGCATAGCCCTAAAGATGATCACCTTCCTTATTTATTCTTTCTTAAGTCAGATTAAGATTACCCTTACATACTTTTCCTGTGCAATATTTTCCAACAATAATGTCAGAGTTTGCTGCTTTATTTCTCCTCCCTAACCTCCTTTAGGCATCAAAGGAATGCATCTATTTTCATTGTACATGAATAAAGATCAATATAGGTAGGTAGATCTTTCACCCAAGCACTATGTCATTTTCTCACAACCCAGTAAAGATGCACCACTTCACCAACGCATAGTGTCCAAGGTGGTAGCTAGGGTGATGAATAACAATGTTGCCTGGATTTTGTTCTGACGGTAGAGTCTAACGAACAGATAATGATAGGGCAATCTTTTGCATGCCTTCTGGCACCTACAGGATGGATCTATACACTATCTGGTTCTGTGGGGAGGGGAAAATCGATATAAATGTGAATAGCTGCCTTAGAAAAATGGTCAATACCTTATTGATGGAGAGGATGATGCTTGCAATCTTGCAAGAGGCTGTAGTGTGTCCTTCTTAAAAAGGCCTTTTCTAGATTCCACTGACCTCTGGGGAAGGTGGTGGGGAAGGATCTACAGATCACCCTGGAAGAAGTGGGTTATCTAGCTCAGATTCAAAGGATCAAAAATCTGGTGGTACCATTTCTAATTAAGTTCTATCAAAAGGCATAAGATGCAGTTCATTTGATTTGTTGCATGGAATAGTGAGGTTGCTATAGGGTTTAGGGTGGGTGAGAGGCAGAAAATGAGAGGGCAAAAGGGAGGAGCAGATGCAGGTTGTAGGTGGGGCAGCCTATTTGCTTGATTGATGGCCAAAATGAGGAAAGTGCTGTTTGTAAAAGGAGTTTCACATTGTTTTGAGCATATGACCATGTATAAACACAATCTGCCTTATTTTAATGTTGTTGACTGTGTATTTTAATATATGCTTCTACTACCAGTGTCTTATTTTGAATGTAAGCTGCTATGAGTCCAACTAGACATAGCAGCATAAAAACCTAAAGTCATAAACATGGCTTCAGCCATTAAAATGAAAATGTTTATAAGGATTTCAGATAATCATAAAAAAAAAGATTGGTCTCAAATCATTGCTGTTACAATCAGCACAGTAATAGCGTAGGTTACAAACTGCAAAGGGTTGGGTTACTTCCCTGTTTTTACTACTTCTCTAGCAAATATGTTGGTGAAAGGAGGAGGAAACCTGAGTAACTCAATGCAGTGAGTATAACACAGATTGTTAATTTTACATACAGTGAAATCACAGCAGTCTTTGATTGAGAGGAGCCAAAATAAACGTGAAATCTTGGCCTTTTTCAAAAGGATAGACCACATCCTTCATTGGGTCGCCAAATGGTTCCAAGATTTCATCACAAAATGCTATCAAAGGATGCCTTTCTTGAGGTATACAGTGGCTGAAAGGTGAGGCAACAGGATATGCTGCTGATACATGTTGCCGTTTTGTGTTGATTCTTTGTGTGTTGTACAATCACCCCAAATTTAGCAGACATGAGGAAAACGTGGATCAGGATGTCAAAGGGTATCTGTGATTAATCTGGACTTGCCTGTATTATGAATAGCCTCCCAATGAATAGCCTCTGCCAACATTTATAAACATATAAATAATATTTTGAAATAATATAAAGACAAATTAAGGTTCAAAGTGAGCCCTATCTGAATGTCAGTTTTAATGATAAAAACAAAGCCTTGCACTGGGAGATAGAAACCAGACCTTCTAAGAGACTTCACAAATGTCTGAAGCCTTGATGTCTAAAGGGAACTGTATTCTTACTCTCTCATGTTTTTTTTCCTTTGATCATCTACTCTATTACTATTTCTGGCAATATTTTTTTTTAAAGTAGGAAAAGTGAACATTAACTTTTTTTGAAGCTGTTTATAGCACTTAATCCCAATTTGCTGCATTGAAAAGGGACCTTGGCAGTTCTTTAACAATAGGTTGACTTTCTGAGGTTGTAGACAAAACTGCATATTGTGCATTGCCCAGCAGGTTTCCACTAGATGTTGAACGTAACCCCAGTGAAAAACTAAAGGGAGAAGCAGAGTTGTACAACATCACTTCAACAACAGATTGACTTTCTAGGAAATTTACTACTGAACCAATATAGTTAACCAATCGAACTTCTTTTATTATTCATGCTTCTAAAGACTTTCCATATTTACAATCAACTATAATGTATCTATATGCTACAGGGGTGTCAAACCTGCCACATCACATGATGTGTCGTGATGTATCATGACTTTTTCCCCTTACTGGTGTTGGATGATGCAGCTTCTGCATGACGCATCCGGCCCAGCAGTTTGACACCCCTTATATATTATCAAAACTGCAATAGTGGTGAATATCTGTAACTCGGGTGTAGGATGAGGGTGAAGGTTCATTCTCCGAGCTTGTGGGTTGGTTTCTGAATGTTTCATTACTAGGCTAGGTAACATCTTCAGTAGATTTTAGGGGATGTCAATGTCAGTGTTCTGTTTATAAAGGCTTCAGGTGTGGGTGTGTCAAGTGAGGATGTTGTGATGGGTCTTGCAGTGGATCAGGTATGCGACATCAGTGAGAGGCTTGTGATGGGAAGGTTATATCAGATCAGGGGGAAACTCTCGTGTGTGTTGGTAACCTTAAATTGCATGAAATGACACATCCCAGGACAACAGTTCTTGAATCAACACCCCTCAAATGGGCTAACTAACAGAATGCATCCAAAATCTGGGGCTCATGTCTCTTATGGACAAGGTTTGGCCCACTTCAGTGCTGCTGTACCACCACACTGCCTCAGTCATCCATAGTCATTTGATCATCATTTCCAGTGCTCCCTGCCACCTTCCTACCAGGAAATTCAATGGGGAAGCTGGCAGAAAGTCAGAAGTCTGCTCCCCCTGCTTTTTTGCCCACCTGTGACCATTCTGTTTCTCTGTTTGGGCAAGGAAATATTTCTGAAACAATGAACCAACGGGCACAAGTGGCCTAGTTACATTCTATAATACTATACAGTAATTTTTTGAAGGACTAAAATAAATAGATATTCTTCCTCTTCACCCATTTTGAAATGGTCAGACTTGTGCTTTTAAGTCTAAACAACAGAGAAAAGTATGACATCTGTGTGGAAGGTATTCTGAGAAATGACTGAAAGACTCGCAATCTTTTCTTTTACAAATCTGTACTATTTTGTACATTTAAAAAACCTCTAGTTTCCTTCTTTGGTTTATTTTGTAGAACACAAAATAAAAGTGATTGGGTGTTACTGGCTGACTCTGTGAATACCTTCCTATAATCACATGCACACGCTTGCTTTTTCTGGGCCACAATATTTATATGACCCCTGTTTGCTATATATTATTTTGATTACTTTTTTCTGCTCTGTATGTTCAGAGATGTCCATGGGTGTATTATTGCTTGGATCTTTCTGACCCCCAAGTCCCTCTGATTGATATACTTGACCTTGATTCAATTTGCCTTTCATGAGCAATGGGTTCCTGCTTTTAAAATAAGTCCACTGGTTGTTTTTATGTGCTATGTGCTATGAAGATCCATCAAACTTTCTGTAAAGTGACTTTTCTGCCTCAAAGTGAATTTCTGTTTCATAATACAGTTTTAATCATGGAGAACCGGTATCTTTAACAAATCATGGAGGGATAGGGTGGATTCTGTTCAATATTCCAGCAAGTCAGAAAAGCCATTTGATATTACTGCAACTTTAACTGCCTGATATTTTTTCCCAAATGGGGAGTCTTGTTAGAACCCATGAACAATAACAAGCATAATAACCTCCACGTATGTGAGTGAATGTGTTTTATTTATTTTATTTTACTCAATTTCTATAGCCACTCATCTCAAACAAATGACTTTGGCCAGCAAACAACCATAAAATTAATTAAAAGCAAGTACAAACATTTTATGATTCTGCTTAATTTCACTCCAGTGAAATTGTGCTGATAGGGTCATAGAATTAATGGCTGCCAGCAGTCAGCAGCATCCAGAATGGGTACAATGGTGTTAGAGCACATAAAATGGAATTGTCTCTCTCCCACATAACAACAGTAGGAAGTGCCATCATCCAAAACACTTTGTTGGTAGAAGCAGCAGGCAATCTTTAATGCATTTATTATATTTCTCAATTTAGACTGCTTTTTTAAAAAAAAGCATATGTACTGGCCTTTTGACATTTATTTAAGAACAGGTCTAGTCATCCTCCAACTAACCAGTGAATATATAAGGACCCTGTATAATATCTGTCTGGTAGGTGGTAAATCTCAGGTCAGATATTATAAGGGCAGATGTACATGCAGAATAATTAGGTTGCTGGTTTTTCCTGCAGTCAAAGCCAAAATGTGCCAAGTGACTGAGTAGAGGGGGCCAGCGCACACCAGCCTCAACCACTCAACAGAAGCTTGCCATATGTGGGCCAATGACCATATTATCGCCAATTTTGTGAATGAAGCATCTTAGGTCATTTGTGCACCAAGAGTTGTGTTGGGACTAGAAAAATACCACATATTGGAACAGCAAGGGAAAATTTTAGGCTGCCACCCCAATTGACTGGGGATGAAAAAAAAAAGATTGTTTCATAAGAGCCTGCCCTTTAGAAACAACTAATGGGCATCACCATGCTTGCAGTTAGCAATTCTGTATATCAGGGGTCTTCAAACTTGGCCCTGTTATGACTTGTGGACTTCAACTCTCAGAATTCCTCAGCCAGGCATGCTGGCTGAGGAATTCTGGGAGCTGAAGTCCACAAGTCATAAAAGGGCCAGGTTTGAAGACCCCTGCTATAGATGCACCCTCTATTTAGACAAGGCAAGTACCAGTAGTTGGTGATTAATGGAAACAACCTCTGCTGGATTAAGAGAATGTCCAAAACTCTGCAGTCAATTCAAACGCTTCATACATTTACATCGTACTGGAGTGCACACCTTAATAAAAATACTCAGCATGTTTTACACTAAATGAATTTGGTTTTTGTTTTGTTTTGTTTTGTTTTACTAACAAATGTTACATTTTGAAGCTTAACTCTCAACAAATTCCCTTGATGGCTGGAGAACTCTGGGAGTTGAAGTCCACACATCTTAAAGCTGACACGGTTGGCAAAGACTGGTGTACATTCATCTTGCGACACAAACTATTTTCTAGTTACCAGTTTCACAACTCCAGCTGGGCTTTGTTTGGGCAGATATTGGATTTTTATGAGAGGAGAAAGCTATATATCAATTGTCACCAGAGGACACCATATACTATGTGGCATATTCATGACATCACCCACATGCAGTGCTTTAAAGAGAACTATTTGCCTATAAAACTGCCAACAAAATATGAACTCTGGAGCAGCAGACATCACTTGGAGCAATATTCCTCTCCTGGCAATCTCACAACTCTGTAAACTTTTGAGAACACAGATTACTTTTCATTAATAAAAAAAACCTTCCAGATTCAAACATGTATCCAAATGATCTGACCAACTCCTAGAGACAATCTGCCATCATTCAAATTAATAAATATAACATTGTATCAACTTCTTACACCCATTTCTGCATGTTTGCTATGCATGCATATATATATATATATATATATATATATATATATATATATATATATATATATATATATATCTTCTTTGGTTACTCGGGTTTTCTCCCGTGTAAAATTGGAAGTGTGTTGGCGACATTTCGACGAAGTCCCATTCGTCATCTTCAGGCTGGTGTTTTCAGCTTTGTGCTTCGAGGTTGGTTAGATCGTCCGTATCTCTAAACCTAGTTGATCTAACCAACCAAAAAGGGGAGGGGGAGGGAACCTTCCTAATCCAATAACCGGGGGAGGTAGAAGTGAGTAATGGCACACTCACAAGCAGTGGAAGCAAGAAAAGCAGTGGAGCCATCAATATGGAAACCATAATTA
The DNA here is from genome assembly GCF_016545835.1 of Crotalus tigris. NCBI lineage: Eukaryota > Metazoa > Chordata > Lepidosauria > Squamata > Viperidae > Crotalus > Crotalus tigris. The sequence continues at coordinate 2,341,319 of NW_024100081.1, forward strand.
GAACGCAGCCAAATCAATTAGGACCTATGACAAGAGCTAGGAGCCTGTGCAAAGGACGGCTCACCTATAAAGGTACTCTCCCATAGACCAGCATTAACCCTGACAATGTCAGAAGTCTCTGACGAAAGGTTGGTGATTGGTGATGGTATTAAACTTTTTCAGTTTATTATATTCCTGATGCTCACGTTTTTATTGCCCACCCCACCTTGCAACGCCAATCTGCCCGTGTCAACGGACAGCACAGAAGAGCTCTCAAAACGATATCGCGCAAGCAAGGAGCAAGGAGGAAACAAGGGGCGTGACAGTAATCAACTCGAACAACATCTGCGGAGACCATGACTGGGGAAAACACAAAGAAAACAAGAGACAGTGCGATGTGACGGGGCAACCAGAACAGAGTGGGAAAAGGGGAGGAGGGAGGAGTGCAGCTAAACAAAGTAGGGGTGACAGTAAAGCAAAAAAGGAGAGGGGGGATGTCTCATCAGACCCCGAATTTGGCAAAGAGAAAACACCCAATGACAGCTACACAAGTAAAAAACACAAGAAAGCAATCATTGCCAATAAGAAACCAGCAATTGAGAAACAGCCTATTGCATCAGGCCCATTGACAAGATCTAGGAGCCGAGTGCAGACTCTGATCAATCTATAAAAGAGGACTCTCCCACTGACCGGCATTTTGAGCCCTGATGATGTCAGCAGTTGCTGACGAAAGCTAGGCGTTTTATTAGTTATTAATTTTTATGGTGATTTTATTGGTATTGTATTAAATTTTACTAAAATTTACTAAAATTTTTAAATACTCCCTGGTGCTCATGTTTATTTGCTTGACTTTAAATATATATATATATATATATATATATATATATATATATATATATATATATATATATGTAGGTCTTTGGTTGTTCGGGTTTTCTCCCGCGTAAAATTGGAAGTGTCTTGGCGACGTTTCAACGAAGTCCCATTCGTCATCTTCAGGCTGGTGTTTTCAGCTTCGTGCTTCGAGGAGCAATGTGTGGTCTTAGCTGTTTCTTCCTTTTAACTGCCAGTGGGGGTAAAAGGAAGAAACAGCTAAGACCACACATTGCTGCTCAAAGCACGAAGCTGAAAACACCAGCCTGAAGATGACGAATGGGACTTTGTTGAAACGTCGCCAAGACACTTCCAATTTTACGCGGGAGAAAACCCGAACAACCAAAGACCTACATACAAATACCCGCGATATATATAATGTCCTCTTTATAACTGCAAGGAAAATACTTACATTTGAAATTTGGAGCCAAATTAGATCTTGTTGTGGGTGCTTTTGAACCATAGCTAAGTTTAATTAATACTAAATTCATTAGTGCTGAACTATTCTCATTGAGACAATAGTGAATAAGAAGGGAAGTTTAAACATTCCCTTCTCCAGTGTTTTCCTGATAACTCAATAGCAGGTTTGTAATTCACTTCAATGAGTGGGTTTTATTTTCTCCAGAGTTTGAACTTTTTTATTTACTTCTAAGTTTTACTAATCACCCTGGAGCTAAATATCTGCGTGACATTTAACAAACCATAACTAAAATTCATGTAAATCAAATTAAAAACAGGGGGGAAATGGTTTAATTGCTGCACTGGAGACAGTTTTTGCTTGCCTGCAGCTGAGAAGGAACAGTTTTAACTCTTTTCATATGAGTTGCTTACACTAAATTGTCATTTTTCTTTCTGAAAACCCCAAAACCATGATTGTTATTGCTAATCAAAATATTACACAACAGCAGATTTAGTTGTCAGGTACTTCTGTGAAAATTTACTTACAGTTTTAAAATAGACTCAAAATAAGGGAGAACAGCATCCATCAGCCATGTTAGTATTGGAATTAGGTCTTTCCTCTTAACCTTGATTGTTCATTAATTTTATGTGCGTGGGTATTGTTCCCATTTGATCTCAGCATTTCCAACCTAAGAATCTCCAAATGGCTTCTTGCTTAGGCCAAATTTTCCCTAACGTCTAACACAGTCAAGCAAAACAGACACTAGATGGAATACAAAATACCATCATTCAAATTGTTGGCTTTGCTGGATAAATTATTAATGTCACTTTTTCCTTCTGCAGGTAGCTGATATATGATAATTGGTAGGAGGAACTTGATAAATCCACTAAGCTGAAAGCAGGCCTGTTGCAACCATCTCCATAAACCCTTTCCCCTATTCCAGGGGTAGGCAACCTTGGCTCTTTTATGACTCGTGGACTTCAACTCCCAGAATTCCTGAGCCAGCATGGCTGGCTCAGGAATTCTGGGAGTTGAAGTCCATGAGTCATAAAAGAGCCAAGGTTGCCTACCCCTGCCCTATGCCTTCAAAGCACTGTGTAACTGAATTTGTGCAAAATCTTTCAGCATGATCTACCTTACATCATTGTCATTCATCATTCTAGCCATTGTCTATCTACTGTGGGATGAAAGCCTCTTCTGTATGTTTCCAACAATACTGTCCTGAGCTTTCTTTTGCCAGTTTGGGCCCACAGTATTTGCTGATGTCATTGATCCATCTTATTTTCGGTCTCTTTCATGGATGCTTTTTATCAAGTGAGATCCATTCTATGACTGCCTTGGTCCACCTGCCGTCAGTTCTTCTTGCTATGTGACCAGCCCCTTTCCTTTTCAATTCTTTCACTTTTTTGATGGCATCATATATTTTATTTATATACCTACCTTATATACTTGCAAATAAGCCCATCTGCAGGTAAGCTGGCTCACATTTTTCATGACATTTTTGAAAATTTGAGGGCCTGCTTATCCATGGATGGGCTTGGTCCACAGGTATATACAGGAAATACAAGTACTTTAAAAAAATATTACAATAATGTATATACTCACAAATAAGCTGAACTCAATTTTTTCAGTATATTTTGGCGCCTAAAATTCTCTGCTTATCTGGTATATACAGTAAACTATCAGCTGCTATTGAACTTTAAGTTAATGTAGGATAGTCTGAAAATAAATGGGTTGGTAATTTGTTTCTACTTTCTCATACCCTCATTTCCTTAAATTTATTTATTGAGGAAGGTGAGCCAGCCATAAACTTGGATAAAGTATTTATAACTGCAGTTCCCCTTCCAAATCAAGAGACCCATGGAAGCAAATTACCAAGTACCATAGAACATCATGCTAAATAATTCTCTTTCTCCCCTTCTTCATTTTCCCTGGCCTTTTTACTACCCACTCTGTGCATTTTCCTAGCAATTAGAGAGGTAACCAGAAAAGCAGCTCAAAGAGCCAAAATTGTGGCCCCCAGTTGATCAAGACCACAGAAGACCGATAACATGGAATATTAAAAAAAAAAAACAAATCAAAATAGGAGGCATGCTTTGGGGGCTGAAAATTCCATAAGGCAAACAGATTTTGAATGAATCTGTGAATACCTGCAGATAGTTTTCTGATTGTAGACATCAGTCTTGTGCCAAAAAGCCCTTTGGCTAAGAGGTTTTAAATTATGATTCAAGTAAGGCTGAGAAGTTCACTGAAAGGTTATGTTTCTCCTGCCTCTTTTAAACTGAAATACTATATTTCTTCTCACAACATTAATCAGATAGCTGAAAATTAATTTATACTTCAAAAAAGACAGTGTGTTTATTTTTTTACTACCTTTTAATTGATTCCTGTTAGAGTGGTAATAGTAAGAAAGAAAAGCAAACGTAAAGCCCTGTAAAAAGAACAATGAGAGGGGTAACATAACAAAGGCAACTCAAGCATAAGAAGAGCCATGGAAGCAATAAAGGTTTGGAAAGATTTTTTTTTTTAAAAAAATCACCAGAGTTCATCTAAAACAGGGGTATCAAACTGCCGGCCCATGGGCCAGAAGCATCACGTGGAAGCTATAGCCACCCCAGCTCTGGCAAGGGGGAAAAAGTCACAATACGTCATAACACATCACACGACACAGTGAGTTTGACACCCCTGATCTAAAACATCCAAGCACACACACCTAATATCACTCAGATTCACCACAGCCAGTTCACTAGATATCGCTCTGAGGGTTTCAATAATAATAATAATAACAATAATAACAACAACAATAATAATAATAAAGTTGAAAGGGACCTTGGAGGTCTTCTAGTCCAACTCCCTGTTCAGGCAGGAAAACTTATACCATTTCAGACAAATGTTGTCCAGTTTCTTCTTAAAAACTTCCAGTGTTGGAGCATTCAGAAATTTGGAGGCAGGTTGTTCCACTGATTAATTGTTCTAACTGTCAGGAAATTTCTCCTTAGTTCTAGGTTGCATCTCTCTTTGATTAGTTTCCATCCATTGCATCTTGTCCTAGTCATTCTGTAAGACTACCCAACTTGAACACAATGAAGCAACTCTTGTAGATGGGAAGCTGGGAGAGCAGCAAATGGACTTGGACCTACAGTAATTCATTGCTCAGGCTAGTGTCCAAAGAGAATGCTTCTTTAAGGCTAAAGGTAGAACCATCCCTGGTACTGAGTCAGTTGATTTACTGGTGTGGTCTAAGGATATCTATTCTAGAATAGGCTGCTGTTGGGCAAATCTTGGAGGGGCCTTGGGTTTGAGGAAAGTTCAAATCAAGCGCTCCAGAAACTGCTTTGTGAAGCAAAGAGTCTTTCTTCATTTTGATTAGGGAATCAGCCCCATCATTTTGCCGTGCCTTTTGTAACACCTCCTCTGGGAGTTCTAGTAGCTGAAAGAAGATTGTGTGGCACAATCTTGGTTTAATTAAGCCAAATCACATAATCTATTTGTCTCAGCAAGAACTGTGATTCTCCGTAATACAGAGTGCCTCATCAGGGCAAATCTAAGCCATCTTACATAGGAGGCCATCTTATGCCTTCCTAATACTTTGGGTTCCTCTGGTGATGGTGAGTATATCTCAAAGCCAGCAAGTATGGAAGTTCTAGCCAGCAAAAACCCAACACATTCCAATATCTAGTGTACTTGTTGACATTCAATGGTATGCAGTATATCAGCACTTGTTTTCTGATCCCTTTAAAGGGAGTTATAGGTTTTGAAAACTACCAGTGAATAAGAAAAGCTACCAGCCAGAGGACAAGACTCAGACCATAGAGAGAAAAGGTACTTTCAAAGGATGTTTTAGCTATAGTTAGACACAGAGGCTTGCGTATTTTTTGCATTTCCATTGCAAGTTATAAACAAATGTGGAATTTCATGTGGAGGTGGCTAATGTTTTTACAAACATTACTTTGGCTGCACACATATAAGTTGGTGAGGCTTCGTGGGTGTCCTGTATGAATATAATTCTGCACATAAAATCCAAGAAATGCTTGAATAATTCTAAAATGAGTTGGCACAACCTGTCATGTTTCATTCTCTCATCACTTTGCCCTGCCCTATAAATTTTATTCTTGGGTTTTTTTCTGATTTCTATTCTCTATGAGTAACTCTAGCCTTTGAGAACTTTCGGGAAAGTAATTTTGGAACAAGAATAAGAAAATTCTTGTGTTTGTGTATAGTATATGATCCAAGTATATCAGAGATATGTTAGGTAGGCTTGCAAGTTTACCAAAGGTTTTTTTATTTATTTTTGGATATCTCAACCAAGTCAGATAAAAATGCTTACACTGCAATTTTCCACTTCAGATTTGGTTCAGAGCCTAAATCTGCTTCAAGTGAAAGGAAACGTATGAGAGATTTTTGATAAACAGCTGCAATGTCTTAAAATATCAACCATACTAGCCAAATAGCCCCAAAGACCGCATGATGGTATAGAATTCATTGGGTTCAAAGGAATGTTGCTGGGATGAAGAGCCAAAATTCATGTCTAAATTTATTCTTCCAATCATATGTTTTAAGCAATTGCACAAATTTCTAAACCTTTGTCTGTAATAATTCATTTCCAAGATATCACCTGGTTGTCAGATCTGGAGTGACTAAAGTCACTAATCAGTGTTTCACTTCGGGGTTGGCTACAGAAAAAGGGCTCAGTCTCCAAAGCTGTTCTGCATAGCGTCAGTGACGTGAACATCAGATCTCTAATTGCTGAAAGAGTGAAATGGAGCTCTTTCCAGTTGGCAGAGCTACTATGGATCTTGCAAAACTGCCAACTTGGGAGGGGTCTATTTCAAAGAACAGGAAGGAGAAAATATGCTGCTTGAAGTGCAGTCCTTCATCTATCCGCCACCCCACTTCTGAAGCCCTGCAGCTGAACTAACCAGAAAAGAAAACCATCCTGCAGCTCTACTTATAAATAAGAATTCTGCTGCTATTTATTTTTTTATTTTTTTTATTATTATTATTATTTTGCAGATACAAACTTAACCTTCAAGGAATATAAGGTTCTCCTTTCTTTAATGGTTGCTCAGAAGTGGGAAATTCACCCTATGTCATTTTTCTCAGCCCTGTATGACAAACTGTACCTGCCATTAAAGAGTCAGCCACCAATCTCTCAAAAGCCTAAGTCATCCTGCAAGCAGAGTAATTGATAAATTGGAAGGGAACACAAAAGAAGCTGGACCGATTCAAATATTGACTAATTCCTAACAATGGGGGACAGGTCTGCATAGTTTCTTTGTGTGCCAGTCGATGGGTATCAGCCTTAGCTGGACCAAGAAAACTTTTGGGACTTGTAGATGGCTAGCTAGGAATTGTGAGAATTCTAAAACTGCACATCTGGAGGAGACTAAGTTTCAGTAGGTAATAGATTGCATGAATAACAGATGGGTATATTAGGTAATTTGGCTGAGAACAGATGGACCTGGCTTAGCACTGGCAGGTTTCTATGATTTGACTCTGAAAAGCCTCAAGAATATATCACTATCTGCAAAAAAAATTAAGCTTTTCCAGGTGGGAGAAATTCTACTCGAGCTAGGCCTACACATACATTTTGCATGCACATACAAGACACACACTAAGGTATGTAAGATTTAACCTGCAAAAATGTGGCAACCATGAAACGATAAAATTCAGAAGATATCCTTTGCTGCTACCTAGGGACCATTTTAATTTTTGTAGCCAATGTCTAGTAGCATTCACGTGCTTATCAACCAATGTTTCCTTTTCTTGCTTTGGTTATCTAAGGGAATCAAATAACAGTGCATTATATTTCATTTTTTAAAGAAAGTAAATTTCATATTCTAACATTTTCATTTAACTTAAAGCTTTTAATGTCCAAAATTAAATATGTCCTTGGGGGGGGGGAGAGACTCTTGGCAAACATTATTAACCCTTATAGATTATTCACAGTGCTGAAAAGTCAGTTGTCAGTGTTCTAACAAACATAAGAAGCATTGAAATCATTTTCTTTGAGCCTCAGCTGACAGAGTCAAATAATCTATATATGCGCTCAACAGATCATAACTCAGCTAAATGGACATAGTTTTCATGAGGCCCGGAAGAAAACACTTCTCTGACTTTACTAGTGAAATTCCTGCCAAATTTCAAAGTCTTTTTGTAAGTGAGAAAGGTGCTGTGCCCTTCAAATGAAAGGTCCAAATCTCCCTTGGTAGTAATCCAAAGTACTTCACAGCATGCAATGTTCTTGTATGTTCCCCTTGTTGTAAACACACTTGCTTTCCTTAAAGCGTGTTTCTTAAGAGCCTTCGGCACTGTCTTCACTCAAAGGGCTAGTTGAAGTTCCATAGCGACATGCCACCAGCTTCACTTAGAAGCAAATCACTCTGAGAATCTGTCTCTGATAAGTGGGTGCAGATAGTCCTTGGCTTACAACAGTTCATTTAATGACTGCTCAAAGTTCCAACAGCACTGGAGGGAAAAGTGACTTATGATCGTTTTTCACCCTTACAACCATTGCCACATCCCCACGGTCATGTGGTCAGAATTTGGGCCCTTGGCAACTAATTCATAGTTATGATGGTGGCAGTGTCCCAGGGTCATGTGATCAACTTTTGTGACCTTCTGACAAGCAAAGTCAATGGGGAAGCCAGATTCACTTAATGTTACTAGCTTTAACAACTGCAGCGATTCACTTAACAACTGAGGCAAGAAAGGTCGTAAAATGGGGCACAATTCACTTAACAAATGTCTCACTTAGCAACATAAATTTCGGCTCAGTTGTGGTTGTAAGTCGAAGACTACCTGTATTGTGTAGTAGACGTAACTATTGTGTCACGGGAACCTCCAAACACAGCTATATAGACCCAGTCAATGAGCACCAAAGAGATCTAGCCTTGCTTGGACTTAACTAACTCAGCCCAGCCAATGAATGTTTTCCCCTCCACACACACACCCTGCCCTGCAAGTGACTCATCTGGGGTTAACACACTTATCCAACATCTAGAGCAGAGATGAAGTACAAGAAAGATGTGAAAATGGGGCCTGCCTAATGCTCTGTCTCTGTAGCTGTTTTGGTTTTCACTCCCTGAAACTATACAGGGAGGTGAAAAAAAAAAGGGCAGGAACGGGTGAGGGATTTCCTTTGCCCCCCCCCCCCATTCTATCTGCAACCACAGGAACAGGGAGGGGAAGAGGGCCTTCCAGCCTCCTTAGCAACAGCTGGGAGGACTAAGATCAGGATAACTGGCTGGCTGCCCCCGTCATCCCAAATCATGGCCCCCCCCCCAGCACATAAAAGTGAGCAAACTGAGTGAAGAAGGAGATTATTGGGTCAGATGTGTCATGGAAGTAGGAGCCGAGTATAATATAACTTTTCTCTCAGTTGTAACTTATGGGAGGAATAAAATATCTTCGCTTTTGAAAAAAAAATAAACAAATGAGAGGGAAATGACAGAATTTAATAACATAAATGCCATATGTAAGTTACTATCTCGCCATTTCTATGAGGAGTTATCATTTTAATGATCTCTGAACATGCTTTTGATATTCCTCTTCTTGGTCCATTGTCCATGGAGCAAATGCAGCTTCTGACCAATTTTAAGCTTTGTGGCAATGTTCAAAAAACAAAGGTGCAAATATTTTTTTTTTTTTGTCAGAAACAAAAGCCAAAGAATGCATTGGAAAGGTCTCTCATGTCCTAGTCACTTCCCAGTTGGACTACTGTCATGCACTCTATGGGGCTGCCCTTGAAGAGTAACCAGAAACTTTCTAGATGGACACATATTACACCTCTGCTCCATGAATTGCATTCGTACCAGTCAGAATTCAAGATCTGATTTTGATCTTTAATGCTCTACATGTCATGTTACTCAAGGGACTTCCTCTCTCTGATTACATCTGCCTATCCCACCGTATCCAGCAGAGAGAGCATGCTGCAAGTCCAATGAACTAGAGAACTTCACTTGGAGTTCTAGGCAGTGGGCCGTTTCTCACTTTATGGAAAACTAGGCAACTCAGGAGTTCTTGCAAATTATAGAATGGAACTAGACAACCTGTGACCCACTGAGTAATTTTTTCAGACATATTTCCTTACCTAAAGAGAGAAAGAGAATGAACATGGGTGAGCAAAAAAGCAGTGAGGGCAGCAGTGACTTCTGACTTCCTACTGGCTTCTCCATTGAACGTCCTGGTGGGAAGCTGACAATGAGCATTGGAAATCCTTCCTTCCTTCCTTCCTTCCTTCCTTCCTTCCTTCCTTCCTTCCTTCCTTCCTTCCTTCCTTCCCAACCTACCTCTTGCAATAGAATTCCTGCTGGCTTCTCCATTTACATTGCTTGTGGGAAGCTTGCAATTGGGGAAGCCAGCAAGAACTTGCAAGCCCAAGGCCAGTAAAAGGTTGCCCTTAAGTGGCTGCTGTCAGGTGGGGAGGGAGCAAGGGGGTATGCAAGGTACAGGTTATAAAGGGTGCATCGGTGTGCACAATAGATGCTGTGCAGGTCATGGAGGCGTGCAGGTGAGTGGCATGGATCAAGAAGGATGCATGGGCACACCTTCCCCTGAGACATTTTTTTGGGAAAAAAATAGTTTTAAAAATTCCAGGTTTTTACTGTATACCAGAGAATAACTTCACATTACGTGATATAATTTCATTATAAGGTAGCTAGGAAGCATATCCACACTTTAAAAGCTTAAGTGTGCATCTTCTGAGTGAACTCATGTACTTTCTGCACATAATGAAAGATTTATATGTGGTTCTCTAGTCTAATTCATTAGCAAGAATTACAAATCCAAAGCCTCCATCAGAAAACCAGGTATGATACTGAATAGTTAAGAGTTGACACGATGGCCCTCAATAAATAGGCCTGGAGGTTATTGGGGGTTAGACCAACACATCTGGAGGCACCAGAATGGGGAAATCTGTTTTAAAGTATGGTTCTCAGCATGATCCTATAGAAGCAGTCCAGAAAACTTTTTTTTCTAAAATTTTAAGAGATTCACTATCCATCAAACCCTTCCATAAAGAGATTATGAGAGACCAACCTTTTTTCCATAGTTGGCCCTGATATTTTTTAAAAAAATAAATATCCAATGTAGGGAAAAGAAGAAGCTGGAGAAAGATGTAGGGTTGAGAAGATTAGTTTAACCTGCTGTAATCTAAATCTGAGCAAGATGCTAATAACTTATTTTCCTTGATGCTAATAAATGTTCTCTCCTTCAAAATGTCATATCCTTTTCTCAACAAGATTAATTTCATGACTCTCTAAGTAAGGAAATATTAGAGGAGGCATCTAAAGTATTTTTTTTACAACAAATAGATGTTTAATCCTGACTAAACTGAAAGATACATGCAGTGTACAAGTGCCCAATGACCCTAGATAAATAAATGTGGACTATAAAAGCAAAATAAGAAAACCAACTCTATTTTAGCATAATGAACTTGGTCCAACCAACCAGCTGTTATTTTAATTTGATCTTGATTTGTATGTTTGACTGCTCCCTGTGCAAAGCCTTCAATGAACCATTTTATTCTCTTTTACCCTGGAATAAACGTGATCAGTTTGGTTATACACATCCAGATAAATATGTCTTAACTTCATTTGACCATATTTAAATTTCCCAGGATTTGCATCCTGGGATGAAGCACGTTTCAAACCATTAAGAAAGATTATTGCTGCTTTGCAACTTAACTGATTTACTACACTTTGAGGGGCAACCCTCATTTCTTTGGCCTTTTCCAATTCTGCCAAGGCTCTCTTGCTTGCTTTCTCAGGCTTGGCAGCTTTTTCAACATGTTGCAGATCTGTTATATTACTTTTGCTACAAAGAACGCTGAAGTGGGATGAGATTTACAGCTAAGTGCACACAAGAATACATCAATACAGCAGACATTTATGGGTAGAGAAAGGAATACCGCACACAACTCACAAAGATTCTTCTTTCCACATGTATTCCACCTGATACAAGTGGGGTGAGAAAGCAACCTATTGTAAATTGCTGAATAGGACTTTCTTCATTCGTTTCATGCAGAAGAAACCATACTGAATATATATATATATATATCGCTGGAATAAGTGCTTTCCTTTTAAATACATTTAATAAATATCAATTACAAAAGAGATCCAAATCTTGAGACCCAGACAATATACTATAGCAGGAATGGCGAAGCTGTAGAACTCCAGATGTTTCTGAATTACACTGAGCAGTCAGGCAGATTCTCCATCTATCAACTGCATAGAAGAGTGTATTAGCCAGTCATATACAATAACAATTCATGGTCTAGGGCAGAGTTCCCCAATCTTTTTGGCACCAGGGACTGGTTTCTTGGAAGACATTTTTTCCCCAGGAGAGGGAGGAGGAGTGTGCGATCTAGATCCCTCATGTGCACAGTTTCCAGTAGGATTTGCGATCCTATGAGAATCTAATGCTTGATGATCTGAGGTGGAGCTGAGGTAGTGATGCTAGCACTGGGGAGCGACTGCAAATACAGATGAAGCTTCGTTCACTCACTGTCCACTCATCTCCAGCTGTGCAGCCAGGTTCCTAACAGGCCACCGACAAGTCCATTGCCCAGGGTTGGAGAACCTGGTCTAGGATGCCCAATGCTGTCTATAGTTCTTTCAGAAAGCCTTTCCAATTGGTCCCCCACAGCTTTGGCTAAACCACCTATAAAAAATGGGAATTATGGTCCCAATGTATCTGGAGGGAATATGCTCTATCCTGAGGCTCACAAAGTAAATATAAGAGGATCAGAGGGAAAGATATATCAATATTTCAAGACTAGAACAAAACATGGAGTCACCAGCTGGGATTCACGTGCAATCAGGACCAACTTTACAATTAAGCATAATAAAACAATTGTTTTGTATGGCAGATTGGGATATCTAGTGCATTGAAGACAAGCCTTTACTCATTGATGCCTGATTCACTGTCCAGAGACAACCTTGATTGCAGATTCACAGATCTGGTATTTATTTATGAGATGATTATGACATCTACTTGGATAGACAACTCTCAAAAGCATTTCATTAAAAATGCCAATATAGTGTGGCTGGTCAAAGGTTAACTGGTCACTGAAGATGAGTTAACACCTAGAAGGGCTTCCTGGCAAGTAGGGAGCAGTGAACCGTCCTCCTGACTTAGAGAATAGATCTTTCTACCACTTCAGATGCTACGTTACCTTAGCCTACTCCAGTATAGAGTTCCATTTTAATGTTCTTGAAGAGCAAATGGGTTCTGCATAAAGCCAGAAGCTTTTTTGTATGCATGGCTGAGGAATTCTGGGAGTTGAAGTTCACAAGTCATAAAAGGGCCAAGTTTGAAGACCCCTGCTCTAAAGGCAGAGAGAATGAAGCCAGCGGTCTTTGGCTGACTTTCTCTAGCCAATTGAAGGATCCAGGTTGATCCTCCTTGGTCATTATGTTGATCATGAAGGACAAGAATAGAATCTCCTTTTTTTTGTGCTATGCAGTCTTGCTGATGGATGAGACAGCAATCACATGATAATATAATCATTGTTTAGGTCTGTAAAATACAAACAAGGTCATGTCTTTTTTCCCTTCTCTGTGGTGCTAGTGACAATGGAAGCTGTTCTTTTCTTTTGACTTTTAGATGGTATCAAAGGGAAGTAATAGGGAGCTGGAGAATCTCTCATCCCATTATAGTCTGATTCAAGATCATGTTTCTATTTAAGACTTAAAGCAAGGAGCTGCACACTGTCACTCAGTGACTGGAGATAAGGCAGCAGAAGAGCTGGAATTTATCAGCTAAGCATTCAAAATTTGCTTCAAGTTTATAATATGACATTCACTAAAGTAAAAGAGATAAGGCATTCCTTGTAGTTTTTCTAAGAGGAAAAAGGGAAGCAAGCAAGGCATAATTTTAACTTAATAGCAAGTGACAAAGAAAGCTGTTTCATTTGATACTGATTTTTTTTCCCAGTTTTATAAGACACAGCTTTGAGACTATTCTCCAACTATACTGCAGTTTTGGTAAGAAAAATGATTAAATGGGCTATTCAGTGTTATTATGGTTATAGACCAGTAATCTGCCAAGGAAGCCTCCAATTTCTCCCACAATTTAGCTCAGGATATGGAGTCGAATATGGTTTGAAGTCTATAAATCAACAAAGATGGAGGCTGTGTTGCGGGAGGAATATTTTTAAATTAGGTGCAGTATAAAGCATTGACTGAGGGTAGATCAGCCTTTTAGATAGCCAGCTTGGTCCTCTGCAAGCAATTCCCATCTTACACAGAGTTTGCTGATAGTTTTGAGAATCATCCTTTTATTTCTATTTTATATATAGTGACAGTGATCACAAACCCCTCAATCCTTGGTGATTTAGTCAAAGGTATCAATGTGGGTAAGGAATGAGACCAGAAGATATTGTTTTAACAGTCTCCAGAGTGATTAGGTTTCTCTCTGAAGGATTGGAACTTAGATATGTTGCAGCCACTGTATAAAGCAGGGGGGGGGAACTATGGCCTTTTTATGACCTGTGGACTTCAACTCCCGGAATTCCTGAGCCAGCTTAGCCATTAAGGGGCCATAGTTTCTCACCTGTGATATAAAGGGACACCTTTACATTTTTATATCATTCTACATCACTGAACACTGTAAGGTGAACCTGTAATATGTATTATGCCCTGTATAATATATACCTCATTTCAATTTTATTTTCATGTTTGGTTCACTCACACTACATAGATGTTCTGCACTAATTGTAACATCCTTCAGCACAATTAAATTAAACCATATGTTTTCCATGCAACTGGCAGTTTAACTCATCTCTTGATTTAAAGATGGGTAACAGCCAAGTCTCACAAATTGTTATACTCTTCTGCCATATGTTATCTTTGTTCATTTCTTTTCCTTGATTGCAATTCTTTATATTTAATGGGCCTTTTGGGCTAATTGCTTAACACCGTGATTAAGATACTATACTCTATCATCCCACTAATCTCTACTGATAAATTATATTTTAATGGGTAAATTCGAATTCATTCTGCAATCTTTAACCACTTAGCTAGACATTAAATCTAGAAAGTCCGTGAGAATTATTTCTGAATAAACACACTGCTATATATGTATTCTTTGTCTTTCACATTATTCTCCATCTGGGGTGGGGTGGGTATATGTGTCTGTGTTGAGATTTTGGTAGTAAACTCTTGTACTGTATTGTGCCATGACTTTACTGGATTTGAGTTAAAACAAATACCAATTTAGTTATTTTCTTATTCCCATTTTCTATAGAATCTTCACATTTGGTTTCCTTTCTTATCCCCATCCCCATCACTATTCATTAGCTATTTTTCAATTATCCATTAAAAACAGGATTTCTTGCCCAATCTCTGCAATTTCTATATTTCCATTGGCTTTAAAAGGGTTCTTCGTATCCTAGCTTTCTGATAAAACAATACATTTCTCCTTTTAACAACATGTAGAATTGAGGTTCCTTTTTATTTATTTAGACAGAGCTGATTCTTATTAAATGATCAGAGAAGACAACTTTCATTTTAGGATAATTGAGTGGAATAGATTCAAAAAAAGTTTCATTAAGTGGGACAATTATTTTTGTTGGCCTGCTTGAAAATTATGCATGCACTGCAGATATGTATCAGTGTTAAATTGGTCAAAGCAAGAAAGTTTACATCCTAAGTCATGGGAAAGAAATATTGGAGAAGCCAGTCATACATCCTAGAAGAAATAACAGCTGCTTAAAGATGCTCATAGATCATTTCTGCTGTGACCTATTATAGACCTTGCAGACAATCTACTTCCCTTATTCCACAGTGTAATCGTGTGTATCTTTTAACAATGATAATAATAATTTTTTTAAAAAAAATGTTTTTAAATGTTGCACATTTCTTCAATTTTTATAAAGCTCACTTTTCTGGTGAAATCGCTGTATCAGTTAAATAGTTTTCATGGTAATCCTATTTCTGGCCATGTTTATAGTCTCTTCCATCTTCTTACTTATTTTTGTATGTGCTTGGACTTATTTTTTAATAACTCCACAGTGCAGAAGAGATAGAGGTTCTATTCTCTTTCAACCCTGGAAGCTCATTGGGGGACTTTGGATAAACTGCTCAGAGCCAACCTCACAAGGTTGTTGTACAGAAAAATGGGAGTAGGAAACCATTCCATACTATACAGTATGATACTTTGAGCTCATATATGAAAAGTGGGACATCGGTCTAACAAACAAATAAATATCCACCAATAAATAAAATGAATACCAATAACCCCAGCAGCTACATCAAAAGAGGAAGTGAATACAATGTCATAAAACAATGTGCTGATTACATTTTAAAGCAGCTGCTCTATGCCTTCTGTATATGGTTCTTCTCATACCTTATTTATACACTGTCATGGCATCTGTATTTCTGTCATCCAGTTCCCATGTCCTCTTCTAGCCATAGTAAACCATTTGGGAAAGGAGTGGGGAGGAATTCATTATTTGAATTAAAATGCAAATGAAACATAGCCCTCCTTTGAAATTCAGCCTTCTCCAATTCGTTCTGAGTCGTTGTTAATTCCAATCTTAGCAAAAATAAGCAGAAATGCTGTTGTATAAATTTTTGTATTCATTTGTTTATTTGTTATAATTCAAGAAAGAAGGTAAAGGAACAAAACTGATACAAATAGATATTTCAAAGAGCATAGAGAATAAAGGAAGAAAAATGGTCCCAACTTCTGTGAGGGAACAGAGATCTCATCTTGGCAACAATCTTTTCAATTTGACATTGCCTTGGAAGTAAGCAAAATCAAGAAACTGGTATAACAGATGTTCTTTAGTGTTTGGCATAGAATAACAGAATCCTGAAAGCCTATCCAATTATCTTCCTACCCTTCCTTATCCTAAACAAAATCAAGATGGGATTATTTTGAGTTTCTTTAATATACTTTTCTCTTAGGAGTCTTTGGTGCTCTCTGAGCTTGGTGGTTTTCTTGCAGATGTTTCATTACCAAACTAGCTAACATCATCAGTGCTAGAAGGGAGTAGGATTTGCTCTTAGTGTACTAGTTTATAAAAATAAGAGCAAAGCCCACTACCTTCTAGCACTGATGATGTTAGCTAGTTTGGTAAAGAAACGTTTGCAAGTATACCACCTAGCTCAGAGTGCACCAAGGATCCCACAGTTCAGCTCTGAATGACAAATATTCTTTTTTATCTTTCTCTATCTCAGGAGTAATCTTTCCTAAAATTCCTTTTAATGATTCACCCATTCCCAAGGTAAGATTAAATTCTTTCACAATTTCTCTGGTCTTCTCTCCACATTTTAGATGAGGATCACAGCACAACTTGGTTTACTGGGCCGCAGGAACATTTGTGACTGGCACTGTGGAAATAAATTGGTCTGAAATCTTTGACTGGACATCTTCAGATGGCCTATGTATATGAAAACCTATGTGCATAGCTTTCCTTTGGAAGATATCACTGCCAAATATAATGCCAAATGATAAAACTCAACATTTAAGCCTATCGCAGGTACTCCTTTATGTTAGTAGTTCCAAAGCAAGGATTCCAGTTCTTTCTACCTTCAGTTTCACCCTTTTTCATATGGTAATAAATGTACTCTCCCTGCCCCCTCCTTACACAGAATCAGTCAAGAACTTATGGCCCAGTAAACCAAATTGTTTATATTCACTGACCATATATCACAGATAATAAAACTATAATCTTGACCTAGTACTATACTACTCTGGGGAATTTGTATACAAATTAAATTAAAACTCTTGTGTCTGTTTGATAGTTTGTAACCTTCAATTGAGCAAAACAGTGCGTCACAGAACAATAATTTTTCAATCAGACTAACTTACAGAATGCATCCAAAGTCAACAACCCTCCAATGGGGATGAAATTTGGCAAAGTTATAGCTATTTCAGTATCACCATGCTTCCCAATTATACTACACTTGGCCCAGAAACGTGTAAGTTGTGTACCGCAAGGGAACATGGGATGGTCATATCCTCCCCGTCTTTCCTCCCTCTCCCTGTCCCCTGCATTTAGTCAGTTGGTGATAAGGTCCAATGGGCAAGCCACCATTGGCTGCTTTGAAACTGAAATTGAAATTTGAAATCTCTTAATGACAGTGGCTATGAGGGAAGAATAAGGGAGCAACTTGGATGTCAATTGCCAAGGTAGGACTGATGAGGAGTGCTGAATGGGAAAGCTCTCTTCCCCCCTGGAAGGACACACCAAAATAGGTAACAGTCGTTGCAGTCCACAGTTCATGATTATATCTATAATACAATTCTGTATGTCATTCTGGGAAGTCAGAAATCTTTCATATCATTGCAGATAGGATTTTTGCTGCCTTTTTAAAAATGTGTTACTTCCCTTTATTTAATTCTTTATCCATGCTGCTTTGGTTGCTTTGAACTAGTTTAAACTAAGTTTCATTTTGTTGCTTTGTTGCTGTCAGAGTCTGCTTTACAATTATAAAAGTAATCTTTAAAAAAAAGAAAGGTAAAAAAACAATGACACTATTTATATTTCTTTAATTATACTTTTAGCACTGGGTGGAAGCAGTTGACCTTGAAAAGCAGGCTATAAATACCTAAATAAATGTTTCCTCCCTCTAGTGTGAAGCCAGTCATGATATGTGTTGTGTTGTTTTGATCCCTTTCACAGACCACAAAGAGTTAACTGACACCAATGCACATCAGTCTCCCAAAATAGAGGAATAAGACACATCTGCTTTTTATTTTGAGTCAGAATTTCTACACATTGTAGATTAAATGTCTGCATTCTTTCTAAACAGAAAGAAGCTCCCATGGGCTGGTTCAAACGATGCTTCCCTCTCCTCCCCACTTTTCCTGAGGAGCAGTCTTAACCTACTACAAGTACACATTTACATGGGGAAATGCAATGTGTGAACTGGTAGATGAAGTCAGTCTCAAAGCTCTTGCTTGTGAGACCAGTTTTGCTGCTCCTGCAGTCATAAAAAAAATCAAATCTATTCTAGCAGCAAATTCCTGATTCACACATTCTATTTCTCCAGACAAATACTAGCTGAAAAAAGCTTCCTCACTTCTCATGTTAAAAAACACAAACTATTGTTAGTGTTCTCCAATATGGACCCTGCAAATATGTTGAACTTAGATTCCCATCATTTTGATTTAATATGACATGAGATTTCTGCGAGATTAAACCAAATAAATTTGGAGGGCCCTAGATTAGGGAACGCTGATTTAGGCAATCACCACATCAACATGACATTTTTATGAATTCTTCTCAATCGATTCCCTGTTCCCTACTACCTGAGCTGCCTGCCATCTCTGTGCTTCATTTATTGACCCATTCAAAATTACAGGAGCACTGAAAAAATGACCTATGACCATTTTTTACACTTACAACCATTACGGTCATAGTCACATGATCAAAATTCAGACGCTTGGCAACTGACTCACATGTATGACGGTTGCAGGGTCTCCTGGGGTCATATGATCAACTTTTGTGACCTTCTAACAAGCAAAGTCAGTGGGGAAGCCAGATTAACTTAACAACCATGTTACTAACTTAACAACTGCAGTGATTTATTTAACAACTGTGGCAAGAAAGGTCGTAAAATGGAACAAAATTCACTTAACAAATGTCTCACTTAGCAACAGAGGTTTGGGGATCATTTGTGGTCATAAATTGAGGACTACCTCCTATTGTATCAACCAGGCTGTCTTCTGCTCTGCCTTCTTTTGCACCTGTGCAGTCAGGACTTTTCTTGCGCCCCACCCAGCTTCAAAAGAAGACAGAGCGGAAGAAAGTAGGGCCTCGTTGTGTGGATTTTTCAAAAACTTCTGAAAACCACTTGATGCAATGTTTATTTTCCATTCTTAGGGTATTTTGTTTAGGGTTTTGTTTAATACTGTTTACGATTCCTATTTATCATTGTCAGAATTTTTTTTTACTGGGGCTGTTTTAATTGTATATTTATTGTATGTAAGCTGCTGGGGTTACAGTGGGATAGAAATATGTTTAAATAGCGTAAATACATAAATAAATACTCTCTCAGTGCCAAGAGGAGAAGCTCAATCTCACTCAGAGCCAGGGGTGGAAGATCCCCAAAACAGGATCCCAGAGAGCTAAAACCTATGGTTGTTTGAGCTAGCTTGGATTACATGCGAGGCTGTTTTTCCACTTAAACCAGGAGTGTCAAACTGCCGGCCCACGGGCTGGATGCATCATGGCAAAACTGTGCCCACCCCATTGCCGGCAATGGAAAAAAGTTGCAATACATCGCGACACATCACACGATGTTTCAAATTTGACACCCCTGATCTAAACTCTCACAACTTTAGGATACTGAGACAGAACTAAGAGAGCATCATTCAATTGCCCGTAAAACATAGACGTATAACTATTATCAGTTGATGATAATACTTGACCCAATGCCAAAGGATGACCCAATGCCAAGCAGCGAAGTAGGTGTTTAAAAAACGGGAGAAAATTGGAGGGAGATAAGAATTTTAGCAAACTAAAAGCTCCTTGCCTCTCTGTGCCTGTGCACGGATTTTTGCACATGCTAAAAGCTCTCTGGCTCTCCATGCCTGCCAATGGATTATAGCAGTGTTTCCCAAACTTGACAATTTTAAGGCATGTGGACTTCAACTCCCAGAATTCCACAGCCAGCGTTGCTGGCTGTGGAATTCTGGGAGTTGAAGTCCTCATGCCTTAAAATTGTCAAGTTTGGGAAACACTGGATTATAGCATGATAAAATTCTTGCATTCCTGCTTCTCCCTGCCTATGTCTCTCCCTGCCTCTCCCTGCCTGCAGTTTTGCAGGTAGGGAAAAAGCAGGGAGGGAAAGATTTTAGCTCGGTAATGACGCATGAGATCATTTAACAACTGTAGTAAGGAAGGCTGGCAAGTGATTGTCATGGGACACCTCACTTAACAACCATTTCACTCAATGACTGATATTCCAGTCCAAATTGCGGTCATTAAGCAAGGATTATCTGTATTCTCAAATACCTCTAACATAGGGGTAATATAAGAGGTCCTCGGCTTACGACCACACCTGAGACTCAAAATTCTGTTGCTAAGTGAAACAGTTAAGTGAGTTTTGCCTCATTTCACGACCATTCTTGCCACAGTGGTTAAGTGATGCACTGCAGTTGTTAACTTAGTAACATGTTTGTTAAGTGATTTTTCCATTGACTTTATTTGTCAGAAGATCACAAAACGGAATCACATGACCTCAGGACACTGCAACCGTCAGTTGCCAAGCATCCAAATTTTGATCACGTGAACATAGGGATGCTGCGACGGTCGTTAAGTGTGAAAAATGGTCATAACTCACTTTTTCATTTCTGTTGTAACTTAGAACTGTCACTAAATGAACTGTTGTAAGTCAAGGCCTACCTGTAATCTCTTTGACTTACACAGAAGAGTTTCGGTCTGGCGAAGTTTTATGCCCCAATTTTGAAGACAATGGAAGCAAATCTTGGCAAACCCCTCCCCTTCTCAAAAACCCCTCCACATCTGCTGCTATGCAGAGGTTGAGAGAAATATGCATGTTCTCCTAAACTACTTGGTGCTTAGAGCTAATTCCCCCTCTGATCAGCAGATGCTTGGACTGGACCGAGTCAGAAATATTGATTATTCTATTTAGAAACAGCTCTACCACAATCTCTACAAAAGTCATGAAATTCTGTGCTTTTGGATTGCAGTTAGAAAATTGGAGGTCTGGCAGGAACAGCTTTTCACACTTACATGGGCTAACATGCTTGAGAAAGAAAGAAAGAATGAGTTGGTCTCCTCCACTGTTAACTGTTTTATGACATTTGTGAATGTTTTTACTGCCTTTTAGTTCCATGGCTGTTCAATTATCAGATTGATGGGCTGTGATGTAATTTAAAAAAAAAATCTTCTAAAAATGGGCACATACATTATTATGTACATAGACACACACATACATGTATCACAAGACAATGTTATATTTCAATTTTTAGGCAATTTGTGACCTTCCAGCTATGGCTGAACTCTGAATCCCTTCAGCATTCATGAGCTGATGGTGAGAGAGAATAGGAGCTGCAGTCTAACAACATCTGGAAGACCACATATTGTCCAACCCTGCCTCAAATCATGACTTCTGGGTACCTGAAGGTAGAAGAACTAAATGTAAAGAAGCTAAACAACCTGTTGCTGCTAAATGGCATTGTATCCTTACAAAGCAAATATTTCACAGTGCTGCTTTCTTATCAAATCTGTATTTGCAACATATTAATATTGTCCCACATTTTCAAAGGAAACTACAATAGTTTTCCACAGTCTGATACCTTCCAGATGTGCTGTATTTCCAGACCCATAAACTCCAATCAGCGTGGCCAAATAGTGATTGGTGATTATGGGAGTTAAAATTCAACACATTTGGAAAGTACCATTTTTCCACCTGGACTTTTGATAAAATGAACCAGACTTTCAAAAAGTGCAGTGAAAATATATTTCTCATTCGTCTCAGTAGGATTCTGCAAAGGTTTGCAAAAGACTGTGGCCCTAAATAATAAAATACTGGCAATGCAGTGTTTTTTCACACATCAAATAGAACTTCAGAATGGAACTTCAGATTGAATTCGAGACCAGACTTTCCACATATAAAATGTATGTCCTAAACACTGACCACAGCCCATCAGAGGAGATGGTTTTTTGGAGTGTCCCAGAAGGTTTTCTTAAGAAATAAGAGATCTGTTTTCCCCAGGATATCTTAGGTACTAAAGCCTCTTGTTGTGTGTCCCCAAATCCATGGTATAAAGTTCCCCAAACTTCCAGCATTGTGACTGGTGGGGGGGAGGGGATGGTTCCACGTGAGTGGTGGGCAAGTACATGTGTTATGTCCTGAGCCTTGCAAGCGGGCTCGGGGCATTTCAGGCGGTCCCGGGCAGGTGCAAGCTGCCCGGGACCAGACAGGCTGTCGCCAGTGCTTGTGCGCATGCGCAAGTGCTGGCACGCGAAAAGTAACACATTGACCCGGGAAAGTCCTATAAAAGGAGGCTGCGAGTTGTGGGCTTTTGCCGCCATATTCCAATGTAAGCTGAACTGAAGAATAAAAGGTTTCCTGAGAACTACAACTGCTTCTCGTGTCTTACGATTTCGTTACGGACTCAACACTGGTGACGAAGGTGGGATTGCCTTATATCGAAGAAGAGAAGGTGTAAGCTTACCCGAGTGAGTCCGGAGCGGCAGGAACGGCATTGACTCAGCAGCTACCCGCCAATCCAGCGTGCATTCAGGGGTAGGCTGGCTGATAGACCCTTCCTGATACGAAATGGCGAAGATTGGAAGGCTTTCGGAATTCGACGTCTCACATCCAGAGAGGTGGGAGTCCTACGTAGCCAGGGTGGAAAACTACCTCAAAGTGAACCAGGTGAGGGAAGAGAGCTTGAAGGCTGCCACCCTGTTGTGCGTTTGCGGTCAAGACGCATTCGAAATCGCTGAGAACCTCGCAGCACCTGTTCCGTTAGAGTCTGTCAGCTACGCAGATCTAAAGAAGTTACTGAAGGAGCACTTCCAACCCAAGATGTCCGTCATCGCGTGGCGCCACACCTTCGAGCAGAGGGATCAACGACCTGGAGAATCGGCCAAGGAGTACATCGCCACACTGAGGAAAGCCGCCAAACATTGTGAGTTCAAGGACCTCGAAGAACGACTGAGGGACCAATTTGTGTGCGGGCTAAGGCATCAAGAGTTGCAACAGAGACTTTTCGCCAAGGAGGACTTGTCTTTCCAAGGTGCCTTGAGAGAGGTCACCGCAGAAGAAGCAGTGGGCGGCGCCATCAAAAACATGCGGCCGATCAGAAACAGTCCAGATGCTGCATCCGTGCACCAGGAAGAAGTCCAAACAAACTCCGAGGAGGATCCGGACGAGGAAGTGGACCATCTCCACCCCACAAAGGAAGCAAAATCAAGAGGAAGCTCTTCAGCTCTCCCCAAGTGCATCGGTTGTAGAGGTCGCCACAAGAGAGCCGACTGCAAGTTCCGCTCCGCTATCTGATGGGCGTGCGGAAAACAAGGACACATTGCAGCTGTGTGCCTGGGCCGTCAGAAGGTACAACCTCAGGAAGAATTGCTCCTGAAAGGTACCAGGGTACCCAGCCAGAATAGGGTGGGGTTTTGTGCTTCACGAAGAAGCATCTACAGGACAGGCACACACAAGCCCAGTAAGAAAAAGCTGTCACTTAAGGTGAAGCTACAAGGGGTTCCATTAACTATGGAACTGGACATGGGGTCTGCACTTTCGATCATTTCTATGCACACATTTAAGAAGATTTGTTCCGGCAGCGGAACCCAGGCCAAGTTGAGGCCTTCTGACATTGTGCTAACGGATTTTCAAAACTCCAGAGTGTGTGTTAAGGGGGAGGCCACCCTTAACGTACAGTATAAGGATTTTGAGGGTCCACTAGACCTACTAGTAGTAGAGGGTGAACGAACGAGTCTCATAGGACTCGAGTGGTTTGAGGCCTTGGGGATACACGTCACAGGGCTCAACAGCCTACAAACACTCGACCTACAGGAAGTCTGCAAAGAATTTGCAGACGTTTTCAGCCCCCAGCTGGGCACGTTCAAAGGACCCCCTGTGTCATTAAAGTTAGACCCCACGGTCACTCCCATTAGAATTAAAGCAAGAAGGGTCCCTTTTGCTTTAAAGAGTAAAATTGACACTGAGTTGGACAAACTGATCCAACAAGGAATTCTAGAACCTGTTGACTCCAGTCCATGGGAGACCCCCATTGTCACGCCTCTTAAGGCAAATGGGGACATTCGCATCTGTGCTGATTACAAATGCACTCTAAATAAGGCATTGCAGCAACATGCCTATCCTGTTCCTGTGGTCAGTCATATCCTGGCCTCCCTCAAGGGGGGGCGCGTTTTTGCAAAGCTTGACTTAGCTCAAGCATATCAACAGCTGCCTGTTGATGATGACGCTGCTATAGCTCAGACTATTGTGACCCACAGAGGGGCTTTCAAGGTAAAGAGACTTCAATTTGGAGTAAATGTCGCTCCTGGGATTTTCCAAATCGTAATGGAAAACACACTACGGAGTATACCAGGGGTTTGCCCCTATTTTGATGATGTCTTAATTGCAGGAGACTCCACACACATTCTAGCTGAAAGGCTAAGGGCTGTCCTGTTAAGGTTCAGGAAAACGGGACTCAAACTCAAGAAGGACAAATGTAAAATTGGGGTACCTTCTACTGAGTTTCTGGGGTTCAAAATTGATGCTACTGGGATTCATCCTGCTGAATCCAAACTAAAAGCCATTATGCAAGCCCCTAGGCCACAGTCTAAGGCCGAACTACAGGCTTTTCTGGGCCTTCTGAATTTCTACAATTCTCTTCTTCCACATAAGGCTAGTGTAGCTGAGCCTCTTCACAGGCTATTAGACAAACAGGCAGTATGGCAGTGGTCTCAAACACATGAGGCCAGTTTCAATGAGGTCAAGGCCTTGCTCACTTCTAACAGTGTACTTGTGCACTTCAATGAGTCCCTTTCTGTATGCATCCCTTGTGATGCTTCCCCTTATGGGGTGGGTGCTGTACTGAGCCACCTCAGGACTGATGGAACTCAGGTTCCTGTTGCATATTACTCCAGGACATTGTCTTCAGCTGAGCGCAACTTTGCTCAAATAGACAGGGAGGCCTTAGCTGTTGTTGCTGGAATTAAAAAATTCCATGATTTTTTGTATGGAAGGCATTTCACGGTCTTCACTGACCATAAGCCTTTGTTGGGACTGTTTACCACACATAAACGAACTCCCCAAATCATCTCCCCCAGGATGCTCAGGTGATCTATCTTCTTGTCTGCATATGATTTTTCCTTACTTCACAAGCCTGGAAAGGAAATGGGCCATGCTGATGGCCTCAGTAGATTACCCCTGCCGGTAATAGAGGCTGACCCCGCGTCAGCCATCAATATTCTCTCCATTCAAGCCTTGCCCGAGTCTCCCCTGAATGCCAAGGATGTAGCCGCTGAATCAGGCACAGATCACACACTCTCACGGGTCCTTTCTTGGGTTTTGTCTGGATGGCCTGAGCACTGTCCTAGTCCTGAGTTTCAGAGTTTCTGGTCTAAAAGGAATGAGTTGTCCACCTCTCAGGGTTGTCTGCTTTGGGGAAGCAGAGTTGTCATTCCCACCTCAATGAGGACTAGGGTCTTAGCTTCCCTCCACGAGGGTCATCCTGGCATTGTACGAATGAAGGCTCTTGCATGCAGCCACTTGGGGTGGCCAGGTGTAGACAAAGACATAGAAGCTAAGGTGCATGCTTGCCACCTTTGTCAACGCTCACGCCCTGAAATGCCCCAAGCTCCTGTGCATAGATGGGAGGAAACACAGTCTCCATGGTCTAGGGTGCACATTGACTACGCTGGGCCCTTTCAGGGTCAATTCTTCTTGGTCCTCGTTGACAGCCATTCAAAATGGCTTGAGGTTGTACCTGTCTCTTCCACCACCACTGCAAAGACTATTCAGGTACTGAGGGGGATTTTTGCTGCACACGGGCTTCCAGACGTCATTGTGTCTGACAACAGCCCTCAATTCACTTCCTCCGAA
Source organism: Crotalus tigris (assembly GCF_016545835.1). Lineage (NCBI taxonomy): Eukaryota > Metazoa > Chordata > Lepidosauria > Squamata > Viperidae > Crotalus > Crotalus tigris. The sequence continues at coordinate 2,367,116 of NW_024100081.1, forward strand.
TTCCAAGCTTTCTTGCAGGCTAACATGATTTGTCATGCCACTTCTGCACCTTTCCATCCGTCCACCAATGGTATGGCTGAACGCATGGTTCACATCACTAAGGACGCCTTGAAGAGGCTCACCTACGGGGACTGGCATCACAGGTTGGCTGACTTCCTCCTTTCTTATCGCACCACACCATCCACTTCTACAGGGAAGAGCCCAGCTGAACTTCATTGGGGGCGCAAACTGACTACCAAGCTTGACCGGTTGCATCCGGACAGATTGCCCCCTTCTGTCTCACACCCCAGGGCACCTAGGCAACTACTTGTGGGTGCCCCAGTTTGGACTCGTAATTACGGGCCTGGTCATACATGGGTCCACGCATCTATATCCAGGGTCACAGGTCCTCTATCCTACGAGGTATCCCTGGACAATGGTCGTGTCCTGCGTCGGCACATTGACCAACTTCGCCCTAGACAGGACCTTCCCGCTGAGATTCCTGGGTCTTTTCCAGGGGTGGAGGGGGAGCCCTTTGGGCAAAGGGAGGGGCATGGAATGCTGCCCTTTACCAATGAGGGAGCCACAAACGGTCCATCCCAAAATTCCGCGAGTGCTCCAAACAGGAATTCTAGGAGTTAACCAGTTATCAGGCATTCACGCCTACTCCAGCCAGGGAGTCACCCCGGGGGCATGATCACTTTTCACCCGTATCACCCAGTACTCCAGTCAGAGAGAATACCCGGGAGCATCCCAACAATCCATTCCCTGCAAGAGAGCTGGCACACACTCCTCCTAGTTGGCCTGACTTCAACCCTGTCCCTAGAAGGGGGCAAACACACAGGGAGGTGGTCGAGGAACCAAATCCCGACTACAACACCTCTGACTACACTCAGGGGACAACTGAGTTTTGGGACAGTACTGAAACCCACACAAGCCCGGACACAGAATGGGATTCAGAGGATAGACAGCCTCCTGACCTAGGAGATTCTACAGAAACGCCCAACAGTGACAGTCACTTAGAAGGGCCAGAGAGCCTACAGCTAGGCGGGACAACCAGGTCATACACTGGAAGAAGCCCTGGCCTGACGAGCCCGGTGGGCAAGCAAGCAGGCCAGGCATTGGAGCACAGTCCTTGGGAGTCACCAAGGCATAACAAGGGGAACAGACACACATCACCCCTCAGTCAGGGGGTACCTGTCAGACACCCAGAGCTTAGGAGGTCACAGAGAGCAAGGAAATCTCCTAAGTACTTAGAGGATTACATAACACTATTGGCTAAACAGAGCCAGTAGAAGGGTAGAAACACTGAGGCAATGGAAATGGGGGAACTCCAAACATGGAGGGAAGCAGAGCATTGTACTAAGAGTGGGTTGTGTATTATTTGGCATTGGTCGTAGTTTTAGCCCGGGGGAAAGGGGTGTTATGTCCTGAGCCTTTCAAGCAGGCTCGGGGCGTTGCAGGCAGTCCCGGGCAGGTGCAAGCTGCCCGGGACCAGACAGGCTGTCGCCAGTGCTTGTGCGCATGCGCAAGTGCTGGCACGCGAAAAGTAACACATTGACCCGGGAAAGTCCTATAAAAGGAGGCTGCAAGTTGTGGGCTTTTGCCGCCATATTCAATGTAAGCTGAACTGAAGAATAAAAGGTTTCCTGAGAACTACAACTGCTTCTCCTGTCTTACCATTTCGCGACGGACTCAACACATGCATGCAGCTCCATTTGCATGAGCGGCAAGCATGCACACATGCCACTCATGCAAATGGAGCACGCATACATTCACCTGCTGCTCGCACAAGTGGGGATGCATGCGTGCGCACACAAGCTTGCCCGCCATTTCCACGGCCTGGTTCCAAATGGCTCAAATGGCCCAGTAGTTGGGGACCCCTAGTATAGTTATACACTTATAGCAGATCCACAGATCATGTGGATGTGCTTCCAATGATAATCTGTCAATTGAATGCTATTTATAAATAAGACCACTAACTTTGCTGCTCCATTCAAAAAACAACTTCTGAAAAACATTTGGAGATGTGCGGTGGAGGAAGAGGATGGAAAGTGCTAATGATCTTATGTTCTTATTCTACTAAATGGAAACTTTTGTCCAATTAGATGTCTTCTCTTAATGGGGGCACAGATGGATTCATCTGCCTCAGTTTAATCATTCTGCTGTAATGCCTGAATAATTTTGTACTGGATAATACAGTCCTGTGCTGCATTACTAAAATAAATTTGGCAGACCATTTGCATTGTTCATTGTAATGTGAATGTTTTAGATTTCTCTTTAAACTACAAGAAATAGATTACAGTTTATCATAAATATGGCCACGTAGATTAGGATATACAGGTAATTTCATAGCTGAGTAATGCCCAGAACATTTGGATGGACAGAAGGCCCAAGCCTCAAGCTAAGGTATTAGAACAGTGATGGCGAACCTTTTAGAGACCGAGGGGCCCAAAACTGGGCCTACAACATTCCAACTCCACTCTGCCTCCACCCCGCCTGCCCACAGGGCCACTCACCACCTCCAGGGCTCGCCGTAGATCACCCAGACAGCCCTGGGAGTTGAAGTCCACAAGTCTTAAAGTTGCCAAGGTTGAGAACCTCTGATCTAGGAAGATGTTGTATTTATCTAAAAAAAGATTTGTGTTATTTTCCCCAAGTTAATAATTAAAATAAGAACATTATCTTAAAATACAATAAAAGAAACAGAATAATATTTTCTATTTAATTATTTTATGAAAGTTCATCTTAAATTCGGAGCCATCTTCCTTCAGGGTAAATATAGGTTGATATTATTATCCCCTAGGCATGGCTGAGGCTGGGCTGCATGGAACTGGTTTCATTTACTCATTCAAAACACAGGAATCTTAGGGATATTTATTCCAAGCAAGTTCAGTCAATTTTAAGGATGCGCAATCTCTAGCAAATGGCTTGGGGACTGCAGGCTCAGGGGATATATCATGCCAGGACTAACTTCAGTTCAAGTGACAACCTTTCAAAAAGGATAAAGTAGAAGTCAGATGACCTGTCAAGAAGATGGATCATCAGGCTACTGAGCAGAGCACTGAAGGGAAAAGAAAACATATACAGTTTCAAAAGCATCTGCAAAACCTTCTTTGGGCATTTTAAACAGCTCAAAGTTTGAGAGGCGATATGAAACAATCAGCTTACAAAAATAAAAACCCTCATCCTTTTATTTGGAAACATAGAAAAGAGTTATCAACAACAGTTCTGCGGTTCTCCTTACATCTACCAGCTTCTCCTCAAGAGCATCAGTATTCTTGGCTCATGTCATATATCTGAAGCAAAACCAGGAGTCCTCTTTTACCACTCCTGTTTTCTGGAGCAGTCTGAGAATCAGAAGCTGGATACCCCATGCATTGACTATGATTAATGAATTAATGAAAAATAAAATAGAAGATATCTTTTTTTCCCAAAATGTGGAGAGCATCCAACAATATTTCAAGGTAGCGTACTATACAAATTCATCCACCCACTTGACTTGACCATATCAAACATTGTCCCACAATACCTTCACGAATAGCTCTAGATTCTGAAAAATTTGAGATGTGGGGGAGGGGGGAGAGTGACATCCAGAAAAAAAAAAGGATTGGTTCTGTCAAAATGCTTACTATAAGATACAGTACTTAAAAATAATCCATCCATGTATATTTACATTCTCACATACTTAAGTTTCATTACTTAATTATAAATATATGCACATTTAAACTGGCCTTATCTTAAGTCACAGTTAAACAATTTAATATATCCCTCAATTAATTTGCAGAGGTCTAAATCCTGTCTTCTGAGGTGAGACCAATGTAATTTTATAGGTTTTTTTAAACAAAAACAAAAACCAGCACTTACAAATATATAGACCAAATGAGCTTTCCAGTAACATGTTAAGAAAATGGTAGACAGCTATATAATTACTTTCTTGGTAACAAGAGATGGTTGCTGATTTTACTATAGTACATATATTCATATATATTCATATCATGAATCTGAAAAACATTGTGTTAATGTAAATGATATCTATTTTTCACATCACAGAGGGACAAAGGAGACAAAATTACTATCATTTAGAAGGAATGGAGCTTTTTAAAAATGAAATAAGCTCTCCTTGGCTTCTTTCAAATCACTACGCAATTCACTGAAGGCATAATATCTGATGAAGCAAGCGTCTTGAAATCCTCTAGTCACTACATGGTTTCTATTTGATTGCCTATTTGATAACCATTTAATGCAAGAGCTGGAAACAGAAACTTGAAAAATATAGCCCCCCAAAATTAAATTGAACAATAGGAAAACTAGTTCAAAAGAAAATGGCAGCAATTAATGGTCAATTTTCTCACAAACCTAAGTGAATTAATACATTTTTGTTGGATCAAGATTGCGGTGATCGTTTTTTAATGAATTAAATGACCAAAGGTTTAGTTGGCCCTCAACTAACTCAAAAACATTGCATTAATGTAAATGATATAAATGTTATCTCTTACCTCTTCATTCATTCCTGATAGTTTTATTCAAGGCTATGATTTCTAAAGTGCAGGGTGGAGTGCCTAAATTGTGATAGTAGAATTAATAGTGTGCTTTGAAGTTTCAGGTAATGAAACTCAGGCAAGATACTGAAAATAACTCTCATCAAAGAAATTATACTAGACATAGTTTGCTGCCTCAGCTAGTACGAGACACTGATAAGAAGTCTAGTAGCCACTTCCAAAACCCTCAACAGAAGCAGAAGAGCCTGGCTAAAAAAAGAAAAGAAAAGACTTCCCCCACCACTTGCTTAAAGATAGGTTTTTCATTTGAAAGTACTCACTAGAATTATTGTGTTGTTACTCTAAGGTTCACCTTAATAAATTTTACCATTCAAAGCTCTGAGAGACCTGCTCTTGAAATTAACTGCTTCTAGTCTAGACTGTTACCAAAAGCCTGATAGCAGGCTTAATACGGGTAGTCCTTGACTTACGACTGGCTGCTTAATGACCATTTTAAATTGCAATGGACTTAGAATGTGTGCTTTATGGGCCATAAAGCACTTCTGGCCATCATAATACGTTATGCCATATACACATCCCCACCGTCGTATGACCACATTTGGTTGCACTTTTCCATGGTCACTGTTTGGAAGAATGGATTCGCACTAATGGCTGTGCTAATGCATTTTTGATGCACTAGACTTGCAACTCCTAAAATTCCTGCCAGTGTGATTGTTGAATGAAATAAATCCTGGAAATTACACTTGCAATTAATTTGAAGGCTGCCAAATTCAAATTAGTTGAAGGTATGCTTGGGCATATCTAAAGATGAAGAAACCCAACTATTCAGAAGCTGTCTTTATTTGACTGGTATGCCATCAAAATTAAGTTGTCCATCTAAGAGTCCGCAATATTTAGGTTTTGTACACTTTAAATGATAGACTCACAATTCTTGAATAGCTAGAAAGGTCACATCAACATTGTTAAATGCCCATCATTGATTGTATTCTTTTTTTTATGCTTTACTTTGCACAATGCTTTTCTGTGCAAAGAGACAGAAATCAATTTTAATAAATTACATATTTCTGAATATATGGATTGGGGACATTTTTCACTTCAAACATTCATCACTTTTTAATAGAAATAGGCAAGCCAGTCTATTTAGTAAATTAAAAATAATTTGTGTGACTTTTCTGTATGAGTAAATCTGTTGGCTTTGCTATAGATCATTAAAAAAGCTTTGTTTAAATTTTGTTTTAGTCTTATGGTTCATGTTTGTCCTGTCAAATTTCAGTATGTTTTTGTTGTATTTTTCCATTGGGTTCAACAAGAGAGCCTTTCTCTTTTTAATTTAACACCTGTGAATTCACACACGTGCTTAGAAGAGGAGGGTTCAAGTCTGTCACTTGTATGGCTTATTCCAGGCATCTCCAATTTGTGAAGGATAACTTCAACAAACCACACACAATGGTTTCATTTTATTCCATCATGAATTAAAATCTAATTAGACTAGTAATGAAATATTATTATTAATAGAGAGAATTTTACAAAAACAAATGGCATCGCTCCAATATTTTATGTGGTTTAACACATTGAATGTCAGTTGTGATGTAATGTGGAAGACCTGACCATCAGAAATTTTTCATGGTCAAACCACTCTCTGGTTGCTTTCCTAGTGTTGCTTCTCCTGTCCGCATAGGGAGACTGGGTCTATTAGAGCAGTTCACCCGAGGCATCTAATGGACCCCAGCTTGGGGTTTCCCCTGAGGATATGGTGGGTCTGGTTGGCCATGCACCAAGATGTAAGTCTCCACCTGGAATAGGTTTGTGATGTGAGGCTTTCAGTAGATTTCCTATAGTCTCTCTCTCTCTCTCTCTCTCTCTCTCTCTCTCTCTCTCTCTCTCTCTCTCTCTCTCTCTCTCTCTCTCTTCTCTCTCTCTCTCTCTCTCTCTTCATTAACTTCTCTGGTTTTCTCTGGGAGAGGTGCCTAGAGCACTGTTGGAGAGAGATCAATCTAATTGAAATATGATACTAGACATTATATTATAGCAATAAGAGTGGCAAAATGTGCCTATTTTTCTGCTCTCACCATGCCCATGGATAGCCAATGACTCTTTGAATGACCCTGTCCTGCTGGGGAGGGTAGCCATAGGGGGAAAAGCCATTGTGATGCATATTCTAGGTATCTGATGGAAAAGGTCACTTGTCCTTAACTGTGGCAGATCTAAATTGACCAAAGCTTAGTTTTGCCCTATTTTCTGGGAAGAGCTTGATCCTGTAAATCCTGAGGAAGTGGACAGAGTGTTCAGAACAGTTATAAATGTTAGATCTCTGTCCATCCTGGTTAGTTAAAGCCTCCTGGGAAGTGATATATTGCTGGGTCAAAGCAGTGATAAATTTAAATTTGCAGGAGGAAGTAGTTCTAACAGTCTTGAAGAAGGCAGTGATGTTCCCCCTCCTGAAAAAGCCATCACTGGACAATATTCACCAGTCTACAATCTCCACATTTTAAGGAAGGTTGTTGAAAAGATGGTTTGAGCTGCAACTTCAAAAGGAAGAAGCAAATTATCTGGATCCTTTCCATTCAGTTTTCTGCTCTAAATACAGTACTGAATAGCACTGATTGCACTTGGCAAAAACCAGGATGGGATGGTTACCATTCAATACCATTGCAAATGGTACCCTTCTATACCAGCGGCAGAGACTGAGAGTGAGAGGCATAGTGTTGCAGTGGTCTTCCTCCTTTCTCCATAGCCTAATACAGTCAGTGTTAAGCGGATGTGGGAAATCAAGTGCAAAGCCACTTCTTAGCAGAATGCCACAAGAATCAATGCTCTCACCAACTAATTTAACATCTACATGAAGCCACTGAACCAGGTCATCTCTTGGCTGAGTGTCAATGCCCTTTCCCAATGCCTGTAATCTGTTGGGGTCTGAATTTGAAGGTACAAGCTTAAACTCAACCCTACCAAGACCAGATGGCCATGAGTTCACTTGGCTGTGAGAACATTTCATATTTAATGGCAGACACAACGGATATCTGAAGGACCATGTTTCTCAAACTGATTTTGCCCATCCTGTAAGATCCACCAGGGTAACTATGCTTTGCGTCCCATTTATAAAGCAATGCAACTTGTGGGACAGCAATCCCCACAAGGTTCAGGCAGCCCTGACCAGGAACACTTAAAAACCCAGATTTTTTTTTCAATGTTTTGAGCTAGGATGTAGAGGGGATGATTTTATATTATTATGGTTACAGTTTTCCCATGGCATGACCATTTTTGTGTTTTAAAGTATTGATTCTCCTTTAATCATTGCAAGCTGCCCAGAATATATGACAAGTAGATGCCCATAGAAATTTAAATTATAAATAAGCAAATAAATTAATGAAGGGGGGGAAATAACAACATGGAATTATGTGGAAAGAGACTTCACAGTCTACTAGAGAATTGTGTTATGTTGATAAATGATTATATTAATATGTTGATTAAATAAATTTATTGTGGTAGTAGAAGAAGATAATGGCTTAATTGGAATCACTCTCAATCAGGATTTCATCTAGAGACTTAAAAGAAATTAAATCTCCATTGGATAAGATTGTTTTTCATTTCAGACAATCAGAGCAAGTCTATTCTCCTTCTTCAACCCATCACAGTTTTAACATCATCAGGAGAGGTTTACCATATTGATATAGTTAAAATATGAAATAAAGACTTTCTCCCAGACTTTGAGCAATCAGCTGGTTCCTTTTGTTTTGTTCTTTCCCCAAGATAGTTTTGAAAGATAATGGAAGTAGATCCAATGTTCATCTGATGAGAAAAATAATATATAAGGATGAGATTGGCATGTTTTAAAAGTGTCTTATCCAAGCATTCTTACCAGCTTTCAATCAATAATGTGCTTAGTGACAGCCCTGGATTGTCTCCCATGATCCCATGAAATATATGGAACAGCTCTTTCTCTCTCTCTTTCTCTCTTTCTCTCTCTCAGTCACTCTCTTCCTATATTTGAGTTATTTGTGGAGGAAACATACAATTATCCTTTATTTGTGGTATCAGAAAGGGGGAAGTGGTGAAGTTTCCAGAAAACAGAAGTGTGGGATTCATCTGTTTTGCAACTGCTATTATAATTGTAAATAATCAGTTTTGTGATGAAATGTGAATGAAAGCCTGGTTGGCAGTCTCCAATCTGCTTACCGTGGAGGAGTTGCATTGATGTAAGAAGAAAATATGTTTAGAGTTTGTTTTAGCCTTTGTTGTTAGAGCTTTATGCTTCCTCTTCTTTGTGTCACTTGGGGCTTTGAAATCTGTTTCAGTTGTTAGAAGACACAAAGGTAACTTGAATTGTACTTACTTAACTTAAAACATGTTTTTGCAAGAGGCTCCAGTGGAAGCTGTAATGGAAACAAGATGGATGGTTTGAGCTGAGGAGTGAAATTCAGGTAATTAAGTAGTTGGCTCTAGATACTTGAAAACAATAACCATGTATGGGAAACTAATTTATTCTCAACTCTCAAGTAGCTGGGACTGATTCTGTTCAGCACAGAATCCTTTCCAAAGGACCAACAACAGATCTAGACTGAACACTACAACTCTGAGAAATTCTCAGTGTATTCCACTACCCCACCATTATCTAGATGATCATTTTGTCTTTCAACTACATAGTGCATCTTGCTCAAAGTTTTGGCAGCACAAAAATAAACTGAACATTGTTGTTCATAAAAATTCTGGTGAGAAAAATATAGAAGAGTAAAGCATTAAGTGTAGTGCTGTGATGTTGATGTGCCACCTACAGTATATGCTAAATGTATGTGGTGCATATCTGCTTCCTGCACATGTGAATAATAATCCAGATCAGAATTATATCTCAGTGTTTTTTGCTAAAACTATACATGTATCTCTTGGGAATCCAAAACTTCTCCTGCTTAATAATATAGCTGACATTGAAACATCTGTTTTAGATTAATTACTCTATACCTGAACTTTCTATGTGAAGGCTAGCTTCTATATTCCCTATCCCTATTCTATTCTATTCTATTCTATTCTATTCTATTCTAATTTGCTGTAAATCAAGGGTGGATAAATACTAAAAGAAACATTGGTGTACTTTTGAAAATATCTGAGATATATTTCTACTATTGTACACCATCCAGAGTCCCTGTATAAATCTGATTAATACTTTTTTTATTTACAATACTTTTATTTTCCCAAGCTCAGTCTGATTCCTGGCAGTTTATATACAAATCAGTATACAAAAATGACATAGTTCATGCAAATAGTTTCTCACTCTATCATCCATCGCCATCATCTCATCCCATGGGTCTGCTCAAACAAAAGAGTTTCACCCAACTTGTGGGAGGCTATTAGAGAAATTCCTAAGCAAAGACTCTGGAGCAAGGAATCCCAAAATACAGTGATCACCACACGGAAGCAACATCTTCAACCTCTCATTCCCCTGAATCCTTGTAGGGATGGAAACAACAGCATCGTCTCCCAGTATACATGGTGGATTCCCCATGGAAGAGGGAATCAAATTGCCCTATTGGTCTTTTCTTTCTGTGTAGCATAAAGATTATTGTGTTTTTCCACTATGGTGATGTTCTCCACAACAGATGCTACTTCTTCATAGATCTTCCTGGACCAATTATGTAACATAAGTGAGTTCAATTTTCTTCATATTTTTGTAAAAAAAAAAAAATATTTGAAAGGCAGAGAAATATAAATCTACCCTTCAAAGCAAGCAATAAATGGATTCAGATTTACACGTGTTCCTATCTACAATTTTAGCTTTTTAAAAATTTTGTTTGAAATGAAATAGCTGTATAAACTTGTAATTAGTACATTGTAACATGTCTTGAAATTAATGACATTTTGAATTTCACTTAGTGCTTGCCAAATGTAGCAGTTCCGCTATAAAATTAAGAAGATTTGGTATCAAACTTTCAGATAACTGCTTCCCCAGATGTGACCAAAATGAAATTCAGTTAAACTCCAAAGCAACCAAGCTTTTCACTCACTGGTTAATTAAGCTATTAACAGGCCCTTGTATTTTGCTGCAAATCCTTTTCTATGGAAAAGTGTTGCAGTCCTAATATGTCAAAATAATCAAACATGTTGTCTTCTGGCAAAAGATCAAAAAAAATTATTTCCTCTTTCTGAGAGTGGCTGTGAATTTTTAAAGTTTCTGTAAAATGTGCTGTGCTGCAGTTTTGCCATTTGGAAAGTCTAACTAACTATATAAATTATAATAAAATGAAAAATGAGGGGATAGATGGGGAACTCATCCAATTTTCAGACAACACCAACCTGGCAGGAATAGCCAACATCCCAGAAGACAGGCTTAAGATACAGAAGGATGTTTACAGACTTGAACATTGGGCGCTATCTAACAAAATGAAATTCAATGGTGAAAAAAGTAAGGTTCTACACTTAGGCAAGAAAAACCAAATTGTCCCAGCCTAAGTGAGTACTTGCTCAACTGCTTTACTCACAAGAAGGAACCCCTCTTCATGAAACCAGGCAGGACCTGCAAGAAAAAACAAACCCCTTTTATTTTTACACACCTGACTCAATGTCCAAGACTTCAGAGGCAAGCAACACAATCCACAAAAACACAATCCTCAGCACCTCCCACACTTTCCCTCTTTATAATCCAGCCTTCGAATTGGCCTTCAGCAAATTAGTACCTCCTTCGGCAAACAGCACCTCCCACACCTTCCCCCTTTATAATCCAGCCAGGGAGTGGCTTCTTAATGGCTTTTCCTTTGCCTCTTGAGCCACCCCACTGCCTTCCTCTGTCTTGCTTGTGCATCTGTGCATCCGGGATTGGCCCCAGCTGTTCCGCTTCGTTGCCCGAATCACGCTCCCAAAAAAGCTGTGTCTCTGCCTGAGCGTGAGTAGAGGGGCTGGCCTCCTCATCTGAATGTGAGTCTTGGTGCTCCTCAGAGCCTTCCTGACTCCAATGTCACTCCAGGCCCCTCCTCCTCATCTGAGTCCTCAGACTCAGCTGCTGCAGGAATCACAACACAAATGCACAGGTATAGTATAGGTGGTACCTTGCTCAATAGTAGCAACTGTGAGAGGGATCTTGGAGTCCTAGTGGACAATCACTTAAATATGAGCCAACAGTGTGCTGCAGCTGCCAAAACAGCCAACACTATACTAGGTTGCATTAACAGAGGGATAGAATCAAGATCACGTGAAGTGTTATCTCCACTTTACAATGCCTTGGTAAGGCCACACTTGGAATACTGCATCCAGTTTTGGTCACCACAATGTGAAAAAGATGTTGAGACTCTAGAAAGAGTACAGAGAAGAGCAAGAAAGATAATCAGGGGACTGGAGACTAAAACATATAAGGAACGGTTGCTGGAATTGGTATGTCTAGTTTAATGAAGAGAAGGACGAGGGGGGACATGATAGCAGTGTTCCAATATCTCAGGGGCTGCCACAAAGAAGAGGAAGTCAAGTTATTCTCCAGAGCACCTGAAGGCAGGACAAGAAGCAACGGATGGAAACTAAGCAAGGAGAGAAGCAACCTAGAACTAAGGAAATTTTTTCTGACAGTTAGAACAATTAATCAGTGGAACAATCTGCTTCCAGAAGCTGTGAATACTCCATTTGTCTGAAATGGTATAGGGTTTCCTGCCTGAGCAGAGGATTGGACTAGATGATCTCCAAGGTCCCTTCCAACTTTATTATTATTATAAATGTGGGTTAAAATTAAAAATGGTATTGCACTGAGTTTACTTAAAATGAAAAGTAAAGACGATAATGCTAGAAGGGGAATAGCTAGAGAATATCCAGAAATGCTAAAATCACGCAATACATTAGTTTTCTGATTTCCACAGAGTAAGTCCTTAAGTATTGAGTGTTGATGAAAATATCAGCCATATGGGGAACTATATTATCCCATGAGTACCGCAGAAAATCCAACTAAGTGCAGAATCAACCAGTTCAGCAGAACAGCACCTTAACAACCAATTTCTCATAGGGTGTCACAGCTTTCACTTGGCACTTCCATGCAAGATCTTTGGATAGTTCCCAGAGTAACCTACACCCCTGTGATCTCATACATCATGTTTCTTTGCCAGCTGAACTCATATAATGTTCTGAAGCTGGCTGTCAGATGGAAAAACCACACCATTTTGTGGTGCTTGGGGACAGGCCATTTCTCCATTAAAGGGAATGCTTGCCTCACCCTGCCTCCATGCTCCTGAGCTTTTGCTATCATGCAATATGCTTACAGTGGCCTGATGGCTTTGCAACTTCAGCTTCTCTTCATAAACCCAGGTGAAGGGAGTAGAGGTGAAATAGAACAGACTCCCTCCTTTCCATTTCTCTTCAGGAGAAAGGTCTATATCTAATGTCTTTGAATCAGTGCTGACTCTTGACAATTGCCTGGATGCATCCCTGCTGTTTGCCTGACCAGATTTTTGAAAGTGGTTTGCCACTGCCTTCTTCCTAGAGAGTTACCAGTCCAAGCCACCCATTGGTAAGGTGAGATTAGAACTCACAACCTCCCACTTGCTAGTCCGGTGTCTTAACCTAATGGCACCAAATGTGCTCCCTTCTTCAGCTGCTGGCACAGGAAAAGGATCAGATTTTCTCTTTTCTTTCTTTTCCATTTTTGTGGAAGTGAGGATGAGAGAATTGCTGCATTTATTGGAAAGATGGTTTTCTAAACCATCCACTACCAAAACCTCTGGTGACATGCTCCCTATGGTAACTACAAGCAGGCCCATAATTTTTATTTCTTGTTCCTATGTTACTCAGAAGGCTGTTTTCCCCAAAATAGGACCCAACTGGAAAATAAACCCTAGCATGATTTTTCAGGATGCTTGTAATATAAGCCCTATGCCCCAAAATAAGGCCCAGTTAAGATCATCAGCCAGATGGATGCAATTAGTACTGTATTTCCCCGAAAATAAGACCTCACCGGAAAATAAGCCCTAATGCATCTTTTGGAGCAAAAGTTAATATAAGACCCAGTCTTATTTGCGGGAAAATATGGGTATAAAAAGCAGTTGTGAACTTTTTCTGGCTTTCCATGAGGCCTTGGAAACCTGGTATTTCCTTCAAAGCAGTGGGTTAGAATGAACCTGCATTTTTAATATTTTAAGAGAATGTTTGTGTTTGGCCTTAGATGTATCCTAATCTTGCTGTTGCTTTTATTTTTGGCTTGGTTTTATATATATATATATATATTGCTTATCTGTCTTAAACCTGGTTAGCCATCCATTATTTGCAAGTCGGGCAGCTAAATAAATTGATTACAGAACTAAATAAATGCATCTCAACTGCCTTTAAGGAATGGTGTAATAGAAATGGTTGCAGTGTGGAAAGGGGTTTCAGCTGTATCAGCAGTTGTTTCCAACCTGTACATAGAATTGTGCAAGGTGAGTTAGGATTAGCAATTAGGGATCAGACACCAGGAAAGGAATTGAAAAGGCTAAGGGTCAGGAAAACAGAGGACAGAAAATAAGAACAGAAAGCAAGAGTTTATTCAACAGAATGGCTTCAGTTTTGAGTCCCAGCAACAGGAAAGGTAAATTATATATAAAATGAGTTGCTTCTTCTTTAATATCAGCACCCAGTGTCCCAATCCCATTAGGATAAATATATTACAGAAAGCAGAAAGCCTTCACCCTGCTTATTTTTTTTATATTTATTTACTGTACTGAAATGCTATATTTTCCTTCCAAGCCTGTGTGTCTAGATAAAAATTCCCTGCAAATACACACACACACACACGACACACACACACTAGCTGATCTTAATTGGCATCAATGGAAGTGTTTGCTTAAATTAGTGGCAGAAGAGGAAAGATTTAGCTTCAACCCTCCTGCACATGTAGCTCCAATTTGCATCAAATCATTCTACATTTAATAGCAACTGAAAGTATATCTGGAACTGGTAAAGCAGTTGCACAATTTTAATCTTATCGAAATGCTTTCGCCTGAGTTGTTGGTTGGGCTAAAGCAGATAGTACACTTGGGAGTTTCCCATTCTGTGTTTCTTCTAAGGAAAGAGTCTATAAACACGCTGGATGGGGAATTCTGGGAGTTGGAGTTGACACATCTTAAAGTTGTCAAGGTTGAGGAACACTGGTATAAAAAGATATTGAGTACTACAGAGGATTCACATTAGAGATGTCCTGACTTGTCCTCACTGTCAAACTGAATTGTTAAGAAATTATGATTCATTCTCTCCTAGAAACTCTAGATCCCATATTGCTAATCATACGTCCTTTATAATAAAAGAACAGTCCTTTAGATGTATTTATTTTTCAAGAATTCAGCTTTGTTCTTTATTTTGGTCAATTAGCTTTTATCATACTAATAGTAGCATTTAATGCATATTTATGTGAAAAAATGAAAATTGAATTGTCCTTTTTTTAGATATTTTTGTTAGAATATGCATTCTTGGTTTCGTTCTTGAATGTCCCTTTGTAAAGCAAAATTATAAACATAAACTATTAAAAATTGTATCCTTATGAAACTCTTCAGATTTGACCTTTTTTTTAGATTTGTCCTTTATTTTTTTCCAAGAAAATATGGTCATGGTCTATAGAGCCAGTGTGATTAGTAATCACTGTTAGATTTATTATGTATGAATTCATCTACTTTTTGAGACGCATATAAACTAATGAATATCATCACAATCTGTGGCAGGGGATTGGACTAGAAATTAAAAAATAATAGTAGCACTATTGCTGGCAGCAGACAAGCATCTATTTTTTTGCCATCACACTTCCATGAAGTGTAGAAAATAAAGATATGGGACCATTTCCTGTGAACTTTAATTTCAGACTTCCATAAAAACAGGTAAAGATATAAAATCTAACTGCAGCTATAGTTTTTAATTTCTATATTTACGCTTCCAAAAAAGAGTCAAATTTAACCTCCATTTTTTTTCTTTCTAAAAGGGGGAAAATCTGCAACCAGTCAAGTTGAATCAGTTTTTAGGATTTGGGCTGAAACGATGGTTGCTGGTCCAGAGACTTTTGTTCAGAAGGTGGAACAAAACACTGAAGAACACAAAATCAAAAGACTGGGTATCAAGCCATTTATGCACTATTGATATTGTTATCACAGTACAAAATGTGAACTTAGGATAGACAGTTCAAGACTAGACTAGACTAGACTAGACTAGACTAGACTAGACTAGACTAGACTAGACTAGACTAGACTAGAACAGAACAGAACAGAACAGAATAGAATAACAGAGTTGGAAGGGACCTTGGAGGTCTTCTAATCCAACCCTCTGCTCAGGCATGAAATCCTATACCATTTCAGACAAATGGGTGTCCAATCTCTTCTTTAAAACATCCAGTGTTGGAGCATTCACAACCCTGGAGGCAAATTGTTCCACTGATTAATTGTTCTAACTGCCAGGATGTGAAGTGAACTACACTATTGAATCTCAAAGTGCACACCAAAATGCTCCAACTTGAACAATTGTTGTTGTCTATGGAGACTCTCAGTCGTCCATGTCATGGTTGTCCCAAAGGTGCTTTTTCAAATGGCAACTGGACTTTGTTCTTCCTTGAAGATATTTTGCTTCTCATTCAATAAGCCTCTTCAGTTCTGTTCTTGTTGTTGTTCTTCCTCTTTTTCTGGGATAAACATTGCAACTTCTCTATGTAAACACTCAAGATTTGCCCATTCATTTTGCCTTCCAATAATTTAAACAACCAAACCACAGGCCCAATTCCATGTCATAAATATGGTCATCTCATGACTCACAGACATAATTCACTGTCCACTTGGGGTTTGTGATCACTCCTTTGGGCAAGATTTTTCAGCCAGAAATCACTGTATCCTGCCCATAAATTATCCCCTCTAACTTCATCCCAATCACCTCCCACAATGGTGCCTGCTGGTTTGTTGTCACTGTTGTCCAAGCCACCACTTTTTGTACATGGAATGTCTGATATATCTATAAAATAGTGAAACCTCTTAAATTCTTAGTGTAAAGGTCACCATTAGAAAGAAAAGGTTGTTGCCAAAGATATTTAGCCCTATATAGACCCTCCAGTTAGTGTCATACTTCACTTTGTCATTCTCAGCCTCCCTCTTAGAAAGTCCAACCTCACTTTATCATCATAAACATATCAACAATCAGTCCCAGTGGACAGCCATGCTGTTTGTACTGCAGGCTCACAAAAAAGTGTGCCATCCAATAAGCCGGAATGCTTACTCATTGTGCCCCATTGGAATCAGACCTGGAACATTTCCATATCATTTGATTTCCACCACCACCACCCTTCATCTCTCTAGGAATGAGCTTTATGGGCAGGGTAAATATAGTCAGAAATCTGTCTGGAGAGAGACAGATTTTTATGCTTCCACAAGGAGTATCTGAAATTATAGAAACTTTGTGCTCATCCATGTCCTAACTTTTGAAACATTTCTGCTTGAAAATTATAGATATCTATTTTTCCTAATAAAGCTAACTTTGTAAACTTCAGTGTATGGAGTTCATATTTTTTTATTTCATGTCCTTGTTATTTGGTTAAACTATGGTAACTTTTTAAAAGTATTTGGTCTAAGTGCCTAATCTTAAAACAGGTTTTTTTTTCTGTGTAGAATTGTTTGTATGCTATAGGGAACCAAGCAGTTTTATGAAATTTTTACTTTATCTAAGAATTCTATAGGCAATGCTCTCTTCTGGCTTTCAGTTGCTATTTTTCTGAAACTCCATTCCTGACATTTTCTATTTAACAAATATCAACTATTTTCCAAAGCACTAAAAGGCAAGACAAGAAACAAATGATGGAAATTAACCAAGGAGAGAAGCAACCTAGGACTAAGGAGAAAATTCCTAACAGTTTTGCCTTCAGAAGTTGTGGGTGCTCCATCACTGGAGCCTTTCAAAAAGAGACTGGACAACCATTTGTCTGAAATGGTATAGGGTCTCCTACTTGAGCAGGGGGTTGGAATAGAAGACCTCCAAAGTACCCTCCAAATCTATTATTCTATGTTCTAAATCATTCTGTGTGAAAGAATGTATCAATTTATTCCTAAGCGCTTACTAATTTTAAGGTGAATGGCAGTTTTCACACTTTAATGTTGTATATTATATAATCATTAGTTGCCGTTGTTCTGCTCACTTATATGACGTTATCTATATTTTGCTTTGTATAAAATGGTTTAGAAAATAGAATGAAACATAATTTATTTTTGAACCATCTGTTTGATTTAATAGACATATTTGTTATTTATACTTACTTTGCACTTTAAATTTAGCTTTAAAAAGTGGAATTGGGGGATGGTGATCCCATTTATGTTTTCTATTTAAAGCACAAATTGATAAAGTACAGTTTATTTACAAATGGATATAGAAGTCAGACAGAACTGACCCAAAAACTACTGTATTTACAGGGTCAGGTAAAAATCACTGCCCAACAGTCTCTTTTTATTGCTAAACTATTAGACCACATATATTGTGCATCCAGCCAGTCTGGATGGCTCCCTCCACAAAGTGTCAATATTCAAAAAGAGATTGTGAGATTAACTATCCTGATTAACTTTTGTGATACATGAAAAATGTGTAGAACGTGCCCTCTGATGACAAAATTGTTATATTCCAAATTGGGATTCCAGAAACTATCTACTGTCTCTGCAGTTCAGGTTTTCATTTTTTGTGCTTCGGTTTTACTATCCAGCTCACTTCTCTTTGAAAGAGGAATATCATTCTCCATAAAAATTCAGTCTGGGTCTCCAGAGATTTAGAAAGAAGTCTGTTTTAGCTCTCCTTACATTTCAATATTATATCCTTTTATGGAGATAAAAGAAAACTCTCCTGGATTTTAATGGAGTGAACTAGAGCAAATTGCCAAAACAGACCCAATTGCATTAAAGGGCAGCAGTAAACTGAGTTATTAGTTGCTCAAAAAACTGTACAAAGATAAGTTTATTTGGGAAACACGCACACACACACACACACACACACACACACACACAGCATATAATTAGAAAATGGATCTTCAAATAAACGTATCTTAGAAGTCAATGCAGTGGTCGACTTTTTACAATGTGTATCTTAAGAAATATTGTATACATTATGGAAAGCCTTGACAAAATTCTACATATTAGGGAATGGAATGCATATAACATTGTATATTAGAACAACTGCAAACGACAGTGAATACAGATGTTGAACATTTCTTCCATAGTGTTCACGCTCCATCCTATTCTTTCCCCCAATGAGGAAACAGAAAAGAATTTGGGGCATATTTAAGCTTTATAGGCATGAATGTCTTTGCCATCTTACTGTAACTATCACCTTCTAGATAGACGTAGCGTCTATCATGCCCACATTAATTGACTATTGGATATACTGAGGAGGAAAGTGAGAACTGTAGACATGAGAACACTAAGTTGAGAAAGGCTGTTTTTTTCATGCAAGAGTAAGCTTGCCTATAAAAATATATGCGACAATCCCTAGATACTGGTTTGTAATGTGGCCCATTAATTAGGATTCTATAGGTCAGAGGTCAGTAGGCTTTCTAACTAAAGGTTATATCCTAATATATCCTAATGGTTTGCACATGTTTAAAATCTGAATGCAGAAACAGTTATTAGCTGGAGGGCTTTTCCCTTCCATGTTGTTCTGTTGATTTTTCCACCATTGCTGATGAACAGCTTTCAACTTTTCAAACAATCCAATAACTTTTTGATTTCCAGGATGCAAACAGCAGCTGTAAATGCCCAGGTCACTTGAAACTTGGCTACAGGAATGTCCTGCAGGGAGTAATGTGGAACTGACAGGGAGGTAAATAAAATGACTTAATGGACTTTTTCCATCTTTACATTCTATGCTTCCATCATTCCCAATAAATCAAAAAACTATTCTAAGTTTACAGTCTAGAATAGAGTTTGCACAACTGGCTGCTATGGCAATGAACATTTCTTTTAAAGATTATTTCTGGAGAGCCCTCTTGTTTGGATATTTTCAAAACCTCATATTATTTTATTGTGCTTAAACATGGCAAGCTAAGATACTAAAAGAAAGGAGGAATAAGGAAAGTGGGAGGGGGTTGGTACCATAAGAAAAAGGACTTTCCAAAAGTAAGGGTGAACCGTAAAAGATTACTATGTGAAGAATAATGTCAATGTAATGAAGGACTTTTTTCTAGGATGTCTCATTTTATAAATGTGCAAATATTGAAACATCCTTCTTACATGACTTGCAATTTTGCCCCTTCTTAAAAAGTTTCAATAAGAGATTATGTGAATGTGCATGAGACATGGAGGGAACAAGGGGAAAAGTTCAATATATTCTAGAGAATGGTGTATAATGAAGGCCTCTGAATCTCAGAGAAGAAAAGTTTACTCAAGACTAGCCTTGCTTCCATGCCTTAATCTACAATATTCAGGTCACATCCTATATGGTGATTGACTGCCTTCACTGTCTGTGCCTTATTACTTGCCCTTCATAAACCTTCCCATAAAAGAAATCAAAGTTAATGTTTTGAAATCTCTTTTTGGTTTTGACTTAGAATCTGAAAAGTAAGATAATTAATATACTGGCCAATGGATGATTCATTTTTAAATGAGCTGAATTTCCTACAGTTGTTTCATATTCCAAAGGTACAGGTTATACAATAAATATTTCTTGAAATAAGCTTTTGACAAACTTTCATCATATGTACTTTTTGTTTACTGATATAATATGAGTGGAGCCTTCTCTTTTTATAGAGGTGATTGATAGAAGAAAATATCAAAACCAAGTGAGACTCTCCATGAAAATAGCAAGATCTAAATCCTGGCTCTTAGTTTGTTTTAATTCCTCTATTATAGAATGATAGCTGTTACAAAATCACTAAAGTTAGGGTGCTTTTCTTCTACTTTTTCATTTTTACCATCATCTATTCTCTCTATAGTCAGTCTGTCAGTTATATTATATGCTGTGCCATTTTTTTCTAAACTGGTGCTCTTCAGCTATATTAGAGGTAAACTGTCATGGCAAAAAATGCGAGTTGGTCTCCAAAACAACTGGAAGACATTTGATTGGGGAAAATAGTCACTGAAGATAAATAATATAAATGCATGAACACTTACAATTATTTTATGCTATGTATCTAAAACAGTTATACTTTATTATTACATTTCATATTCCATCAATATAGCTAAATATTCACTTTTGTACAGACTCATGGTGAACTTGAATCTCCAAGGGGACAGAAACAGCATTGCAGAAACAGCAGCAGCCAGATGGTGTTTTCCTGCTTGGCTAAACCTCTCCAGATAAAGGAGAGATCATGAGATCATCCACTTGTACTCCGGATAGCTGCTCTTTGTGAGTAAACTGTGCAAAGTGAGATTTCTGTAGCTGATTTGATTGAAGTGAATTGAATGGCTGGAAATAGAACAATATCTACCAAGCTCCGAGTATAGCATTGTGAACACAACACATTTCTTAATCACTTTTGGAATTTCCTTATCAGTTGCTTTTCAGCTATTAGAAAACTTTCAAGTGACAAGTTTGATAAGCTGTATTGGGTGAGTTTCCTTTAAAAAGTTTTAAAGATAAGTTTAAAAACACAAAAACAAATATTTTTTAACAAGTGAGGAAAGAGGGATTAGAACAGTGGTGGCGAACCTATAGCACGGGTGCCAGAGGCGGCACTCAGAGCCCTCTCTGTGGGCACGCGCGCCGTCACCCCAGTCCTATGCCTTCAGCTGGGTTTTATAAAACCTTTTCACTTTAGGCCTCCAGCGCCGTGTACAAAAAAAAAGGTTCAATCAATCAGTCAATTTCAACTTCTTATGGGGAAAAAAAAGGGTCTTGAAAGTTGGAATTGATTGATTGAACTTTTTAGTCCCACCCAGTCTGCTGTTACCACCGCAGCCACACCCACCCAATGGGCCATGCCCATCCAGCACCCAATGATGCATAAGTTGGTTTTGGGTTGCAGTTTGGGTACTCGGTCTCTAAAAGGTTCACCATCACTGGATTAGAACATTGATTTTGGAAAGTCATGAGTGAATTAGGGTTCCAGATGGAATTGAACTAAGTTTTTGAAATTGATTGTGGGAAACCTTCCCATGGGAAAATGCTGTTGTGTTGAATTCTTGAAAGAAAGCATGATAGGATGGGATTTTTAAAATTGGATATTAGAGGGAACCAGCAGGAATTAAAGATTAGAATTGAAGAATAAGAGCACTTAATTTTGACATTGATACAGAATGAAATATTTTAATGCTGGACTTATTCAAGGATATTTATGACCAATGGATCTGGACATTAATCTTAAAAATGACTGCCATTATAGATAAATCCTTTTAAGAGATGCAAAAGAGGACTAGGTTTCACCAGATAGGACTGGAACTAATCTGAAAGTGGATTAAAAAATGATAGGGTGCAAGAGTGATATGGGAAAAGATATTACATTGGATATAGAAATGAATTTGACACTTGTTTTAATAATTAAAAGGATGTGCAACTGCCAAATCAAAATAATGTCTTGGATTTCTTTCTAATGTTGGATCTACAAAAGAGATTTATTAACGTTCTGAAGGATTTTGTGAATAGGGACAAACAAAAACTTAAAAGAAAGAAAGCTCTAGGACATTATGTGAAGGATTAAATATCAAGATTGTTAAAACTAAAAGGAAGAAATATAAAGTGGGTTTATTTGATCCAGTTTAAAATAGATACATCATTATTTCTGGCAACTCTTAATGGACTTTTGCTGACCAGAACTGAATGATGATTTGTAGGGATGGGGTGATGAGATGTTGTTGTTATATTTTAAAAGAATTGTATTTTGAAAAGGTGATAAGTTGTTAAAATTGTTTATATTGGCTGTGATAAAGGGGAAAGTCATTTCTTAACTTTATTTATTATTTATTTATTTATCAAATTTACTTGCAGCATTATATTGTAGTTCCGATGACTCAGGGCGGCTTTATATATTTCATTTCTTTTCCTCTGGTAGACTTTTTTCTGTTTAGATGCTTATATTTTTCTTCACTCTCTATTTTTTCGTTTTCTTTTAGTTTTTTTTGTAGTTTGTATTAGTTTCTATCTATAATGTTTCATTAAATTATTATAAAAAGAAGCTAAATATTAATTCTTAGCTATCAAATCTGTCTAATTAATTTGATCTGCCTAGTTTTATGTCAACAGAACAATCATTGCATTCTAAGCTTGTGTCTGAATTCTGCATGGAGGAATACATATGAGATATTGTGAGATGGGCAGTCATATGCCTTGAACAAACAAACAAATAAATATTGCTTAATAAATGAAATTATTCCAATAAAAATGCTGCTTAACAGTCCCAACATGAGAGGGCATCTTTGATATTTCTTCCTTTTAATATTGCTGTTGATATCTCTAGCTATTGATATTGTATGTCATCATTTCTGATCTTATACTGTACCAAGTTGGGTCTGTTTCTTTTTAAACTCCTGAAATGAATGGAAAGACTATTATCAATGGACTCTTTCAGAGCACTGCTCAATGTCCAAGAACTCTCAGGAGAGCTTGGAATGTAACAATCATTTCCTTTGGGCTGAGTTATCAAAACTGAAGCTATGTCTCATAAATTTAGCTTGATACATCCCTTGTCTCTTATTCTTGAATGAAAGATTCCCCTCCCCTCCATTTGGTTATATGTTTTATTAGAAAAATAAGGTTGGACCTGATGCTGCTGACTCATTAGACAGTTTTCTGCAGTCCATAAGACAGAAACAAAATCAGGGCAGAGAGACTGATAGCTGAGCCTTTAACTCTCACTTAGATTTTATCCATCATGACAGTTTCAGCTTAGCCTAGGCAGCAGGGAAGGCCTTTTCCCTCCTCAGTTGTACCTTAAGGGCAACAGAGGGCATCTGGAGCACCTCAGCTTGACTGTGACCTTGTGAGAGATCTTGCAAAGAACATATGGAATGCATTTTGGCTTCACAAGAACTAAATGAAAACACCAAGCGCAACAGGATCGAGGCAGCAGAGAAAGTCTGACCCTTGATTGGCCTGTCTCTTCTACCAAGTATTGAAGGAAATGTTGGAGGGGTTTTTTGGGTTGACAAGAAGATATCACCTCTATTATTATTATTATTATTTTTAAAGAACAGCATCTCAAAAACACTGTTGTCTTCTAAACTTTGAGAAATCACCCTGTGACATGCAGATATGGTGATTCAGAATGCTGAAGTAGCTCCCTTTGTATGTTATCTGTTAGGAGGAAAAAGAAGTAGATAGTGGAAGGCTCAGGTTAAACCTCATTGCAACAGTTTTCATTCTCTCATGAGATCTCCTTACTTCTAGGGAAGTCTCTGAAGTAACAGACGAACTGCAGTTTGCAGCTGTCCCTTCCCCAAACTCTGTCAGAAATGATCATCTTCCAACACAAATGCAATTCCACTAAATGCTGGACTGATCCAGTCCAAAAGTATATCCAAACAGAACTTGCCCCTTCCAGAAAACGTTTGGCACCTTTCACTTGCATTGGCAAACCAATATGGAAATCATATTTGAAGTTTCGAATCATACTCAAAATGTGGAATTTTTGGCTCGAAGGAATTGTCTCTCCAACCAAAAAAATGATAAGAAACATTTAATTTTTGTATAAATTGAGTATTTCATTAACATTTCTGCAACATCCCTCAGTCTGAAGTTCACTGGTAGTTTATTGGGTCTTTTTTAAAAAAAAAAATGGCATGCTCATTTGCAATATGTTAAAACCATTTTAGCTAAGCAATAGAAGAAAAACAAATTGTAATACTTGACTGAGTTCTCCATGAACTGTGAAGTTACAGGGCCTCCATGGCTCCACAGAGTTCATTTCCTTAGAAAAAGATCACTCAGTACTTAAAGGGTCTTGAGTTCATTAATAAATACAGAGATTGAGCATAGATGGAAACAGATAAAAGATTCCAACAGCAAACATTGCTGTCATACATTGGTTCTCTATTGTAGACGGTATCCCAAATTTTTCCACCACTCACCCTCACACTATTACCCTCCTTTTCAAAGTCCATTTCTCAAAAATGTTGAACCATCTTCATTTTATTTGTTGGAAAAGTTTTATAACAATGAGTCATCTTCTAAATTCAAATTCTTATTCTTCCTGGGCTGTTTTACTGAATTTTCCATAACAGGGTATGCCCCTTGCAACTTTTCCACCAACTGTCTATGGAGATTCTCAGTCATCCAGGTCATTGTTGTCTCAAAACAACATTGTTGTTTTTTTCAAAAGGCAACTGGACTGTTTTTTGAGGAAGAAGAAGAATTTCACTTCTCATCCAAGAAGCTTCATCAGTTGTGGCTGGATCGTGGGGAGATGGAAGTTGAGACTGGATAGTGTGAGGATGGAAGGATAGGTTCTGACAGGATGGGGGAGGGGGGGATGGAAGGATTGTATTTCTTTGCAGTCATCTGGTCGTTAGCATTCTCTCTGAGGGCCATTGAGGCCACTTGGGGATTTATTTGTGATCACAAGATCACCTGAATCAGAGTGCAAATGGTTGTGGAATCTTCTTGGAACTGCTGAAGGGATTGCACTGTAGCAGGAGACAAGTAGTGTCATATTCCTCTCCCTCTGTTGAGGGAGGGCTGTTCAGTTCTAACATAGATAGACTCTTTTACCCGACTTTCAAACCAATGATCCTTTCTATCTAAAATGTGGACTTTGCTGTCTTCAAATGCAGATGGACTGCTGAATCTTGCCTGATGGGTTTCTTCTCCCATGTTGTGCCATGCATTTTTGAAGTGGTTGTTTTGTTTCTCCAATGTACAGATCTGCACATATCTCACTGCATTGTATTGTATATATCTCAATTATATTATTAATTATATTATTTTCCACTAATTATATAGAAAATATCCTGATGTCCCTCTGCTCCATTAACTCATTCCTACTTAAGCTCACAATCTTAACAACTAGATCCACGCTCGGGTTTCTTGACACCAACATCAGAAGGCACAGCCCCATAGTCTTACCTATGTCCATAGTTAGAAAGTCATCTGTCCCCTCCCCATGAATGGGACGAGGGAGGAGAAGGAGGAAGAACATCTTTGTGCTTGCATCTTTGCTTCCCTTTCACAAGTAAAGTCAAATACCAAGGATCAGAAAATGGGTAGGGCTTTACAGGGACAGAAGGCTCCTTTCCTTTTGCTCAATTATGATTCTCTTGAATAAAATCCTTATGCCTGCTGCCCAGCAACTAATTTGCAGCATCCAGCAGGACTGTCAATATAATGCCTTTGGATATTGATTTGCTCCCTTTGGAGTTGGTATTTGTTTATTTTAATTACAAAACTTCACTATTGCCAAGTCCAATACCAGCCTCTAGTCTCTTTTTTAAAAAAAACAAAAATGCCTATGGTCTCTGTTATGTCCCGAGCCTTGCAAACGGCTCGGGCATTTGCAGGCAGTCCCGGGCAGGTGCAAAGCTGCCCGGGACCAGACAGGCTGTCACTAGCGCCGTGCGCATGCACGGGTGCTGGCGCGGGAAAAGTAACCCATTTACCCGGGAGTTGCCTATATAAGAGGCTGCGAGGTGTTTGGGCGAGGCTGAAGCCATCTTCCTGTAAGCTGAACGCTGAATAAAAGAAACTGAGAACTCCAGCTGCTTCTCGTGTCTGTTTTCCCGCCAAGGACTCAACACTGGCGACGAGGTGGGATGCCTTGCACTACCTGGAAAGGAAGAAGTGTAAGCTTACCCAAGGAGTCCTGAGCGGCGGAAGAGGAACGGCGTCGACTCGGCAGCTGCCCGCCAATCCGGTGCGCATTCGGGGGTAGGCTGGCTGATAGACCCGTCTCCTGAAGATCCGAAGATGGCGAAAATCGGAAGGCTTTCGGAATTCGACGTCTCACATCCAGAGCGGTGGGAGTCCTACGTATCCAGAATGGAGAACTACTTCAAGGCAAACCAAGTGAGGGAAGATAGCTTGAAGGCGGCCACCCTGCTTTGCGTTTGCGGCCAAGACGCCTTCGAAATCGCAGAAAACCTTGCAGCACCTGTCCCAGTAGAGTCTGTAAGCTACGCAGACCTGAAGAAGCTGCTGAAGGAGCACTTCCACCCCAAGGTGTCCGTTATCTCATGGCGCCACACCTTCGAACAGAGGGATCAACGGTCCGGTGAGTCAGCCAAGGAATACATCGCCGCGTTACGGAAGGCCGCCAAGCCCTGCGAGTTCAAGGACCTCGAGGAACGACTGAGGGACCGATTCGTGTGCGGGTTAAGGCATCGAGAGCTACAACAGAGACTTTTCGCTAAGGAAGAATTATCCTTCCAAGACGCCTTAAGGGAAGTCACCGCAGAAGAAGCAGCAGGCGGCGCCGTCAAGAACATGCGCCGATCAGAAGCAGTGCAGAGGGTGCGTCCGTGCACCAGGAAGACGTCCGACGAAACTCCGAGGAGGATCCGGACGAGGAAGTCGACCGTCTACACCCCGCGAAGGAAGGAAACCAGAAGGGAAGCTCTTCGGCTCCGCTCAAGTGCATCGGCTGTGGAGGTCGCCACAGGAGAACCGACTGCAAGTTCCGCTCCGCTACCTGCCGGGCATGCGGCAAACAAGGGCACATTGCAGCTGTGTGTCTGGCCGACGAAAGGCACAACCCCAAGAAGAACGCCTGAAGGTACCAGATTCCCCAGCCAGAATAGGGTAGGTTTTGCGCTTCGCGAAGAAGCATCTGTAGAACAGGCACACACAAGCCCATGAAGAAAAAGCTGTCACTCAACGTGAAGCTACAAGGGGTTCCATTATCTATGGAACTAGACACAGGGTCTGCCCTGTCCATCATTTCATTGCATACATTTAGGAAGATTTGTTCCAGAAGTGGGTCTAAGGCCAAGTTAAGGCCTTCTGATATTGTATTAACAGATTTTCAGAACTCAAGAGTGTGTGTTAAGGGGGAGGCCACCCTTAACGTGCAATACAAGAGTTTTGAAGGTCCACTAGACTTATTAGTAGTAGGGGGTGAACGAACGAGTCTCATAGGACTCGATTGGTTTGAGGCCCTGGGGATACACGTCACAGGACTCAATAGCTTACAAACACTCGACCTACAGGAAGTCTGCAAAGAATTTGCAGATGTTTTCAGCCCCCAGCTGGGCACATTCAAAGGACCACCTGTGTCCTTAAAGCTAGACCCCACTGTCACTCCCATTAGGATTAAAGCAAGAAGGGTCCCTTTTGTTTTAAAAAGTAAGATTGACACTGAATAGACAAACTAATCCAACAGGGGAATCCTAGAACCTGTTGATTCCAGCCCGTGGGAGACCCCCATTGTGACGCCTCTAAAGGCAAATGGGGACATTCGCATTTGTGCTGATTACAAATGCACACTCAATAAGGCATTGCAGCAACATGCCTATCCTGTTCCTGTGGTCAGTCACATCCTGGCCTCTCTCAAGGGGGGGCGTGTTTTTGCAAAGCTTGACCTAGCTCAAGCATATCAACAGCTGCCTGTTGATGATGATGCTGCTATAGCTCAGACCATTGTGACCCACAGGGGAGCCTTTAAGGTAAAAAGGCTACAGTTTGGAGTGAATGTCGCTCCTGGGATTTTCCAAAGCGTAATGGAAACACACTACGAGGTATACCAGGGTCTGCCCCTACTTTGACGATGTCTTGATTGCAGGAGACTCCACACACATTCTAGCTGAAAGGCTTAGGGCTGTCCTGTTAAGATTCAGGAAATCAGGCCTCAAGCTCAGAAAAGACAAATGCAAGATTGGGGTGCCTTCTACTGAATTTCTGGGATTCAAAATTGATGCTGCTGGGATTCATCCTGCTGAATCCAAACTAACTGCTATTTTAGAAGCACCCAGGCCAAAGTCTAAGGCCGAACTTCAGGCCTTCTTAGGCCTCCTGAATTTCTACAATTCTTTTCTTCCACATAAAGCTAGTGTAGCTGAGCCTCTTCACAGGCTACTAGACAAACAAGCTGTGTGGCTGTGGTCACAAGCACATGAGGCTTGCTTTAAAGAAGTCAAGGCCTTGCTCACTTCTAACAGTGTTCTTGCACATTTCAACGAGTCTCTTCCTGTGTGCATCGCTTGTGATGCGTCCCCCTACGGGGTTGGAGCTGTCCTGAGTCACCTCAGGTCTGATGGAACTCAGGTTCCTATTGCATACTACTCCAGAACACTGTCTTCTGCCGAGCGCAACTACGCTCAGATAGACAGGGAGGCTCTGGCTGTTGTTGCTGGAATTAAAAAATTCCACGATTTTCTATATGGCAGGCATTTCACGGTCTTCACTGACCATAAGCCTCTGCTGGGACTGTTTACCACACGTAAGCAGACTCCCCACATCATTTCCCCTAGAATGCTTAGGTGGTCTATTTTTTTGTCTGCATATGATTTTTCATTAATCCACAAGCCTGGGAAAGAAATGGGCCATGCTGATGGCCTCAGTAGGTTGCCTCTGCCAGTAGTAGAAGCTGACCCCGCGCCAGCTGTCAACATTCTATCAATCCAAGCTTTGCCCGAGCTCCCTCTTAGTGCCAGGGATGTTACCGCTGAAACAGGTACAGATCACACACTTTCACGTGTCCGCTCCTGGGTCCTGTCCGGGTGGCCTGAGCACTGCCCTAGTCCTGAGTTTCAGAGTTTCTGGTCCAAAAGGAACGAACTGTCCCTTTCTCAGGGTTGTCTGCTTTGGGGAAACAGAGTTGTCATTCCCACCTCAATGAGGACTAGGGTCTTAGAATCCCTCCACGAGGGTCATCCTGGCATTGTTCGTATGAAGGCTCTTGCACGAAGCCACTTGTGGTGGCCTGGTTTAGATAAAGGTATTGAGGCTAAGGTACACGCATGCCACCTGTGCCAACGATCTCGCCCAGAGATGCCCCAAGCTCCTGTGCATAGATGGGAGGAAACACAGTCCCCATGGTCTAGGGTGCACATTGACTACGCTGGGCCCTTTCAGGGCCAGTTCTTCTTGGTCCTTGTTGACAGCCATTCAAAATGGCTTGAGGTTGTGCCTGTCTCATCCACCACCACTGCAAAGACTATTCAGGTACTGAGGGGGATTTTTGCTGCACACGGGCTGCCAGATGTCATTGTGTCCGACAACGGCCCTCAATTCACCTCCTCCGAATTCCAAGCTTTCTTACAGGCAAACCTGATTCGTCATGCCACGTCTGCGCCTTTTCACCCGTCCACCAACGGTATGGCTGAACGCATGGTGCGCATCGCAAAGGACGCCTTGAAGAGACTCACCTACGGGGACTGGCATCACAGGTTGGCTGACTTTCTCCTTTCTTATCGCACCACACCATCCACTTCTACAGGGAGAAGTCCAGCTGAACTTCGTTGGGGGCGCCAACTTACTACTAGACTTGACCGGTTGCATCCGACAGACTGCCTTCATCTACCTCACATCCTAGGGCACCTAGACAACTACTTGTGGGTGCCCCGGTTTGGGCTTGCAATTACGGGCCTGGTCATACATGGGTCCCCGCTTCTGTTTCCAGGGTCACAGGTCCTCTCTCCTACGAGGTAGCCCTGGACAACGGTCGTGTCCTGCGTCGGCACATCGACCAACTCCGCTCTAGGCGGGACTTTTCTGATGAGACTCCTGGGTCTTTTCCAGGGGGGGAGGGGGACCCTTTGGAGCAAAGGGAAGGGCAAGAGCTACTGCCCATCTCCACTGAGGGAGCCACAAACGGCCCATCCCAAGATTCCGCAATTGCTCCGAAAAGGAAGTCATGGAGCTTACCCACACAACAGGCACTCACGCCTACTCCAGCCAGGGAGTCACCCCGGGGCATACTCACTTTCCACACACATCACACAGCACTCCAGTAACGGAGGATACCCGGGGGCATCCCAACAAATCATTCCCCGCAAGAGAGCTGGCACACAATTCCCAAGGTTGGCCTGACCTTACCCCAAATCCTACAGGGGGTCAAACATACACAGAGCTAGTCGAGGAACCAAGTCCCGACTACAACACCCTAGCACAAATCAGGGAACACCTGAGTTTTGGGAAAGTACAGAAACCCACACGAGCCCGAGCACAGAATGGGGTTCAGGGAATGGACAGCCTCCTGACAGGTCTTGGACTGACCTAGGAGGTTCTACACAGAGACGCCCAGCAGTGGCTATCACTTCAAGGGGCCTGAGGGTCTACAGCTAGGTAGGACAACCAGGTCACAAAGCAACAGAAGCCCTGGCCTGACGAGCCCGGTGGGCAAGCAAGCAGGCCAGGCATCGGGGCACAGTCCTTGGAAGACACCAGGGCACAGTAGAGAGAACAGGCTCATGCCTCCCTCCAGTCAGGGGACTTATGCCAGTAACCCAGAGCTAAGAAGGTCACAGAGAGCAAAGAAATCTCCTAAGTACCTAGAAGATTACATAACATTGCTGGCAAGGCAAAAGCCAGTAAACAGTGGGAGCACTGGGGAGCAAATTGTCGTATAAAATAAATGTTGTATGTTGGTAGTAGTTTTAGCCCGGGGGAAAGGGGTGTTATGTCCCGAGCCTTTGCAAACGGCTCGGGCGTTTGCAGGCAGTCCCGGGCAGGTGCAAAGCTGCCCGGGACCAGACAGGCTGTCGCCAGCGCCGTGCGCATGCGCGGGTGCTGGCGCGGGAAAAGTAACCCATTTACCCGGGAGTTGCCTATATAAGAGGCTGCGAGGCGTTTGGGCGAGGCTGAAGCCATCTTCCTGTAAGCTGAACGCTGAATAAAAGAAACTGAGAACTCCAGCTGCTTCTCGTGTCTGTTTCCCGCCACGGACTCAACAGTCTCCACATTGATCCCATCAGCATTTTTC
This sequence comes from Crotalus tigris, assembly GCF_016545835.1. Taxonomy (NCBI): domain Eukaryota; kingdom Metazoa; phylum Chordata; class Lepidosauria; order Squamata; family Viperidae; genus Crotalus; species Crotalus tigris. Next base: position 2,398,319 of record NW_024100081.1, read on the forward strand.
TTTTTTAATGAACCTCACAAGTTGCTCCAGTCCAGAGCTTTATCTGGAATTTGAGATGGCATGTGGTATGGAATATCGTAAGGTACTAGAAAAGGTGATTGACACCAATCTTACCTTCTAGTTAATATGCATAGAGTTAATATGCATAAAGTTGACAGACAATACAAGATCCATTCGCAGAACAGTTAAGAAATAACAATAGAGAAAGCAAGCAACAACTTGGTCTGGGGAAAGGAGAGAAACTCTGTCACGTTTTCAAGATATTATGCCCTACAATAGTAGAATTCCTTTTGTTCTTTGGTGTTTGTTTCCTGATCTGGCCTATCTTGATGCACCTGGCTACATCTACCATGACAGCTAACTTGTGAATGAGCAACGTTTCCCCCTTGGCAGCCATTTTGTGAATATTTCCAAAACATTCTTTCAGATTTCTAGTTCTGCCTGTTGTCTCCCCCAAAATGGCCTTTTCTTAGTGTACCGACAATGTTCTGTGGTAAGTACCAATTGTTTTGGTCAAATAAGCCTTTTTTATTAATTTGTTTAAGAAAATTTAAATGGCCACCCAACTAATTCTCAGTGACTTCGAGCAGTTTATATAGATGATCCTCCTTTAAGACGAGGAGTTACTCCCTGTTCAGGCAGAAGACTGTTGAGAAGAGATGCAAATGCTGAGCAAATAAATTATAAGATCTAATGTCTAGGCTTTTATTGAAATGATGGGTTGGCTGCCTTACATAGTAATACATTCTGAAGGCTTAATGTCATAGAATTGAACCCATCAATCCATGATATGTTCTGTGTAATTCTTGTTGTTGCTAAGAGATTGAACAGAGAAGAGATGTCAGGGAATGGTTTGGCAGAATTTCTCTTCCTCAGGATCATGGAAAGTATAAAAATATGACATTTATACGATACATAATTCATTAACACCACATTTCCTTCTTTGCACTGGAAGTGTTTCCTGTTTAAATTAATGAGTCTTTGTGGTCACTTAAATGCTTCAGATCAGATCCTCAAAGCTCCATTCAATAGCAGGTATGAGAGGCATTCTTTGTTTTTGAGCCACATAGTTATGTTTGGGGGCCCAAAATATAAACACAAAGCTGTATTTTTAACCACTCTACAATGATGGTTTTGAACCATTGCACAAGGTTCCATCCAAAGAGTCACTCAGGATCTGACCTCGTATCAACGTTTCATTCAAGAAAGTTAAACTAATCTTCTAAAATATAATTCCCAGAGTTAGTTCATGACTGCATAGTATTTAACCTGATTGTGGACTTTAAAGGACAAAAGAAAATATGGGGCAAAAAAAAAAAAAATCACATTGACAAAAGGAAGTGACAGGAAAAGGGAAGCTTTTTCCCCTTAAGTCTCTCAGGATCTTAAAAAGCCTTAGTGGCTCTTCTATTTCTTGAAGGCTGACCATCAACCATTTTTCCTACAGGCCAAAGTATGAAAAAGTTGTGCTCCCTCAGTTTAAAATATTTAGAATGTACCACAATATCAGTTCTACACAGTGATTACAACATATCAGGAGAAAAATCAGAGAGAGAGAGAGAGAGACTTTCATTTTCTTCTCCTTATTCCTCTTTGCTTGGGGAATATGATTTTCCCCCAGAGTGTGCAGCTGATGATTTGACTGACATCTATAGGTTGCCCATGAACCCAACAGCTGCCTGAATAAGTAAAGTGAAAATCATAAGAGTTGTGGATGGAATTCTTTTGAATTCCTCAAGGCCAGGGTTCCTCAACCTCAGCAGCTTTAAGAGACATGAACTTCAACTCCCAGAACTCTCTCAGCTGCTAGCATGGGTGGGAGTTGAAGTCCACACTTCTTACAGTTGCTGAGATTCAAAAATAATGCTCTGGGCTGGTGAGAGAAAAAGATCGAGTTTCGGTACCTTGAATCTTGAGAGGCAAGAGTGCATTCCATCAAGTTCTTGCATTACTTTAACAAACAAGTCAGTTAAGCAACATTTTAAAAGGTCACCTCTCATAGCAAAGCAGGCAAGGGTAAGCTTGTTTAAAAGGTTTTTGAAAGCTAGGAGCATAGCTAATTTTTTAAAACTCCAAGAGTCCATTGAGTTGGGCATGGCTGAATACTGGGGTCTCTACTTGGCAGATTTGCAAGGAAATGGGAGCATAAACTTTAGCTTTTGACAGAACCCAGGTCCTTTTATTGCTCTAGGTACAGGCAGGACTGATTCATACAATTACACCCAGTGGGACTACGTTTGTTAACTGAAAAGGGCAATTTGAGCTAAGATAGCCTATGCACTGGCTAGAAAATTGGGCAGCATTTGAACTATGATGAGGTAGAATGGTTTTGAACAATATATTACAGCCATAATCCAGTTTTCCCTTTTCAGACAGCTACTTTATGCTTTCAATAAGGAGAGAAAGAGAGAGAGATTATTATCCAATTATAGATCCTCCAGCCATCTTGTCTGATTATGTTCTTAGCTAGTTCAGTCACAATGATGGTGAGAATACAGTCTTAGGGAAGGGCTAATGTTGTCTTCTGCTGCCATCTACTGTTATATCATTGAATTTAAAAATCATGAAAATCAACCATGTTGGAGTTCAGCAAATGGATTTTCAATGCAGCATCCTTTTGCAGGAAGAAATGAAGCGGTAAAGCTTGGTTTCTTATGAAGAAAGCAAGAAAAACAGGTTTACATTTCTGGTCTGAATGCCTGACTTAAGCATTTCTCAATATATATGAACTATAGGTGTGAGGTAATTAAAAGCAGATTCAGATGCCATCCACAGTCCATATTGGTTCACTCCTAGGTGGTAAGATCATGACAACATAGACATTCAAACATGTATCTCCCTGGATTCAGCCAGGAGACACAATTATCTTGCTTCATAAAGCAACTACTGATCAATGGGCCATATGTGACTTCCCTCCTACAGTTTGTAAACACCCTCCCACCCCTGAACTTTGGTGGCAAAATGGTCAGATTTTCTAGTCGGGTTTAGTCTTTGAAACTTGACCAGCGTTTTTGAAAGGAACTGAAATCACTGCTACAGAGGATCCAAGTTTCTTCTGTTTTCTTTCTGTTGTCTTTTATCTTGGGGGGAGGGATGAATAGTTATGCTTTTTGACAAAAGAATATGGAATGCAGAACAGAGCTGGAATGGACCTTGGAGGTTTTTTAGTCCAACTCTCCAGTCAAGCAGGAGACTCTATATCATTCCAGACAAATGACTATCCAGTGGGAGCTGTCCATTAGGTCCCTCCCATTAAGTTCACCTTATCAATCACAAAATCTAGCTGCTTAGACCACACTTATACATTGATAGATGGATTTTAAAAAAAACATTCTATTGGGGGCAAGAGAGAATTTTCCTGGCCCCACATTGCTCAAGGCTAGCAAACAAAAACTCTTAATGAGACACCCTCTCTCATATACCACATCTATATTTTCATGTTTATAAGCTTAATGTTCATGATTGGCTAAATATGGCTTAATTTTCCATTTCAAACGTTTTTACGTACATATGTTTAAACCTTATCATGCAGTTTCTTTCTTTGTAAACCATGTTATGCAAAGCACAGAATTTTTTTTTTTAAATGGTAAGCAAAAGGCTTGAGATAATAGGGGGGGGAAAGGAATACAGTTTAGCATAGTATAACACCATTAATATATCTTTCCTTTCTAGCCTTGCAAAACATCCTTGCTTCAACCATGTCCAATTGCTGCTTCAAACATATCCTTTTCTCCTTTAAACCTCTCACCTTTTTCTTTCTGTGAATTCCATTATTCCCATGCAACTCTAACTTTCAAATTCTTTCCTTTCCTCTCAGCCTACTGATTTTTTTTCCTGCCTTTTGGGCATTTGGTTCTCATCCCTTCTCACTATAAGAACAGATCACTGCAATGTATGTCTTTCGCACTGGTCGCTTACTTTTATATTTAACCCACATTCAGCCTTCTAAACATCACCAAATGCATTCCTTATACCTTTGTCCACTAAGCAACCAAGGGGATATTGCAATATCCCCAACAGCAATTTTCTGTGCCAAATTTACCAAAATATTTTGTGCAAAACAATTTGTATTTTGCTGTAGTTACTGAATAATTGGGATCAATGTACTGATCAATTAATTCTAGGTATGTATACAGTTCCATATGCAAATATATGCATAAACTTAATACATATGTATATATAGGGGGGAAGGATCCAGGAATAGCCTTTCTAATTCTTTTCCTGTGTAGGGCAAATGAAGAATCTCCTGGGAAAACCTGGAGAGGAAGAGGAGCGGCAAAGTGAATAACAAACAAAATGTTATTTTTAGTGGCCAGGGGAAAGGAGGTCCTGATATGCTTTGATAAACAATACAAGGAAGCTGCTGAGGACAAGGGACAGCAGATATCCCTTGCTGCTGACACACCTATGTGTGAAATCTAAGGTGCTCTGATATTCCCAGACTCCTGATTAGAGCTGAAGAGATATTCTGGGATAGATGCATATGTGTGTGATTCAATTTGAATCATATCACACAAATTCAGGCACATTTTGCAAACTGGTGGCAACTGTGTTCTGGTACACTGAAAGTTGCTCCATAGGAAAGAAAGTCACAGCTGGAAAATCCAGGGTTTCCAGTGCCACTTTGAAGCAGGGAATTATGCAAGCAGGAGATTGAAAAAATATGCTTCTGCTTTAGTCAAATTGCTGCTGGGAAGGGATGCCTGGTTTTATTTAATACCATGGCCAGATGTTTTTAAAAAATGTTATATAACTTGGACTGTTTTCTTTCTACAGAGGGGTTTGCAAATAGCTTTAGTTACACATGGGGTTTTAAATTTGCCCAAGGCCTATGCCCACCCACCCCCAACCCTCAGAAATGTTTGTTTTTCCTGTTGACTGTGGAAGATTTGATATAGGCCAGCCAGTAATTAACTTCAGTGATCATAAAACTTTGGGACTATAAATTGACCAAACATTTGAGATGTCTCTCACTTGACCAGCTTCTCCCCAATCTGGTGCCCTTCTGAGATGTTTGAGTTTAGAGGTGATTTTTTCCAGCCAGAGTATCATATTTGTAAATGCAGAGGTGAAATCTGGAAAGCTATGCAGACTTCACTATTGTGAAGACAATTGTGCAAGTTCAACATACAGGTATGAGTAAAAGTCTAAGAAAAAGATTCTTCAGGTTCAGGGTCATGCAAACAAAAACAAAAAACCCTCTGGCACCATGGTCTCTCATAAAAACTCAGAAATTGCTAAACTCTTCTGTGAGTCCCCCTACAATATTCCTACAATTTTGCTCAAAGAAAACAAAACGTCACCAGAATCTTGTGCTTTTGCACAAATGCTAGTGAGATTTCAACATCCCATCTGACATTTTTAAGGGTTTCAGAACATTTTATTATTTTTGGTAGGCCCAGGACATCTCTTGGTAGTCTAGCTGGTACCACTTCCTGATTACTGAACTAAAGAAGAGGCAGTCCAGTTGGGGCCAGTTTAAAGACAACATACTGTACAACATGGCCTACTGCAGTTGAAATAACCCTGGAGTGTTACAAGAGGTCTAAAAACTGAATATATTTCATCCTTTCTGTTCCTTCTCCTTCTTATCATCATGAAGAAGTCCTAATTTGTTTGCCAATCTCCTAGCTTGAGCCATATAAGCATTCTTGACTTAACTAATCGAACTTTTGACTTAACTGATAGGGGAGAATTATTTGATTTAACTGCCTGCTCTTTGTTCCTTTCGAATTTAACAATCCTAGGACCGAGCCAGGAATGAATGAAGTTTCCATGTATGTTTGTCATTATGTAAATAGCAAAGGCGCCGGAGGAATGGGACTGCAGGAAGGGGCAGGAAGATTTGAAAATCCATCTCGCAAACTTATTTGTACAGTATTGAAATGGAAAACATTCCCTCTTGCAATAGGTTCTAAAGCACCAAATTATTTATTAAAATAAATACAGTCCCTCTGCATCTAATGAGGTTGTTAATCCACACTATGTTTAATTGGAAACAAACCTTATCTTTTGTTATGTTCTTAACAGGTAGATATTTTTGAAGTTGTTCCTTGGTCATGTGAACTAGATGCTTTTTAGCATTAGCTGCACATTTTACATACCAGTCTGCTATTGTCAGACAGCAGAAAAGTCCTTGCTGTTTTGCTAAGAGATCATATGTGGATATTTTAATGTAGTTCAGAAACAGTCTTGAATGAAATGCCAATTTTAAATCAATTTCCATATTATAACAGGTCAGGGAATGGCTCATAGAGATACATGAAATAGTTCAGCTGTTAGATCTGAGATCCAGTCTTCTATAATGCCTGGATATGAAGAAGAAAAAATCTAAAAATGATATGTTCGTCTCAGAAAAGAGTGACATGTTGTAGTATACTATAAATCTCAGCATATTTGCTTAACAGCAAATCTCACTGTAACCAATGCAGTTCACTTCTTAATAAGTATGCCTAGAACTGCACTGCAAAACTATTTTTCTCCCGATATCTGATTATCCTGACAAAGAGATCTGACACAAAGAAGAAAGGGTCAACCTATTCTCCAAAACACCTGAAGGTAGAAAAAGAAGCAATGGATGGAAACTAATGAACCAACCTAGGAATAAAGATAAATTTCCTGACAATGAGAACAATTAATCAGTGGAATGGTTTGCCTTCAAAAATTGTGTGTGCTCCATCACTGGAGGCTTTCAAAAAGAAATTAGACAACCATTTATCTGAAATAGTATAGGGTCTCCTGCTTGAGCAGGGGGTTGGAATAGAAGGCCTCCAAAGTCCCTTCCAACTCTATTATTCTGTTATTTCTGTTAAAATTAATGCAACCCAACTGGTGCCCAGTAGAATTACTGAGATTATGACCTCCAAAATTCTACTAACCACTGAATGGGGGTTGACTATTTTGGGAGATGTATTCTTAACATGTCTGAAGGATACCAGGGAGGTTTTGAAAACTACCATAAGGTTTCACTTGGAGGAAAGATGCATTATTCTCAAAATATATGCAGGGAACTTACTCGGGGTTTGCCTATAGAAAGCTTTTTTGGGGCTGCAGACTTTGAGGTTTCCTCAAATCCACAGAAGATAGGAAAGCTGTCACTTGGAAGGCTGGCTGCAATCTAAGACAAGGTGACCAGAAGAGATAAAATCATATTTTTGGTAGATGCTTCTCCTCCTTGGAACACACTTCCTCTAAAAGCCTCAAAAATATCCTTAACACCTGGATGTTTTAATACATTCATATCTAAAGCATGCCTCATTTTTCTTTCCAGTTTGTATATTAGTCTTTAAGCACACAGTGGGGTCTGTTAATAATACTTTGACTTGTTGACCCAGTGCCATTATTTCTGAGCAACATCCAGTTTTAAGACTCTATATTTAGGGCAGGATGTGTCCAACCTAGATTTATAGCTGCCTTATTTGAACATGATACTTTTACCTTCCGAGTATACTTTGGCAACACCATGAATCAACAAGGAGGTAAAAATAAGCAAGTGTTGATTATTTGTATTTCCTTCTATCAACACACATGTACAATCTCTTCCTACAGTTACGGAAGATGGAAGCTCCCCTCAGAAAAGCAAACGGAATACTCCTGCTGGCACAGAAGCTGGGAAGAGCCTTGACGGCAACTGTGAAAGAAAAAAAACCCTCACATGGCTGTTTTAATGATTTGTCAAGAGGTGTTTTACTTGGACACCTCCATTGGTTGGATTATCTCTTTTGAAGGATCTGCACAGCTGTAAGGTATAGGCCTTTGGAACACAAGTTATATCAAGGGTGACCATAAGGAAGTTAAAAAAAGCAAAGATGGGAGCTGCAGCTGTGTGATCAAAGCATTACCCTTTTTAACACACATTGTAGTGGCTTTGATCAGATGGCCAAAGCTGCCACCTGACATTTTTAATACCCTTTGTGAACACCCCTGGATAGTATTGTACTCCATATAATCCCTATGTGAATTGTCAGCACGATCTTTCTCTTAAATTTTCCACCCCAAATAATTGGTATGTTATTGGAAGATTGCTTCCAAGATGAATGTTTTCTATTCTTCCTTTATAAGAAAGAATTTGTCTTAAAATTGATATAAAGAAAGTGGGCTCTTCTATTCTTGTGTGGCTTTTAATTTTTTTAAAAAAATATAATCAATGTTTCCCACATAGACATAAGAAAAGAGAGAGAGAGAGCTTGTCATGTGAGAAAAATTCATATTTAATTGCATCCATCTTTTTCTTTTATGCTGTATTTTGAAGAGAGAAAATATTTCACATAAATTAGACAAATATAAATGTATTTATATCAGTATTTATTTGCTTGCTCACAATGTCTCCCCCCCCCAAAAAATGTAAAGATGATGTAGGAAATCAGTAACCAAATGTTTTTTTTTAAAGGATCTCTAGTGTAGAGTTTTATCTGAACAATTATTTTAGACTGTGCCTCTTCTACCACATTTTAATTTTTTGTCAGCCAGTACAGAAACAGTATGTAGGAATTACAGTAAGACTAACAATTAATCTGAAAATTTTCTTTTTGGCTTTATTTCAGCATCAAACTTGGCTAAATTGATTGTTTTCTATTTGGTATCCTCCAGATATGATGTGATATGTTCTCAGAATGGCCAGCTATTTCTATATGCTTTAATCAATTCTGAAGGATGGGGGTTGGGGTGAAGGAGAAGCAATATTGGATAATAAGAAGACCTCTTAGATTTTCATTCATTTATTCATTCACCTATATTTCACTTTCCTTCTAGGAACTCAAGGAAGTTGTATAGTTCCCTACTTCTATTTTTTGTTCACAACAAATTTGTGAGGTATAATACGCCAAGAACGAATCAGTTAATTTTATAGCTTAATAGGAGGTTGAGCCTGTATCTCCTTAATCCCCCAGTCCTAATCCAACTTTATAACCATAGCACAATCTAGTTCCTTTGCTTGCTTCCTTGAATGTCAAATCTGACTATGTAAGTTTTACCACAGTATCTACAGCAACAACAGAACAGTTGTATATTTCCGCATTCATCCATATACGAGTTGCAAGTTTCACCATCTGTTTTTCTGATTTGGAAACCTACTTCTATATTCAAATATTTGAATGCTTAGAAAGGAGACTTAGCATATTGTTTCAGGTCTTCATTGGAAAAAAATATATCATGATGTTAAAAATTGCTGATTCGCCTCTAAATTTATGCAGAATGATTCTGGGAAGAGGCGGAAGACACAAAATGGAACTTGACGAGGGAGTGGGGAATTATCTACCACTATCAAATCAGAAAGTCATATGTTAATGAAAAGGAGAATGGCTTACATCGGAGTACATTCAGTTCATTCATTCAGATCATTCTTAAATTTGGAAGATTTAAAGTAAGGGTGTACAACCTTGGCAACTTTAAGACTTGTGGACTTCAACTCCCAAAATTATGGAAATTGAAGTCCACAGGTCTTAAAGTTGTCAAGGCTAAACATCCCTAATTTACAGCATCCATGGATTACCCCATCTCTAATTCTATCAGAACCTACCTATAAATAATATTGTATTTTTAAGTGCCTTTCTATTAAGAGAATATCTGTCATTAGCCTCGGACATCTATAAATAATGTGACAACATAAGTAATAAACAACTGAAATATCTGGGTAATCTTTTGTGATGATACAAGTCACCATGGAGTCACCTCCATGTTTTGCTGGTTTCATGCAGATCTCCCATCAGAAGCTTTTTAAGCCTCCCAGACTTGAGGCTTTCTAGCTGATGTCCCTGAGAGTTAAAGTTTAGTTTTTCATTTGGATTTCACAGAGTGATTGCAGTTGGTCATGTTTTCAAAGTTTGACTGTCCTTGTACAATTTTACTGCAAAAGTCTATATGTATGTAAAGCAATTTCCATGACAAGGATCAATTGTTGCGTCCTTCGCGAAATGGCAATGACACGAGAAGCAGTTGTAGTTCTCAGGAACTTATTTTATTCAGTTCAGCTTACGGGTTACAAGACGCCGACAACGCCCAAAACTCCCGGCCTCTTTTATAGGCCATTCCCGGGTCAATCTGCAACTTTTGGCGCGCCAGCACCTGCGCATGCGCACAAGTACTGGCAACAGCCTGTCTGGTCCCGGGCAGCTTGCACCTGCCTGGGACCGTTTGCAATGCCCCGAGCCTGCTTCCACAGGCTCAGGACATAACATCAATAATACCTGAAATGCTCCAAAGAGATGAGAATCAAATGTTCTTTGTGCAAATATTTTTAAATATGTATGTGTTAATACATCCCAGTGAAGATGTTGTCCTTTCTACACACTGTATGATCTCTTTCTTTAATTTAGATTCTCTTCTAAAAGAGAAATCTAAGGTTTTCAGTCCTGGGAAAGTAGCTAATCTGTCTACTGAAAACAAGTACAATATATATTTTCAGTTAGAGTAAATCTCACGAACTAGATGAATAGCTTCTTAAGGAAAAGAAGCAGCCAGGTGATAGTTTGGCTGAATCTTTATACATCATTTGTAAGAAATCTTGGAGAACAAGTAAAGTGCCAAGAAAAAGGCACACACTCCAATCTTCAACAAGAGGAAATAAGAAAGAAGATCATGCTGATCCTAACATCTCAAAAGTAATGCAATCATTACCAAAATCAGGATGGGTTTATTTGTTAAGTACAAACTTTGTCATAACAATGTTTCTCCTATTTTGATCAGCTAGAAAGCTAGTTGTTTAGCTAGTTAGGAAGATTCCATAAATATAATATACTGGTATTTCAGCAAAGAATTTGACAAAGTACCCATGACATACTGATCAGCAGTCTAATAAAATGTAGACTGGATGGCATGAAAACTAAGTGGTGACATAAATGACCCCAAAATCATATTCAACAATGTTCATTAATGCTTCCTCAGCACATTTGACAGAAGTATTGAGCAAGGTACCACAAGGATCAGCCTTAGACCCTCTAATTATTAAAGTTTGGTTCATGCCCTGAATCAAGAGGTGGCTGTATGTATATCAAATTGCAGATCATAGAATTAATCTCATAGCATAGAGCTAATATCCTAGGAAAAGAAATAGCATTAATCTTGGTAGTTTAGAGAAATAAACTGAAAGTAATAAAATGGATTTTATGCAAGTGCAAAGTACTTCACTTAGAAAACATAGAATACAGGTAGTCTTCAAATTACAACAGTTTGTTCAGTGACCATTCAAAATTATAATGACACTGAAAAATGGGACATTACTGTTTTTCATGATTACAACCTTTCCAGCATTCCCATGGTCATGTGATCAAAATTCAGACACTGACTCATGTTTATGATGGTTGCAGTGTCCTGGGGTCATGTGATCACCTTTTTGTGATCTACTGACAAGCACAGTCAATGGAGGAAGCCAGATTCACTTAACGCTCATGTTATTAACTTAACTGCAGTGATTCACTTAACAACTGTGGCAAAAAGGTCATAAAATGAAGTTAAACTCACTTAAGAAATGACTTAACAACATAGATTTTGGCTCAATTGTGGTTGTAAGTTGAGGACAACCTGTAATAGTATTTATGTAAAAGATTTTGGAATCATATTGATTATAAACTGAATGTGAGCCAGCAGACAAAAATGCAGTTGTAGCTTCCATCAATAGAAATATAATTTCCCAAAATATAAAGTGATAATTCCTCTTTATTTTAAGTCAGATTTAACCTTGGATGCTGTATCCAGTTCTGGGTACCATACTCTAGGAAGGATTCAGATTCAGAATAAGAGAGATTTTAAAAAAGAAAATAAATACTGAGGTTTATGTGATTGACGCAGTTGGATATGTTAGTCTTGAAAGACAGAGGGGGGATATGACAGAGATCTTTAAATGAGAGGAAAAGATGTCACATAGAAGAAGTTCCAGAGGGTGGACAAAGAATAATGGATTTAAGTTACAGGGAAGCATGCTCCTATTGAGTGCTAGAGAAACCATTCAATAATAAAAGCAGTTGGACAGTAGAATCCATTTTCCAGACAGATGATGGATTCACCTTCACTAGATGTAGTCAAATGGAAGACAGCCAGTCATTTGTTTGTTGTGCTTTAATTTGGATTTCTTTACTGAGCTGAAGGTTGGGCTTGATGGCCTACACGGTGCTGTTATAAATCTATGACTCTTCTTCTGAGTGAAATTTCATGGTAAATAGTGTTCACACACATATCATTATTTCTTTCTTCTTGGCTATTTCTTTGGAATGTTGCAAAGGTCCAAAGAATTTAGGTTTATATTCTTTATCTTGGCCCAGTAAACCTTGTCCGATAACAAAGGGGAAATTTAACCTTTTATTTTATCAGTAGGAATGCATGAAAATAGTAATGAAAAAAATGTATGCCAGACCTGGAGGAAATGTAACTGAATGGTTATTGGAGAAAAGACTAGAGTGATCCCACTAAGAGACTAATGGAGGATATTTACTGCTAAAATTTATGATATTAGCGACATCTGTAAATGGACAAAAATGTAATTGAGGACCAAAATCAGCATTATTTTATTATTCTGTGGCTGTGATTAAAGTGTTGAGTTGTTCAGTTTTTGATTTTTTTTCTTAAAAAATTAACTCTTTTCTCCCATACTGGTTCAAAAACAAATAATAAACTGTCCTCATTCTCTGATATGCTTTTTAGATCCCAACCATTTCTACTTGAGGAAATCTTGTTCTCCAAGCTAATAGCAGGTTGGAAAGATTAAAACACCCGTTTCATCTGCTATTATAACCGAACATGCTCAGGACACTTCCATGGCTGAAATGCAGACATATATGACAATTGTATTATTCAATCAATGTCACTGTTAATTTATACATAAATCTACTCTGCTTTTTCTTTTGCGCAACTGCTCTTACAAAAAGCTCATTGATTTTCCATCATATAGTTTGTGATGGCTCAAACACACTGTTAAGTTGTCATTTGTTTTGAGAAAGATGACAGAACCAAGAGTCTTACAGCATAGGGGTCCTCAAAAAATAGAACATTAGCTTCCCATCTTTATAGTATGTTGAGGTTCATTGACTGATTAGAAGATAAGAAAGAGGAGCAACTCCAGCTAATGCAAATATATTCTGAACCTCCATATCACTCTTTGATTCATAGATGCCTAGATTTTGTAATGCTCAATCAATCTGCCCAATTTTAATAATCATTTTTTTAAAAAAAAAAAAATCTCTTTTAGGAGCTTTGGGTGTGAGATTCTGTATGTAACAAACATCCTCTGCATTTTTTGTCTAGAACACAGTCCCCTTTGAGAGTTTTGATCCAAGGATCCTAGGTCCTAGGACATGCAAACTGTTTGAAGATTCCTCCAAGTTCAATCGTTGTTCCGTGACAGTTCTGCCATCACTAATGGCATGCAATTGTTGTAGAAGTTGAGAATTTGTCATCATATCACTTGGATGGCCAGGAAGCCCTAATGAATCCTGGACTGCAAATGTCAACTTTTGCAACAATTTCCATTGGTAATGATTATGAAAACTGATGCAACAGAGTTTTATTCTAAAGTTTGAGAAAAGATTGTTGTAGAAACAGTGCAGAAAGAACAAAAAGGAATCCATCTAAGAGTGTCCAGGATTAGCATGTGATGTCCTGGATTCCATGAAATGAAAGAACTGGTGGTTTCAGAGGAAAGCACTAGGCTTTCATCTTTAAAATGGAAAATGAACTAGATATTTAAATATAATAGCCAAAGATCAAAAGACTGCATTGAGAAGTGAAATGTAAAACACTAAAATTTACATCAATTCCAGTCAAAATGGTTAAAAGCAAAGAACTGTGGGTATTTAGCCAAAACTACCCCCTGATGTAGCACCTAGGCAACCTTGGCTTTTTTATGACTCGTGGACTTCAAATCCCAGAATTGGAATTTTGGGAGTTGAAGTCCACAAGTCATAAAAGAGCCAAGGTTGCCTACCCCTGACCTAGGAATAGAAGTGACTTCAGGAGCTACCTTTCTCTAATGTTATATGTTGCAGATTAAATCCTAAAAATCAGTATAATATAGTTAAATTCTCCAGCATTGCAGATGAAGCACTGATGCTGGGGTCTTATGATCTGCTCTGTCCAATAGAATTAGGAAACAATCAGGATAGAGCAGGGCATCAGGATTGTCTCATCTTTTGCTGTTCTGACAAAATGTTGAAAAGCAATCCAGATTTTTGGGCTTCAGTCTGGCAATCCTTAGTTTAAATCAACTGCAGACCTTATCCAGGTTTTTATAGTAGTGAAGCCAGAAGTTGGTTTTGCATCATCCCCAAGAAACATCTTGCACATATTTACAAAAGCTTTTGTGTGTATAAACTGCAAATCCTGTTTCTGACATTTGAAGCAATAATTTCACTCTGGGCAAATCCCTGAAATATTTAGGGAGGGGATGGTACTCAAGAACTTGCCAACACATCTGTGATGAGGTGAGATAGGGAGAAGGACATTTTGCAGAAATATTTCATAACCCTTCAGAGAAAGAGAGGGGAAAAAAAGGGAAAGAAATCACATTTATCAGAAAAGCTCTATTACGGCTTGTCTCAGCAACCTGCAGAGAATCAACGCATAAGAAATCTTACTGTTTCCAGCTGAGGTTGCCAGCTGTCATTCTATTTGCTGACTCAGTTAAAAGAAAACATTTTCTCTTTTGAAAATATGCATGTTTTTCCTCACTCCTTTATTTAATCTTTTCTTTAACTGAAGAAAATCCAAATTAAGCATCAAAAAAATATTTGGCAATAAATTCAAATTTTATACTGTATATTGTCCAGCATCAACCTTTTTTATATTGGGCTATTTCTCAAAAGATGAAATATCACTATATTTATTTTGTATGGCAAGCTGTTGGAGAGCTCCAGGAATAGTCTTGATCATTAGAGATGAATTCATATATAAGTTTCATGACATCCTACCCCCAGATAGCACAACAAAAATGTATCACACATCAAAAACCACAATTATGAATCAATCTTTTCTAATAGACTCCAGCTCTCAACATCTGTGCCACTTTGTTTCTTTGTAAGTAATTATTATAGTCAACTAATATGAATATATTTGGTTGCTTTTTCAGGCAGCTGAAGTAAGTAATTATTATAATCAGCAACTGTAAATACATTTGATTGCTTCCCCTCCTCCCCACTGGCTGTAAAGAGCCTCAGGTATCTTGTAACCTTAAAATTGGGTCCATTTCTCTCCAGGCTGCAGCAGTTGGATAAACCTGGAGCAAAAACAGTGGGGTGTAATTTTATGATGTGGTGTCTCTGAAAATATGATGAGAGCTACCTTATGTATTATGCAACTTAGAGGAATATCTAGTTCAGGGGTGTCAAACTGCCAGCCTGCGGGCCGGTTTCATCATACCGGAGCCGCGCCCACCCCATTGCCGGCAACGGCGAAAAAGCTCCGATACGTTGCACGACGTCACGTGACATCGCGAGTTTGACATGTCTGATCTAGTTCATTGTTATCCTAGAGTTTGGTCAGAATCAGACCTGTTGGTTTTCACATATTATTCTATCCTATTAAATGTTTATTTAATCTGTATTTGTTGACTTTCCCTAATGTATACTTTTTCTATGAAATTTCTGACCTATCTTTGTTTTTAATTCAATCTTTCTTAGTATACCTTTAGTATATAGTTTCTCCAAATATACCTCTTTTTCTGATGCATCAGAGCAGGGGTCTTCAAACTTGGCCCTTTTATGACTTGTGGACTTCAACTCCCAGAATTCCTGAGCCAGGCATGCTGGCTGAGGAATTCTGGGAGTTGAAGTCCACAAGTCATAAAAGGGCCAAGTGTGAAGACCCCTGCTATAGAGAGAGAGAAAGAGAGAGAGAGAGAGATGAAAGTGTGTGTGCATGTGTCCCCTATACACACACACACGTGCATGTTTTTTTATTGGAAAGTATCAGATTCTCTTCACTGCTGCCTGTTCATGCCATAATAGCATTCAGGATGGCATTCTGTATTACAAAAGTTTCCTATAATAGAAATCTGGAGTTGATTTTTTAAAACATCCTTAGTAAAATTCATATTATTTCTAAAACCTTGTACACTTTATGCCATGATGAACATTATGCCATTATGCTCGTGTGTTGGAGATGTGACTTTAGAGGCTCCAGCATCTCATGATCTCCTGACAACACACATGTACACAAACTGTTCCCAACTCCAACAAAGAGAAGAGCCAATTGTCTTTGAGGAAAGTCCATAGATTGTTATGTGGCTCCCATCAAAAAATAATCTCTTTTGCAGGGGAAGTTTGGAGAAAAATCCTGATTTGATCCCTGTTTCCCTGAGGATGAACAAATGGGTTTTTAAAAAGGTTATTTAATGATGCAGATGCAGAATTCTTGAGTAAAGAAATATTCCTTGTCTCAATGCAAAGCATGGAATGCAAAGCAGTTCGAAGATAAGATAGACTTGTCCTCTTGTCCTTGATGAAAATCAACTGAGACCATTGAGAAGCAGGTGTGCTTAAATATGATTCAGAGCCTGAATAAGACTCAGAAGTCAACATGGTTTGGAACTTCAATGGAGACCTAACTGGGAGAGTGTTGCATGTTTGCTGGCTTTGAAGGGGGTCTACCCACTCTGTTATCTTTAGGGTGCCTGACTGGCAGAAAGGGTATATGTTCTTTGACAGCTGTTTTGGATTTTGTTATATTCATAAATATACCTGAATATTCTTTTTATTACTATATCATAGTGTATTATTATGGTATTTCTTAGATTGTCTTTGATTAAAGCCTTAATTATTCACACTTGTTGGTCATTGCTTCTGATCCAAAATTACCTGTAACCCAATATAGTATGCTTGAGCAAAGCAATATATCAAATTACCAAAATACGTAAATGAGGCAATATGACATAACTGCAGTTCAATCAAAAAATTTTACATTCTCTAAGGGATGCTGGCTCTGATGTGTCTACCAGCAACAACATTTTTAACCTTTTATTACAGACCCTTAATAAAGATATCTTCACTTTTAACCAAAATTGCATCGGAACTCACAACACTTTTTTCTATTCAGTTGGTACATCTTCCACAGCATTGGTGGCTCGGCTTTCTTGTGGATCCAGAAACAGATTTTGTCTGGATGACAAAAGGGTGGAATGTTTACCTATAAAAAGTATGATATGATGTGTCAATTGCCTTCTATAGACTTGAATGACTTACTATTTTATTAAATTCAGTGGTATATAAAAAGATTTTCTCATAATCATCTAGCCAGAATTCACACTGTAATTACACTACAGTATAATTACTGTATTAAATATAAAATTACACTTAAAATAATACTTTTACTATATTATAAAATTATACTTTAAAATTATCCAGGATTTTAATGTATTTACAGTGGGATTTTCACTATTACTCAGGAGATTGTTCAGCTAAACCAGAAGCCAAAGGAAGACTCGTAAAATCAAAGGACTTTTCCCAAATCACCATGATGAAATTCCCTCCTATCCCTTAGATGAAAGCAAATTATTTTGAGAAAGCACTGCCCCACAGCATTATTGTTGGTATGTTTCCAAAAGAAGGACTGCAAAGTTGCTGTTCACACATGATGGCAGGATTACAGATATTGGAGGCTGCTGAGTTGTCCTTCAGCAAGCCACTGGGGAGTCTTTTAGATTATCAATCTCCCACAGATTCCCCTTCTACACAAATCAGAATGTTCATAAAGGAAGTTGTATTGTATTTGCTCATGGAAAATAGATGTGGCGGAATGTAGTCTAGATTCCCAGAGAGAGAGAGCACATTCCAGAGGAGTAAGAGACAGCAAAGTTTAGGTACTTTGGTTGGTAGAACAAAGGTCAAGTCAGCTCCAATTCTCAGATTACATCTTTAATGGTGCAAGTAGTTTGCTTCGTTTGGCAAGAGTCTGTCTATAGGTGAGGAACAATAAAGGAAACTGCTTAGAAATAACTCTGCATGTCTTCCTTGGTTTTTGCAGCCTGACAATGGTGTACTCCTACCATATTTTGGTCTGGCTTCAGCCTGGCCGAAATGGAGGATTAATTCTATGGAGTCATACTCAATCAACCATCAACAGCCCATCTTATTTCTGGGATAAGAAGGATGTGTGGATGATGCCAAAGAGATGCCATTTATAGGAAATCCAAAGCTTTCTAAGGAGTCAAATAAAATGGCTACTTCAGCATTCACAGTGACTCTTTCTACCATCTTTTTCATTTTTAGTGTCCTCCAGGGCTATTGGACATAATAATCCCCAGCCATCTGGCCAAAGGATATTACTGAAATTTTCCCAGTAGTCTAGAGCAGGGGTCTTCAAACTTGGCCCTTTTATGACTTGTGGACTTCAACTCCCAACTCAGCCAGCGTGGCTGGCTGAGGAATTCTGGGAGTTGAAGTCCACAAGTCATAAAAGGGCCAAGTTTGAAGACCCCTAGTCTAGAGCAGTGGTTCTCAACCTTTTTAATGCCGCGACCCCCAACCAGTTGTAAGTCGAGGACTACTCAACTGGTCGTAACTCGAGGACTATTCAACTGGTGCAGCACTGTTTGCAGAATGGAACTTTTGGCAGGGTCAGCAGGGCAGAGACAGCCTGGACAATTCCTATTGGCTTTTGAAAGCCAATAGAATTAGACTCTATTCAAGAGAGTCTATTCTATTGGCTTTCAAAAGCCAATAGAATAAAAGGGAGTAGCACAGCTAAGGAAAAGGGGGAAAAAAATAGCGGACTGCGTTGTTTGGCGACCCCCGTGAAATGGTCGTTCGACCCCAAATGGGGTCCCGACCCACAGGTTGAGAACCACTGGTCTAGAGCTTTCCATTCGAAAGAAATCAGATCTAGAATTAAAAGACAAAACAATAATTTAGCTTAGAAATCTAATATATTAAGGAAAGTAATGTAGGCTACATAGGTAGTCCTTTGGATTCAAAGAAAACCTATTGTGGTATTCATCTGATGGTATAGAGGTGGCTATGCAGTCCCAGCCTGGAACTGCAGAGTGTAGTGGAGCCACCAGCTGAAGGGGAGGCAGCCACTCCAGGATGAGTAAAGACACATTCCAGCTTGGATCTTTTCCCAATCTCCAGTAACTGGTGAGGTACAATGTAATTGTCCATTTTGATGATACATCCCGACCACTGCATCTGGGCTGTGATAATCAGGGATTCCATGCTGGTGGGCTTTGCATAATCCAAGACTGTGTAAGTTATAATTCAATAAATGCTATACCTGAAGGAGGTATATCATCAATAAAACCCACAGTAGAAATTATAGTTACAGCTCATGAGTGAACTAAAACTGTATCTCCACTGTGCCATTCTGCATTAGCCCGGTACTTTGGAGAAAACAGACATTCTAGGTCAAGTGTTTAACATTACTTTCCTTGCCAATGTCACCCTCCCTTAATTGGACCAACAGAAGCAGCAACTATTCATAAATAATGTTTTTTGTTGCAACACAAAAAATAATTGCTGTCTCCTCTAGTTCTCCTTCTGTTCTTAATAAACTCTTTTTCCTCTGTTGTATTAATTTTTTAACCCTCCATAAATAAGAAATAAACCCTGAGGTAATTTTCCTAAACATTTTCATCTGAGAAAAAAAAATTAAAAGGTCATGTATGCACTTCAGTCATTTGGAAATGTACTTTGAAACTTAAGCTGGAAAAGTTAAAGAAGTGAGTGCTGATAAATGCTTCCATATGATTTATTGAATATGGAGAGAGAGAGAGAGAGAGAGAGAGAGAGAGAGAGAGAGAGAGAGAGACGGATCTTTTAAAATGAACTTCTGCAGTTGGAAGATTTCTTTGCATGCTCAAAGAAACTTTCTGAAACTTCATAGAAATTCTTACAGCAGAGACATATTTAAAGAGAAAGGTGTCCCACAACAAATAAATACCAAAAGCATACAATGGGCAGAGGAAAGGGTTCTCTGGTAGTTCTCAACTTACAACCATTCTTTTAGTGACCATTCAAAGTTACAGTGGCACTGAAAAAAAGTGACTTAAGATTGTTTTTCACACTTATGATCGCTGCAGCATCTCCATGCCACAGGATCAAAAGTCAAGCGCTCCGCAACTAGCATGTATTTATGATGGTTTCACTTTTCTAGAGTTAAGTGATCACCATTTGTAACCTTCCCAGCAACCTTCTGACAAGCAAAGTCAGGGGGGGGGAAGCCAGATTTATTTAATGCCTGCATGATTCACCTAACACAGGGGTAGGCAACCTTGGCTCTTTTATGACTCATGGACTTCAGTCTAGGACTTGAAGTCCACGAGTCATAAAAAAGCCAAGGTTGCCTACCCCTGACCTAACAAGTGCAGTAATTCTCTTAACAACTGCCAGGGGGGAGGTTGTAAAATGAGCAAAACTCATTTATCAACGCCCTCACTTAGCAACGGAAATTTTGGGCTCAATTGTCAGTCTCAGTCAACAACTACTTGTACATGGGAGAAGATTATAAAGAAGAAGCTAACAAGAATTTTCCTCTTCCTGCTTCAAGTGGCCACAATAATGACAGCTGAGAAAGCACATTAATGAACTTCCCACAAACCCATTAGACATTTCTGGAACAATTTTGTCTCAATCTGGGGATGTCATAAATTTATCACAATGCTTTTGAACAGCATAAGCCAATATTTCTCAACCTCAGCAACTTTAAGATGTCTGGATATTAATTTCCAGAATTCTCTAGCCAGCTTGCTAAGAATTCTGGGAATTGAAGTTTGTACATCTTAAAGTTGCAGAGGTTTAGAAACACTGATGTAAACTGCACGGGCTTCTATTCCTACCCTAATCTACAGAGGTCTGGATGTTTTGACTTGGATACTGTGTCACCTAAACCTACTTATAATTCATGGATGGATACTACATAGAGGTAGCTTGCTTCTTTCTTGTAAATACCATTTCACAAAGTGCAAAGATCTTAGGAACATTCTGGGTTATTTGTTTGCTCAATTTAATAAAAGAATACTTTTAATGGGTATTTGGAATACAGAGGGGGAAGACTAAATCTAGACTTCATATTCTTTAAAGGAAGGTCTTAATTCAGTATAGTTATTACACTGCATTTCAAAAGATAGTAAATAAGCCTTGCACAGTTGGGGCCTTCCTGCTCATTTCACTGCATGTGACTTTGATTCTGTCTTTCTAAATTTTGCCCAGATGACACCACTGCACAGAACATCAGTTGGAAAGATGTAAACTACACAGTTGGCATAACAATCCATCTGGAAGAATCAGCACATGATACCGATACAGATGCCCTCACTTGTCAGCTCCACTGTCTCTGGAATCGCTCTACCCTTTGAAATTGTGTACTGTGCACAAGCACACACAAGCATACAAAATGGGCATGTTTTGATTCAGAAACAGCCTCCATTTTTCTCCAATAAGAAAAGAGCTCTCACTATATGTTTTATCTCCCTGTTAGACTGTAGCAACTCCAGTACCAAATTAAAGAAAGCTGAAATCCTGCAGAGTTAACGAATGAAAGAAAATTCACCTAAGTAAAACCATAATATATTTAGCAATTAAAATAAATGTATAATTGATTAAAGAGAAAGAATTAGAAACTGAAATTGTAAAACTGAGTGGCTTGCCAATAGTGGTGCATAAGTTATCCTTTGCTCAATTAAAAAAAGACTTAGCTGATTTCTCCTCCTAACTATCCAGTCCTAAATTAACTTGAATTTGGTTGTACCTCTAATGGCATTACTGTACCAGAAATTTTATTTTAATGGATTAGAATTCATATATTGCCATGCAGATTCTCCACATATATTTTAATGTAGTGAAATGTCTCACACTCAGCCAACCTGTATTTCCCCTAGTGATTTTCACCCGATCAACTTGCATCCATTGTATATTAGTGTTGCATTCATATTCTTGCTGGTTTTTTTATCTGAACAAGCTCTGCACGCACAGTAAGCTTTCATAATTTTAAAAATCATAATCCCTTTAGTATTGTTTCCATTGATAATAATGCATCTGTTGACCCAGCAAGCAGAAACCAAGTGTTTCAGTTTATAGTGTTTCTAAGAAATCTTCTGGAGACATGGATGGAGAGCAGGTTCCATGTCAGCTTCTTAACCTCAAATTAAGGATTTAATAATGTCAGAATACTGCGTAAGAGAAGGGAATACAAAATTGACTTGTTTGATCAGGAAGAAGACAATTAGTATTTTTACAAAATACCGGAAACCCTTTATGGACTTTTTGCTGAAAATAGACACCGTGTAACTGAATTAAAGATTTTCAGATTTACTGATTGAAAAGGATCGGATATGAGAAGCAGTACCTATGTAATGTAATTTCAAAAGGGAAAGAAGTGATAATAAATCTCTTTGTAACCGCTGCAAAGATAATCAGAAGTCACTTCCTTAATTTTCTTTCTTTCTTTTTCTTTTATTTTCGCACTTTTTTATTTTCTGCATTTTCTTGCCAGTTTTCTTCTCTTTGTTTTTCTTTTTTCTCTTGGTCTTCTTTTCTATTATCTTTTACTATTGTTAAAATCATTAATAAAATATATAAAAACCTATATTTACAGTATTTTATGCATGCCAGACTACAAATCCATCATAGTGGGTAATGCTGTGCCTTCTGTTATCTTTAGAAAAAATGCTTTGTTGTGTTTGCAATTAAAAATGTTTGTATAAGAATTTCAATTACGAAGGAAAATTATTTGCAGCCATATTTACATTGTTTAAAGGGGGGGAAGGGGAAAATTCTATATTGACTTAATCAAAGTGCCTTGATGAGATTTGGACATTGTTGTTATTACAGTGGCCTGTTTGTACAAACTATATTGCATGGCATGTACACAAAGGAACTGCAAAGACTGTGCTGTCAGAATGAGCGTGAAACCGTGGCATCCTTGCCACAAAACAGTTAACGTAAAGAAAAACACTGTGGGTCATGCTCCTCTCAAAGGAATATTTATTTAGTTTTAAAGAACTCCATGCAAAGAAAATGGAAGTTGGAAGCAGAAGAGAAACATCTGCCATCTACAAAGTTTCACATTCCTAACCCCTTCCTCTTTCCTTTTTGCTGCAAAACAACCACTTTTAAAGCAAGGTAATATATACACATCTGGATAACTGGCAACCTTCATGTTAAAAAACAGTCAGTTGGTAAAAGACAAAATGAAAATTTAACTAACTGAACAGAGAACTAGAAAAATGGCAAGGGGGAAAATCAAATTATTTTATAAAATGTTTATCTGAACCAACTCCCACAACAGAGGGGTAAGTGCAAAGATTAACATCAAAATTAATTTCAGACCGTTCTAGTGGTATTTGGATCCAAACCAGCTGAACATAGGCAGAAAGCTATGCATACTATTGAATTTAAAGGGCAGATACTAGCTGAGACATAGCTTGTCCTTGAGGAAAGGCGCATAAAGTCAGAGAACATGATCATATTATACCCAACTGAACACATGGTGCACCACCAAGAGCCTCATAACCCATTCACTGCCTTGAACTCCCAAAGGAAAAGCAATACATACCTCTAATAAGCAGTAAATAGATAAATAGAAAAGTAAGCTATGGACCAAAGAAAGACAGCGAAGTAAGACTCATCTATTGTCTCTACAGAAAAAACCCACAAATAGTCCTGGACTTACAACCTCAATTGAACCCAAATTTATGTTTCTAAGTGAGACAGTTGTTAAGTGAGTTTCACCCCATTTTGTGACCTTTATTGCCACAGTTGTTAAGTGAGTCACTGCAGTTAAGTTAGTAACACAGTGGTTAAGTGAATCTGGCTTCCCCATTGACTTTGCTTGTCAGAAGATTGCCCCAGCACAGTGCAACCATCATAAGTATGAACCAGTTACCAAGCACTGAATTTTTATCATGTGACCATGGGGATGTTACAATGCTGCCATTGTAGCTTTTGAATGGTCACTAAACAAATGGCTATAAATCAAGAACTATCTGTAGCTTATTTCGGTTCTTCCCAATTGTCAGCTAAATGATAGCCATTTCATCCAGCTTCTCAAACTGCATCTACAGTAGAAAGTAAGAAAGATGAGTTTGATGAAAATAATCAAAAACAAGTAGCCAGGTAAAGGGGGCTGAAACATTTTTGTTAAATCCAGAGAAACACAATAATATTTGGAAGCAACTCAAGCAGATGCCTCCCTAATTCACAGGAGCATAAAAAAAGAAAGGAGGTACAGCATAATCCAATGTGCTAATCTCAATAAAAAATAGATATAGCCTTCCTGTGGAGTTTATTTCCAGGTTTGGTCCAACTAGAAGACATCAAACCAAGCTAGTTGTGACGAGAATTGTAAGTTTAAGAGTAGGTGCTTGTACTTAACTGTGTTTTTTTATATTTCTTCCTTCCCTTCCATCTAGATTTCCTTAAATGTCCTGTCTTTTAGGCTTTAAGTTTGAGAACAGAGAGTGCCTTATTAGTGATATTAGTGATATGTGTAAATATCCTGATGAATAAGTAATAAAAGTGCTATAAACAAACAAACAAGCAACAATATAATTTGATATTATATTTTGATATGTATCCATGATGGGGTTAGAGTTAGGATACTTCTTCCCACCCAGAATCTACTTTTCATTTGCAAACAAGAGTAACCAAGCTGGTTGTGTAAGATAAAATTAAAAGAATAGTTTTATTAAACAAATTATCATCTGGATCATGAAGAGTTGACATAAGAGGGAAAAAAGGCACAAAGTTAACAAATTTATTTTCTTTCTGGGGTGGGCTCAGAAAAAACATTAAACTATACATGAGTAGAATGCACACAGGATTTCTTTTCATATATTTTTTTAATCCCATGATTTATCCCATGTTTGGAGACATTAAATTCACAGTAAATGTCATATACAATCCATTCTTGCAAGCCCTGGTGGCACAAAGGTTAGAATGCAGTATTGCAGGTTAACTCTGTCCACAGTCAAGTTCGATCCCAAAGAGCTCAGGGTTGACTTAGCCTTCCATCCTTCTGAGGTCAGTAAAATGAGGACTCAAATTATTGGGGATAATATGCTAACATTGTAAACTGCTCAGAGAGTGATATATGGAGTTATATATATATATATATATATATATATATATATATATATATATATATATACACTATGGAGCAGTATATTTCCAAGTGCTATTGCTATTCCTCATATAATATTAAAACATATTCCCTGATCTTTTTGATATTCAAAACATATTCCCTGATCCCTTGAAACATTCATGTTAATAATTAGAATAACATGACATATGGGAAGCTTAAGTCAGCCATAAAAGAAATGATGACCTTGTCCATTGTTTATTATCTAGTAAATAGATTTGTACCTCATAGGAAAAGGAAAATTCCCTTTGATTTCATGTTTAATAGAAAAAAGAAGAGTCAAGTTTCTTTTTTTAAAAAAAAAGTTCTTATTTTTAAATTTTCTTATGCTCATTGTCATAGTCTGTGACAATGTTCTGCATCTGCCCATTGTGAGTTATATGAAAGAATGCTTAATATTGAATAACCAGGAGGGAATCACTTCATCTAATCCAGTGGTGGTGAACCTATGGCACAGGTGCCAGAGGTGGCACTCAGAGCCCTCTCTGTGGGCACGTGCGCCATCACCCCAGTCCTAGGCCTTCAGCTGGGTTTTATATAACCTTTTCATTTTAGGCCTCCGCCACTGTGTGCAAAAAAAAAAAAAAATATTCAATCGATCAGTCAATTTCAACTTCTTGTGGGGAAAAAAAGATCTTGCAAAGTTGGAATTGATTGATTGAACTTTTTAGTCCCACCCACTCTGCCATTACTGCAGCCACGCCCACCCAATGGGCCACACCCACCCGGCACCTGACGATGCATAAGTGGGTTTTGGGTTGCAGTTTGGGCACTCGGTCTCTAAAAGGTTCGCCATCACTGATCTAATCCTTTCAGCCTTGCCAGATAGACCAGACAGAAAACCTGACCAAATAAGCTAATTCTATTGTACTATATTGTAAAGTTACATTAATAAAATCATGCAAGTCCAAAAGTACAATTCTTCCACCATCTCCTTTTACAGTCTGAGAAACTAGGAGGTCCTTTCTGAGCCTGTCTCTGTCCAGTCTCCAGCTGCAGGCTAAGCTCTCACTTATCAGACCCTTCCCTAGGCAGTGTCTCTTCCCCTTGTCTCCCAAGGTCTTTCCCACACACCATTACAAATCCCATAATCTGTTTAATTGTACTTTTTTCCATACTTCTTCCAATATTACTTATAACAGAGAATGTCAGAAATTAATGTAGAACTCTAAACTGCCAACCCTGTGAAATTATGGTATCACCTTTTTGCTAAGTATTTCCTGACGTTAAATTTCTGTTTTACTGTTACAGCATTCTAGATTTACTGTTTATAATCCACAGAGGAATAATGAGAGGGCAGGAAGAGGCGAGCCAATGAATCTCTTTTTTCAGGGGTCCTGCCAAGGCGTACACTGTAAGTCAGAGGTTTGAGAGCCGACATGCTCTTCATGAATTTCTTCTGTTATTCTTTTGTGTACTTACACCCTTTGGAAAGCTGTGTTAGTTTTTGTATCTTTTTGTTATAGGCAGGTGCAAAAGCACAAACCATCATGAAAAAATGAAGAAACATACATAAAGTTATGAGTTCATAGGGGAGAGAAATGGAGTGAGCATGAAAAGAAGGAGCAGATACTTGGTGGCTTGTTTGTTAAGACATACAAGGGAGCAATGTGTTTCCAATATGACTTTCCATTTTCAAGCTTCTTTCCTACCATGTGTTTCCTGTTTTATGTATAAGAAAAACAAAAACATGGAGTTCCTTTTCCTCTTTTCTTTTAAACATATTTGGTATGTTTCTGATTTCATGCTGTGGAGGAGGTCTGAGTCTATTTGTGTATCTACACAGAGAGAGAGAGAGAGAGAGAGAGAGAGAGAGAGAGAGAGAGAGGGAGGGAGGGAGGGAGGGAGGGAGGGAGGGAGGGAGGAGGGGGGAGAGAGAGAGATGCAGATCTAGGCACATACATGCTGGTAGTCATCAGATATGGGCATTCCACCAATTGGAAGAGAAATAGGCCTATAGTGGCTATGCAACTGAAAAAATGAAAGAAAAGCTGAAATTGATTACAGGAATCAGACAGCAAACCCTGTTCAGTTTGGGTTTGATTTTGTTTTAAAGAAAACATACCAGGAGAGAACTAGAGCAGAGAATAAAGATAAAGATTTCCCCTGTCCATCTCCGTTTCTTAGCCAAGGGACCCAGCCATGTCTGAAGACACTTCCATGGTCATGTGGCTATTCGTTACCTTCCCAGCGAAGTGGTACCTATTTATCTACTTGCATTTGCAGGCTTTCAAACTGCCAGGTGGGCAAGAACAGAGAACAGAAGAAAAGAAAAGAATTGGTAAGGCTGAGGAGCAGTGAAAGCTTGTCTGTCTTGGGGCAATGAATGGCTAGAACAAAACTGAAGTAGAGAGTAGGTCAGTGTGCCCTCTCTGTGGGCACACGTGCCGTTGCCCCAGCCTTGCCTCTGCCTGTGACCCCCTCCTCACCAGCAGCCTCCCTGGAGGAGAGTTGCCCCTGAGCGTGGCCCACGCGAAGCAGCGCAGCCAAGGACATGGCAGCCTGGCAGCGTAGACAAGAGTCTGCTCTCACACCCCAATGTGCACAATTGATGCTGCAGGGCATGGGCAGAGGATATGGCCATCATGGCGCTGCTGGGCTGCCTGGGTGATCTGCAGCAGGTCCTGGAGACAGGTGGGGCAGAGCAGGGGTGAGAGAGGGAGTGGAGCAAGGCAGGGGGTGGAGCAGGGGCGGGGCCAGTTTTGGGGCACTCAATCTCTAAAAGGTTTGCCATCACTGGACTAGGTGCAGAAGAATGGCCCTTCCTTGAAAAGCAGGCATCAGTTGAGAGTGTCAAGTGAAGCACAAATGCAGCAATATGTTTATTTTTTTGTTTGTTTATTAGGTTACTATCTTTCCAAGATGCAAGACAGAGGGCTCTGAATTTCTTCATCCTATCTTTCCAACAGTCACAGCTCTGGGAAGTAAGTAGAGCTGGCCAAGTCATTCACTGAGCTTCTGTAGCTAAAAGTGACTTTGACTTTCTGCAGGCCTAGCCCATCCCCCAATACTCTGGTTCTTCTTGATCAATTCAAAATAACAATATGTTTTAAGGTCATTTCTTGTCATGTTAGAAGCCACGCTGGATCAGTCCATACATCTGCCAGACGTAGCCATGTGTTTCCATCTAGATATCCTGCTCAGTGTCAAATCATTTGCCAAGCATTTCATTTACTCTTATCCACATATTTACTTCCACTACATACCACTGTTATTGAATTCAACAACCAGCTATCAACAATGAATTCATACAAAATATTCCATAATTCAAATCACCATGAATTCAGATTCGTTTCACTCTATCATAACTTTTTCCTGAATCATCAAGTCATATCCATGCATTTTGCAAAGAGCAACAAAAAAAATGTCTACATCATCTCTACCCAAGATAAATTCCACTGCACTTCCAAAGTTTGCTTATTATCACCACTCTTACTCTTTCATGCATAATTCTGCCAAACAACTTCCCAGGCACATTAAAAAAAAAATGAATTTCTCTGGAAGAGGAAGAGAAGGGCAAGGGAAGGGAATAACAGTCCAGCCATCAAACATAGGTGGATCCTTATACTTGTTAAACAAATTATACAGTTGCTCCACAAACAAATCACATCAACACTTAACACTCTTCCAGCTATAACATCTCTCTCTCTCTCTCTCTCTCTCTCTCTCTCTCTATATATATATATATATATATATATATATATATATATATATAAAAAGTTTTTTATTTTTTCCATATAAACATTATTTAAAAAAAGGTACAATACAATTTTGAAATAAAATAACCATTAATACGACCTGCCCACTCCCCCCAGGCTGCATCCACCCTCTCTTAAAACATTCCCTACTTCCCTCCTTTTTCTCACCTCCCATCCTACTCTCTTCCCCTCCCCCTCTCCTCTCACTGCCCTACTTCCTCTCTACACTTTCTCACCTCTCATCCCTATCAAACCCAGGAACGCAGCATGAAGGGAGTGCAACATCTATATATTTTTGTTCTCGTAGGATTTATGACTCTTTTAATTCATTTTCTTGGACACTTGTTAATTATTTCTTTATTTATAGAAAAAGACCATATGTAAAACAGCCAAGTGAATATAAAATGGAAGATTAATCACAAAAAAGATCAAGAAAGTACTCCAACTGATTAACTCTGGACAGTGGAAAATGATCCTATAGATATTTCCAGTACTAATGTCAGAGCCTTTTGAAGGCAATCATAATCAAACAAAACTTGGCTTCCCCCTTAATAATTCTACAGGCAGTTCCATAAACAAAAGAAAAGCAATCCAATCAAAAGGCTAAATTAATGAGGGTGTTATTCATTCAGAAAGCCATTGTCGATATAAAAGACTGTGCAAAAAAACAATCATCTCATCTGAACAGAGGCCCAAGCAAACCTGTGATGAAATATTATGATATCTATCCTCTAAAATCATAGCTGATAAAACATTAGGTTAAAATGGTTTAAAGCAGTTTAGAGAGGATGTTTATAATACATTGGGTAAAGTAAAATGTCTACTTCATGGACCACCATTGCAATCAGAGCCCAAACCCAAGATGATATGGAAATCCAAGATTCACCCAATCCCAACATCATTCAACATTACGTTAAAAAGTTACAATAACTTAAATACAATTTCTTCAAGGAAGAAATAAACATTGATGAAAACTAATTGGACCATAGATGGTTCTGTTGAAGCTATCTTTGGGCAAAACAGTAACGGACAAATGGTCAAGGGAGCCTCAGTGGAAGCAAGACCAAGTTTCACACTCAGAAAAGTATCTTACATAACAAAAACACAAAGCCTCACTCTTAAAAATATTAAAGATTAAGTTGCCTCAAAGGCTCTTTATAGACTCACTTGCACTATTAAGCAAATATGTCAACACAGTTCCCCTAAATAATTATACTGCAGCAAGGACACTATTGCACTTGTAGCTAGCAAACCAATTTTATGGCTTTGGAAGTCTTTGGGGCCCAATATATAGAATCATTTGTTTGGTTCTTTCACTTCATCATTGTCATCAAGCACCCTTTATCATGGTACCCATTAGCATATCTCCATACATTTGTGTCACACTCTGTAACATAATTCTTTTTCTTCCATTCCAATGAGCTTCCATATTCCTTTTTCTAAACAAAATATTCTGTGATTCATTCAGAAACTCTTATCACCCTTTTATCCTTCATTAGTTTTTTCAATTTTTCAGCCAAATCAAATCAACCATACTTTTAGATTTTTACTGGTATTCCTTGCTTAATGATTGGTCACTTAAATGTCATTCGGAATTACAACGGATTTTTAAACAGCTAATTACTACTCATCCTCAAAGTTATGACTGGCACTTGCACACACATCATGGTCGCAATTACTTCCTCTCAGGAGTCAGGTAACAACTTGCATTTACAACCAGTTGTATCATCCTGCAATCATATGACCATGATTTGGGACATTTTTTGCTATTTTGCTTTACAAACATGTGATTTGCTTAACTACCTTGGTGATTTGTTTACTGACCATTGTATAAATAGTCATAAAATTGAGTCACCTGCTTAATGACTGTAATGACTTCTGACCAACATTCAGGGGTCAATTGTGGTAAGAACTTGCCAAAAACGTGTTCTTTTGCCATGTGTATATTGATATTTACATCATGTTTTCAAACCTGCTATTTTTCTGAGCATATACTCACCAACACTCACTATTTTCACTTATTTTCGTGGCTCATTCCCACCCATCCATTATTCATCTAACGGAATAACCTTTTCTTCCGAATCACATTGATTCAGAAGGTTGCACTATTTTTCTTCAAACATATCTTATACTGATTCTTCCAATTTCAGCATTCATTGGAATATCAACTACAATCAGCCCCTGAATTATTACTTTGCTATACAACCACAACAACCTCAGTGATACCAATTCAAAATTGTTGTCATGCATTTTAGTTTATCATTTCAAGTTAAACCTAAACATTCATTTCGTTGGATGAATTCATCAATTTCAGTCCAGAAAAATCAATATACTGTTGTCAGCATCCTACCACAAAGTTATTGACATTCATTCAGGTTACGTAAGAAACTCAATTAGTCTCTCAAAATTAACAGAAAGTTTTCCTTAATGTACATTTAATTTAAAAACAACACCTAAGTGACAGGAACTACTACATACTTATAATTACTATCAGATTTCCTAAATATTCTTTTAATCTCTCTATTCTGATTTTCACCTATTGAATAATAGATATTGTAAGTCACTCAAGTTTGATAATGATGGATACTCATATTGTCATAGCCAAATATTCATACCATATTGCTAAATTAATCTAGCAACAGCTTCCTAAATCAAAATCCAAATGATAATTAAAGAATGTCTGACATCACAGTAATATGTAGCATTTATGGAATGCGAAAATTAACACTGATGTAGAGTTGATTACAAACAGGACTGTTTGGCTTGTGATTGAGGCAAATACTATTTCCACAGTATTTCACACACCATTTTCCACTTTCTGAGGCGTTTGTAAAAATCTGCTATTCTATAAAATGTATTATCCAAAGGTTTGTCTTGGCAAAAGGCATAATTTGGCTTAGCATCATAATGGTGCCATTAGTGCACTGTTCC